>NC_054386.1:53192787-54392787 GCF_017654675.1 Xenopus laevis | reverse complement strand
TAAAATATAAACAATGTCCACTGAATAAGAACATGATATGAAATTTTGCAGTTTTCCTTTCTGCCCATGCCTGTGCAATGAGGTGTAATCACTGTTCCCTCTAAGCCATGAGCTTATGCACAAACACACATTTTAAAGCCAGATCACATGATACATTGTGGTTCACACAAAGGGGCAGATTTATCAAGGGTCAAATTTCGAGGGTTAAAAAACCATCAAATTCGACTCTCGAAGTGAAATCCTTCAAAATCGAATATCGAATTCGAAGGATTTTAGCACAAAAGCTTAGATCAAACGATCAAAATCGATTCGAACAATTTTAAGCGATCGATCGAAGGATTTTTATTCGACCAAAACAAGCTTAGAATGCTGGGAAAGGTCCCCATAGGCTAATATTGGACTTCGGTAGGTTTAAAGTGGCGAAGAATTACGTTTTTTTTAAAGAAACAGTACTTCGATTATCGAATGGTCGAACGATTTTTACTTCGAAACGTTCAAATCATTCGATTGAATTTGACTAATGCGATGGTCGAAGTACCCAAAAAATTACTTCGAAATTCGAATTTTTTTTTTTATTCAAATTATTCACTCGAGCTTAGTAAATCTGCCCCAAAGAGTTTTGTGTTAGTACTTAGTAATCTAGTGTCTGAACCCATTTGTTTAGATTGTTGGTTGTTTTTGTTTGTGTGATCAAAGTAAACACTGATTTATTGTACAGCACTGCAGACTATGTTTATACTTTAATAATAATCATAGTTTGATCCACCTTTTCTCATGGTCAGAGATTCAACGAATGCAAGAGAATAGAATTGCACCTGATCTGGAACCATGTTCTCTGTTACTGCAAATGGTGCTGGAAGAAGTTTCTCTAGCACTGAACAAATATGTCCTGCCTCTTTTTATTTGTCCTCTTACTTCTATACATTTGTAAAATAATGTAGCAATAACTATACATTAATATCCAAATGTTAGATAATAGCAAGAATAGACCTCTTTCTCATTTGTGCAGTTTTTGGTCAACATATTTTGAGAACAAGTAGGAGCACAGGGACAGTTACACAAACACACAGATATAATTAACCCTTATTGGAAGGAAAACCAGCCTATTATATAATTTTATAGTAGATTTATGGTATGAAAATCCAAAATTCCTGTTTTTTTGTAGTTAACAGCTCACTTCAAATGTATAAAAAAACATTCATTCAAAGAAGCTCTACATTCATGTCATAATTATTCAGCATTTAATTCTATAATAGGAAATCATGAGACAAAATCCAGAAATATCAGTCACTGTCAGACACTGTTGCTATGAATGTTACGCTGTAAGATTTAGAAAATGTGCTATTAGCAACAAAATGATGGAAATAATGAAGTAACACCATGCCAGCTTTTTAAATACATACAGGTAATATCAAATTGAATATGAAGCAAGTAACCCTTGTATTATATACTTATTTGATATGATTATTTAAATTGCAAATTGATACACTAATAATACGTTTTGTTTACAGGTTCAGTTTTTTTCTTGCATCATAGTGATATGTTGTTATTGATTATCATTTATTGTGGGAGTAATGTGTCCAGTGTTTTATGCATTATACATTAGCAATTAACCTCAAACAAATGTATCTAAGTTAATAATGAGGGAGGGCACATAGGGGTTTTTCCAGGTGTCCCACCAGCCCAGTCCTACCCTGCTCATGTGTCCGGAGTTAAAGTAAACGCCCCCTATTATGGTTACTGAATGTATATGTAATACTGTACATTTCAGCCAGTAACTGCACAGAGGGAGGGATAACTATGAATATCTAGGCTATGCAGATAAGAAGTGAAATATTCCATAAATTCCTATAAATTAGGCATTAACAACAGGGGATGCAGAGGCTTTAACTCTACATGCTTAGACCGAAGGGCAAATTCTTAGCCATAGAAAGGAGTATGCAGTATGAAGAGGTTAAAACGCAGTTGCTGTCCTTGGGTGTATGAAGTAATTCTTCTGAGCAAACAGAAGCCCTGGGGACAAGCCTGTACCAGTGCTTCTGAAAGAATTGTGACACAATCACAGACTAACTCCTTTTATTCTGTAATATGTGCCATATAATTTACACATACAGTATGCAGGAACGCAAACCCACAACAGTTGTACTTTTAGGACCGCTCCTGCCATGAGGCAGTGTGAGAAACTTGCCTCCGGTGGCAGAGAGTAGCCAGTTACAAGGAGTGGCAAAAAGCCGAATCTTGTAACTTCAAATGTCGAATTTCCAGGTTTTAACCTGCCACAACAGAATGTGATTCTTTGCAGCTTTCGCGTTGCTTTCGAGTGAAATGCATGTTGGCACTACAATAATTTTTTTTGTTTTAACCATATAAATTCTGGTTTGTAACCTTTTAACGGTTCAATTTTCACCTTGCTCGCTATTCATTATCTCATATATTCCTCCTGAGAGTCCATAGATTTGTGTTTTTTTTAGTGAAGGTAGCTACCCAACAATAGATAGTGAAGATAACAGTTGAGACCACAGTCCTTGAAACTCTTGACTTCTCCAGCTTTGTGGTGTCCCATAGTTAGCAAAAACTGAGATAGATCTCATGGGACAACTCCACCTTAACTTCAATGAATTTTAGCATGAGTTTTTATTAATTTGATGTAATCAATTGCCCTTACAGTACTAGCCACTTTATTTAGATGAATTAATTTTTAATCATTTCTATTTAAGTAGCACTTTAAGAGCACTTTAAAGAACAAGGATGACAACTATTGATTAGTAAAATCATTTATTTAGGCAATTCATAATTTACATTTATAAATAATAATTAATTGATAACAATGAACTTAGTAACAATTGATTTGGAAGGTTATTAATTACATACTTTAAGATATAAGCACAGAGCACTTTTTGTCAATATAGGAGAGTCTTTATTGAGAAACACAATTCATTTTTCATTTTATTTAATGGTTAAAAATATACATGATTTGATACCATTTGATGAATTGAGCAGAATTAATTGGAGTGCAATTAATTGGTTGAATGAGGATTAATTGATTTGGTTTAGCAATTAATTGGCACTTTTTACCACAGATACCATCTTTCATAAAAACAGATTAATTAATTTGTAAACACTGTCTGAGAAGCTGAACTTTCGTACACTTGATGTGTTCCTAGGACACCTTTTGATAGACCACCCTTTGTCTACCCTGGATTTGCACATGCCACCCAAAAACAGAACTTTTTACACGTTGTGTGTCGTTCAGGATATGAAAAGCACAAACGCAAGTGGATGTAAGACCTAGTATAAGTATAAGCCTTATACTTATTTGCTAAGTGTAGGTTTTCAGTGCAGGGCTCATGGGACCCATGTGAGCTAGCATTGCATTTTTAATTTTTACTGCCATGGATGCAGCCACTGGTGCTCTGAGCTATTGGGCTGCTAAAGTGGCATACACTTATGGCCTAAATATACTGTAATATGGGATCTCAGTAGCAGGATGCATTTTAAAGGTTCTGCAGTTATTTAAATGAGGAACTCATCTTAGCTCAGCAGCTAATACATATATTAACTAGGCATGTTTTATAATGCTTTAAATAACATATGAGTTAATCAACTGATGTTACCAATTTATAGGAAGCCACAAGGTTTGTCACTTTAGAGGCCATCTGATATTAATGGGCATAAACCATAAATCAGCAGAGAGTCAAATTCAGCTAACCAGCCTTCTATAAACACAGCCCAATAAAGAATGTTTTGCATGAAGCTAAAGCATTTTCATTCCAGCAGCTGATCATTTTTCTCCTGTGTTTAGAAACTAGAATACAGTAAAATAAGTCATAGATGAGTATATGCTGTTATAAAAACATGCTGTATTTTATACAGTTATTTTAACTGTTTTTCATTACTTAAAGGAAATAATGTATTCCATAGTAGCTCGATGGGGGAATCACAAACGCAATCAATAATGTAAACATATGAAAATTAATATTAATGTAAACTTTGTCTTTCTAGAACTTTGCAGCATAATATTTGTGCAGCTTACAGTCCATGCTGAGTGCAAGCTCTGTCTACAAGCAATTCTGTAATATCTATCATATTACAGACAACAATTTAGACTTTTAAATACATTTAGACAAATTGGAAGCTTTACAATTATTCCACTCTTCCACTCTACACCTACTGATTGGTCAGCAAACTTCCCTTTAAGAAAGCCAGACACAATATTTAATATCTAGGGATTAAGATACACTCACATCACAAAGATACATATGCACGAAACATAAGAAAGACAATAATAGGGTTATGTAAAGTTAGTGCCTTTTATTACATATAGTGGAAGATGTTTTACAACACCAATGGAAACACATCAATTTGACATTTCTGGGTAAAATATGTTTTGTTAAAATTATCTGATTCCCCAAACTTTTATATCCAAAACAAATGCTACCCAATAAAATCGAAAAAAACTAAAATGTTTGAATAATATTTTGAGAACTTTCATATGTAATAAAAACATCCTAGAGGAAACTTAATAAAACTAGAACAACCCAACATTATAGGAGGAACTAACTTACCTATTATATACCTTGATCAACACCTAGCTGAAGGCTACTCTTTGAATTTTCTACTACACACACCTTTAACGAATATCCCATACAACATGCAGGAAAATCCATTATTTAAAGATTCCTACAATGCATGGCATTTGGTTAGACGTAGATAGGGATTATTGCCATATACCTCAATATATCTAATGTGGATAGGTAACAAAAATTTTCCAATCAGAATATGCAATCCCATCCTCCTTCAGTGGTATGGAAAAGGACCACAAACACTTTAAGACTTACTGACTTACTGAATGATGATTATACTCCCCTATCCCCTTAAGGGGAAATTCCATTCACAACCCCACACACATTTCTCTGTTTACAGCTTACACATTTCACAGTACAAATTTCAAGATTTCATACAAGCACAGATAAAAACAGCCAAATAAATTAAATCTGGTCAGACAAAAAAGCGAAACAAACAACGTCACATATATACCAAATAATCCATTCCCTAATAAACATTGACAATGAAGATGTTCCTTATTTCAAATGGACTATAGACACAACCCATGTGGACATCCTAACACAGCATACCAATATCATGAAAACACTCTCTGCAAGTAGATACCAAGAGATGGCTATTCAAATTCTTCATAATTCCTACCTCACTCAAGTTAATCAAACATTCTGGCAAGAAATAGCTTTATACTTGACACAAGTAATGGGAAAACCTCCCCAACTCCACATGGAGTGGTCATTATTCCACAATACTGTACCTTAACCTCAATTTACAAAATCTGAAAAACATTTGGCCAGAAGACTGGCAGCAGCAGCCGGAAAACAATTCTACACCAATGGTTAACCATAGCCTCTCTGTTTGTAACTTTAGTAAAACAAAAACTATCATATTGTTATATGATAAAGAAACAAAATACAGGATTTTGTCTCACATACAGTGGGTTCTATACAGTACAAAGCCTCTATCCCATACCCTCCTTACGATTAACACATTTCAACACACCACATGGTATGACGCAGAAATCTTAAAAGAACACCCTCTTCTTCTGGAAACCTCACAATAGATTAAAATCTTAGGTCAAGAATGCAGACAAATACACCACTCACCACCCAGGAGTCACTGTGTAAAAGATTATTGGCCGCTCATCTTTATTGATATTCCACTTCTCTATGTGACCTTTTAATAGAATTAGATCAGAACTATAAATTGTGAATGTTACTGCTCATTTTGAATTAATTATTATATGGAAAAACCTGCAAAATGGAGATAAAAATATTGTATTTAAAAAAAGAGGAAAAACAAGATTTTTTTTGCAACATCAGAGATTAATATAGACTATTTGCCAGGAGGAAAAAAATGCAGTGATGCGGTACTTCCATGCTACACTATGACAGTAGATACTCAATGACCCACAGATGTTGTCAATCCTTCAAACTCCTTTATCCTCTATTTAACTTTTGTGCAATGTAATGCAATATATTGCTAAAATCAATGGAAATATATTTCTGACTGTTGAAAATGAACAGCGCAGGCAACTATTTCACTACATGGAACATCATTTCAATGGAAAAGGTATGAAATTGATTTGTGTAAACACAATTATATGGTGGGACTGTGAACCCTCTATCTAGATATCTAGATCGGGTATAAACCAACAATCCACGAACTAAAATAATGCCCAATTGTTCCCCCCTCTAGGAACTTTAGTGATTTCTATTGTCTCTCTGATTTTCCTTGATACCTTAATAAGGTTGTGGTACCCATCTATCAAGTATCTATTAAACAGTGCTATATACAGTATCACCTCACCATTCTCTCACAATTGCAGAAGGCCTTTTGATTGGTAAGAGTCAATGTAAGTCTGGCTCAGCCAAACTAGAACAAATTTAGCCCATGTAATAGGAGGTTTTAAAATATCAAATATTTAAATGTGCTGATTTATGGGCATAATTATGCTCATCAAGAAACCAGCTTATAATTAAAAAAATCCCTGATAATGATAAAGCTAACTTATTTAATCAAATCTGGAAAAACAAACATGAAACAAACAACTTCGCAAATCTATCAAACAATTAGAATATTAATTGACACAGACAACGAACAAAGGCCGGGATTTCCATGGACTACTGACATTCCAAACAAGACTCTTCTTGAAATTTTCAAACATCACACAAATGTAGTGAAGCTACTTCCAGTCAGTAGATATCAGGAAATGGCATTACAAATACTCCATAACTCATATTTAACTCCAATTAGGAGATACAAAATGGGAAATCTGCCCTCTGATGCTAATCCCCAAAAGCAGATCTAATACATAACCTATGGTCATGCCCCTCCCTACAAAATATCTGGACAGACATAGCAGAATATGGTGCTCAGATGGTCGGAAAACCTCTCCAGTTACAATTGGAATGGGCAATGTTTAGCGATGACACAACCTTTACACAGTTAACAAAATCAGATAGATCTGAAGACAATACTGCAACATTGGCTAAATAAAGACCCACCCAACATAACGATATGAAATAGATAATGCAATTTCTGTTTTACTATGGACTGGCTGGAAGCCACAACTAAAAAGGAGCAAAATACCAACACATTTTTTAAGACATGGACTACATATATAGAATCTCTGCCCCAACAAATCAGACATCTCACAGTACACACATTTAGATGTACAACATGGTATTATACAGCACTACTGACAGAGCAATCCATGGTCATGTAATCGTCCCAGTACCTCAGAGACCGACTACAGGACCAAAGGCAACCAGGTCATACATCCCTTGGGAGTCATCTAACTAACAGGTTGTTAGCCTGCTACCCACAGAATTCTTGATAGGGCCCCACTTGTCATTTGATCTGAAAGTTTGTATTGTTATCATAATAATTTAAGTAAATACATAATGTTAATGGCACAAAACAGAAATCTACCGTATTGTCATAACTACATAATAATTTATGTAAAAATCTTCAAATAAAAACAAGTTTAAAGAAAAAGAAAAAAAAAAAAAGAAACCAGCTTAGTCCATAAATACTTTAGTTTAAAGAAAGCCCCAGGTCTTCCATTATTAAAGAACTTTGCTAAGTTACAATTTTCCTACTGTTTCTCTTTTAGGTTGCCACAAGTATTGGCACAATCAAAGGCACAATGATTTCAATGCTTTCCAGATTTGCTTTAGGCAGAAAGGTCCCTAAGGTCCCTTTGTTGTCTAGAATTTGGTTATGGCTTATAACTAGAATAAACACATACCGTATGAAAATAGAGATGTACTGACCATTCAGTAATAGTCCCCAGGTACTCTAGGGCAGCATTTAAGTGTTTACCCAATATCTCTCCCTGGGTTCAGACTGGTTTCCAGGAGTTTCACTCTCCACAGATATTACCCAGAATTGCATTCACACTGCTCCACGGATCTGTTCTTTGCTCCTGTCATGGGGACCAGCCCCGATTCTTGAATCATTACATTAGGGTTAGTGATGAGCGAAACTGTCCTGTAACTGTAGATTTTTTTTAAAAAAAAACAGTGAAACACAGTGAAGTCAATGGACGTCAGAATGTTTTTACTCATGACAAGTTTTTACAGGTGCGACAAATTTTTCTCACTCCAAACATATTAAAATGAATTGATGTATTGCTTGTGGCAACTTTTTTATCTCAGTGACTTTTTTGTCTTTGCGACTTTTTGTCCAAATGTATTAAAATAAAAGAGGGTTTTTTCTTGTGGCAACGCTCATCACTAATAAGGGTCTTTGTGCTGCAGTCTGGACAAGGGTAGAGCAGTGGATAATGTGCAAGGTCACCAGTGCATTATTCAACTGTATATTTGCACATTGTTATCAAGCTATGCAAAATGATTTATACTGGTTTATAAAAGTAGTATAAAGCAAATGATAAAAGTACAAAGCCATCGATATATTCTTACCTGTGATTTTCCACTCTGATCACTGAAATCATCAGTTAAAGATAATTCTGTATTTTAAAAGTTATTTCCACTTATTGTCATTTACACTATAATTTTATATCATCTCAGATGTCTAACCCATTTAAATCAAAGGAGCAAATTCACTTGCATGTAAAAAAAAAAAAAATAGTGCAAGAAGAAGCAATAGTGATCACAGCTGACATTACATAGGCAGTTGCCTAAAATTATTGCTTACTTCAACTTGATTTACTAGTGCCTTGTAATATTTATTATTAGCATTTATTTACTGTATATAGCGCCAGTATATTTTGCAGCACTGGAAAGTAATTACATTAAATCACATAAATTACATACATGGAGTTAAATACATCACAACCAATACCGGTACAAAAGGTGAGGAAGGCCCTGTGCAAAGGAGCTTACAATATAAAGGGAAGGGAATAAGGCACAAGGCGCGGGAGTGGGCAAGATCAGAATTGAGTGGATGAGAGATGTGGTACTGTATTTGGTATTGCATTTGGTAGTTATGCAGAGTGAGGGTAGGCTTCTCTAAAGAAGTGCGTTTTAAGAGATCTTTTGAAAGCAGAAAGGTTGGGAGAAAGTCGGACAGACCGTGGGAGAGAATTCCAGAGGAAGGTTGCAGCCCTTGCAAAGTCCTGAATGCGAGCGTGTGAGGAGGTAATAAGAGAAGAGTTGAGTAGCAGGTCAGTAGAGGAGTGTAGCAAGCGGTTGGATGAGTATTTAAAGATGAGATCAGAGATGTAGCGTGGTGCAGAGTTATGAAGTGCTTTGAATGTCAGGGTAATTAATTTGTATTTTATTCTGAAAGGTAGCAGAAGCCAGTGTAGGGATTGGCAGAGTGGCATGACAGAGGAGGAGCAGTTGCTGAGGTTTATGAGCCTCGCGACAGTGTTCAATATGGACTGGAGAGGTGGCAGTCTCTGAAGGGGAAGGCCATTTAAAAGAGAGTTACAGTAGTCTAGACATGATATGACGAGAGAGTGAATAAGAATTTTGGCTGCATCTTGAGTGATAAATGATCGTATTTTGAATATGTTCCTTAGGTGGAAGTGGCATGATTAAACAAGTGACTGGATATGAGGAGTAAGGGACAGGACAAAATCTAGGATAACCCTAAGGCATCGGGCCTGGGGAGATCCAAGTAGAGATAGTGGACAGGCAGGAGGAGACCCGAGTTAGGAGTTCTGGGTTGAGATCAGGAGAGGAGAGATAGATCTGAGTGTCATCAGCATAGAGGTTGTAGTGAAAACCACGCGAGTTGATTAGATTGCCTAGGGCAAAAGTATAGTGGGAGAATAATACGTGCCCAGGACAGAGCCTAGAGGAACCCCAACAGCAGGGCCAGAACTAGGGGTAGGCAGAGTAGGCACATGCCTAGGGCGTGTTAGGATATGCACAGTGGTTTATTTTGTCTGCCTGTATGTGTGATATAAATGCTTTTCCTCTCTCTCTATTGCTGGCCAGCAAATCTCTTTTTCTTCCCATTTTTCTTGCTATGCAGACAAAGTAATAAACTATGCTCTCCACATTTTACCCAGCATTACAAGAATTAAAAATATTACTTACCAAGTGTGTCTGTTCCCATTTGGTATAATGGGAGCAAAACCTAAGCACTGGGTGTTTGCAGGATGCAAGCACTGAGCTTAATTACCAATTGGTAAAAGCTGCAGCAGGTCACATGTAAGCAAAATGTGTTTTTCTTATATGCTGATAATGGGGTTTTGCCTGTGTTTGTTTTGTGAATAATAAGATTGTAAGCTCCTATTATGGGGAGATAGGAAGCAAAATGTATATGAAGGTATTATTTTGTTAATAATTTCAACTTTGTTGTAGCTGAATGTGTCTTTAAGAGCATGGGCTGCTGGGAAAGGCAGACTTACCTACTTAAAGAACATACAAAATGCTGTTTAGTAGAACTCCTGATCTCAGAGCAAGCAGTCTGAGTGCAGAGGGTAGCTGCCTGGAAAGGGGTAGTTGCAAAGTACCCTGTTTATTTTTGTTATATGGAGTTATCACAGTGCTTTCTGTGAAAAAATACTTTTCTTCTGTTTTTTTTTTTTTGTATAATTTTCCTCTGGAAATAAAAGAACTTTCCAACAACTGCTGACTCCTGATACTTGATGAATGCAGGAAGAACTTACATTCCAACATATGGTGGCTGCGGTGAGATTGCATTTGGTGTTGAACTAAGCACTGCATGGCAGGAGTAAAAGCACGTGGAAGGGAATTCATAAGGAGACGCGCAAAGGAAGCTGAGCTCCTGAAACAGTCTGGCAAAAGTCTTAAAGTGACGGAGAGATCACATCAAATAGCCAAGATGGCAGGAGCCAGGCCAAAGCAGCGTGAACCTTTGATCCCAGAGGAACCTCCGGAGGAGGGCGCTATATCTGATGATGGTGCTAAAATTTCAACTGAGACCACTCCTAAAAATGTGGAAGAACTTTTAGTCTGGTTGGTAAAGCGCCAAGAAATAGGTGACCAGCGCAGACTGGAGGAGGAGAGATTTTATCGTGAGCAAGAAAGGTATCGTATGGAAAAAGAGGAACAGCAACGTAAGGATGAGTTGAGGCATCAGGAAGCTGAGAGAGCAAAGAGAGATGACCAGTTTCTCAAGTTACTGCAAGCAATGCAGCATAATATGCCTCCTGTGCCAAGTTTAAAACTCACTAAACTGTCAGAGACTGATGACATAGAAGCATATTTGACAGTATTTGAGAGAGTTGCTCAAGCAAGTCAATGGCCAGAAAATCAATGGGTCATTCATCTTGCACCCTTCCTCACCAGCAAGGCTCAGCAAGCATATAGCCAAATGAGGATTGAGGATGCTGGGGACTATCAAAAAGTCAAAAGTTCCATTTTGAGGCGGTATAATATTCACACGGAGACCTTCTGACAGAGGTTCAGAGGCTATATCTACATTGAAAAGGAGGGACCCAGAGAGACCTATACGCGTCTGACTGAATTGTGCCAAAAGTGGATTGTTCCAGAAAATAAGACTGTCCAACAAGTCTTGCAAACCATTATTCTTGAACAGTTTCTAGAAATCCTTCCTGAACCGTTGAGAGTTTGGCTAAAGGAGCATCAGCCAGAGAGCGGTGACCAGGCTGTGATATTGGCAGAGAATTATTTACTCGCAAGAAAAGGACTATCACGTAAGATGCATATGGTAAGAGCTACTCCAGTTGTTGGCAGTGGTGATAAACCCAGACAAGACACTTTAAAAAACAAAGGTCACACTAAAGATGTTATCTGTTTCTTGTGTCATAAAGTGGGACATTTAGCCAAAGACTGTTTAAGTAAGAGGGTAAAGTCTGGCAAGGAGACTGTTACAAATTGTGTTGGTGTGGTGAATGATTATTTACAACCTGTCAAAATCAACTCCCAAACTGTAAAAGCTTTAGTTGATACAGGGAGCCAACAATCTTTAATTCGGTCCAATTTGCTAGCTTCCCCAAATGTCACTGGTCAGTTACCTTTGAAGTGTGTTCACGGGGACACAAAAATATACCCTAAGACAGTACTACCTGTGGAAATAGCCAATACACGGGTGTCGTTGGAGATGGGCATAGTACCTAACTTACCTTACCCTGTTATTTTGGGGCAAGATACACCTGGTTTCAGTGATATATTGAACAGGGACAGTAAGGTGTCTGCTGTGTCAACAAGGTCTCAAGTTAAAAGCCAGACTACAGCTGAAAACTTGGGTGAAATATTTCCTTTTGAAAAAGATGTGTTTCAGGGTACAGGTAAAGGTCACCTTTCTAGAAGGGAAAAGAGGCTTGCCTGTGAAAATTGGAGGTCTCAAAATTCAAATTCTGTTCTACAAGGGGAACCATTTAAATCTCTGAAGTGGGAGGTGGATATTTCTGCTAAGCAATTGCAAGATATCACCCTTTGCCCACTGTTCACTGAGGCAAATGAAGGGAGAAACAAACTTGAACATTTTCCTTGTTTCCAATTAAAAAATGGTACATTATATCGTGTGTGTGAACACCCCCAAACTAAAGAACAAGTATGGCAATTAGTGGTACCTTCAGAGTACAGAGAGCCAATTATGGAAATAGCTCATTCTATACCATTAGCAGGCCATTTGGGTAGAAAGAAAATGGTGGCCAGAATATTAAATCGTTTTTTTTGGCCAAATATACATTCAGATGTGGCTACTTTCTGTGAATCCTGTGCCGAATGTCAATATTCTTCTCCAGGTGGAAAAAAATCTAATCTGGTTCCAGTTCCTTTGGTTGATACTCCATTTGAAAGAGTAGCCATGGATATCGTTGGTCCTTTGCAAAAAAGCAGTAAAGGAAACCAATATATATTAGTTGTGAGTGATTATATGACTCGCTATCCAGAGGCTATTCCTTTGAGAAGTATCACTACCAGGAAAATTGCAGAAGAACTGATTAAACTGTTTAGCCACATGGGTATTCCTCAAACTATACTTACAGACCAAGGTTCAAATTTCCAGTCCAGTCTAATGAGACAGATAAACCAGCTTCTGGGTATACAAGCGGTAAGAACCTCTCCATACCATCCACAAACTGATGGTCTGGTTGAGCGTTTTAATCAAACGCTAAAAAAAATGCTCAGGAAGTTTGTAAGTCAAGATCCAAAACATTGGGATCAATTACTCCCATATCTATTATTTGCATATAGGGAGGTTCCTCAAGCATCCAGTGGCTTCTCTCCATTTGAGCTGCTTTATGGCAGGCGGCCAAGAGGACCACTAGATGTTATTAAGGAAAACTGGGAGAAACCTAAATGTCAACAAAAGAATTTGGTGGATTATGTGATTTCTATGAGAGACAGGTTAAATCAGATGACTGAATTTGCCAAAGCTAACCTCACTGAATCACAGTCACACAAGAAGCAATGGTATGACAAAAATGCCAAAGAGAAACATTTTTCACCAGGTGACAAAGTTCTACTTTTATTACCATCTTCTGAGAATAAGTTGCTAGCTAAATGGCAAGGACCATTTAAAATAATACGTCAGACTGGTCCAGTAGACTATGAAATTTTTATGCCTGGTAGAACACAGCAAAAGAAAATTTTTCATGCCAATTTATTAAAAAAGTGGGTTGACAAGGTCTTCTAGTGTGTGCACTATTCTCTCAGAATGTTGCCCAAATGTCATTGAGCAAGCTTATTCTAGTTTGTCCCATAATTGTTCTGAATTATCAGACCTAAAAAGGGGTACAGAACTGACATCTAAGCAGAACACAGACTTAGATCTGTTGTTTAAGAAACACAAGGCAACATTTGTATCTAAACCCGGTCATACTAATGTAGTTAAACACATTATTGACACTGGGGATGCAAAACCAATACATCAAAAACCCTACAGGGTACCAGAGAAACTTAAACCAATAATAGAGGCAGAATTGGAAAATATGTTAGAGCTAGGTGTCATTGAACCATCTACTAGCCCATGGTGTTCTCCGATTGTCATTGTACCCAAGAAAAATGGGGAAAAGCGATTTTGCATAGACTTCAGAAAAATTAATCAAGTTTCAAAATTTGACTCTTATCCAATGCCCCTCATTGACAATATGATTAGCCAGCTGGGTGAAGCCCAATATATCTCTACATTTGATCTAACAAAAGGTTACTGGCAGATTTTATTGGATAAAGAATCCCGTGAGAAAACTGCATTTGCTACACCCCAAGGGTTATTTCAGTTTACACGTATGCCATTTGGGTTACACGGGGCCCCAGCCACATTTCAGCGTCTAATGGATATAGTGACAAAGCCACACAGTTCATACTGTGCTGCTTATCTTGACGATGTCATTATATTTAGCTCAGATTGGAAGTCTCATCTTGTCCATTTAGAGAAAGTTATTTGTGCCATTTCGAATGCTGGACTTACAATAAATCCAACCAAATGCTCTATAGCACAAAAAGAAACCTCTTATCTAGGATATGTGATAGGTAATGGCAAAGTTAAACCAGAAACTTCGAAGGTAAAGGCAGTAAAAGAAGCCCCTGTTCCTAAGACGAAAAAAGAAGTTAGGTCTTTTTTAGGTCTAGCAGGTTATTACCGCCGTTTTATCTCAAATTTCTCTGACTTAACAGCTTGTCTTAGTGATCTTACAAAAAAGACCTGAAGGAATGTTGTTGAGTGGACACCAGATTGTGACAAAGCATTTACAATTCTAAAAGAAAAACTTTGCACAGCTCCAGTCTTGACTAATCCAAACTTCTCACTACCATTTCAAGTGCAGGTTGATGCGTCAGAGAGAGGTATAGGAGCTGTTTTGTGCCAAATTCAAGATGAGAAAGAACACCCAATTTTATTCATTAGCAGAAAGTTGTTTCCAAGAGAACAGAAATATTCCACTATAGAAAAGGAATGTTTGGCCATTAAGTGGGCCATAGAGAGTTTACAATATTATCTGACCGGAAAGGAATTTGTTTTAGTTTCCGATCATCATCCATTATATTGGTTGAACCAAATGAGAAATAACAATGCTCGTTTAGCAAGATGGTACCTGGCGTTACAACCTTACAAGTTTACAGTAAATTACAAACCAGGGAGTCAGCATAAAAATGCTGATCACCTATCTAGGTTTGGTACTGAAGTCCAGGAAGAGTTTGTGGAAGAACAAGCTTCCACTTAAGCTGGAGGGTATGTTAGGATATGCACAGTGGTTTATTTTGTCTGCCTGTATGTGTGATATAAATGCTTTTCCTCTCTCTCTATTGCTGGCCAGCAAATCTCTTTTTCTTCCCATTTTTCTTGCTATGCAGACAAAGTAATAAACTATGCTCTCCACATTTTACCCAGCATTACAAGAATTAAAAATATTACTTACCAAGTGTGTCTGTTCCCATTTGGTATAATGGGAGCAAAACCTAAGCACTGGGTGTTTGCAGGATGCAAGCACTGAGCTTAATTACCAATTGGTAAAAGCTGCAGCAGGTCACATGTAAGCAAAATGTGTTTTTCTTATATGCTGATAATGGGGTTTTGCCTGTGTTTGTTTTGTGAATAATAAGATTGTAAGCTCCTATTATGGGGAGATAGGAAGCAAAATGTATATGAAGGTATTATTTTGTTAATAATTTCAACTTTGTTGTAGCTGAATGTGTCTTTAAGAGCATGGGCTGCTGGGAAAGGCAGACTTACCTACTTAAAGAACATACAAAATGCTGTTTAGTAGAACTCCTGATCTCAGAGCAAGCAGTCTGAGTGCAGAGGGTAGCTGCCTGGAAAGGGGTAGTTGCAAAGTACCCTGTTTATTTTTGTTATATGGAGTTATCACAGTGCTTTCTGTGAAAAGATACTTTTCTTCTGTTTTTTTTTTTTGTATAATTTTCCTCTGGAAATAAAAGAACTTTCCAACAACTGCTGACTCCTGATACTTGATGAATGCAGGAAGAACTTACATTCCAACAGGGCGCAAAGCTGGGGGGCAGGCACGTACCTCCTCTGTCGCCTACCCCAACTACGGTTCCCTTCTCTGCCCAACTCTCTGTGCTTTTTATATCCTTTTTTCTGCTTCTGAGCGCAAGTTCGCGCATATGCATGCTAAGCTGGCACCGCGACTGGCCGGCTTGCCTTTGCAAAGTTTGCAACCAAATTGGTTTTGCAAGCATTCGCAGTGTATGCAATAAAATTTCACAATTGCAAACCATTTTTTGCGACAAAATATTTAACAAAACTCTAGAGCAGGTGTTAAAGGTTTGTAATGCGCAATTAAGATTTGCAATGCAATAAAAGCCTAAGAAGAATATTTCATTGCGACAGGCAGATTTTTATTTTGTTTTACTCTTTGTAAATTTTATTACATTTCTTCCCTCTAGAGGAAGCATCCAGCCATTGCAAAAATTGGTGCACAATGCCAATAATTGTACCATTATTAATCAAAGAGAAAAGTGTCCAAGGCAAATAATGAAAGGGGAAAAAAAATACTCACAGTTCACCCCAGTCCACAGTCTAAAAATCTGAAGTAGCAAAAAGTTATTAATTTCTCCAAAAGTAAATCATTTAATCATTTATTAGAACATGCAGGTGACCACCTAATGCGTTTTGTGCCTACTGGGGCACTTACTCATAGGCCTATGAGTAAGTGCCCCAGTAGGCACGAAATGCGTTAGGCGGTCACCTGCATGTTCAAATATAGTAAGTACCTAAAATACATAAATACCTAAGTTCATAAAAAATACAGTAGTGGGGGGCTGCTAAATTACAATCTTATTCACAGATATGGCAAGACTCCATTTGCCCCAGTCATATATAAACAGGACATTATGGGGTAGATTGACTAAAGGGCGAAGTGACTAACATTAGCGAAAATTCACAAGCGTGATTTTTGGAACTTCGAAGATTTCCTAATGGACGCAGACGTCACTTCGCTAGCGAAGGAGATATATGCTAGCGTTGCTTCACACTCTAACGGCAGGCAAATTTTCCCTCTGGCAAATGGATGGAACTCCGCAAATTCACTACGATGCGGATTTTACTGAACGTTACCTCATTCGCCAGACTTGCCTTCACCAGCTCAGACCAGGCAAAATGCAATGGAGTGCATAGGACTTCCTCAATTTTTAATCCAAAAATTTGCCCTTTCATAAATCTGCCCCTTAGTTTCCACTGGTTGGTTACCAGGTACCAGGTAGTAACCTATCAGTGACTTGAGGGGAAGCCATATGGGTCATCACTTACTTTTGAATCTGAGCTGAATGCGGAGGTTCAATTGCAAACTCACTGAACAGTTATGTCCCATGTGGCCCCCCTTTTAAGTCACAGACTAACTCAGCGTTAGAAAGCTGCAAAGCAGGAAGTAGTGTTCTGTTATGTGAGACATCCAGTCACTCCAGCCTTTATAGATTACATTTTTGCCTAACTTAACTATATTGGAAACAGTTTTTATTATATACATACTATCTATTTTCCAAGTTAATTTTACACTGAACTGTTCCTTTAACTCAATTTTTAACTCATTCCTTATCACCTAAACACAGCTACATGTGATTCTGCCCATCTCTAACCTAAATGTGTAGAACATGGGAACACTCCACATAATGCTTCTGCAGACAATCTCTTGAAGAAAACTTCTTTTATTTATGAGATCCCAGCAAACGTTTCGGGGACGTGCCCCTTCATCCAGTGCAGGGGCACGTCCCCGAAACGTTTGCTGGGATCTCATAAATAAAAAGTTTTCTTCAACAGATTGTCTGCAGAAGCATTATGTGGAGTGTGCCCATGTTCTACACATTTTGGAATTTGAGGAGGCTTTTTGTTTGCAGCAGGGCCTACGTGGAGCACCACCTGTGAGTAATTAAACAGTTTTGCATACGAAACAAGTAATTACAGGGAATGAGTTTACAAGTTTGGATCCATCTCTAAGATAGACCAGTATAATCTGGCTGCTAGTCATTCGGATCCCTTGTCATGCACACCCTGCATGGTCTCTGTAGAATACAGAGCTCATATGATATAACTGCACCTCTGGGGCACCACTGGGCTATTGGACTCAGTGACTCACTCTGGTCAATACAGTGCATACAGTACCTACAAGCAATTTGTAACTTATGGAATGATAATTTTCATATGAACTATAAAACAATTATATTCAATCCCACCAGGGGCCCTTAAGGACTAAGCTGCCACCGCTGTATTAGGCTGATATAAAGATTAATTATGTTCCTTATTGCTTCTGCAAGTAGGCAAATACACTTGCCCCTTATTGATTGTGTAAGTCACATGTATGCCAGTTTCATATTAATTGGGAACAAGCAATTTGTTATCTTCACTAGTACAGAAATTTAGTTTATAGACATCCTTTTCTCATATGAGTAATAAGGAATAGCAAAAAAATAATAAGCTAAGCTCTTCTTAGCAGAAAATGTTGCCAATAACAACTTTATCAGGGCAATACATGCACACAATACTTGGTGTTATATTAATTAGCTAATGTCCGTGTTCCTCTCTTTCCTCTTATACAACATTTATTAGATATTCATTAAAATGTAAACAGCAGAACAAAACTTTCTTAAATTAACACTTTCTCATTTAGTGGATATATTCATAGACAAGGAGTTAGTTAACTCCTTCTGTATTACGTTTACCATTTCTTAAAAAGCCAGGCGTTTTCTAATAAGTACAGCCCAGCAACTTGTACTTATTATGTGACCCTGGTCTTTGACATGATCTGTTAACCTAGGTGCTATGTATGCAGGGCTGTTTGGGTTACATGAATATATAAATGGGGAATGTAATAAAAAAAATTGTCACTACCACTATCAGTTGAAATTACCACTAAACATACAGTAAGCTTTTTAAACCATATTCAACAATAACAATGAACATATTCATCAACAAGAACTGCCAACTAGGTTTGATTTTACCTTCACGAAGACTAATATACAGTATATGTTAGCATTTTTATTTATATAAAGCAGTTTTATTTTACACCAAATATTTTAGTCCTGTTGGGGTCAGCAATTCATTCAACTGACAGCCACAAATGCCATTTGTCAGCAAATTGTATATGGTGCTCGCATCCAGAAAAAGGTGCAATGGGAAGTGATTAGAACTGCAAGGAAGCCCTGAATGCAACTCCTTCCTTTAGCAGTTTGAAAGGACAGGGCTCCCAATATGCATTGTGCTTCTTGTGAGGAATGAGAAAGATGTATGAGGCATCCATGTGGATGTCCATGGGCTTTTATGTACTGATTCTCGCATTGTTGTTCCATGTTTGTGGTAGCTTTGTCTGGGTTCATGCATTGTAGTTTGAGAACTTATTAAATGAACAAGGTTGATCTTGTGACCATCTCCTTCTCCTTTCATTAGCCTTTGGTTTGTTGAAGAAGTAAGCAAAGTATTGTTGAACTGAAAATTTCACCAGTAAATGGAATGCAATGAGGGCAGCTCAACTACATTGACATACATTGATCTCCTGCTCATATTGCTCATATTTATATGACATTACACTTGAGCTTATTGGTGATACTGTATGTGACTAGCCATCTTTAATATGGGGTCATTTCTATTGTTAAATTATCGTATAGTGAGTACAGGTATGGACCTCTTATTGACAAACCTCCAAATTACAGGAAGGCCATCTCTCAGTCCATTTTAAGTCAATAATTCTATTTTTTATTATTTACCCCTTCTCTGTAATAATAATAAAACAGTAGCTTGTACTTGATGGTAGCTAAGCTTCATGAATTCATTTTGGTGACAAAGCACTCCTAATGGATTTTAGTTAATGCTTCAGTTTGTTTCAGTTGAGTGGTATGATCTAAATGTAAAACCCTTATCTGGTAAACACCAAGCAGTGCTGATAATAGATCATATACCATTTTAAATAAGTTATGTCAACAGTGACATGTTATCCATATATAAACCCATACACACATTTTTAAAAAAAATGCTATTATGTTTAATTTTCCCATGCCCTTTTAAAATGATGATGAGCTTGACAAATTTAAGACTGATGTATTTTAATTTCCATTATTCATGCACAGTGACGAAATGTTCTACCCTCCATACATTGATAGGTTTTGCTGTGAAGTTATGTGTGAATGTGCTGAATATGCTGTTGGTAGATATCAATTTAATTAATTTAAGACAAAGCTAAAACACTTACTAGAAGGTTCTATAATGCATGCTCTTAATATGACTGGGGAAAAAAAACAGAGATGTAAAGATGAACAGAGTTTGCCTTTGGCTTTAATTGCAGTCCTTTATTTACTTTATTGTCAGATCGTGTTTGGGCTGTAAGAAGAATACGGATAGACTTTAACATGAGGCATTAGCCTTCTATTCCAACTGCGTCCTTTTAAATCCAAATTACTTAAAATAGGAGCAAAGGTTACTACACAGAGAGGTAATGTTACTACACAGAGAGGTAATGTTCCTTTTTTACTATGACTAAAGATAAATAAGTTAGGGACCACCATGTGGGGTTTTACCTTGACGTGGTATGGTGGCTTATCAATATTATGATCATAACTTTGTAACAAAAAAACCCTGTTTCAAAATTACATTGAATCATTTAGACAGGGCTTTAAACTTTTTGAAATTGGCCTTAGGTTTGCATCCACAATCTCCCCTAGTCTCATAAAAAAAACATTGGCCCATTTTGCAGAATGACAAAACATTTGGGAAACTTTTCACTGAGGCCCCATTATTCTCTTACAAAAAAGGCAAAAGTATTGGTGATCATCTAACCAGGACAGATGTTAGGAACCCTCTAATTACAAAAAAACAAACGAAAAGGGTGGGTACATTTCCATGTATGAATTGTAGCCATTGCAATGGGATTATAAAGGGGGAAGTCTGCACCCATCCAAGCAGAGGGAATCCCATTAAACTTAGAGGCTTTGCAACTTGTAATACAGAAGGGGTGATTTACCTGTTAAAATGCCCCTGTGGCTTAGGCTACATAGGGCAAACAAAAAGGGCATTTAGGCTAAGACTGAACGACCATAAAAGTGTCATAAGAAATTATAAGCCGGAAGAGAAAATGGAGGACGATAAGATTAAGGATAAGGTAAAAAAAGAGACCATCCTTGCTAAGCATTTTTTCGAGAAAAGACACAAAGTTTCACAAATACGATGGCAAATTTTGGAAGAGGTTTGGGTGTCTCCAAGTAATGAAACTGATAAAAAATTTGCTTTACTGAAGAGGGAGGCTTTCTGGATCTGGAAACATTGTATCCTAAAGGTCTTAATGAACATTTCAGTCTAAATTGTTTCTTATAATATGTATTTTTCAAAAGTTTGTAACACTGTTTTACTTTTCACAGATAAACTGGCCAGAGGGTGAAGAGAAATGATAGAGCTAATGATAAAAAACCCTGCTGGCTGTGAGTAATTATACCACAAGATGTTATATAATCATTTATACCATTGTAGTCTGGGTGCATTACTTTCTGCACTGTGATATTTTGTTTAACTGATGTTTAACTGATGCTTGACACGGACATTCTTGAATTGATTTATTGAGAAGAAAATCTTTACTTTTTCGTGACACTACAAAATGGACAGGGATAGGACTGAGTACCAAGCCTCAATTTGGATCCATACAGGAACTTTGGAACATGTGGGTGTGGCCTAATGGGCTTTATAAGGTTATGGTGTGCACTGTGTGTTTATCCTGATGAAGGGTGGGTGAAAACCCCCCCGAAACGTAGATTTTTTGGTGGTGACAAATAAATGGGGAAGTTCCCCACCTGCAACAAATTGGTGTTGTGCTGCTCTCTTCCATTCAACTGTGATTATTAAAATAGGAGCAAAGACATCTCCGTAATATCAAAACTGTGCATATGTAAAAGCTTCTTATATCAGTTTTTGGGGCAGCCACGGTTTCATCAATCAGTAGAAACATGAGAGATAAAATCCAGAGCTTTGCAGTAACACATCTGTCATATTAACAACCCAACTGTTCTAGGAAAAATAATCAGAATGCAGAGCTGCAATACTGGACACTGAAACACCAATTTGATTATAGCTATTTTGTGTAGATATCTAGTGCAGTATGTCTTTAAAATATATGTAAAGGGGATACTGGGCTCCAAAATACCATTACACAATTTGAATCATTCTACTTGTACTTTTTCTACTGACCTGTGTACCAGCTTCTCCTTGATCCACCTATTTGCCTTTATTTGTTAGGTTCTTTTGGAGTAACTCCTCCATTGCAATGCATATGTTGAACCCCTGTAGAGAAGCTCTCAGTGGTGTAGCTGACTTTTTACAAAGCATGACAATGTTTGCACCAGTGGAGAACTCACCTGGTGATTTGGGATCTTGAAGATTGACAGTGTAAAGGTGGGCAAAAATGATAAGATCTGTTCATTTGGCGAGGTTGCTAAATGAGCGGATCTTAACCCTATATGTCCAGCAAAGGCAGGGCGATATCGGGTTAAACAGATTGTTCAACCCTAGGGCCAAACGATTGGATTACAATAAAGTAAATGGGAGCTGATGGATCATAGGACCGCATCAACTATACAATGCGGTCCTAGATCGCAGGAAAAATCAAACCTGCCCAATCGAGATCAATCTAAAGATCGAATCAATCTAAAGGACCGATATCAGCAGCTTTCATTTGTCCGTTAGTCATGACTAAAAAAATTGGCATGGTTAGATTTACGGTTAATTTTTGAGTTTCGCCACAGGCAAAATTTTTCATGAAACCACATCAAACATTTGCCACGTGTCTCATTTCAGAGTCAAAAAAATAAAAAAGCGATGCGTGACAAACGGGAAAATCATTTTCACCTTCCCCTTTCCTTCCACAGCAGCCAATTACATCTGAACCCTTCCACTGTCTATGTGTGTGTTTATCCCTTGTGGGTTCACACTACTGCTAAGGGGTTTTAGTTTAGGCTTTTATTTTTTTCTCCTTTCCTTTCCCCAAATATCCAAAACCATCCATTATTTTTTTGTAGTTTAGGGCCGTAGATGGGCCATTGGAAAGGGAGGAGTAGTGGGAGGTAAGGGTGGAAGAGGCTGTGGTGCTGGCCATGGGCATGCTACCAAACAAAAGCCCAGCCAACGTGACATGCCCAATCTGGGCACTGTAGTGCAGCAGCAGCTACAACCACAGCAGCAAGCTGCATTGGGCTAACTGGCACACACAGAACTTGCCAGAATTGTTTGCGTCACCCACTGGCTCAGTGCTGGGGGACACCCCATCCCCCTTATTGTTTGATCCTGAGGTAGAATGGGTCCCAGACAACCAGGATCATTTTGAGTAGCAGACTGGTATGGGTGGTGCATTCCGGTCTGATGAGGAGGGAGTGCACAGCTCACCACATCAGTAAGGGATATTAGGCAGGGTCACCTAATGGTAGAGCAGCAGGCTGCTGGTGTGGAGTCAGACACCAGCATGCTGGATGTGGGTGTGGATGCCACGTACAATTCTGGATCTGGTCTCGGGGAGGACTTTGAGGATGACAGAAACAGACCCTGAGTACCGGCTCAGGAGGATAACAGCAGCAGGGGGGAACTGTGTGTTGTTGATGATGATTAAGAGTAGTAAACCCCACCAACCACTGCTAGGGGGGACAGGCAACAGGGCAGCACTGTAACTGGGTCCAGAGCCTCTGGGTGTATGGGTGGGGACCATCCCCAACCCTCCATAGCAGGCAAGGCGATGGCCCGCACTTCAGCAGTGTGGGCATTCTTCACATGCCAGACTGAGGACCAGTCAACAGCAGTGTGCCAGTTCTCAAAGGGGGGCAGGCAGGTCCAGATATGAGAACATCGGCTTTATGTTCACTTATGAAACGTCATCACAGGATAAAGTGGGAGCAGCACCAAAGTGTCAGGGTACCAAGGGGCAGTGGTGCTTCCTGTCCACTTCCTGGTACTAGCTCCCCATCCCCTGTAGCAAGTGAAGAGGATAGTTGGAGGTGGCCACTGTGTAGCTCTGCCTCTTCTGCAGCCCCCTCTGCCTCCTCCTCACTGCCATCTTCTGTGTGGCCCATGTCCCATCTGGTTTTGCTCCCCCAGTTACTTGGCTACAAGCCACCTCTCTCCCCCAGCCACCCCCAAGTGCTGAGGCTCAATGTCTGCCTGGCAAAGCTTCTGGCAGTGTAGCTGCTGCCCTATCAGCTAGTTGATACACCCCCTTCTGACAGCTGATGGCTTGCACTGCCCCTAACTGGCTGATCTCCAGCCACCATTATTTTGCACTGAAGGCTGTCCCTGCCCTCCACCAGCAGGTGGTGGAGAATGTGTCTGTCACTGGATCATGCTGTCGGTGGCAGGGTGCACTGTACCATGGACACGTGGACCAGCAGGCATGGGGTCAACCCCATGAGCACTGGGGAAGGTGTAAGCAGGCACAGAGAAAAATAGGTACCAGCACAAGGCGATTACAAGCAGAGGACGAGCCCCTGTTTATTGCATCACAACATTTTGGGGGCATCACCTGACAAAGGGGAATGCCCCGAAATGTTGTGACGCAATAAACACAAGGGGATTGTCCCCTGCTTGTAATTGCATTGAGTGATGGTACCTATTTTTCTCTGTGACTACTTTGGAAGTGTCGTCTTCCCAGGGAATATCCATTTTGAAGGGCCCGGGTGTGCATGTGTCTTCCTTGTTGAAGGTGTAAGCAGGGGCACTCCCCTCATGCTAGAGGTGCCTCCCGTGGCATAAAGGGCAAACCCCACTCCTCCTCTGCTATGGATGAGCCCCCCCCCCGAAGCTTCCCCGCAGTTACACATCAGTGCAGCACAAATACTATTAGGCTGTGCTGCAACTCCTCTGCCTGGGGAAGAGGAGTCATACTGCACCAGAGCTCATGG
Organism: Xenopus laevis; assembly: GCF_017654675.1. Classification (NCBI taxonomy): domain Eukaryota; kingdom Metazoa; phylum Chordata; class Amphibia; order Anura; family Pipidae; genus Xenopus; species Xenopus laevis. The sequence continues at coordinate 54,368,005 of NC_054386.1, read as the reverse complement.
CCGCCTTCCAGACTCAGGTGCAATGGTGGTTCATTTCCTGCCAGCTCAAAGCAGGTTATATTGTATGCGACAATGGTCACAACCTGCTGCCACCCTCAACCTAGGCTGACTGACCGATGTGCTTTGCTTCACAAATGTCCTCAACCTTGTGGTGAAGCACTTCCTGAAGTGCGACCAAGGTTTGGTGACTTGCTGGATGCGGCACATAGGGTAAAGTATATAGCTACTTTCGCAGGTCCCCCACCACCAGCAGTCTTTGGCACTAATGCAGCAGCAGTATCATCTGCCACCCCACCGGATGATCTGTGACCTGCAGACGCACTGGAATTTGACCCTGCACATGATGGAGCACCTTGTAGAGCAGCAATTATGTCTTTCATATTCTCTCTGTAATATGCAATTTTCATCATAGTGGGGCCTAGTTTTCAGTCACTCAAGTTGGGTCCTACTCTCCAGTGTGTAGAAAATGTAGCTACGTCTGCATTTATACCAATAACGGTCTCTTAAAGAAATGCTCATATATTTGAAAGCTATTGTTCAGTTGCCTCTAAGTGCTCTCTAAACAAGCAATCCTATTGGCATTCTCTTCAATGTGTGCTTACATTTGAAATCACGTCTCTAAAACGGTTACTGTTGTCTATGGCCTTTTCAGAAATAATACTAGCAAGTCCTGCAGCTAAGTGCTGCCTCCACGTGCACTCTTTAGAGATGTTTGCATATACACAAACGAGGTCTCTGAAATGAGTGCTGCCATAATTACTATTCAATGTATTGCCTGCTGTCACACTATTACCCAAAGTCCTGCTAAGTGCTGCCTCTAAGTGAGATATCTAAGTACACAAATGAGGTTTTCTAAATGAGTGCTGACAAAAATCCTCCTGCCTCACCATCATACAAAACACTCATAAATTTGGTTTCAATAAAAAGTATTGTCAATGAAAAACTTATGTTGCACATCTAAGCACAAATGCAATCCAAAATTTTATGACGCATGTCAAAAGTCATATGCGACAAGAAATGTTGACATGCAACAAAATCGATGTTCGCGTCAAAACAGCTTCTCAAATTTTTTGCCATTTCTTCAATTTCTCTTGAATTTTTCTGGTGAAGCGAAATGCAAGAAATTCACCAGTAACTACTGCCTGTGTATGGCCACCTTGTGAAAGATTGAATAGCCATGAAAAAGCCCTATACTTTTTAGGTCAATAAAATGGTCAGGTATATTCCGGGTCATTAATTCCCTTTATCTTGAAAAGCAATGCAATTATTAAATGTTCTAGAATAAAGAATTAAAACTATAGCCCTACCTAGTAATAGTAGATACTTTGTATACATCAGACTGTTTTTTTCCATCATAAACTAGGTCATACATGGGCATCAAAAATTTCCAATTTTATTTCTTATCAAATATTATCAATATAAGAGTATACATCAATTAATCTTGCTCCATATATTGTTACCAGGGGCGATCCTGGCCCCTCCGCCACCTTTTTAGTGCCTATAATGGCTGGAGTGACAGGATGTCTAAAATAGTAGAACACTACTTCCTGTTTTATAGCTCTATTGGTTTCTACTCATTGGCGTAACTACATGTTACTGGGTCCCACAGCAAATTATTTTTAGGGCCCCCCAACATATCCAGAGGTTGACCTTTTTACCTATATATGTTGAAATGCTCAATAATTAGGGCCTTGCGGGCCTATTCTAGCTCCTGGGCCCCCCTGTATTTGCAGGGTCTGCTTCCTCTGTAGATACGCCCATATTTCTACTGATTGATTACCAGGCGTAGCCAATCTGTCTGTCTATCTAGCTATCATTTTTAGTAATCAAAGTTTTTTTAATGGTCTCTATATAATGTTTTTTTTTTTATTAGAAAAAGCAAATGACTACATTATGTTTAGTAGAGCACATGCACTGTCCAGTATATTTCAAGAATCCTGTTTTGAAGACCAAATTATGGCCTCTAACACAATACTGTGTAAGACACAATATATTTCTATAAATATTCTACTAAATTTATAAACGATCCGTAACATCAGGGTAAAAAAAAAAAGAAAAACAGGAAATTGTTTTTACTTACCGTAATTTCTGTTTCCTGGTCACCTTCCATGGCAGCATTCACCAATGGGTTAACCTCCCTCCAGACCAATGGACAGGACCTCCCCCTAGCAAGTTAAAAATGAGAGCCCCACCCATACTCACTTGTCTTAGTCTAAAGCCTGACATTTAGGGCGGGTAATTCCCTGGTGAATGCTGCCATGGAAGGTGACCAAGAAACAGAAATTACGGTAAGTAAAAACAATTTCCTGTTTTCCTAGTCACCCCTGGTCAGCATTCACCAATGGGATTTCCAAAGCTACGAAAAAAGGAAAAATATGCTTTATTCAGCAATGTATAACTGACTGCAAGACTTTCCTCCCAAATTTAGCTTCTTGGGAGGCAAGGACATCTAGTCTATAGTGCTTAATGAATGTGTTGACCGATGACCATCTTGCTGCTCTACAAATCGCTTCTGGCGATGCTTTCACTTCCATCGCCCATGAACTCGCCAACGCTCTGGTGGAATGGGCTTTTAACCCTTGGGGAACCTTCCTGCCTGCTATATTGTAGGTTTTCGCAATTGCCGACACAATCCAAGAGCTTAAAGTCTTTTTGGAAGGAGCTTGGCCTTTCCTGAAACCACATGGAATCACAAACAAATGGTCTGACTTTCTGAATATCTTAGACCTCTCCAGGTAAATTCCAATGGCTCTGACCAGATCCAATGTGTGCCAATATCTTTCTCTGTCTGACTTTGGAGATGGACAAAAAGATGGTAGAACTATTTCTAATTCCATATGGAATTTTGATACAACTTTTGGTAGAAATTTGAACGCAGGTCGAAGCACAACTTTATCTTTGAAGATCACCATATACGGCTCTAAAGCAGACAATGCAGCCAACTCTCCGACCCTGCATGCTGATGTAACCGCCACCAGTAGTATAACTTTTAAGGTAAGGTTCCATAAAGAAGCCTTTTCCAATGGTTCAAAGGGAGCTTTTGTGAGAACATCCAAAACAAAAGGTAAGTCCCAAGGCGGTGCAATTTTCTTTATACATGGTTTTACTCTTACAAAAGCATCAAAAAATCTTCGGACTAATGAATCCGATGCCCAACTTACTCCTGTCAAAGCTGAAATGGCTGACACTTGCACTCTTAGTGTACTCATTTGGAGGCCCTTCTCATAGCCTGAGAACAGAAAATCGACCAGCAACGGAGCTGTCGGAGACCTTGGGTCTTGGTTTTTTAGGGTTACAAATTGCACAAATCTGTCCCAGACTTTATAGTACTGAGATGAAGTGGAATACTTCCTTGACTTTAGGAGAAAATCCACAATCTCTTGCTTGAACCCTTGGTTTTTTAACCTCTCCCTTTCAACCTCCATGCCATCAAGGACAGGGGGTCCTTCTCTTGGTAAAGGAACATTCCCTGGGACAACCAACCTGGGAACTTCAAAATCTTCTTGGGACCCTCTAAGGTAAGTTTGCGAAGCAGAGGAAACCAAGGCCTTCTTGGCCAAAAGGGAATCAGTACTATAGCATCGACTGCTTCCCGATCCACTTTCTTCAATACTTTCCAAATAAGAGGAATTGGGGGAAATACATACACGAGTCCTCTGGACCAATCCTGATTTAGACCGTCTATAGCCAGAGCCTCTTCGCAGGGATACCTTGCGTAGAATTTTTCGCATTTCCTGTTTTGGACTGAAGCCATAGCGTCTATATCTGGCATGCCCCATGCGTTTGCCAATTCCTGAAAGATGTTCTCGTGAAGACTCCACTCTCCTGGGTCTAAAGTGACTCGACTTAAAAAGTCTGCTCTTACATTTTCTGTTCCTGGCAAGTGTATTGCTGAAAGATTCTCCAGCCATCTTTCTGCCCACTGGAAAATCGGAACGGCTTCTTTTAACAATGTCATACTTCTGGTGCCTCCTTGCTTCTGAACATAGGCGACTGCTGTGACATTGTCTGACATGACTCTTACACTCTTTCCTCTTAGAACATCTGAAAGAGCAACTAGAGCCTTTCCTATTGCCCTTAGCTCGAGAACATTCGAAGGTGTCTGTTTCATATCCCATGACCCTTGAGCGAAATGTTCCCCAAAATGGGCTCCCCAGCCGGAACCCGACGCGTCTGTTGTCAGTATCGCCCATGCGGGTTCCTCCAGCTGTGTTCCTTTCCTTAAATTTTCTCTTACGCACCACCAATGTAGGCTGTGTCTTACCTCTTGCGACAACCTTAGTGTCTTGTGCATATTTAGCTCTGGACATCTTACTTTCCTTAATAGGAAATTTTGAAGATCTCTCATGTGCCATCTTGACCATTTTACTACTTGTATTGTTGAGGACATCAGACCCAGAATTTTCAGACAGTGATGCACTGTCACTGACGCACGGCTTCCAAAGTCTTCTATTGCCTGCGGAATTTTTTGCTGTTTCGGGATTGGAAGACTTACCAAGTTTTCCTCTGTCTGGAAATATGCTCCCAGAAAATGAAGTGACTTGGATGGGATTAGCTGGCTCTTGTCTCGGTTGACAATCCATCCATATGTTTTCAGAACTTCCAATACTCGGTTTGTATGTCGTTCTGCCTCTTCTCTTGACCTTGCAGCCACCAGGATGTCGTCTAGGTAATGAAAGGTTGCTATTCCTTCCTTTCTCAATTCTGCTATTATGGTAATGAGGACCTTTGTAAAAACTCTTGGGGATTGTGATAACCCGAACGGGAGACATCTGAATTGTACATGAATTTCTCCTACTGCAAAACGTAGATACTTCCTGTGATCCTGGAAAATTGGTACGTGGAAATATGCATCCTTTAGGTCTATGTTCGTTAACCAATCTCCGATTGAGATGGCCTGAATGATGGATGCTAAGGACTCCATCTTGAACTTTTTCTTTACTAAGAATTTGTTTAGTTTTCTCAAGTCTAATACCGGTCTTAAAGCGCCGGATGCTTTTTTCACCAAGAAAAGCCTTGAATAAAATCCTTTTCCTCTTTCTTGAGACGGAACTTCTTCTATGGCCCTCGAGATGAGAAGCTGATTCATATACTCCTGAATCAAAAACTTTGACTCTCCTCTTTGTTCCGGAATGACGAAATTAAAAAATAATCCCTCCTTGGGATAGTTTCGAACTCCAAACGAAAACCTTCTTGAATGATCTTGGAAACCCATCGGTCCTGTATCGTTCTGGCCCAGACTTGAGCAAACAGATTTAATCTGCCTCCTACTTCTGCCTGAGCCAAAGTACCCTCATTGCTGCTGAGCTGTAGAAGAGGAGGAAGAGAAAAAACTTGATCTCTTCATATTCCCCCTGGAGCCAGGCCGCCCCGATCTCCAGGATGACTGTCTCGTGTACTCCTTCCCAGGTCTATATTGCCTTGAAGATTTAAAAGGCCTGTCTTTGTCTCTGGCATATGATGTATCATACCTGCCTCTTTTACTTCTCCTCTCCTGAGGAAGGAATACACTTTTTCCACCGGAGACCTTTTTGATAATGGCGTCTAGCTTTTCACCGAAAAGCATATCCCCTTCAAAAGGAAGCTGACATAAGTTTGTCTTCGAGGCTGCATCCGCTGCCCAAGGCTTCAGCCACAATGCCCTCCTTGCTGCAACTGAAAGTGCCATGGATCTGGCCATAAAATGCACCAAGTCAACTGATGCTTCTGACATAAAGTCAATCGCTGCCTTACAGTCTGCCAGCATCTCCAATAGTTTAGGTCTTTTAACGTTAGAGGAAATTGCTTCCTCGATATTTAGGAGCCAAACCTTAACTGCTCTAGAAACAGAAGTTAGTGCTACAGCTGGCCTGCATGCTGCTCCTGCAGCCGCAAATGACTTCTTTAAATTAAATTCCATTTTTTTATCCATAGGCTCTCTGAAAACCGCTGCATCATCTACAGGTAATGTTGTTTTCTTAGCAAGCCTGACCACGGCTGCGTCTACTTTGGGAGGGACATCCCAAAATTTTGCCTCATCATCATCAAAAGGATACTTCTTTTGGAACTTTCCAGCCGTCTGTGGCCTTTTCTCTGTCTTCTTCCATTCTGTAGCTATTATTTCTTTAATAGAGGCATGCACTGGAAAGCACAAAGATTTTTTCTTCAAGGAAGGAAAAAGTTTATCAGCTGAAGATAATTTAGACGGCTCTGTAGGAAATGTCAAAGTTTGACGAACTGCCTTAATTAGTGGCTCCACAATGGACACATCAAAATTTGACTCATCTTCTGAGTCAATCTCCCCTTCTTCTGAGCCTAATGGAGAATGAAAGACTGAAACATCTGAAAGCTCCCCTTCAGAAACTTCCGACAGTGAGTCTGTCTGTCTTGAATATGCATGCCTTGGCCTTTTCCTGGAACTAGCCACTTCTTGAAAAACCTGCACCACTGCTTGTTTTATAACAGCTGCTAAGGAATCCGTAAACGCTTGATTTTCCTGAGAACCTGAGGGTGTTCGAACTTCCTGAGCCTGTGACGTGGAAGTCTTCTCGGGTGTTTTATCTTTCTTCTCTGTGGCAGGAAGGCTGCATAAAACAATAAACAAGATTAAATAATAACCCTTAGTTGCCCCCTTTTTTTTTTTTTTACCATCTAACCTTTTCCCCTTGGGGTGAGGTGTCTTGCCCGGTACACCAGAATCCATGTTCAGCTATCCCCTGGAATGTAACACACAGTGACAGGATTGCAGCATACAAACAAATGGAAGCAACAGGAAGTAATGATCTCCTTAAATAGCCACAAATGTACAAGCATGAAATAACTTTACCATATCTGTAGAGGTTATAACTTGAAACCATGCCTGTTCCAGGGTTGCACGCCATACCTAAAAGATTTTGGCGCCAAAGGAAACAATTCCGTGTTTCAACGAAATGCTGCGACATAGACGCCTTGCCAATAACCAAAATGGCGTCCTCCATACTTCCGGTTTTAAAAATAGCATAGAATCGCTCCTCTCGCACATCCCGCGTCTCAGGATGACCGAGCGACCCTGCCTACCTTACGATGTGACCACCGTCAACCGTCTGAAGCCTTTCCTTTGGAACGCACAGACTCCTCTGATGGTAACGCTCGCAGGACGGAACGATGACGTCACTTCCGGTTCCGCGCTCACAGTCAGAGACAACTCGCGCATTAGGTCTGCAGCATCGCCTCCCTAACCCGCTCAGCGGGAGGTACAGCTTGGCCATATGGCAAATCTCACCACCCGGCCTTCCTTAACTAACCCCTCATAGGGGAGTATTCGGAACTCCAGCAATGCAGTGGCTTAAGGGAGCGCACCAAACCCTACATGCTGGGAACTCCACAGGGACCTTAGCCCTCTGTTATTTCCATCCATCGGCCTCTGGACAGGACGAAAAAAAGACAAGTGAGTATGGGTGGGGCTCTCATTTTTAACTTGCTAGGGGGAGGTCCTGTCCATTGGTCTGGAGGGAGGTTAACCCATTGGTGAATGCTGACCAGGGGTGACTAGGAAAAACCTTTTAAGAAATGACAACAATGACCCACCCAGGAACAGATATGCTCGGGAAGCCAATCAATAGAGATTAACAAGCTGCTCCAAAGCAAACATATAATTGGTAGCTAGGGGTTGCTATATGTAGAAAAATTTTTCTCACCTATTATTACACTGCCCCATTTACCCAGGCTTTTAGATGGAACATCAACTGCCTTCTTTTTGGACACCGGTGCTTTTGTTCGTCCTTTCTAATAAATCTAGGGCAATTGCAACCTGGTCCCTCATCACTATGTTAGCACAGCTTCAGCTCTGAGGAAACCTAAAGTTACAGTCTCACTTGACCGCCTGATTAGCAGCATACTTGCACATAAAGAATCACATGCGGACGTCACTCACAAAAAATAATATAAATGATGGCAGATGGACTTCTAGGCATCTAAGTTGTGACTGTATGTGTTTGCAGGTGCCTTAATCTTGGCTAATCGGAAGCAATTGAGCCAGACTTATCACAATTGCATCACAACTATGCAACTGCTATGAAGCTGGAAATCTGAAAAAAATGCTGCATTGTGAGGGAAAAAACATGCCCATTGTGCTTGAAAATGCACTTGCAAACTTATTTGTTTCCTATCATGTACTAGGCTTATGTTCTACCACATGTCTCTTAGTGGATTTTATTGTGTTGATCTGGGAGCAGAGAATAAGGGACAGTAAAGGATAAAAAAGCTTTAGAGCATTCATATTGCACGACATGCTTTTGCTCCTTTTAAAGTGTATTCAGTTTTTCTGCTTATCCATTTATTTATGATCTAAATAGCATTATACTGTATATTAAAAATGTTGACCTGGTGATTTATTATTCTCTGAGAAAAAGAAAAAACTTTTTTAAAAAAAAAAAAAAAAAAAAAAAATTATTCTTTGAACTGTGTGAATCTCCTGAAAACTATTTGTAATTGTTATTCTCAATAAAACAATTTTTGATTTGCCAAGCATTTTCAAAGGACTGAACCAGACTGCAAGGCATTACTGTTCTGCAGCAGAGTTCAAATTTTTCTAAAAAGAAAAAGCTGAGCTTTGTTTAGCCCGAAGTTATGGAAATATTTGTTAAAGAACAAAACAACTTTGTTAGAAAGACTTTTCACAAAACAACCAATGTGCCCCTTGTGTGGTTTGCAAAGCCCTGTACCTGTAATTATGGCAAGCCCCCTACTAAAATAATGGAATTAAGGATGGAAATATATAATTCTAGGTTTTAAGCCATCACTGTGAATCATTCAGTATTAAAGGGCCTCATGCAATGCTCCAATTTAAATAACAATGCAAGCTCAAGGGTTTGGTTTGTACATTGCTTTTGGAGCAGAAAATCAATATAGAGGTACAGATATGGTTATACACTAAACCAGCAGCACTCTCTTGTAAATAATTTAGAAGGCCCTTTCTGGTTGAATAAGAAACCCATATTTCACATAACGAGCATGAAATCTGACTTTAGCCTCTTGCATAGTACAAGCTTTATTTGCTATGATAGTCTGTGGTGTAAATCAGATTCAATTTTTAGTGTACATTTAAACTAGCAGTAATAGTTTGTGGTGTTTGCTATACCTTTGAGAATGCTAAAATGGTGTAAAGTATAAAAACAAGAACCTTTCTTGTGCTTTGCACTTTGCCCCATTCCATATACCATGAGCAGTATCTGCTTGCGCTCTCCTATAATGTAATGCAAATAGTTGCTCCTAACTCTGCAGATGGCACATGACCATCCCGTGGAACACACCTACCTTATGTGCCATTCAGAATATGCAAGGTTGGGAGTACCAAGGAATGCAAGACTCTAAGCAGCCCTCTCCTTACGGTACTGGTATGGGGGGAGGTTTGGGCTCCCTTGTGTCTGTGTACTCTCACACTGCATCTTGCTCCAGATTTTTAATTCACTGCCAGGTGCACCAAATGTTCCATGTATTAGCCCACCTAGTAGGTAATAACCATATGTGAGTGTTGTGTATAGAGTAGAATAAATGTTCGTACCATATTAGTCAGATTGGGATCCACCAACCCAACCCACTCTCCACCTGGGCTGCCCCATCACAGATAAGAAGGAGGCAGAAGAGTTGGGGGCGTGGCTTGCTGAGCTGCTGAACGGCCGCAATAATTTGGAGCTCCTGGGGGCACCAAGGACTATCCCCTATTTCCAGGTGCCCAATAACGCACTGCGCCTCAGAGCACAGCCGAAGGACTCACAAACCGGCTAGCTCTGTTCCGGTTCAGGAACGGACTCTCTGGCTGCTACAGGAGCCGACTACGCACTGCGGCCTAGTCTGCTGGTTGAAGCCGCGGCCTAAATTGAGCAGGCCTTCCCAGACGCGAGTGCAGGTCGGCGCGGTTCCCGCTCGTTCCAGGCTCAGAGCCCGTGTGAGGCTGTCATCAGTAGCTGCAAGGGGTGAGTGACCCTACAGGAAGGGGGCCCCCAATATAAGCTACACTCTCTTGCTGTTGGGCGCTGATGAACTTTGCCACGTTGTCAGAGGCTTTAATACCCTAACCCAGCTTCTATTCCTGACAACCCTGTCCTGCTGGGCCCATTACAATAGCCTACTTTACCAGCATAGCTACCACTACCATGAGCAACAAGTGTTACTAACTGGGCAGAGACTACAGAGCTACAGCAGGTGCACTCCCAAGCACAGGAGTAGAGATCCCCCCTTAACATCTGACCATTGCCATTAAGGTGCCTCTGGAATCATTGTCTACAGCAAGGTCTCTGTAAATAGACAGCATTGCATGTCAGAGGGGCAGCAGATTCCGCCGCTGAGCTGCCGGCATTAATACAGACAACACACAGTAATGGTCTAAAAGTCCAGACCACGACCTACAATGGCCGTTTAAACTGAACGTGAACGCCCACGGGAGCTTTAAAAATTCAGAGCTGATTGGCAAAACGTATTAACTGTCATACATAAGTAGCAGTGCACCTACCAATAGCCATGGGCAAGCACAAGAAAAAAGAATCCCCAATGAAAATGACAGCATTCTATCCGAAAGCAGCAGCACTTTCAGGAGCAAGGTCTCCCTCACAGGAAGGTGGCGACTCGGCAGATAGCAGCCCCACACGCCATGCTCCACAGGAGAGAAGATCTCCAGGACAATCTGATAGTAAGGCGGATCGGACACCGCTCACAGCTGCAATACTGAGGGAATTTTTAACTGATCTCAGAACAGAGATTCAGGATGACCTTCGCACTGCCGTATCTACTCTGAGCAAAGACATCAGGCAAGTGGGAGAGAGAACTGATCATCTAGAAAACAAAATGGCGGAACTAGTAAGTTCTCATAACCAAGTTGTGGATGCTAATAATGCTATGGAGGAAGACATCCAAAAACTGACAGCTAAAATAGCAGACCTAGAAGATCGTAACAGACGCAATAACGTCCGGATAAGGGGCATACCTGAACAGGTCGCTGCCCCAGAGCTGAATGATTATGTCTGCACACTGCTCAGAGACATACTCCCAGATGTCCCTCCCGACCATTTGCTGCTGGATAGAATACACAGACTACCACGGGCAAAAACCGCCCCGCCTGGGTCTCCAAGAGATACCATCATGAGGATACACTACTATTATGTGAAAGAGAAGCTGCAATACAGCTTTAGAAACAAGAAAGATTTCCCGGAAAAATATGGCGGCTTACAGTGCTTTGCGGACCTTTCCACTTACACGCAGCAAAAGCGGAAGGAATTCGCCACCGCGACAGCTATACTGAGAGACAATAACATCCAATACAGATGGCTATATCCAGTGAAAATTCTAATCAACAAGGATGGGTCGTCGGCAGTTGCGGACACCCCTCAACGCGCAGAACAGCTACTGAGGGGCTGGAACCTATGGCAACCGACCAATACTAAAACAGCTGATAAACCCCCAAAGAGGTCCCGCTTGCAACCTGAATGGGCTACCCAAACCAGGCAAAGCAGGAAGAGCCTCAAAGCGCAACCCATCTTGGAAGAGACAGACACAGACACCTGAAGAAGCAATGGACTCCTGTCCGAGTACAGGGTCAGCCAAAAAGCCTAACTCAAGACGAAGACGACATGTCAAATTTCCCGTGGGCTAGTAAGCTCAACTATGACTGAAACTATTTCCCAACCTTCCCCCCAACCCTTTGAAGCTCGAATAAATCCAGGCTCGTCACTGCAACTTCTGACCCACAACGGAAGACCATCTGAGGTCAGAGAGCTTCCCCCCCACCCGGATCCAATACCACTGCAGTATTGTTGTAAATATGTTGCATGTTACATGCTTATGTTTCTCTGTTTTTCTTATGTCTCCTCTCTTTTTCCTTGCTATTTCTTTCCACTCTTCCCCACCCCCAATCTCCCACTCCCCAGGGGCCACGTAAGAACGCAAGATCTTAGTCCAGAAGTCCGGCGGAGAATCCTCAAAGAAACATCCTCTAGTACTCCACATGGACAGCCTACCACTGAAGGTACACACAAGGGTGAGTCCAGTCTAATTCAACATTTCTCATGCTCATCAACATGGGGATAAAAATAGTCTCACAAAATGTAAATGGCCTCAATAGTCCACAGAAAAGACTTAAGCTAACACAATGGTGTAGACAACACGATATGGATATTCCGTTACTGCAGGAGACGCACCTCACAAGCCAGAAACCAACAGCTATTAACGTGAAACAATTCCCTACACAAATTTACGCTTCTAACACTGTGAAGAAAAATGGGGTAGCTATATGGATAAACAAAAAATTGCCACACAAGATAGTGACTCAACACTCAGACCCACTCGGTCGCTACCTGATCCTCAACATAGAGATATATGAACAAGCCTACACTATAATAAGTGCTTACAGCCCCAATAGACGGCAATCCAGATTCTTTAGTAGTCTCTTCAAAAAAATAAACAAAGAGAAGATGGGTCACACATTACTAGGAGGAGACTTCAACACCTCTCTGCAATATGAGTTAGATAATACAGCCTCAAGTCGGACCAAACATCCACAGGAAGCAATAAAACAAGCCAAGGCCTTGCAGAAACACTTAACACAGGTACCGTTATTTGATGTATGGAGAATACAGCATGGGAAAGAGCGGGACTACACATTTTACTCTCATCCCCATGCCAAGTACTCCCGAATCGACTACTTCTTTGTGGATAAGCAGCTTCTACAGGCTATCCAAAAATCAGTTATAGGGTCAAGTACATGGGCAGACCATTCCCCAATAGAAATCATACTAGACACTACCCACAGGATTCGGCAACCATACCAATGGCGACTGAATGACTCACTTCTTCAGAATAAAGCTAACCTTGAGGACTGCAGGAAGACACTAAATGATTATTTTGTTACTAACAAGACCCCACAAATAGAACAAACCACACTATGGTGTGCGCATAAAGCAGTTATTAGAGGACAACTTATAAAAATAGCCTCAACTACAAAAAAAAACAGGGAGCGCACTCTTCGTCAGTTAGCAGACCAACTACTAGATCTGGAAACTCGAAACAAACAGCATCCCACACAATCCCGAACAAAACATATAATAGATTTGAGGCACCAAATACAAGGTATTGAAAACAAAAAGGTGGAGTGGCAATTACAACGATTAAACCTACACAGATATACTAAGGGCAACAAGGCAACAAAATTACTAGCCAATCAACTAAAGAGGAGACAAACCAACCACTCAATTGCTCAAATAATTACCTCAAACGGCAAATCTATTACAAACCCTAAGGCTATAGCAGACCAATTTGCTGATTATTACTCCTCCTTGTACAATCTAAAACAAGATATCACCACCCTACAACCGACCACGGAAACAATACAAAAATTCCTTGTAGCAGCAAACCTACCCCAAGTACAGAAACGCCAACTTGACCAGTTGAATGTTACTATCACTACAGAGGAAGTGCAGGGAGCTCTGAGAACGACCCCCATAGGGAAAGCCCCTGGCCCGGACGGATTCACAACTGCCTATTACAAAACATTTCAAGACATACTAGTACCGCACCTCACAAATCTGTTTAATCACGTCTTTCGAGGGGGCGCCTTCCCGGAGGAAATGCTAGCAGCTACGATAACAACGATTCACAAGCCAGGAAAGACCCCGACAGCATGTGGCAACTATCGACCCATATCATTACTAAACACGGACTTGAAATTATACGCCAAAGTGATTGCTAATAGGATAGCGAAAATTCTGCCCTCCTTACTCCACTTGGATCAAACCGGTTTTACCAAAGGTAGACAGGGCCCGGATAACACTAGAAAAATGTTGGCACTCATTGAAGTTGCAGAGAAAAGAAAGGACCCCGCTATGCTGGTAAGCTTAGATGCCGAAAAGGCCTTTGACAGAGTAGAATGGACGTATCTGGAATCCACCTTACAATCTTATGGGTTACTGGGCCCAATTAAGCATGCCATACTATCCCTGTACACAAAACCCTCTGCGAAAGTGAACAATATGGGATTTCTCTCAAAGTCATTTCAAATAACGAATGGAACAAGACAAGGCTGCCCATTGTCACCTCTCATCTTTAACCTCACTTTGGAACCCCTTGCTAGAACAATTAGAAACTCAACTTCTGTAAAGGGAGTACTCGTGGCGAATACACAGCACAAACTCGCAATGTTTGCAGACGACATTATCTTAACATTAACAGACCCCGAACCATCGCTGGAAGCGGTCACACAGATTCTCCGAACTTTCAGCTCTGTATCCTACTATAAACTCAATGAGTCAAAGTCACAAATTCTACCGATCGGAATGTCGAGAGAGATCATACGAAAATTGCAAGCCAGATATACTTACCAATGGCAATCTCACTCCATAAACTACCTAGGTGTTGAGCTGGCCAGGACCGTAGCCGAAACATATGAGGCGAACTATCCCAAACTATTAGCGGAAGTACAAGAACAACTACGGAAATGGTCTCCTCTATATGTGTCTTGGCTAGGCAGAATTGCAACAATTAAGATGATGATATTGCCTAAATTCATTTATCTATACAGGACCTTACCGATAGCCGTTCCATTAACCTATTTCCGCAAGGCACAAAGAACCATTCAAGACTTTATCTGGGCTAAACGAAAACCTAGGATTAAACAAAAATTTATGCGGCGAGGGACTCGAGAAGGAGGATTCGGAGTTCCTTGCTTAGAGAAATATTACCACGCCACAATATTGGACCAAATGAGAGCTTGGAATCTTGCACTTACTGAACTACACTGGCTCCAGCTGGAACAAGATTTCCTATCTCCCCTCAAGCTTAAAGGACTCATATGGACTGAGAACATGAAAGCCATAGCTTTGCCACACACAGCGAGCCATACCACTCAAACTGCTATGACTATCTGGGATAGGATCACTAAAAAGGAACCACTCTTAAACTACCCGGCACATCAAGCAGGATTAGAGATGTTAGAAACCAACATCCCAAACCTAAACTTGCAGAACTGGAAAAAGGCAAACCTGACTACGCTGGGCCAACTGTACAATGGAAACCTCATTAAAACTTATGAACAGCTAACCAAGGAATATAACCTGCCACCACATGATTTCTACAAATACCTCCAGATGAAACACCTGTTGGGTACTACCAGGTCAACCAGCAGCACCAAACACACCCCATTTGAAAAATTACTTGCTCATAATCCACGTAGCCCCAAAGGCATAGCACAAATCTACAAACTGCTCACAGCAGATGATATAGAAGTTAAACCGAAGCATTTCGAGAAATGGGAACAAGATCTCCAAGTCTCAATTCCCATGCCACACTGGATAAAAATGCTTAACACTGGCGTATAAACTTTCCAAATGTGTGAATCATATTGAAAACTCGAGAAAACTGTTTTACAGATGGTATAAGACTCCAACCATCCTCCACCAATATTACCCAAATGTTCCTAATGTTTGCTGGAGAGACTGCAAGAGGGAAGGCAACTTAATACATATCTGGTGGCAATGCCCTAAGATTAAAGATCTATGGCTAGCCACTGAACAAATCCTGGTGCAGGCAACGCAGTTGCAAATACAATTGACTCCAACGCTTGCGTTGTTGAATTACAACCTTAACGAGTATCCAAAGCTAGTACAACACCTGATTTTTCACATATTGACGGCGACCAGGCTCCTGATTCCCAGATATTGGAAAAAGACCGAAGTGCCCAGCACACGGGAACTGATAACCCTAATTGACTCGAATCTCACATATGAACAAATGGCGCTCGGATCCAACAAACAATTGCAACTCAGCTCAACCTCAATGCAAATGTGGAAGCGATGGAAAGAAGCCTATTTCTTCCAAGCCCAGACGTGAGCCTATCCCCGCCAACGAGATGATAGGCAAACTGGCATAGACCCATACCCGGCGAAGACACATGGAAGAATTGATGACCACCAGGCCCCATATCTGTAGGTTAGCTCTGTTCTAACTTCAATAGCCCCCCCTGCCCTACCCCCCCCTACCCTCTTTTTCTTTGTTTTTCTTTCTTCTCTCATCTTTTTTCCTCTTCTTGCTCTTCTCTTCTAACGGCCTCTAGTGGGACGCTAGTCCCTCAGCAAGTCAACTTAACCAACTGTTTCCTCTGCTATACCAATGCTTGACTGGTGTTTACTGTGAGGCTGTGTTTGAAATTGTTAAAACAATAAAAACCTTTGAATTATAAAAAAAAAGAAGGAGGCAGAAAGAAAAATGTACTGTACATGGGGGTAGGGTAGATGGGTGTTGAGAGGAAGGCCATTTTGGTTACAAGTGACTTTTATAAAAATTGACGTGCATTTTCGGTTTCCATGTTTGTGGAGAAATTGTTTCTAATGATACCGAGATGCAGCCATAAGGGGTTGAACAACATAACTGCCTGTTTCTGTTGAATAAAGGGCTTACAAGGCAACTCAGTGAATGCAAAATATTCATTTATTTATATGTTTAATATTTATATAATTTTTCACTTTGCAGTATTCTATAAAGATCTGATGAAATATTTTTACTTTCTTTTTCCATTGTGTTTTTACTGGAAATTGGTAAAACAAGTATTTATCAATAAACACGCATTTCCTTTTTTGCATCAGTTTTACATATTTTCATAATATTGGCGTGTTTGCACAAATTACATTCCTCACGTCTCTTATTTAGAAGCCCATCTATGCATTCTACTTTTGCAGTGCCACCCACTTCCAGGCATCACCCAGGTCTATTGCCCAAGGTGCTTAGAGCTTTTTTTTTCATTGAATTATGCAGTGTTCTGATATCAAAAATGTCCCTCAAGGCAGCAAGGGATAATGAAATGTAATGTAGCATTCATAGTAACATAGCAAGTTAGGTTGAATAAAGACACACGTCCATCAGGTTCAATCTTTTAACCTGCCTAACTGCTAGTTTATCCAGAGAAAGGCAAAAAAAACCATCTGAAGCCTCTCCAATTTGCCTCAGAGGGGGAAAAATTCCTTCCTGACTCCAAAATGGCAATTGGAATAGTCCCTGGATCAACTTGTACTATGAGCTATCTTCCATAACCCTGTATTCACTCACTTGCCAACCCCTTTTTAAACACATCTAATGTATCAGACTGTACAACTTCACAGCTCTCACTGTAAAAAATCCCTTGCAAATATTTAGCCAGAACCTCTTTTCTCTCCATGTTATACTTAGCTGAATAGCCCTGCCCCAGTGCTCCCATCAGAAGGACCCTCCCTAAAGCTTTAAATGCCCAACCCCACACCCCCAGTCCTGTGTCTAGTAATAAGCTTCTAGAAACTACCGAAAAAGGGATGGGAACTATACCATGGAGTTATCCAGGAAAGGAAGATCACGGTAAGTATGATACAATCTTCCCTGTTCCTGGACAACTCCATGTCATACTTACCGCAAGCTAATATCCCAATGGGAGGGAATTTGTTCCACATAAGGAAAACTGTCCGAGTGTAATCTATACCAGATAAAACTCAGAAGAATGAAACCCCCACAGGAGGAAAGAAATCGCCTTTTGGAAAACCTGTGAATTCTGTATTTTCAGAGGAAATGGACTTCCAGAGAAAGAAAAGGAAACAGTACTCCTTAAAGGAAGAACCCACACCAACGTAATGATACTGAGTGTGAAAACAGCATGTCAATTCCATTTAAAGAGAGAGAACTATCTTTAATTAAAGAGAAGCGGATAGGAACCCAGAGTAACACTTTTCCATAGTTTTACTCCCACTAGGTACCAGCACATTTATTCTAACTCTATAACATCCACCAGAGGATTCTTGGAAATGGCTCAAAAGCATGGTACCTGCAAAAGAGTATTTAGTAGGGGAAGGAAAAATACCATCACTAGTATTCTACATGACCCCGCTCTGTATGACACTACCGATACATGGCATCACCTAGTGTAGTTTTCGGTCTCTAATACGAAGGAACCTATTTATTCTGGACCATAACCAATACACCTCTCAATGAAAGGTCCATGAAATGGAGAAGGAGTGTTGCCACTGTGGGCATACCTTACCTGCCCTGGGAGGTATCTAGGAGCATTCTGCAGTCTGTACAGATTGAAATTGTTTTTATCATTAGCTCATGATCCTCCACCGAACAAGACTGGATAGTATTAATGATCACCGTGACCTGGAATGGACCGGGTAACATAAATGCATGCAGATATGCATCACCTTGCTATGATACCGCCCTCGAGCCTTCACGGATGTGACCTGTACATAGCTGAAGTTATTGTATCCCATAGATTGGGCCTAGAATTAAATCCATAATGGCATGCTCCCATGAGTTTACCCTATAGGAATAAATTTGACTGACTCCAGGAAGTATAACAACCAACAATACTGCTAGAGATGGTTTGTATTCATTTCCAAGGGCTCTGGCTTGGAACCTGGACAGTTCATAAAGACCATTCTTAAGTGTTCAAAATTATTCACCTATTATTCTGTAATGGAACTCCCCTACATACTAGCATGTCCCAGCCTGTTGGTAAGAGATGCCATAACCAGGGCCTTGCCTAAGACGATACTGCAGCCTTGGTCCAAAAGGAAAAAGTAAATAAGACAATTTTTATAGCTTGTTAAGTTAAGCCTTATGATACTTACTCCAACTATCCAGGCCAGTCTATGGCGGTGTAAAAGGCTAAACCTAGAGTAACATAGACCTTTAGAACCCAGCATGCCATAATTGCATGCCTCCTGTCACCCATAAGGGTTAACATGACAGAAACAGCCTGTTATAATGAACCTATGGATAATTTTTTTCTTTTTTTTTTAAATGGAACTGAAACTTTAGCTATGGCTGCATTGGAGTATACATAATTTTTACAGCCAGCTTAATATGGTACCCACTAATATAATATGGCCCATGAGTATATAGTCAGAGCTGACTGGACCCCTATTGTACTTGAGCCAACTGAATAGGTCTGTACTATAGAATACCTCATTGCAAGGCTCTAAAACCCTGCGGCAGTAGTGAATCCAGTATCTGTAAAATAACTAAAATCTGCACTGACTGATGTACCCACTATTTTCCAAACTGAGACCAGATAAGTTGCACCCCTGTAACCTAAGAAAGAGATCCTGATGAATATCATGCCAGTTTTGTAAATAGACCTTGATTTATCATTGGACTATACAGAACATTTATCTTGTCTGATCTCCGACTGTGGCGATATTAGAATCCTTGTTGAATGAATATATTCCAGGCCAATCCCAATGCAAAAGGCAGGATTAGGGATGTAGCGAACTGTTCTGCTGCGAACTAGTTCGCGCGAACTTCGACCGTTCGCGTCCGCCGAACGTTTGGGAACGTTCGCATTTTGAGTTCGCGTTCGATTCGAATACAAGTCGTTCGACCATTCGACCATTCGAATTCCTTCGACCGCTAAAAATCGAACGATTTCCATTCGTTCGAACGATTGAAAGCATTCGATCGAATGAAAAGCATTCGATCGAATGGCTTCGATCGTTCGATTCGAATGAAAATCCTTCAATCGAATGATTAAAATCCTTCGAATCGAACGATTTTAGCAGGTGTTCGAAGTTCGCGAACTGTCCGCGAACGTTCGCATTTTTTGCCGGTGTTGGCGAACGGCGTTCGCGAACACCAAATCGGCAGTTCGCTACATCCCTAGGCAGGATACAGTATATAGCTTATTTTCTTAATAAGCAGGCATTAAGTCCAGTCATAGAACATAGATTCTAATTAGCAAGTACCTTAAGACTGATAACTACTCCAACAGCCTATAGTTATGAATGTAACAAAAATATGGATCACATAGACACAAATGATTGTGGTCTACAAGTCCATGGTTATAACACAGCAATTGTACAATACCTACCTGCTGTTTGACTATTTCATTAACACTCATATGCAGTATAACCATATGTCTTTAAGCCAGAATTGGCCACTACTCTCACACCACCTTTGTGATACACATAGTGCATAATCCTATATATTACATAGCATTTGTATGAATTAGAATTGGCTTTAGCTAATCCATTTGGACAAGATATAGGTCTACATCAGTTACCACATTTACTGTATCTGTAACTCATATACTGATTGGGGCATACTTACAGGGACCCAGTCCGCTAAGCCATTATGGACTGCTGTATATAAGGGTATAATACTTAGCTGCAATGCAGCTGATGCACTTAATTACGTTCATAAAACCTATATCTGACTTGGCTGCTATCTTTAAGTCAGTCTTGGCTGCTGTTATAAGCAAGCATACAATACCCAATTGGCTTATTTGCAAGAGTAATCCGTGCTTGTAACCTAAATCAATGTTATTTGAAACAAACATGACCCAGGGATACTGGAGCCTTGACTTGAGTTACCATGCTTACATACAAACCTGGAGGCTGTATAGGCACCCTCTGGAAATGCCTAGAACCTTACCACACCAATCACTCAAAACATTAATCACAGCAAAACATTTACCTTCAGTTTGGTTGTTATAGTGATTGGTGTCCAAACCAGAAAAATGTATAGTATGTACATTTATTTTTGGTTATAAACTCAGTAAGCCCCAAAGCCACTGAAATATTTAAGCATATACACACAGAAAGGTTATAGCAATAACCAGACCAAATAATGTATGACATGTGCATTAATGTGTGGTTATAACAGCCAGCCCCCAAACCACTCATGTTACCCCATCTACTTTCAGTTTGGTGTAATATTAAGCAGTGCCCAGACCAAAAGTGTATAACTTGTACATTCATATTTGGTTATTAAAGCCAGCTCTAGAACTACTGAAAAGTTTCCACATATACAGTCAGTTTGGTTACTACATTATGCAGTGACAGGCCCATAAATATATAACATATGCATTTGGTTATTCAAGCCAGCTCTAGAATCACTGAAATGTTTCCACATATACAGTCAGTTTGGTTACTACATTATACAGTGACAGGCCCATAAATATATAACATATGCATTTGGTTATTCAAGCCAGCTCTAGAATCACTGAAATGTTTCCACATATACAGTCAGTTTGGTTACTACATTATGCAGTGACAGGCCCATAAATATATAACATATGCATTTGGTTTTTCAAGCCAGCTCTAGAATCACTGATATGTTTCAGTGACAGGCCCATAAATGTATAACATTTGCATTTGTATTTGGTTATTCAAGTCAGCTCTAGAATCACTGAAATGTTTCCATATATACAGTCAGTTTGGTTACTAGATTATGCCATAATAGGCCCAAAAATGTATAACATATGCATTATATTTGGTTTTACAAGCCAGCTCTAGAATCACTGATATGTTTCAGTGACAGTCCCAGAAATGTATAACATATGCATTATATTTGGTTATTCAAGCCAGCTCTAGAATCACTGAAATGTTTCCACATATACAGTCAGTTTGATTATTGCCTTATGCAGTGACAGGCCCAGAAATGTATAACATATGCATTTTGTTATTCAAGCCAGCTCTAGAATCACTGAAATGTTTCCACATATACAGCCAGTTTAGATGTAACATTAAGCAGTGCCAGAACTACGATTTCCTACATTATGCAGACTGAGAGCACTCTGCCCAAGAGTAAAGAGGCCAGTTTCTCTGGCTGCCAAATTCCAGCTAGCCAGTATCCACATGCACACACATACAAGCATATGTACTGGCTGAATAGTTTTCTTACTCCCTTATAACACTGTCTAAGCTTCTAAGCTTGCTAGAATCAGAAAGCAGAGTAGAAGAAGTACATGTAGTTTAGTTCACAAACCTATACTATAAAAGGAAAGAGTTGTAACACAGAATATTACCTGATGTTTCAGAGAATCAATCTGAGCTGCTAAGGGAGGGGTATCTACCTGTTCATTAACTGCACCTGAACACTGATGTCCAGAGTACAAATCAAATCAATAAGGTGCCACACTTACTAGATCGCCTTTTGCAGCGTCGGGTGCACAGCTGTGTTCCTCTCTGCCCAAGGAAAAACTCCACTGTAAAGAAATAATTCCAGCAGCACTCCGATATGTGAATCAATGATTATTTATTCATGCCATTAGCAGAGCGACGTTTCGGGCTATTCCAGCCCTTTATCAAGCTAAATGCACTGTGTAACAACGTACTTAAATAAGTGATTTAGGGGGAGGGGTTACACCCTGGTTCCCACCTCCCAGTGTGGGACACAATTCCCAGCATTCCCAGTGAGAATATCCAAAAAATTAGTGAATCAAATACATTAGTGGTGAATAATATAAAAACAGTGAAAACATTTATAATATAACAAATGTTAAAACATATATATCATAGCAAGTGTTAAAAATGTAAAGTGCTCAGTTTTCTTGAGATTCCAAAAAACTCGGAGGTTCGAAAAAAGTCCAGAAGGATCATCTGGTTCCAATAATCCCCCAATAATCCATGTGTTGTGCAATTGTGCCACTTTTGTATTAAAAAGCGGGTTAGCAAGTAAAAAGATAAAAACATTCAAATTCTGTTGCCATTTAAACACTTACATATTTATGCTCAACATCTGGAGTGCTGGGTACCTACAATTGTCAAGACACCAGCAAATCCCAGCATAGGAGCAGTAAAATTCTATAAGACAAAAATATGACGTATTTTACATTAAATCAGTATACTACATTGTATTACATTGAAAAAACAATTTGTTACACTTAAAGCATGACTTCTTCAGAATTATCATTCTAAATAAACAATTCAGGGGTATATTCTCGGTTTAGTCCCCCAGGACTCAACGTACCTAATCTCAATATCCATTGCATTTCCAATTTTTTTAATAAATAAATTAAATAAATTCTATCGCCTCCACATCTAAGAGGGCCTACATCATCTATTACTTGATATCTCAGTTGACTCACTGTATGTCTTGCTTCTCTAAAATGTGACGGAATGGGTAAATGATTATAATTGCACCTTATGTTGGATTTATGTTGTTTAATCCGGTCCTTCACTTTCTGAGTTGTCTCCCCAACATATGCTAATCCACATGGACATTTAATTAAATAAATAACAAAAGTTGAATTGCAAGTGTAGTAATTTGTAATGTTAAATTTCCATCCAGTATGTGGGTGTGTAAACGATTGCCCTTTTGTGATATTGTTACAGTTAGCACAACTCAGACAAGGGAAAGTCCCCATTTTGGGGGGTCCCAAAAATCTTTGTGTACCTTTTGTTGTAGGACCGACTGAATTTAGATGTTTGTATATACAAATCCTGATTTTATACAGTACTGTCAACTATATCGGAGATATATCAATGATATTATCATGCTATGGACAGGCACAATTGAGAGCCTGGTGGCGCTCTGTTAACATCTAAATTCAGTGGTACCAACTATAAATTGGTCACACATGGTTGGCTGAGGATTAACTTCCTAGATGTATGGATCATGAAAAACAATTCTGGTCTCCAAACTGATCTCTATAAAAAAGAGACAGATCGTAACAGTTTGTTACATTACACCAGCTTTCATCCTCCTGCATTGAAAAATAATCTACCCAAAACACAATTCATGAGGGTTAAACGCTTAGTCTCAGATCAGGAGAATGAACAAGGGAGAACAGAGGAGATGAGACAAAGGTTTTTACAGAGGGGTTACCCAAAAACGCTCCTGAATTCTTGTATACAGGATGTTAGGGAGATTGAACAGAATGAACAAAGGAAACAAAAAGATGTTAATAGACTTGCCTTTGTAAGTAAATTCTCTGTAGCCAGTAATGGATTACGTAAAATCATTCAAAAACATTGGCACATTTTACAAACATGTGCTCCACATATACCAGCTTTTGTAGAAGTCCCTATGATGGCATATCAGCGAGGTAAGAACTTTAGAGACATACTTATAAAAGCAGATGTCGGTCCTACAACAAAAGGTACACAAAGATTTTTGGGACCCCCCAAAATGGGGACTTTCCCTTGTCTGAGTTGTGCTTACTGTAACAATATCACAAAAGGGCAATCGTTTACACACCCACATACTGGACGGAAATTTAACATTACAAATTACTACACTTGCAATTCAACGTTTGTTATTTATTTAATTAAATGTCCATGTGGATTAGCATATGTTGGGGAGACAACTCAGAAAGTGATTAAACAACATAAATCCAACATAAGGTGCAATTATAATCATTTACCCATTCCGTCACATTTTAGAGAAGCAAGACATACAGTGAGTCGACTGAGATATCAAGTAATAGATGATGTAGGCCCTCTTAGACGTGGAGGCGATAGAATTTATTTAATTTATTTATTAAAAAAATTGGAAATGCAATGGATATTGAGATTAGATACGTTGAGTCCTGGGGGACTAAACCGAGAATATACCCCTGAATTGTTTATTTAGAATGATAATTCTGAAGAAATCATGCTTTAAGTGTAACAAATTGTTTTTTCAATGTAATACAATGTAGTATACCCAGTGATACTGATTTAATGTAAAATACGTCATATTTTTGTCTAATAGAATTTTACTGCTCCTATCCTGGGATTTGCTGGTGTCTTGACAATTGTAGGTACCCAGCACTCCAGATGTTGAGCATAAATATGGCAACAGAATTTGAATGTTTTTATCTTTTTACTTGCTAACCCGCTTTTTAATACAAAAGTTGCACAATTGCACAACACATGGATTATTGGGGGATCATTGGAACCAGATGATCCTTCTGGACTTTTTTCGAACCTCCGAGTTTTTTGGAATCTCAAGAACACTGAGCACTTTACATTTTTAACACTTGCTATGATATATATGTTTTAACATTTGTTATATTATAAATGTTTTAACTGTTTTTATATTATTCACCACTAATGTATTTGATTCACAAATTTTTTGGATATTCTCACTGGGAATGCTGGGAATTGTGTCCCACACTGGGAGGTGGGAACCAGGGTGTAACCCCTCCCCCTAAGTCACTTATTTAAGTACGTTGTTACACAGTGCATTTAGCTTGATAAAGGGCTGGAATAGCCCGAAACGTCGCTCTGCTAATGGCATGAATAAATAATCATTGATTCACATATCGGAGTGCTGCTGGAATTATTGCTTTACACTGATGTCCAGAGTAATTTATCTGCAGCTGCTGTACACAGATGACTCTGATGAAGTGTCAGGTTTACTGACACGAAACGCGTTAGATGTAATCCCCCTCCACAACAATTTTAATGCGCTTAATAAAGCCAATAATATGATATCTAAATGCCAGACTCCGTTATTGCTTTGAACGGCGCTCCGCAGCGGTACCATTGAAGTATAAGTGAAGCCGGCTAGAAGGAGCCGATATATCGCGAGAGCTGCGGCTTAGCAGGAGCCGGCGTGTCACGGGTGAGCTCCGCCATTAGCCGCATCGTCTTTTCATTTGTTGTACACAGAACCTCCAGACCAACATAGTACTCTCAGAAGTGATGGGCGAATTTATTCGACAGGCGCAAATTCACCGCCGGCGAAAAAATTAGCGAAACGGCCGCAAAAATTCGCTGATGTGTCAAAAAGTGGACGCCGGCGTCAAAAACTGGAAATTCGCCCATCACTAATTCTCAGTGCTCAAATAAGAAGGCTAACATTGTATTAGCGACATTCACATAACATATAGACAAGTCTTGCTTTAATGCCGCTTTCAGAACCTGCAGATCATCATTGCATAGAACTGCTCCCTGCACATGGAAACAATATTGCATTATCACTGCATTACATTATCATTGCTTATAGAATGTATATATACCAGCATTGTTCCCTGAAACCCAAATTCTTCCAGAAGAAAAAAATTATATTGGAAGGCACATGGATCAAGGAAAACCCAATGATATTAGCCACAGTAACACTGTGCCTACCTGATCCAGATGATAAAACACTGAAGACTCCACCTGAGGTAATGTGCTTAGGGGTAAAAAGATCACCAGACCAACCTAGAGTCCCTAGGACACTAACAGCAGCCCTAATGCTTCCCCAAGTAAAAGAAAACTTGCTTCTAACAGTAGCAAAAAAATAAACTGAAGCAGAAGGAAAAAAAGACACCGGACTGGGGGTGGGGTTGTGCTTTTAAAGCTTTACGGAGGGTCCTTCTGATGGGAGCACTGAGGCGGGGCTATCCCGGTAAGTATAACATGGAGTTGTCCAGGAAAGACCTACTGGTAACCACACATTGTATCTTAAGTAGCTATACATTTAAGTTCCTCTGCATTTTGGATACAATTTGTATGTTGCTGTTTCTGCTAATATACCTGCAAGGGTTGTCCCTGCTTGCGCCAGCCTTGGAGTGCCAGTGAATCTTTTTTGGAATTCCATTTTGGAGGGTGCCAATCACTCTATCACCGTGCACCAGGCATCCATTACAGAAGGCCAGGGTGTGCAAGCGGTGCCTTGTATCCTGAACTGGATAGTTTTGTGTCATCTGCAAACACGGATACATTACCCTCCTCTAAGTCATTAATGAAAAGGTTAAATAAAAGTGGACCCAATACCGAGCCCTGAGGGACCCCACTAAGAACCTTACTCCAAGTAGAGAATGTTCCATTAACAACCACCCTCTGTACCCGATCCTGTAGCCAGTTTCCAATCCATGTGCAAATGACTTCATTAAGCTCAACAGACCTTAGTTTAGAAAGCAGTCATTTGTGGGGCACAATATCAAACGCTTTGGCAAATCCAAATAGATACCATCTACTGCTCCCCCTCTGTCCAGCATCTTACTTACTTCATCATAAAAAGCAATCAACTTTGTCTGACATGACCTATCCTTCATAAAGCCATGCTGATTGCTGCTCATAATGCCATTCACTAGGACAAAATTGTGATCCCTTAACAAGCCTTCAAATAATTTGCCCACCACAGATGTCAAATTTACTGGCCTATAATTGCCAGGCTGAGATTGAAATCCCTATTTAAATATTGGGATGACATCAGCTTTTCTCCAGTCCATAGGTACTATACCAGATGAAAGCTAATCTGAGAAAATAAGAAACAGAGGCCGGTCTAAAACTGAACTAAGCTCTTTTAGAACCCGGGGGTGTATGCCATCTGGCCCTGGTGCCTTGTTTACATGAATTTGTATTAAAGCTTTATAAATCATATCCGGAGTCAGCCACAGACTATACTGAACTGAGCCATTAGTGCAGCTATGAAGTGAGCCTGGGATCTCAGACTCTTTTATTGTATACACTGAAGAAAAGAACTGATTTAGCGCATTTGCCTTGCCTGTATCTGTTACAACCATACCAGTACCATTATTTAAAGGAGCAACACTCTCAACCCACATCTTTTTACTATTAATTTACTTAAAAAAACCTTTTGGGGTTAGTATTCACCTTTATTATAGTGTTTATATTCATTAAATGCAGCTTCTGTCCCAACATGCTTGTAGTTTCTAAATGCCTTTCTCTTCTTTTCTATTTATTTTTTTACTTCTATGTTAAGACACATAGGGGCAAATTCACTAAGATTCGTAGTTGCACCAGGCGTAACTTCGCCGCACTTCGGCGCACTTTGGCGCACTTCTCCACACTTCGCCAGGTGTAGTTTCGCCAGCGCTTCGCAAATTCACTAAAATCCGAAGTTGCGCTCAGGGGTGGCGTAAGTTTGCAAAGTTGCGCTAGCGTTGATTCGCTAAGTAAAGCGAAGTTACGCTAGCGAAGGCTAATTTGCATACGGCGCCAAATTCAAATTTCAATGGAGGAATACGTATCAGCACTACAAATGGCTAGAAAAGCTTCAAAACATCAAATAAAAATTTTATTTTGCCCTACACATGTGCCCACTGTCTAGGTAAGTTGCCATGAGTCAGGAGATGTAGGGGGGAGCCCGAAAATTTTTTTCGATCTTTTTCAGCCTATCACCCATAATGTAGAAAACACGCCAGCGTTTTAGAAAAAATTTTAACTTTTTTTGAAGCAATCCCTATTTACTCTATTGCGCTTCGCCTGGTCTGAGGTGGCGAAGGAAGTCTAGCGTAAAAGGTAGCGTTCAGTACACTGCGCGCGTTAGTGAATTTGCGTAGTTACGTCGCTAGCGAAACTTCGCCAGGCGTAAGGGTGCGAAGTAACACTAGCGAAACTACGCCAGCGTTCGTTAGTGAATTTGCGCAGTGAACGAAAATGCTTAACGCTAGCGAAGTAACGCTAGCGTTCGGCGCTTCGGCGCTTAGTGAATTTGCCCCATAGGATCATTCTTAGAGCTTCTACATTTACTCCATAAGGGAATAAATTGAGAACAGTAATGATTAAATATAATTTTAAATGACAACCATTTATGTTCTGTGTTTTTAGATGAAAACATAATGCCCCAATCTATGATCTCAAGGGCAGCCCTCAAGGCACTAAAATGAGCTTTTCTGAAATTCATGGTTTTTGTTGTCCCAGTGTATATTTGCTTTTTGCACCAGACAAAATATAAAGTTCCCCCCTTAAAGTCTGCAGTTAAGATTCCAAGATGAAAATCCACGATATCTCTGACATGTAAATACTGCATTGAACTGCTGCTCCAACACCACATACATGTAACAAGATACACACACTGAGTGATACCAGCAAACCCATCTGCACCCATATTTACACTGGGTACTTACAGTCTCCCAAGTGTAATTCCTCACAAAGGCTTTTTGTTTTTAAATGCCTGTTTGCTACAGCAGTTCTAGCTTACCCCAAAAATATCAAAGAAAAACACAGTAGTCAATTATTTGCACTTAATCCTTTGATATGCTTATCGTACATCCTTTTTTTCTGTCTCTTATAAAAGTAGATTTCACTGTGCTGTAGTAAATAAATTTTCACGAGGATTTCACTGTGCTGTAGTAAACTACTGTAGTAGACTGTAGTTTGAGATTTGTGGACTGTGCTAATGGGGAGTACCAGTTATGCACCACAATTCATGTTATGCACCACATCTCTAGTAATGATTTGTAAACTGAAAAAAGTGAAGCTTAGGTAGAAAATTAATCTGGGCATATTTGGATATAGCTAGGAGGAATTGGAGCGTGGTCTCCACTTCTGGTAATGTTCGGAGTTAGGCAATAAATTGTACAGAACATCTCTAGAAAATACTTTGCTCTATGCTAATAAAAGAGCCTTTAGAGATGGAAAAGACAAATATGTATTTTATATTATAAATCTGTTTATAATACACAAGAACCATGAATATTCTGCAATTTCTATCCTCATAATGCTTAGTTATCTCATCACTTATAATTGGGTCTTAGTGATGTCATTACTGTCACATGACTCATGGAAACTTTTGTATTATAATTGTATATAAAAGGCCTGCTGTTGAAAAATATAAAGCAATTAAAAGTCTCCTGGAATTTCCATGACCTGTATAAATGGGACTCTTCTGTGACTTTATTCACTATATATACAGAGAAGACCACCAACTGCAAATGAGAGAAGAATTATACTGTATGCATTTGTTTTCCTTTCTCCGTGGACTATGCTTATAAACATATGTGTTTATTAGCGATGATGAAAATTTTGACGTTAAAATTTTGTTGCGTGTCAAAAATGTTGTCTCCCATAGACTTCAATGCATTTGGGGGAATATTTGCCGTTTTGTTAATTTTTCACCTATCACTACTAGATTCACCCATCACTAGTGTTCATAAGTATAAGCTTCTAATGCTAAACTGCTTTAGCCAAAGTCAAATGAAATATCACCCAGACACACTTTGTTTTTGGGATTAGTCCTTCAGATATGGGAAGATTCTGTTTTACAATTACAGAAGTGACCACAGAAGTTACCAACAAGATTTTAATAATGAGGGGAGGGGATTGAGGGGAGGATGAGGATTGCACCAGGTTGTGCTAACATTAAGAGGACCAGAAAAAGTGAAATTGTATTAAGAATGAAACAATTTTTACTTTTAAGGCAAAAATTGCACTCAAATCACTGACATTTTCTCTTGGTTCTAATTGCTTGGAACAGGAAATTGGGTATGTGATTTTGGTCATGTTGATGCAAGATTTAGCATGGAAATATGTGGTGGTCAAACTGCATGTCCTTTATCAGGTTATAAAAATGTAAAACACAACCTCTATACAATGAAACACTACTTTTTGGATGCACTAATTAAATACATATTTATAATACTTTATACTGTAAGTCCTGGATTTTGTCAAGCTTTTTTTGCTTATCTGTATTATTCTTGTAGCACCTAGGCATGACTTTTTTGTGCTTTAGTATGCCACCTGAACTTTATATGTAGTATCAATAAAAAGTATTCACCCCTTGGATGTATTTATTGTCATATATTGTGATGGAATCACAGTGGATTTACAGTGTTTTTACACTGATCGGCAGAAATAGACTCTTTTATTTAAAATTAAAAACAGAACCCACCTTCAGAGTTTCAATGAGTCTCTTGGATGTCCCCAGGGGTGCTTCGCCAATGAGGCAAGTTGAGGCTGTCGCCTCAGGCGGCAGCGCCCCACTAGGTACCAGGGGCAGCAAAAATGCTGCTCCTAGTACTTTAAGAGCGAATTTCCAGGGGAGGGGGGCAGCATCAACTGCTGCTGCATCAGGCGGCGGAGGGGCCAGGATCGCCCCTGGATGTCCCCTCACTAGTCTTCTTCTTGCACTGGCTCACTTTTTGGAGACAGCTTTTTCATTTGCTATAATCTCTTGAAAACCCTTGACTATATACAGGTGATTCACATAGAAATGGTCGTGCAAAAAAGAGTTGGTTGTATTAGAGATAATTTAGGTGTCTCATATTTAATGGGGAGTACATGTATTCAATCATTGCAGTTAATATAACCTATATAAAAGCACTCATTCTTTGGCCTCATACCTTGAAATGGTCATGGAACTCCTTGTGACTTGTAATATTCTTCAATATTTCAATACATTATTTTCTCTATATATGCAATATAACTTCTTGATAAGAAAAATTTAATCTCTCCCTGTTTTGATTGGAACCCTCAAATACTGAAAATAGATTGTTTTTCTTCTTGGTTTCTGTCACTGTCAGTGGAAAATAAAATGAGTACATTTATCAGTATGACTGCAGTTCAGAAAAACTGCTCATAGTTAAAATAAAACTCTCAAATGTTTAAAGAGTTACCAGAAAATGTGTTGTCCTCCCAACAAGCTCTCCCTGAATTACTCATCAGCCCTCACCCCCATATATTAATGAGCTCTGGTGTAAAGATTTTGAAACACAAAATGTATGTCACCGATGTTTTTCTGCTGAAAGAAAGCAAGAAAATATTTTTCTTTATTGTTCATTGAATCATAGTTATTTCAAAGTGAAATCTCACAATATCCCAGGTAATTATATTTGCAGCCCTTTGAGAAGATGCATTCCTAGACGTACAATAAGGGGCCCATTTACTAAGGGTCGAAGTGAATTCGAATTGAATTTTCGAATTCAAAAACTTAAAATTTCGAAGTAATTTTTGGGTACTTCGACCATCGAACAGGCCAAAATTCGATTTGAATTGAAAAATCTTTGAATATTTGACCATTCGAAAATCGAAGTGCTGTCTCTTTAAAAAACTTCGACACTTTGCCACCTTAAACTTGCCAAATTGCTATGTTAGCCTATGGGGACCTCCTAGAAACTAGAAATTAGAGTTTTTAGAAGTCAAAGTTTTTTTTTGAAAATCGTTTGATCGATCGATTATATTGTTCGAATCGAACGGTTTCTACGTTTGTTCGATCACACAAAAACAAATTTGACTATCGAATTTCTACAATTCAAGTGGTAAAACTTCGAAATTTGACCCTTAGTAAATGTGTCCCTTAGTGTGAAATGGCATATAACTTACTTTTGCCATTAAAAACTTTGTCAGTACTGTATGTCAATTAAGCATAAATGTTAAAAAAAAAATAATAAATACTAAAAGAGAAATGTAATCTGGGGGAAATATTAGTTACCATAAAAGTAACAATTTTCCCCTAATTTCAGAGCTTTGACCTTCAAGTAAATGTGTTCTAGTGTAAATAAAAGCCCTATTGGCTATAGCAGGTTTGAAATATGCACAATGATTGAGATTGAGGCAAGTTAAATATTTTTTATACATTTCACTGCTAAATGATATAGAGGCACTGAAAATGTCTAATTAGTTTATTTTAACAGAAATTCTGATCATCTGCCACCAAAGAAAAACAGTCGATTATATTTTTACAATTATCTCTTTTACTTTTGTTTCCTTGGAGACAGAATGAAAGCTCTTTCTCCATGTTCTCTGTCCTTAAAGTCTAAAATATAATTAAATCCACAAGTAGGGATGGGCGAATTTGACCCATTATGTTTCGCCAAAAATTCGCCACTGGCGAAATGTCGCTGACGGCCATTAAAGTCTATGGGCATCAAAAATTGGCATAAAAAATATTTTCTAGACGCGGGTCATTATTTTTTGACAAGCGCCGCCATACAAGTCTATGGGCGACGTTACCGCAGCGAACAAAGGTGAAAAAATTCACCCATCCCTATCCACAAGTAGTATATAATTATCTGCAAAATGTATTGCTGTATAGAGATACCTTTTTAAGCTGGATTTATATTGCTTCTGCTTAAAAGCACTTTTCTTTTAGCCTTCAGAAAAGTTAAATGTGACTTTTGAAGTAAAAGAAAAAACAAGAACTGAAAAAGGCCATTTTTATTCATTAATAAATCTTCAGCTGCGGACATCCTAGTGCCATAATATGCAAAACTTAGTTCATACTTTTCCTTTTTATATTGAAGACAAAAATAAATGTTTCAGTACTATCTTATAAATTTTTTCAGGAGATACCATAAAAGTAACAATTTTGTGAATCTGTCACAATTATTGCTAGAATCTAAGGGGCAGATTTATCAATGGTCGAATTGAAAAATCTAATTTTCTAATTAGAATTTCGAGCTAATTTTAGGGGCACATTTACTATGGGTCGAATATCGAGGGTTAATTGAACGAACGATTCGAAGGATTTTAATCGATTGAACAATTTTCCTTCGATCACAAATTGCCTAGAAAGCCTATGAGGACCTTCCCCATAGGTTAACACTGGTGCTCTGTTGGTTTTAGGTGGCGAAGTAGGTGGTCAAAGTTTTTTTAAAGAGACAGTACTTCGACTATCGAATGGTCGAATAGTCAAACGATTTTTAGTTGGAAACGTTCGATTCGAAGTCGAAGTTCGAAGTAGCCAATTCGATGGTCGAATTAGCCAAAAAAATACTTCGAAGTTCAAAGTATTTTTCCTTTTAATCCTTCACTAGAGCTAAGTAAATGTGCCCCTACGTGTACTTCGACTAGGGAATAGTCAAAAAAAAATGATATGCTAATATAAAAATCGTTAAAAATTTGACTTCGACTTCCCCATCTAAAACCTGCTGAATTGCTGTTTTAGCCATAGGGGGAACTCTTAGAACCTATTTGGAGTAATTTGGTGGATTTTGAAAAGTTTTTTTAAAAAAATACTTTGCATCGAATATGATCAAATATGATCCGAATTCGATTTGACCAATTAGTAAAATACAACCTGTTCACTCAAAGTTAAAAAATTTGATTTTTAAAATACTGTAAATGTTGGTTGGTCTTTTTTTATTCAAATTTCTAGTTTAAAAAAACTCCCATCACCTCGAAATGCGACCCTTGATAAATCTGCCCCTAAGTATTCACTGAGAATGTGCTACTGTATGCTATATATATATGGGGGCCTGCTACAAATGAACGTTCCACCAAGACATAAAGCTAGATTCTGGGGTGGCAGTGGATGTGATCTACCTAGACTTTGCTAAAAAAAAAAAAAAGTAATTCAGTGC
Organism: Xenopus laevis; assembly: GCF_017654675.1. Classification (NCBI taxonomy): domain Eukaryota; kingdom Metazoa; phylum Chordata; class Amphibia; order Anura; family Pipidae; genus Xenopus; species Xenopus laevis. The sequence goes on along the minus strand of NC_054386.1, from coordinate 54,334,308 downwards.
CACATGGAAGGTTATGGATTAAATTAAGGAATAGTGAATTGGAACATATTTGTTCTTGGATAAAGTATTGGCTGAACCATAGTTTACAAAGAGTGGTGATAAATGAAACATTTTCTAATTTGACCAGTGCTGTCATAGGACCAGTAACATCAATTTCTTTTTTTTTCAAAATTCGTTAGTAAAGAACGAAAAATAAACACCAAGGCAAATAAAACTTTTGAATTGCAAAACCTTTATTAAGAGATAACTTATCAAAAATCCACTTCTGCTCCTCTTCTAAAACTGCGAAAGGGTGCCCATCCATGCCGCGGTGTTCGATTTCTCCTCCCTGGCTATTCTAGTGACAGTATGTGAAGGAGGCAAATAAAACTTTTAAATTGCAAAACCTTTATTAAGAGATAACTTATCAAAACTCCACTTCTGCTCCTCTTCTAAAACTTGCGAAAGGGCGACCATCCATGCAGCGGTGTTCGATTTCTCCTCCCTGGCTATTCTAGTGACAGTATGTGAAGGAGGCTGAGGTCCGCTCTGCAGCGCTTCCCCTATTCCCAGCAGTCGGACTTCGACTCCAGCCTTTCCTCCTCCGACGAGGAAGAAGAGGAGAAAGGCAGCCTCTGGCTCTCCGGTGGCAAGTGCTGGCTGCAGAATCCATGGATAAGGTGGATGCGCTACCATTCCGCAGACAGGCTGAATGCTAATAGTAGAAGACGCACCGATCTGCTGAAGAATATACCCAGGACCAAGGTACACAAGCGCATGGATCACTTGCAAGTGAAGAAGAAACAGTGCGACGTGGAGGAGCTGCGCAAACTCAAGGCGATCAACTACATCACTTTCCACATGGCCAAGTGCACTCTCCCGGGAGGACGTGGAAGTGCTTGAAAGCTCCTGCAAACTTTGGCTTGGCAGTCATTAAAGAGAAAAGGATTCTGCTCTGCCTTTGAGCCGGAAGTGCTACCGGCTCGTTTTTTTGTTACTATATACACTGGCCACTGCTACCTGCAAACATCCAGCCTACTACTACCATTCAGCCTGTCTGCGAACACCGCTGCTTGGTCGCCCTTTCGCCATTTTAGAAGAGGAGCAGAAGGGGAGTTTTGATAAGTTATCTCTTAATAAAGGTTTTGCAATTTAAACGTTTTATTTGTCTTGATGTTTATTTTTCGTTCTATACTAACGAATTTTGAAAAAAAAAATTGATGTTACTGGTCCTTTAATGAAGTACCACAGGGGTCTGTACTTGGCCCTTTGCTTTTAAACTTGTTTATTAATGACTTTGAGGAGGGCTATACACTAAATAGTATCGTGTCAGGATATCCTTAATTGAAAAGGATTTCAACTATGAGGGTAAACTGTTAAAGTTGGGGTTGTTTTCTCTGGAGAAAAGACGCTTGTGAGCGGACATGATTACACTTTACAAGTACACTATACACATTCTAGACAAAATGGGAGATCTTTCTTCCCATAGAAAAGATCAAAGAACAAGATGCCACTAAAAGAACAGATCTTCTATCTGAAGTAGTGTAAGTGGCTCTCCATGTGTAATGCCCCTCCAGATGATTAGATCATGATCATAGATTATATAAATTCCTTTAGGAATGGTTTTCTGAAAATGTTTGAGAATAGATTCTATTGGGTATATTTATCAAAGCGTGAAGTTAAAGATCGCCACAGTTCTCTAGAGTGAAATTCCGCCACTCTCCATTCATTTCTATGTGATTTGTAAAAGAGTATTTATCAATGGGTGAAAGTGAAAGATCATCCTTTGATAAATACGCCTTTCAATATCCCATAGAAATGAATGGAGAGTGGAAGAATTTCACTCTAGAGGACTGTGGCGATCTCTAACTTCTCTTTTTGATAAACATACCCCCAAGCAAAGGACAGAAATGAATACAGGGTCAGGTTCTCACTTTGGTGATCCTTATTTGATCATATTCTTATCCAGAATACTGCTGCTCATACTGAACTCATAAGACATACTCCACACTTAAGCTTGTTACATAGCTGCCAAAGACATAGTTTCTTTTATCTCCATCTGCTTTCAATGTGCAATTAAAGCTGCCATTTTTAGCATTTGGGGAATTATCTCCTGGAAGGTGGATTTACTCTTAAACAATGTACTTTACTGCTTTAGCCTTTGTGTGCTTATTGTTAAGATTGAGATGCTTCACATGTAAAATAGTTCAAGTTGATTTCCTTTATCAATTTGCTGAACCTTTAAAATCAGTCAGGAATAAACGCTCTAATGTATATATAACATTATGCAGTGGATTAGATATGTTATGCAAAGTTCATCAAAATATTATATGGTAATATAAGTATAGGACAATAAAAACAACCCTACCAGACAACTAGACAAACATCAAAATCACTCCAGTAGTCACAAAAATAGGTTATTATATTAGAAAGAAGAGAAACAGAAAGAAACCTTGTTAGAAATGTTTCGTTGCTTTAAAAGAACCTCCTCCGCCTTCCACAATTTCCTAGCGTTACTTATAGAGCAACCTTTTAAAGACCAGTTCATTCATTTCACAAGTTTATGTACCACTTATTAATTCATTTAATGTTATCAAGGATCATAGGTGTGAGTGTTTTAAATTAACTGTGAATTGATTAATGATTTGTAACCCACAAATTGACTACAACAATATTAAATTAACCCGGATAATAGAGTGCAAGTGCATAATCCTTAGGAATCCTTAGGAATACATCAATTGTTCAATATGCAACAGTTGGTTGCTAACACTTGATTAAATTATTTAGTTGATAGTTACAAAGTGCAAGTGCTTCAGGTTGGCTATAAATTAATTAATAAATTATAACCACAACATTGATGCATTTCTAAAGCTGGCCATAGACGCAAAGATCGGACCGTGTGTGGAGAGTCCCGACATTTTTCGTCCGTCGGAGATTGGTCGTTTGGTTGATCGGACAGGTTAGAAAATTTCTGTCGCCTGCCGATAATATCTCTGCGTGTATTGCCGATCGTACGATTTTCAGAGGGGGACTGTCACTAGTGTTGTCAGACATAAGTATCGTACGATTGCTGTCAGGGGCAGAACATTGGGTGATCTGTTCTTATTTGATCGGAATGGTAAAGACTTTGATATGAATGGTTAGTGGAGGGTCGGGAGATGGGAAAGTCCGATCGTACGTTGATTCGTACAATCGGATCTTTGCGTCTATGGCCAGTTTAAGGATTAAGCACTTGTACTCTATTATCTGGGTTAAGTTAATATTGTTTTATTCAATTTGTGGGTTACAAATCATGAATCAATTCACAATTAATTTAAAACACTCACACCTATGATCCTTGATAACATTAAATTAATTAATAAGTGGTACATAAACTTGTGAAATTAATGAACTGGTCTTAAAAAGGTTGCTGTATAAGTAACGCTAGGAAATTGTGGAAGGCGGATGATGTTCTTTTAAAGCAACAAAACATTTCAAGCAAGGTTTCTTTCTCTTTCTCTTCTTTTTAATATAATTTTGAATAAACAATCCTTGTGTTTTTTAAGAAACTGGGAATCCAATTGGGAGGAATTGGTAGTGTCCGTACTAATTTAAAAATAGGTTATTGGCATCCTATTGGAATTAACTGGAAACAAATCTGAAAGGTGAAACCTGACCGGAGTGAGTTATAATTTTCATTTACAACAGTGGCAGTTAAAAATGATCATCATGAAGTAGTGTTGTAATGTTCATTTTGTTAGTTGTAATTCTTCCTATGTTGACAATTTCAGAATTATCCTTTCAGTGTACCGTATCTTCTCTTTACAGAGCACCAACTATTGACTGACAAAAATGGTCTGTTTGATCATATTGTACTTTATATATTGGAAAAGCAAATAAAATATTAAGAGGACAAAAAAAAGCACAAAGTCAGAGTGACTGGTATCCTGCCCTAGGAATTGCATGTACATTGTATACCATCCACATGCTCCATGTAGTTTTATGATATAATTTATTTACAGAAGTTTACTTCTATTTACTTGATATTAAACACTAAAATAGCAAACAAAATGCAGAAGTCTCTGAGGAAGTGCCGGGTTACACGGCAAGAAGCGCGCAAGTCAGCACAGCACATCCACCGCAAGATTCCCCCTGTGTGTTTGTTTCAATAAAGCCAACTTTTCGACACAATGCCTGTGTTCTCACATCATTTCCTTGATCAGCGCCTAGTATGCGGGAGTTTCTATTTGCATTTCGGATTTACCAGCACGGAGTGGCTGGCGTCTCGCTAAGGCAGCAGCTTGGAAGGCACAGTTGAACTGGGTGAGCTCTGATGTGATCCGCATCATTTCAATTTACTTTACAATGCAGAAGACTTTACCTATTCAAATCATAAATCATTTCTGCTATTTCATACAAAAAATAATAAAATAATGAAACTAAATACTAAATGGAAATAATAAACTAAATTCCTCTTTGCATCCTCAGCAAATCATATATTATGTTCGTAAGCCACCCAGTATGGTAGGATCTGAAAAAGCAATATTATTGAACTAATAATAATAACAAAGCTGCTATATGCATAGGTAAGATTTTAGAAGCCCTGGTGGGGTTATGGAAAGGCTTGGTTTGTGGCACCACACTTTTGTACATATTCAGAGTGCCCATATTTCTGAGCAAGTAAAAAGTGTCCTCTCATTTACGATCATCTGATTTCTGGTAAGTAAGTGATTTGTGGTGAGTTATAGAATAGAGCAGGGGTGCCAATCGCGATCTTTCAGTAGACCACTTCAAAATTCCTTATAGACCGCAACCTGCACACAGTAATCACTTACATGAGTCTCTACACTGTCCTATGGTAAACCGGTGTTTAATACAGTCTCTTCTGTATTGCCTGGTTAATTACTTTATTCTGCTACAGATTAGCGTACGGTCACTATAGGAACCGTCTTATCCGGCGCCGTGCTATGAAATTAAGGAGAGGCTTCTTGTTTGTTTCCCAGAAGTTATTGGAGTGGCAGTGTCAGTCAGAAATGTGGCAGCGGAAAAGTCTGAGAGGCAGCAGCAAAGTGATTGTGATGGTGAGGGAGTTAAGGGTTCCAACGTGTAACTGCGCGTGCCTATCTGTTCCGCAATAAGGTGCTCGGGAAGAGAATTGTATGTGCGCAGACTGCATTGATGTGCTCACATGAGCCCTGGAACACCTATGGGAATGCACACACCCCACTTACCTCGAAGCTTTTTGCTCTGTGCCTGTTTAGAGAAACTGACTGACATTCTTGTAGTTGGCTCTTTAGCAACAAACTGAGATGAGAAAACCTATGTATGTATTTATTAAATGCAAAAAGAAAGATGTTTCCACTGGGCTTAATGCCAGGTGCTTTATACACAGGATCTCTGTGCTGCAACCATTTTAAGTAGAAACTTTATTGCACATGCACTCATATAGTTAAAATCCAGGCACATTCCAACACATTCTTACATGCACTTCCAATAGAGAAAATCCAGTAGCACACCAGTAATGTTGAAAAATCTTCAGTGTTTTATTTAGCCCATATAAACACACAAAGGGCAACGTTGTGTGTTTATATGGGCTAAATAAAACACTGAAGATTTTTGTTGTAAAAAGAATGGAATAAACCCTCTCTTTGTCAGAAATAATTGCTACCAAGTGTAGAGACAACCAAACAATATATGCACCATGGTGCTACACTTGCCTTGCTTGAGTAGTGTCTTGACACTAATATTATAGATCAATATCAGATGCTTATTATTAGATCTAGCTAGGCCCCAGTTTTGTCCTACACACAGCAAATTATATTGCCAACTCTTGTGTTTCCCTAGAAACAAACATCTGTAGCCTTCATAAGTAGCCTTAAAGGGGGTCTGCTATTTTCATCCCATACCATTTCCGTTCTAACAGAACGTTTACATAATAGTTTTAATATCAAGCCTCCTCATACTGTCATACACATCCAGAAAATCTTGCAAGAGGGAAAATAGTGTTCACTGCTGGTCCCCCTAGCATTATATCGCCTAATACCTGTTATTTATAAGGTTTCTGTATCTCCTGGGTTTGAATAAATGAGCTGAGCAGAAAATAATGAATTCATGAATCCAATATAGTTCCTTGGATTTTCTTGAATTGTCAGCAATGCATTTAATGCTGTGACCTTTTTAGACAACCTCATGCTGTGTTTTTTCGAAACATCTGAGACTGACATGAATAAACATCAGTATTAATCATATTGAGTGCACAGCGATACTCTTGTCAAAAGTAGAACAGTACAGCAGCTAATTTATTTGCTTTTAATGAATCAAGCTTTTTGCTTTACAAGTCTACAATAATACATGCAGAGGGTACTAATGCTAGGCAGCACACATTAAAATATATTTTGTTTCTTTTGACAACATTCCATTTCAAAGACAAGCATTAGTAAGAAGGCATTGCATGATTTTGTTTCATTACACAGGGGCTCATATACTAACAATAATTCAATTTGCTTCAGTGGTAAATTTGTTAGGCAGTTTGCCTTGATTGGTCTGCTACAGGTTGAATACTGAAAGCACATTTCTGATTGCTTACTGCACTGAGGCTAATCTGCCCCTGTAGTGTCATAATTAATTGTGTTGAAATTCTACATATCGTGTCCTGGCAGAACCTCACAAACTCCTCCTATTCCATCCTTCTTGAAGTGGGGTGAAGGACGTTAAACCATTGATGGTAGAATCCCTAAGAGTTTTGAATTATATTAATCAAACCCTGACCAGTAGAAGTGGGCTGCAAATTAAAGTCTTCCTGGGAACCACATGTGCATCAGAAATAAAGTTTTCTTTACACCACAAATCAAATTAAAAATTATATACATAAAAAGCTCTAATAATGTATTAGTAACACATACCGCAGATTGTGTCTTTCTGCACTCCATTTGTCCCAACACTACTAGGAGAAAACCCATAGTATACTGAGAGTAAATTCATTAATAGGTATTGCTTGTTAATAAGCGGTGCTGACACGACCAGTTGTTCCTGGGATCTGTATTACAGTACATACTTCAGTTTGTGGAAAAGAGTTGGTTTTATTAGAGATAATTTAGGTGTCTCATATTTAATGGGGAGTACATGTATTCAATCATTGCAGTTAATATAACCTATATAAAAGCACACATTCATAATTTGACAAAACTAGTAGTAATCTGGTATTTATACAAGACAACTTGAAAAGCTACAATACAGTCTTTCAATTGAATATATGGTTCCTAGATTTAAGAAATGGCTGTGAAGAAAATAAAGCATTGTGGTTAGGTTAAGTGGTGTAACTATACCTGACTGGGTCCCTGGTAAAAAATCTTCAGTTAAGTTGTTTACCACATAGACTAGTAAAATACTGCCAAAATGGCAACCCTAAATGCTAGTGAAGACAATATTGAAATATCTGCCGCAATTGTATTACTATCCACTTGGCTAGATCATGGATTTGCCTATCTATTGTGCACTTTCCATTAAGCCCGTCCTTTTTTAATTCCTTAATTGGCACCATCCCTCCTAAATCAGAACAGTTTGGTTCAAGGCATTGCAGTGATGGCTTACACTTTAAAGTAATCTGTTGGTATGAGATCCATATCCAGAAACCTATTATCCAGAAAGCTCCGAATTACAGAAAGTAGTTATGTGATTTTTTTGTAGCAGACTTGGAGATATGGCGATTCAAATTACAGATCCTTATCTGGAAAACTCCAGGTTATGAGCATTTTGGATGTCAGGTCACATACCCATAAAAGGTTTTCATTTCAGAATTATAGTTTAGTTTTCATTTCTACTGCAAAACTATTTACTATGTTGTTCTCAGTTTTATCTCGTTTACCTTTTTTTTGCAGCAGCACTACACATCATAAATAGTCTTAATTTCTCTTTTTTTCACTGGTTTTGTTTGTCTTTAGGTTTATGACCCTTTGATTTCTGTTCCCTTCAGCCTGCATGTAGCCACATTGTTTTGCTAAGAGATGCTTTAGCGGGGCGTGACCAAGATGGCGCGGTGAGCGGACGTGTTTGCCTAGAGCTCCGCGCACCGCTCCGTTAAACCCGGCTATTCACCCGACTGCCAGTCTCCCAAGAGAGGTATAGTTACCGGCACGCATCCGCACAACGATGCGGCGGAATACTCTGAAGCCGAAACCGGAGGCGGCGTCACGGTTGGAGCGTTTTGCCCGTGATCCTGCTCAGCCACCATCCCCCAAGCCGCCTAGTCAGCCATCTTCCCCTCTAGGCCCTGAGCCCGACCAACCGGTTGCGCCGACCGAACCCACGCTGGGAGAGGTGCTGGCCGCCATTATGGAGAGCCGTGCATCCAGCACGGCGCAGTTTGAGGAGCTCAGGGTAGACATCTCCCTGCTGCGCCAAGACCTGCAGAAGGTGAGAGATCGCACCAAGGCCTTGGAAGATAGGGTCTCTGCTATAGACGACGCCATGCCTCCCCTCCACACGGATGTGCAGGCCATGAAGCTGCAACTCAAGGCTGCTTTAGAAAAATCTGATGACCTAGAAAATAGGTCGAGACGCAACAATGTCAGGATTGTTGGGCTGCCTGAAAGGGTCGAGGGCACTAACCCTACGGTCTTCATAGAGGGCTGGCTCCAAGAAACTTTGGGGCCTAATACCTTTTCAAAAGTTTTTATTGTTGAAAGGGCCCACCGTGTCCCTGCGAGGCCTCCCCTTCCAGGAGCCCCCCCACGTCCCTTTCTCCTGAAGCTACTTAACTATCGGGACAGGGATGCTGCCCTTACAGCTGCCAGAGAAAAGGGCCCAATTCACTACCAGGGGGCTACTGTGTCTCTGTATCCGGATTTTTCTCCTGTCATCCAGAAGCAGCGGGCTGAATTTACAGGTATCAAAAGGCGCCTAAGAGAAGCACAGCTAAAGTACAGTATGCAATATCCTGCGCGCTTGCGCATCCAGGATGGTGACCGTGTGCTCTTCTTCTCCAAACCTGGGGAGGTTGACGACTGGCTTAACAGAAGGGGCCCTCGCCGCTCCCCGAGCAGGAATGATTGACTGCGGCATGCCTCGCCTCAAGGTTCATGTGAGCTGCCTTAAATCGCAGGAAACCTCTAGCTTTTCACCCCATTCACACCTGGGTGACAACCTTTTTGGCAATGCTACGGGCTTCAAAAATCTGCAGTGGATCGTGCCATTTCCCCCCCTCCAATTTTTTTTTTTTTTTTTTTTTTGTTTGTTTCTTCCTCTTGCTGGATTTCCTATTGAGGTCAGTCTTTTTCACACTTGATCCCTATTGCTGGATCCCCAACTGTGCTAATGGACCACTACCTCGCCCCAAGGTGGGAATGTGACCTCTTGACTCTACTCTGCCCATCCCGGCTGCACCGCCTTCTACTATGGAACTTGCCACTTTCTGCCATAGGTGTGACATGGCTTTTTGGTTCAGCACAGGGGGTTTTTTTTTTTTTTTGTTTTTTTTTCCCTCCATATATTTTCCTCTCCTGGGTCAATATATCTGCCCCCATGATGGGGGCCATGCTTGTATTCTGTCACAGGGTAACTGTTTAGCGCACCAGTGCGGGCCTCAGCTCTGGGCAATCGTTGGGACTTGTTGCCACCCTAGATCCCGTAGGAGGGACTGTTTTTTAGCAGACATCTAGGGACTGAGCCCCTGTTTAGGTTCTTCAGTGTTATGGGTATTAGACTCGCTCAAGTTTGGGGGGTGAGTAGGGTGGGATGGGTATGTAGTATCGTTGGGTTTATGTTTCAATGTGTTACGCAGACTACTCACTGTATGTTGACTGATGTACTATGTCTACTGAATGTGCTTGCTATGATTTTCCATTGGCTTTGTGTGACGGGATGGACACTTCGTTTGGCCTGGCATATACCCGTTTCAGTGAGTAATGGCTAATTTCTCGATTCTCTCGTGGAACGTGCGAGGCCTCAATTCTAAATTTAAGAGGAGCCTAATGTTCAACTATCTGAAAAAATATCCCCCGGCTGTCCTTCTTCTCCAGGAGACGCACCTTACTGGGCAAAAAATTTTAGCATTGAAAAAGCCCTGGGTGGGTTGGCATTTCCATTCTACCTTCTCCTCGCACTCGAGGGGGGTTTCTATATTGATCAGAAAAAGTTTGCCCTTTGAGCTCTTGAAGCTCCACCTAGACCACTATGGCAGATTCCTGATACTCCATGGCCTTATTGCCAACAAACCCATCCTATTAGTTAACATATATGTGCCGCCGCCATTCGCAGTGTCGATCCTGGACCTAATGGTGACTAAGCTTTCTGAATTCCCCCCCAGCCCACTCTGTATCCTTGGGGATTTTAATTGCTGTTTAAATCCTTCTTTGGACAAACTAGGCCCCGACCCCCGCACTCTGACTAGCCTTACCTCATGGGCAGAGGCCCTGCACCTAACAGACCCCTGGAGATGGAAACATCCATCTCAAAGGGAATTCTCTTGTCACTCCACGACCCACAAGACCTTTTCGAGAATTGATCTGGCCCTTGTCTCCGTGGAACTCTTGCCCATTATTGAACAGGTCAAGTATCTACCCCAGGCCCTCTCTGACCATTCCCCGTTACAACTCACTTTACGGTGGAACCCTGCGGCCACTGATAGACTGTGGCGGCTGAGCCCTCTTTGGCTCAAAAACAATACTGTGGCCGATGCTAATGCCCAAGCTTATGGGGATTATTGGACCTGTAATGCGGGTTCTGCCCCCCAACAAACATTATGGGATGCTTCCAAAGCAGTTATGCGTGGTGCTCTCATGGGGGCCATATCCCAAGCTAGAAATGCTACTTTGGAACAAGTCTCCTCTGCGGAATACGATCTCCAGCAAGCTCTCTCTATACACACTCAGGACCCTACCCCTACTAATTACACTGATCTGTTGAAGGCTCAAAATACCCTTTCTCAGGCCTCTATTTCCCTCACCAGGAAGGCCCTTCTCTATCAGAATCAACGCATTTTTGACCAAAGTGACAAAAATAGTAAACTTCTGGCGTTTCTGGCCAAGCAACACACTGCTCCCTCGGCGGTTTCACGCATCGTACTAGACGATGGCTCAGTGGTCACGGAACCTAGGCTCATAACACAAGAATTTGCTACCTTTTACCGAAACCTCTACACCACCACGGCACTGTATTCCAAAGCCCAACTTCAGCAGTTCTTAGACTCCGTCCCCATACCTTCGCTTTCCCTTACCGATCAAGCTTTTCTTGATGCACCTATCACTCCCCAGGAGGTTAAGGATGCCATCGCCTCACTGCCCCCTAATAAGACGCCAGGGCCGGATGGCCTCCCTCCCGACTGGTACAAAGCCCTTTCCGACCAAATAGTTCCCAAATTCCTTGACACTCTTCAATCGGCTTTTGATAGTAACTCATTGCCCCCCTCATTCAATGAAGCCCTTATAGTAGTTATCCCTAAACCAGGTAAAGACATTACCCGATGCTCTTCCTACCGCCCTATTTCCCTGCTTAATACGGATGCCAAAATCTTAGCTAAAATACTTTCCTCCCGCCTTCAACGGGTGGTCCCAGACCTGATCCACCCTGACCAATCTGGCTTTATGCCTGGGCGCTCCACCAACATTAACCTTCGCAGACTCTTTACCAACTTACAAATCACTCATGTGGAGGCAGGCACCAGAGTTGTAGCCTCCTTAGACTCTGCTAAGGCTTTTGATTCGGTGGAGTGGGACTTCCTGTGGGAGGTTTTGGCCCGGTTTGGGTTTGGACCCCGATGTTTAACTTGGATCAAGCTCCTTTACAGGAACCCCGTGGCGCGGGTTAGAGTTAATGGCCTCATATCGCCCCCATTTGCATTAACGAGAGGTACGAGACAGGGTTGCCCCCTTTCCCCGGCCCTATTTGCCCTTGCGATTGAACCTCTGGCGATACTGATCAGGCAATCCCCTCGGATAAAAGGCTTAACCTTCGGCACTATACAAGAAAAAATCTCTCTATTTGCTGATGATCTTCTCATTTACCTGGCCGACCCTAACGACTCCCTTACCGCCCTGTTAGACCTGGTCAACCGATTTGGCTCTTTCTCTGGCTTGCGAGTGAATTGGGACAAGTCTGTTCTCTTCCCCATTGACCCTGACCAACCTCGACCTTTGCCAGCCGAGACCCCCCTAGAGTGGGCCACTCAGTTCAAATACCTTGGCGTGACAATCCAGGCAGATGTTTCCAAGTATGTCTCCCTCAACTTGGACCCCCTTCTCACCAATCTGACCACCACATTAGCCCGTTGGACGAAGTTACCTTTATCTCTATGGGGCCGAGTCAATCTTATTAAAATGATCTATCTTCCCAAAATCCTTTACTTGCTCCATAACGCACCCATATACCTCCCTAAACACTACTTCAAGCGTCTAAATCGGATCATGATCCCCTTTCTTTGGAATAATAAAACACCCAGAATTGCTTGGACCCGGTTATGTGCCCCGTGTGAGGAGGGGGGCCTGGCTCTCCCCAATTTCTATCTCTATTATCTAGCCTCACAGCTTTACTACCTGCATTGGTGCTTTCATCCGGACCCGTACAACCCAAACTCGCAGCTTCAGGCTCTCCTGGTAGCCTCCTGGGAAGGTCTCCGACATTTTCCATACCGTTCCCTTAGGGATTACAGTCCCCTGCCAACTACTCTGACCACCCCTCACAAATCTTGGCAGGTAGCCCTTAAAATTTTGGGCCATGCTCCCCCGTTACTGTCCCCAAACCTACCTTTGTGGGGTAACTCATACCTACCTCACTTCAGATATCTCCCGGATTTCATATTTTGGCCTAACAGAGGCATTAAATGCTTACAAGACCTTCTTGATCCCCAGGTGTTTCCCACATATTGTGCTCTTCAGCGTAAGACCCACCCGACGCCTCTTTTGTTATTTCAATACCTTCAGCTTAGGCATGCTTTTTACTCCCAATTTGGTACCCTTGCCCCCCAACAGTCTTCTCTGGCCATAGAGGAAACCCTCCGTGACCCTAGCCCTTCCAAATTGGTGTCCCGGCTATACCACCGACTTCTACTCTCTGGCCCTAAACCCTTTCTGACTACTCAAGCATGGTGGACTGATAAAATTACGGGTCTTTCACAGGAGGACTGGGAGGAGACGATAGATAATGTGTACACCGGCCTTATCTCTCTCAAGGATAAGTTGGTCCAATATAAAATTTTACATCATGTGTATATAACCCCGGTACGTCTCAAGCAAATGGGCCGAATCCCCCTTGACATTTGTCCGAGGTGTCAGCAACCAGGCGCAGACTTCTTTCACCTACTATGGGAATGTCGACTGATTTTACACTTCTGGACGCGAGTGGTTAACTTTCTAGCTGATAACCTTGACTTCCCGAGGGTTATCACCCCCTCCGTTTGTCTGTTGGGGGTCTTAGAAGACCTGGTCCCGGCCAAATACCCCAGAATTGCCTTTCGTATTCTCCTTTTCTATGCAAAGAAAACTGTTGCAATGCACTGGATGGGTAACCTACCCCCTTCTCTTAGAGCGTGGGTGCGGCTGGTTAATAATGCCCTACCCCTTTACAAACTTACCTATGAATCCAGGGGCTCGCCTACGAAATTCGACAGAATATGGGGCTCATGGGCTGATATAGATCCGAACCTCCCTGACTGAACGGTGGTTGTGCAGACCGTCTGGGTCATACTAGAGGTGGTTCCACTCATCCTATATTCTTGATGAGGTCCCTTGGGTGTTCGATTATCCCAGAAGTCCATTATTGTCTCATAGCAATGTTTCTTTTATGGTGCTTGTAGTTGACTTGTACGTTCAGCCGATTTTATGTGCCTATGTATAATCTATATGAACCGGTCTGCTTGACTGTCTGTTATGTGTGTATGTTTAAAACGAAATAAAACTTACCTTTTAAAAAAAAAGAGATGCTTTAGCGCAAATGAGGCATGTGGCCAATTCAATTTTCTCTTCTTGTTACAGTGGACAAATTGTCCAGTAAACAAATAAAATTGCTGTGATAGATAATAACAAAAAAATGGTATTTCCATATTCAAATAAAAATAGGTTAACAGATATACCCCGCAAATGAAAGGGACAGTAGAACCAACAATATGCTAGTTTTATCAGAGTAAGGTTCATATGTGATCAAAACTGCAGAGTGCTATTTTGGGTGCCCACAATGCAACAATCTATCCATAATTATAGTATAATTTTGGCTGCAAAGGGAAGTTGTACTTGGCACAGTTGCATCCAATGCATTCAAATTTTGGCAATTGCACTGAAAATCTTTGTTTTAAAGATATCATTATTTCTGGCAATTAGCTTAAAAATGATGGACACAGTCTTCTGTCAGAATTTTTGAGCTACTGGCAACTTAGAGGGGGTGGTCATTCCAGGGTTCCAATGCATCAATAGGCACACTGTGCACAATTAAATTATGCTGGGAGGGCACATTGGCACTTTGAGGTAAAGCGTGCTAGTGCAAGGAGAACTAATTACTTTTAACAAATGCCAGCATTTTGCTCAATGACTACTGTAAAAGTTGCTTGACAATTGTGGTTGCAATTGAGCTCTAGTAACTCGCAGACAGTTGAAGTTATCAGCAAGGAGGATTCTATTTCCTTATACTGACTAGTTGCTTCTCCTCTGGCTCTGTGCTGCTCTTGCTCTCAGACCTGATAGACAAAAAGAACTTTATAATGCAGAGTAGAAGAAATTGAGGGAGAATGAGACTAACACACCAAAAATTGTGAGAAAAATATGCAACAAATTTAAGATATAATGTCTATGAATATGGATAAACAAAATTTATAAGCAGGGTACATTTATTCATAAAATATGTCTGATGTGGAAAGTTTAGTTGTTGTCAAACTTTAGGGCAAATTTACTAAAGGTCGAAGTGGCCCTTGCTAGTGAAAATTCCGCAAATATACTTAAGTGCAAATTTTCCACTATGTTACTGTCAGGCTTGGCCACAGGTGAGTGGCTGGTAGTTAGGAGCCTTGGTGCTGTATAACATGAGTACAGCGGGTATTTGAGGTTTTGATAGGCCGGAAACATGTTATGCAGAAGAGTATTTTAATAATGAAAAGTATGGCAATATAACTGATGAGCAAAAGATAAATAATATAAGTTCTTACACCAGGTTGGTGATTGAGGGCAGGCAACAATAAAGCAAGTCCGAGAAACAGGCTGAGGTCGGGGGCAGGCTGATGGCAATAACAAGTCCGTATGGCAGGCCGAGGTCGGAGGCAGGCTGATGGCAGTTGGTAGTCCAGTAAACAAGCCAAGGTCAATTACCAGGAGATCCAACAGAGAGCAGATAAGGGGAACTGTAGCAGAGAACAAAGGCACAGGGAACAAGGCAGGAATCTCAGGAACAAAGCAGGAATCTCAGGAACAAAAGCAGGAACAAGGAGTCACAGGAACAAGGAGTATGCAGGATCTAGCTTGGGAGCTTCAATGATCAAGCACCGGGGTATCATTAGTAACAGGCTTATAAAGGCCCTTAATTATCAACACCTGGTAGAGCAAGAAGGAGGAGGAGGTGAGCAAACATAAAAGGTAGAAAGTCTTTAATCATACCAGTAGAATCAGAATCCAAAGTGGCTCCAGTGGCTCAATGAAATAATGCAGGAGCTTGTGAGTGTAAAGTTCAGAGTTCGATCCCAGGTAGCTCCTGACATTACCCCCCCCCCCCCAAGGATCGACCACCGGGCGATCCCAGGATCTGGTGGAACCTCCCTTATAGCAGAGTTCTTGATTATAGTCCACATTGTCCAACAGAATATTATAGTTAAGATTAGTAGAGTACATAGTGAATAAGGCAAGGAAACATGAACATTGTGGCATGTGGATAAATTGAAATAAAGAAAAAGCACATATGAAAAAACTCAATCTTAGAACAAAACAGACAAAAAGAAAGAGTTGCTCCAAAAATAACCCAAGTGGAGGAAATGGCAAAACTTGTGGAACATCAAAATCAGGGGCCAGGACCGGTAGAATGGCAGAAACATGAGCCACTGCAGGAGAGTCGTCAGGAACTTGAACCGCTGCCAAGAAAAGGAACCACAACAGATGTGCTGACAGGAACATGAGCCAGAGTGGCAGAGTTGCCAGGAACTGGTACCACAGCAATGGATGGACAGAGCCAGGATAAATAAATTACCAGAATTGGGAGCCAGAGCAGGAAGATCAGCCAGGTTGGAAGCTGTAACAGAAGAGTCGCCAGGGTCGGAAGCCAGATCAGGAGAGTCGGCAGGGTCGGAAGCCAGATCAGGAGAGTCGCCAGGGTCGGAAGCCAGATCAGAAGAGTCGCCATGGTCGGAAGCCAAACCAGAAGAGTCGCCAGGGTCGGAAGCCAAATCAGAAGAGTCGCCAAAGTCAGCCAGCAGAGCAGAAGAATCAGCCAAGGCACCCATTACAGGTGGCGGACCAGCAGAGGCACCCATTACAGGTGGCGTACCAGCAGAGGCACCCATTACAGGTGGCGGACCAGCAGAGGCACCCATTACAGGTGGCGGACCAGCAGAGGCACCCATTACAGGTGGCGGACCAGCAGAGGCACCCATTACAGGTGGTGGATTGCCCGGGACAACAGGAAGACCATCATGAACAGCAACAATACTGGTAGACTCTGGAGCACCAGAACTATCAGATCCCGTAGCAGGTACGGCAGGTCTAGAAGTGGATTTGTCCTTGGGCCCAGAGGCCATAATACACAGGTCCTCACAGACTGAAGCCGATAAGGCTGCTGGCTTGGAGGCTGGAAGCGGCAAGGCCGCTGGCTCGGAGGCTGGAAGCGGCAAGGCCGCTGGCTCGGAGGCTGGAAGCGGCAAGGCCGCTGGCTCGGAGGCTGGAAGCAGCACCGGAGCTGCAGACGGGACCGCTGGCACCGGAGCTGCAGACGGGACCGCTGGCACCGGAGCTGCAGACGGGACCGCTGGCACCGGAGCTGCAGACGGGACCGCTGGCACCGGAGCTGCAGACGGGACCGCTGGCACCGGGGCTGCAGACGGGACCGCTGGCACCGGGGCTGCAGACGGGACCGCTGGCACCGGGGCTGCAGACTGGAGGGCTGGCACGAGAATGGACAGAGGCAGCTTTCGGGGAGCCGGCACAGGAACAGGCAGCTTTCGGGGAGCCGGCACAGGAACAGGCAGTGGCACAGGTTGAGGCAGCCGTTGGGATGCAGGCACACAGGCTGGAAAAGGCTGGGGAGCTGGCACAGTTATATTAGAAAAAGAAACAAATTGAGGTTCAGGCCTGAGACTCAGAGAGGCTGATACAGGATCGGTAACTGACATGGTAGCAGACTGAGGAGTAGGTAGAGAGTGGACAAATGGAACCATAGAAAACTTCTTGCACAAATCAAGTAGATCATGAAAGGAATCATCTTTACCCTCATACCTTTTAATGGAGGAAAGCCATTCTGCAGATTGTTGTAGTTCAGACTGCACAGCAGAGATGTCACCAGCAGGCTCCTGATTAAATGGCTTGATCATTCGGTCAGGCTTGGCCACAGGTGAGTGGCTGGTAGTTAGGAGCCTTGGTGCTGTATAACACGAGTACAGCGGGTATTTGAGGTTTTGATAGGCCGGAAACATGTTATGCAGAAGAGTATTTTAATAATGAAAAGTATGGCAATATAACTGATGAGCAAAAGATAAATAATATAAGCTCTTACACCAGGTTGGTAGTCGAGGGCAGGCAACAATAAAGCAAGTCCGATAAACAGGCTGAGGTCGGGGGCAGGCTGATGGCAATAACAAGTCCGTATGGCAGGCTGAGGTCGGAGGCAGGCTGATGGCAGAGGGTAGTCCAGTAAACAAGCCGAGGTCAATTACCAGGAGATCCAACAGAGAGCAGGTAAGGGGAACTGTAGCAGAGAACAAAGGCACATGGAACAAGGCAGGAATCTCAGGAACAAAAGCAGGAACAAGGAGTCACAGGAACAAGGAGTATGCAGGATCTAGCTTGGGAGCTTCAATGATCAAGCACCGGGGTATCATTAGTAACAGGCTTATAAAGGCCCTTAATTATCAAATTACCAACACCTGGTAGAGCAAGAAGGAGGAGGAGGAGGTGAGCAAACATAAAAGGTAGAAATTCTTTAATCATACCAGTAGAATCAGAATCTAAAGGTCTCCAGTGGCTCAATGAAATAATGCAGGAGCTTGTGAGTGTAAAGTTCAGAGTTCAATCCCAGGTAGCTCCTGACAGTTACCCCCTTCGCCAGTTTAGACCTGATAAGCTACATCTTCCTCAATCTTATGTCAGTGACATCATATCCTGTATGACGAAAAGTTCTAAAAATGAAAAAAAGTGGGATTTGTTTTAACATTTGAGGGGCATGCCACATTTGTTTTAGGGTGGGCTCATGTCTAGGACAGTTGAGGTTCTCTTTTGTCTTTATTTTGCTTCCTTGGACATTTGTAATAATAACTAGCCACTTGAAGCATTTACACCAACATCTCTAATAAAGATATTGAAGTTTCGCTAGGTAGAAATGAACATTAGCAAAAGTTCGCTATGATATACTTGCACTGACTAATTTACCCTAGTTAAATTTGACCAGTGTTTAGCTATTTTTTATCTGTTGTCTGCACCTTTTTACATATTTACCACTTGCGCTAGCGCCACTGCTAAAGCAACATGGGATATTTTGTTGTAAGTGTGAAATTATTTCACAGGCGGGTTACAAAACATACAACAATTCCTGATTTTTTTGTTTCTGTTTCATATCTGATTCATTTCATAGCCATAATAATAGTTCAGTTTCTATATTCCTTTTGTCAAAAGGGTAAAGTAATTGAATGGGAGGAGATACAGCGTATAAATGATTGGAGTGTGCCCAGCCTCAATTTGAAATCTCCTTGAAAAAAACACACATGTTTGAAACACGTAGGAGCTATTGAGAGTGTGAGTTTTCCCCTTGTTTGTCCCTCTGTGCAATCTGCATTCTGGACGCCATTTTAATTATAGAAAGTAGTGGGTCACTGTACCTTCCATTTTACCCTAAAATAATTACAAATTTAAAAAAAAGTATACCACTATATCTCTTTATTAAAAATGGTGCAAATGCTTGAAGTGGTCACTTATTAGTACAATGTCCAAGGAAGCAAAGTAAAGACAAAAGAGAACCTTTATTGTCCTAGACATCAGCACTTGAAAACAAATTTGGCATGCCCCTCAAATGGTTAAAAAAAATATTATGACAAAAATGTTTAACAGTTACAATGTTTTAATACAATCCCACTTTAAAATATGACGCCAACATTTTTTATGATTTTTATAACTTTTCGACATATAGGAAATGATATTACTGATGTAAGATTGAGGAGGAGGTAGCTTCATCTTATGAGTTCACCAGGTCTAAGCTGATGAAGGAAACTCTGGCAAAAGGGGTAACGTTATAGAAAATTAGCACTTTAGTGAATTTGTGGAGTAATGGTCCTTCGTCGAAACTAAAATTCGACTAGTGAAAGGAAGTGAAACTTCGTTAGCTATGTAGTCTTTCGCAGTGACCTCACTGCGGATTGGATTTCTGGTGATTCTACGCTAGCAACGGGCACTTCACCCTTTAGTAAATCTGCCCCATTGCATTTTTGCAGAATAATACATGGTCCATGTTTGAACTAAGCTGTAATAAAAGAAGCCAAGGCATTGCACACTCCAAAAATAAAAAAATATTTCTATTATCGGTTTTTTTTGATGCCCATCAATGGGCATTTAAAATTCTTCATTTTTCCCCTTAAATAGGCCCCTTAGTGAATGTGAGTTAATTTATTTTTTATTTCCTGTTGAAAAAGTGTCCCACTGAGCCCCACCTAGCATTTTAAAATAGGTTCATCCTTTCTACCACTGGCATAGTGACTGTTCCCCTTAAAAATGCCCCAAATTTCTAGTGGGGGGTTGTTTTTACCCACCTGTGTATATGGCTACACAAAATATCAGAGCAGCCAAATCACATACACACTTTATTACTATCTCTCTAAATCTCTCAAATCTCCATTCAAGAAGAAAAGGATCCAGGGGGATCATCCAGGGACAAGCCACAACGTGCACATACAGTTATGTATTATTCAGTTATGTATTATTAAAGAATAGCAGTCTATTGATTTATATTCTGCTTACATGAATCACTTGTACTCTTATAGTATGATTCTGATGTTTCAGGGACCAGAGTTTACAAGAACAATTTATGTTTTGAAATTATGTACAAATGCAAGCAATGCCAATTAAAGGTATTACCGAAAAGTACATTCTATTCCCAGTCCTTTATCGTTTCCTGTATTAGAAAATTATTGGCTTTGGAAATATTTTATGTTTCTGAAATACACTGCATTATTCAGTTCTCTTTTATCCAGCAGTGGCATAGTCTAATCTACCTTAGATAACCAAAACTTTAATATTAGTAATACATAATCTAAACCAATATCCAAGATCATTGTATGAATGTATGATATATGGCAGTACCATACACTTGCAATAGGCTGCCTACATTTACAGTACTAGTGAAAATAGCTTATGCTGAGAAAATATTTTCAGTTCTAGAAATATGCATATTCCCTTTATGTTTTTGTTAACAGGCTCCTTTCTAGTGATCCATCTTGAAAAAGAAACATGCTGAAATGCTTATTATTCTGCCTTATTCAGTGATTTGAATGTTGAAAACACTCCAGGGAGTAGTCACTATGTTCAGATGTATGAAGATATGACTTTACTAACCCACTTTATAGCTTAAAACAGACATCGGTATCAATTTCACGTGAAGGGTTTGTTAATTTTAGGTTCATCTAATCCACTTGGGTTACCTTCTAGTCTAGATTAATACACCATGTAACAATTTGTGGCACATTTAGATGGAATAGGGTTCCTTAGGGGTTTTACACAAAAGTTTCAAAGGGGGGTACTGAGTCTTTAGCTCCCATCTAACCCCAGCAACTCAATTACAGATTCAAGGGAATTCCACAATGAGACTCATTCTTAACAGCACAATAGCATGGGATAACTACTACTATTACGATGTAATTAAACATCAAAACTGCGGAAATATATAGAGCTAAAAAATTCTTGTGCTATGTTGCTTTAAGAATGAATATGTTGCGTTTGTTTCAGTACAGCCCCATTATGGTTTTACCCAACATAATGTGCTGGATTATGCTGGAAGTTTGAAGTTGAGTGGAGTGATGTTGCTATGAAAGCATTACTGTATGTCCCCCTTACATCTCTTTTCACACTCAAGGATATCAGACAAGTTTTTAATACAGATCTACCACTGGAGTCTTACATATACGAATATGTACTAGTTATAAATATTGCAAACAGAAGGCAGATTACCCCCCCCCCCGTGTGTGTATTTGCGAGTGCACATGCAGCATAAGAAGGGAGAGGAGAGTGATAGAGGGGAGAAGGTGAGAGCAGCAGGGGAACAAACCACCTGGACTAGGGGTAGGCAGAAAACTTTTGAATAGGTACTTGTCCAGCGCTACCACATTGCAGGTGCTTCTTCTGCCTACCCCTAGTTCCGGCCCTGCACTTTATTTCTGCAGCATACTACTTGCTCCATGTGAACTCAGCTTTACTTAAAGAAGCTAAGGGATTGCCCTTATGTTTAATGGATCTGGGATCGTTTGTAGGCTGATCACTGTGGATTGGAACCTTATTTATTTTCTTAGGGTGTGCATTTCCCATGTATGTTAATGTTACTTTTTTGTTTTGTGTTTGCGACAAATGGCAAACTGTGGAATTTAGTAGGAAATCCATGTCTGGCAAAAAAATTCATTCATCACTACTAATGAGTCAGGCCTTTAATCATCAGCAAAAGAGTGTGAATACCATTCATATCATTTCATATCTAATACCAGCCTGCTCTACCCAGTCTATCTAGTCTTGTTAAACTTGAGTTCAATGAACAGGATTTTTACTGAGTATGCTTTTGTCCTATGTATTAACCATGAACAAAATCTATGGCCGATTTATTATGTCACAACTTTTTCAGATTGGGTCTTTTGACAAGTTGTTGAAAAAAGTACTTTTTTAGAATTTATTATGCGACAAAACTGCAACAATTCTGAATGCAAAAATATTCCAGTTAAAATCTGTCAAAATCATATAGAAGTCAATAGTGAATGTCTCTTTTACAACTGGATGATGTTTCTTTGATTTGTGATTTAAGAGGTTTTTGACATTTGTACGATAATATGAAAAGGTGTCATTGTGTGAAAAAGTTGCAGTATTCATGACTTTTCTGCAACTTTTTTCTTTGTGGTTCTTCAGTTTGGATTTTTTTAATAAATTTCAAGACATTGGGGTTTTAGAGAAAGTGAGTTTAGTCATATTTTCAAAAACCTCGAAAACCACTAAAATGAGAATGTTGATAAATAGGCCTCCACATGTCTTCTTATTTCTAGACGTAAACAGGGCAAACAGGGAGAGTGAAACTACACTACTGTATGTTTGGCTTGCGAGGCAGATAGTCTTCTATTAAAAAACATGTTGTCCCAATCTATTAAAAATATGTTCTCCCCAAAAAATATATTTCCCCCCATTCACACTACTTACTAATATTCTTTTGGTCTTTTTATGGGTAAAAATATTCAACCACTTGCATTGTTTTCATTCTTGAAGCATTATTTTAAAGGAAAGTTACCACTGCTTGCAGGAAAACTGTTTCACAGTGCAAATGCTTATTTTTACTGTTAATTTATTGTTGTTGTCCCTCAGAGCAATTTACAATGTATTTGTGTCTAATAGATTTTTACTGTTTGGGATTTCATGGCTCTGAAGTTGAACAAAATATTTTTATATTAAATATGTATGACAAAATCAACTCTTGATAAGTGATGGACAAATAAATTTGGCAGGCACGAATTACTAGCGAAAAAACTGCTGCATCAAAAAAATTTGGCAGAATAGTCGCACGCATAAAAATTGTTGCGCGTCAAAATTATTTTATTTTAAAAACCCAACACAAGTAACTTAGAAGACGTGTCATGTTTTGTTTTTTTACCAATGATTCAATTTGTTGAAACATGGTCTCATTTTAAGACTAAAATACTTACCCCAGCAATAGCTGAATTCTCTTTGGGGTCAGCAGCTTGAATGAGACACAGTGCAACTAGCATGATGGATGACTTTAATTTGATATTTGATTCTTTGTCCTTGATATATATAGTGAAAACTTTCCCTACACCATGCCCCAGCACCTATGTTTGGCCACAGCAGGAATCGTAGCCTGAAAGATATTCTGGTGAAAACTGACTTCGTGAACAGAACTAAGGAAGCCCCGAATTGGCTCTCGGGTCAACAGAAATTGGGGTGCTACCGGTGCCCTGACTGCACGACGTGTAGATCTATGCTTACTGGCAAAGACTTCCCCCACCCACATACTGGAAAACGCATAAAAATACAGTATCGCTTGACTTGCACCACATCGTTTGTGGTTTACATTGTAACTTGCCCGTGTGGCCTCTATTATGTAGGCAAAGCCACTACACCACTGAAGGATAGGATCGCAAACCACAGGTCAGCTATAAGTAAAGCCCTAAAAGAAAAAAACGCTAAACAACCTGTGGCAAGACATTTTCTACAAATGGGCCACACCCTACCCACTTTCCATTGTATGGCGATCGATCACCAACCCCCTCTGGTGAGAGGGGGCAACAGAGATTTGGCCCTCCTTAGAGGGGAGTCGAGATGGATATATCGCCTAGACACAGTAGCTCCCCGTGGATTGAACGAAACTCTCCCTCTTGGCTGCCTTATATGAATCCTTGGATTGAACTTCTATATAGGGATAGCTTATATCATTAAGTATATAACTCTGGACAATGGCGATATGGATATATTAATAAGACTTTCTCTGACAAGCTTACTAGCTACATTTGTAGCTATCTTTATCTGCTTCAGCTTTATGATTTCTATCGAAACATTTCTTTGTGCTTCCTCCATCCCTTTATCCCCATCTTTCCTATTGTCCATGTGCTGTCCTGTTATCTGTGTTTTTAACCCTACGCAGTACTGGGGCACCGGACCGACCAGTAGCCACTAGACTCCTATGTGTTTCCATACGTGACGGGTCCTAGCAACACAGTTGCATGTGGGTTGTGGTCAAAGTACTCTGTGTATCTGATAGCCGCCCACTCCTTGCCGGAGTGGTGCAGCGCCGTGCATACCATCCCCCACCGCAAGTGGGAGTACTGATGTGTACCAACAGTAATCCTTTACCCCGATGACAGGCCTGGAGTCTATTTACCCTCTAGTTCCTTAAACTTTTGTGCAGCGACACTGAGAACCGCTTTGACAGCGATCGTGTCCTGAATACCACACACTCCATGGCTGGGCTGGATAAGTGACATGCAGAACCGCTTGGACAGCGGTCGTGTCCTAATTACTGTATGCTCACTGATAATGCAGAAGTACAGAGACCCGGTAGAAGCATAGTATACACCCACCACTGCTCAGTGATAGGTCGCCAGGCCTGCCTTTGACACGCACTGACAGTTAGAATAGGAGTTGGGGGAGTGGCCTACATACTGACACTGTGCACTCACAGT
This sequence comes from Xenopus laevis, assembly GCF_017654675.1. NCBI lineage: Eukaryota > Metazoa > Chordata > Amphibia > Anura > Pipidae > Xenopus > Xenopus laevis. Next base: position 54,309,806 of record NC_054386.1, on the reverse strand, counting down.
ACTGCGCTCTTGTTTTCTTTTTGTTTTCTTTTTCTCTTAATCTTTTTTGTGCGTTTCACCCTGCTGTTACATCTTTCCCCATGTGCCTTTTAGATTATATCACTGGCCAATAGATTTGAGCACTTTCACTAACACCTGTATGGTTGTCTAGCAACAGATTTTAGCGCCATTTCAAGGCTTTATTACCTCTGGGGGGTTGTGGGTGCTGGATGTTTGTTTGTTTTTGCTCCTGACGAAGATCCCTGTGGGGGATCGAAACGTTGAGGCTTAATAATAAAACATTTTTTGTTTTTTCACTAAAACCCTGTGAGTGCCGCAATCCTTTTTCACTGCTTATTTCTCATGCTGGCACCCAGGTATTAATTTTGTCTACGGAGTGCACCATTCCTTTGGTTATATATATATATATATATATATATATATATATATATATATATATATATATATATATATATATATATATATATATATATATATATATAGATAGATATATACAAGGTTAGTAACAGCACTCACGCTTAATGAATCTGACTGTGGTGCTCGTCCTTTGGGATACTCCGGTTAGCTTCCCATGGTATATAGAGACGAAAGAAATGGACAGCACTCACTGTTGATGCAAAAATAATGTATTGAAAGATAAAAACCTTACATCACCATATATGTGCACATATCAGTTGGCGACGTTTCGAGCCATCTTGGCCCTTTCTCAAGCCATATGTATCAATGGTGAAAAGACATAGTCCGTGTTCATAATGGTATTTAAAGTCCAGGAAAGGAAGTGACATGCAAAGTATTTTCCATACACAATGCAGGGTTTCCACCCCATAGCCTGAATGAAAATCAAATATAATGGAAACAACTTTAGTATTATCGCAGCAATTTTAACCCATGAATACAGTAATGGTAATAAATATAACAAATTAGCTATAAAAACAAGTACAAGTCATAATCCTTATTAAGACCATGTGGGTGAAGTGTGTTCAACCTATTGATCCACCACACCTCCCGCTGCTTCAATCTTAGCTCCCGATCACCCCCTCTTTTGAGCGGAGGTACTGTTTCCAGCACCATAAACCGCAGTTGGTCACTTGTGTGACCAAGCTCACGAAAATGTCTAGATAATGGCAGTGCTAGATTGCCACAATTAATTGTTGATTTATGTTGGGAAATCCGTGACTTCACTTTCTGCACGGTTTCCCCAACATATAATTTGTTGCATGGACATATGATCACATAAACCACATACTGTGACAAACAAGTGTGATACCCTCTAATCTGAAATGTTTCCCCAGTGTTGGGATGTACAAAATTCTTTCCTCGAATCACATGTTTACATTGTACACAATTCAGACACTGGTACATACCCGTATTCTTAATTCCCAAAAAAATATTAGAACTGATTTCCGGTTTTGATGTCTTGGTTCTAGACAGAAAAGAGCCGATTGTCCTACCTCTTTTGTATGAAATCATAGGAGGTAGGGCAAACTCTCTTATTGTGGGATAAGCTCTACGCAGTATGCTCCAGTGTTTGCGTATAATCATGTTGATCTTATTGCTCATTGGTCCATATTCACTCACAAAAGTAGTCCTTGGTTCTCTAGTTTTTCTTGTTTTCTTACTTTTGACTATCTTTTCAGCTCTCTCTAGAACCTGTGGGGGATAGCCTCTCTGCCTGAATTTGTTTCTCATTTGTCCAACCTGTACCTCCCTTACCGTGGGATTGCTCACTACTCTTTGTACCCGCATCATCTGACTAATCGGTATTGATCGCTTAGTATGTATCGGATGATTGCTGTCAAAATGTAATATTTGATTACGGTCAGTGGGCTTGGAATATAGCCTAGTTTGTAGGCCCTGGTCCCTGTAGATAAGGACATCCAAAAAAGAAACTTCATGAGCATTGAACACATGTGAAAATTTAATGGACGGATGAAATCCATTCAAACGTACGTGGAACCGCGATAGGGAATCAATGTCACCCCGCCATATTACAAATATATCATCGATATATCTCCACCAGGCCACTGCATGTGTCCGGTAGAGATCATCGCGATATATAAACAGTTCTTCAAGCCAAACCATGAAGGTATTGGCATATGACGGGGCGACATTTGATCCCATCGCGGTTCCACGTAACTGTAAATAGAAAATTTCCTGGAAAGTGAAATAATTCATTCGCAATATGATTTCAAGAGCTTCAAGAAAAAACTCAATTTGTTCAGCAGAATATTGTACACTTGCACGTAATAACCATTCACAGGCCCTTAACCCCTCATCATGGGGTATAGAGGTGTACAGACTGGACACATCAAATGTGGCCAGCATGATATCCTCATTGTCCTGTATATTTAGACCATCCAGTCTTGCTAAAAAATGTCCACTATCCTTAACATAGGATTGTGTAGTGGTAACCAAGGGTCCAAGAATCCTGTCCAACAGAATCGCCAACGGGCAAAAAACAGAGTTAATGCCTGAAGCAATTGGGCGACCCGGAGGATGGACAGGATCCTTGTGAATCTTGGGTAATGTATATAGAGTTGGTATACGTGGAAAAGTGACAGTTAAGTATGTTTTCAAACTCTCAGAAATCACATTGTTGTTTACTTTAGCATTTAACATGTGCGTAATTTTCCCTGAAATCTCTGTAGTGGGGTCTCTATCAAGTTTCATATAGACAGCTTTATCCGCTAATTGGCCCAAAATTTCATCAATGTAGTAAGTGGTATCCATAATCACAATCGCACCCCCCTTGTCTGAGGGTTTGATTGTGATCGTGTTTTCATTCATTCATTAATTTCATTCAGGCTATGGGGTGGAAACCCTGCATTGTGTATGGAAAATACTTTGCATGTCACTTCCTTTCCTGGACTTTAAATACCATTATGAACACGGACTATGTCTTTTCACCATTGATACATATGGCTTGAGAAAGGGCCAAGATGGCTCGAAACGTCGCCAACTGATATGTGCACATATATGGTGATGTAAGGTTTTTATCTTTCAATACATTATTTTTGCATCAACAGTGAGTGCTGTCCATTTCTTTCGTCTCTATATATATATATATATATATATATATATATATATATATATATATATATATATATATATATATATATATTAGGCTTAATAAATAAATAAATGGATAAACCATCACTTACAAAGAAAAATAAAATTGTCTGGACACATGATACAAATTGACGCACATAAATATTTCCCTTATATTTAGCAGTAATGAATGCCATAAAGCAGTGCTCTCCAACTTCTGTGGTACAGAGGGCCAAAATTTTACTGGCCTATGTTGTGGAGGGCCGATAATAGAAGTCAGTGTTGGCCACTTCCCCTTTTAAACCACACCCACTGTAAACCACACCCATGTTACCACATGTACTTTTAAGATCATATCCACATTAACGGTGGTAGCACACCAAAAAACCAAATGGTTTATGCTCACTGCAGGGAAATCACTCATATGTGAAAAATTGTCATGTTAAAACATACCCTTAAATCCATGTGCCTCATCTTCCCCTGTGGATAATACAACAAACCCAACAATTTCTAAATGCTAACAAACCCCCAAGAACAAACCCTTAACAGGCTTACATTCCACAGGTAGCATAGGGCAAGCAGAGAATGGCACACACAAGCAGCACTGGGCAAGCAGAAAATGGCACACACAAGCAGCAATGGGCAAGCAAAGAATGGCACACACAAGCAGCACTAGGCAAGCAGAGAATGGCACACACAAGCAGCACTGAGTAAGCAGAGAATGGCACACACAGGGACGGAAGGCAGAACAGAGCAGGAGACTTTAATATGTACTACATACAGTGATGGTGCCCCATAAGCATTTTGAATAAGGTGTGATCAGGTGAACAATGTGGGCAGTTTCAGTCTGGGTCTCAGGTGTGAACAGTACAGGGCTTTAGGATATAAACAATAGAGGTGTCACAAGTGTGAACAATGCAGTAGGATCACAGCTTTGAACAATACAGGGGATTAGTCTGAATTTGAGGTTTAAACAATGCAGGGGCCAGTTAATCTCTGTAGTGATACATTTTAAAGATTGCATATGGTAAACAGACACAGCATGTGGGGGGCCACAGAAGGGGGGGGTCCCGCAAATTGGACAGCTCTGTCGTAAGGGATGGGGCATGGATTAAAGAGTGATGACTATGTAGTGGGTAAGCATGTATCAATAAAGGAAGGAGATCAGGAGGCTGCTGGAGTCACACAACTGTAAGGGGAAAGGAGGGGCATGTTCCATGTGCAACAAATCGAAGGAATAGCACATTCGATCAAATTCGATTCAAACTTTTTCCCAAACATGCCACCTAGTTTAGTAAATCTTTTCACATCAAGCATCAAAATGTTCAGTAGACTCCTGGCATTCAGATTTAGCATGTCTTTTGCTGGTACATTACAATATGTGGGATATATAATGGCGTAAAATACAAGCTTTGTGACTAATTTCAGAAATTTCACAAAAAGCGTTAAGTTTAGCATAGCTTTGCAGTTTGGTTACTTCGACCATCGAATAGGCTACTATGACCTTCGACTATGACTTCGACTTTGATTCGAACTAAAAATCGTTCGACTATTCGACCATTTGATAGTCAAAGTACTGTCTCTTTAAAAAAAACTTCGACTACCTACTTTGCCATTTTAAACCTACCGAGCTTCAATGTTAGCCTATGGGGACCTTCCCCATAAAGTTTTTTTTGATCAAAGGAAAATCCTTCGATCGATGGACTAAAATCCTTCAAATCGTTCGATTTTTTCCTTTGATATCGATATTCGAAGTCGAAGGATTTTACTTCGAGGGTCGAATATTGAGGATTGATTAACCCTCGATATTCAACCCTTAGTAAATGTGCCCCATAGTGTCATACGCAAAAATTCATATGCACTATTTGGATTTGGGGGTCTCTGTATGCCACATAGTTTGTTAAATATATGCATATTGGGCATCAAACTGTTTAGTAGCGCCCTGATGTTCATAATTAGGATGCTTTATGCTGGTAGGCTACAAAATGTGGGTTATATAATGGGGTAAAATGCAAACTCTGTTACGATTTTCAGAAATGTCATAAAAACCGTTATGTTTAGCATAGCTTTGCAGTTTGGTAGTTTTCAGTAGAAAGATGTAATTACCTTCTTTATATTTGTTAGAATGTGTACTTTTGGAAAATATATGGTTTGTTAGGGTCTCCATACTGTTAGGGGGTCTTATGGTGCATAATACACATGCATGAAAATTCATGTCCTTTTTTTCATTTGGGGGTCTCTGTATGCCACATGGTTTAGTAAATCTTTGCATATCAAGCATCAAACTATTCAGTAGACCTCTAGCCTTCATATTTAGGATGCTTTTTGCTGGCAAATTACGTAATGTGGGGTATATAATGGGGTAAAATGCAAGCTTTGTGATGATTTTCAGATTTTCATGATTTTCTGAATATTTAGGGGTCTATATGCCAGATACTTTGGTAAACCTATGCACATTGGGCATCAAACTGTTTGGAGGACCCCTGCCAATCATATTTAGTGTGTTTTTTTTAGTGGGATATGCAGAGCAGCAAAATGAAACATTTGATGTGATTTTTCAGAATTTTAATACAATTTTATAAAAACTGCTCAGACAAGCTTTGATGTTTGGCAGTAAGGAGTAGGGAGGCATAGTTACCCCTTTTGGAATCAGCAGTATATGTACTTTTCAAAAAGATATGTTTCAGGATTTTTTGGCCTTGGAATCTAAAGCATGCCATTTTCTGCCTTTGTGCTTTCAAAATTCAGTAATATACTGCAGGGAGTTTTTGCTGTACAAAAGACCCAACTTTCCCTAAAACTATACATATCTGGTATTGGCAATTTGGATGCTTAAAATGAAATATTTTTCTGATATAAATTCATATATTATGAAAAATAGGAATTTTTACATTTTTTTGGTATTTAGCACGATAAAACTTTTTGCAGAGGGGAAAATACATGAAAACTAAAGGTTTTCCCTCAGAAAATGCTCCTAAAGTGAGAAAGCACAAAATATTTTAATGCAACTGCAATGCGAAATTCTGCTGGCACTTGAAGGGATCAGCCTCTACTTTGTTTCTACTAAACATTTCACACTCTGAGCTGTGTGAACCATGGATCACAAGCTAACTCACCAAAACAACTTTATTATATTTTTTAGATGATTATACTGTACAGGGTTATGATAGATTTTTTTTTAAGAAATTTTATATGTTATGGTGGTGGGAAAAGTTTCAAACCAAAGTCAAAATGTATAAAATGAAGAATGTCTTCTGCCTCCTTCCCGGGATATCTGTGTTCCGGGAGATATATATGATTCCCATAATCCTCTGTTTAATCAATCTATAGAGCACACTTGGCTGCAAGAGAGTAACATGGTAATATTGTGCAGTGCTTATATCTTAATTGCACACCCAACATCAGGGAAAGGGTGCACATTAGAAACTAAAAGAACTAAAATTTGGATAAATTCAAGTCTACTATATGATTATAAGATTATATTATAAGAAAAAGTGCACATAGAAAACTGGTATATTGATTTAATGTTATGCTTAAGAAGCAGGACTGGCAAACACAATACAACCCACAGTACCCAACCTACAGTATCCAGTATCTGGATTACAGTTCTTTCCGTAATTTGGATCGTCATACCTTAAGTCTACAAGAAACTCATGTAAAAATTAAATACATCCCTTAGACTAGTTCTGCATCCAATAAGGATTAATTGCATCTTTGTTTGGATTAAGTACAAAGTACTGTTTTATTATTACAGAGAAAATTGGATTTTTTTTTAAAAAAAAATTGGATTAATTGGATAAAATGGAGTCTATGGGAGATGGCATTTCTATCATTTAGAGCTTTCTGGATAAAGGGTTTCTTTATAATGCATCCCTTACCTGTATTAGAAATTTGGGCACAGAGAGTTAAAAGATAAAGTGGTATAGAATATTTTTTTAGCTTACCGGTGACAGCACTCACTAAGACCATTGCCTTTCAATTTCCAGAGCAAATTCTTCACTTTCAGTTAGTTATATATTTTTCCTATCTACAGATTAACAACTTAACAACTTGACACACACTTTATTGTGCTGTTGTAAGTGGTGTTCCTCTGTAGCATATTTTGCAGTTTTATTTAAATTGCACCATTAAAGCATGCATATTTCATCACCAGTACTGTATTAATAAGCAATACCTTAGTGCATGAAATTAGAAAAATAGACTTTCCTTTTCCTACTCCATGATATGTAAAATACCCCCTTAAAATATTTTTAGCAAAAATTTTTTTTTTTCATATTAAGATAGAGAGTGTTGGAATATACCAAATTCTTAAAATGAAAGCTTTATTGTGTTACTGTATGAATATCGTTACAATCATCATCATTTTCTTAACTTCTGTTCCTTTAACACCTGACCTATATAAAAGTTCCCTTTTAAAATATCGATATGCATCTGTTACTGTCATTACAATTTGATGTACCTCATGTAGTATTTTTAATCATGTTCAATAAACAAGGGTATGGATGGAGCACATCAAACGCAGTCTCTGCCGCAAAACATTCTTTATTGCATCACAACATGTTGTGATGCAATAAAGAATGTTTTGCGGCAGAGACTGCGTTTAATGTGCTCCATCCATACCCTTGTTTATTGAATTTGCCTTTGGGCTTCCTGGTGTGGCCTGACTGGAGAGTGAGCACGACTGCACAGGTGAAGGTGTTTGAACAAACCCGCTGAAAGTTACATATTTTTAATCATGGGTATTGTCATTTCATCTCAGCCGGCTGCTTACTCTAATGAGGAACAACATTCCATGAAAAAATATTATAATCCTTTGATGAATGCATTCTACTGATTTAGTTGAATGCATGTGTATCTTTAAAATCACACACATATAAGAAGTTACATTCTGACCATGTTGAAAGAGACTGTATAGTTATATTATATTTGTTGGCAGTTTGCTTTCTTGATGTTTAATACAAAATATCTCACAGATGGAGCCAGGGTCTGACTGGCCAGTGGGACACGTAAAAAAAAAAAGTGTGCCCCTGCCCTCGTGGCCCACACCCAGCACACTACTGGAAAGTATTAGTGTTCCCCCCCGACTTCCCCTAATCACTGCAAAGTAATTATAATGTACATGCAGGGGGAGGGGTGTCTTGATGTTTGTCAGCTCACCCTCAGGCAGAGGGGCCTTTGACGGGATGTGGGGCCCCAGGGATGGCAGCGCTGGTGGGCCTTGGATACCCCAGCCCAACAATGGATGGAGCACAGGGTACTGCAATAGGTCTCATGCCACCGAAAAAATGGTTTAGGTGGCAAAAATGATAGGGTTGGCATAGGTGGACTGGGGTGTGGCTTAGCCTCCACAGCTCCTAATGTACAGTACCCTGTCAATGAATTGTACACTTCAATGGTGGGTGATGGAGGAATGTTAGGGAATAAGTTATTCTCCTAATACATGGTCACAGGGAATATATACAGGCCACCCATTGCACCATTATAAGGACATTGAGGTGGTGGTTAAATATATTTTTTTTATATATATTTCTTTTATTCAAAAAATTCTCAAATATAATAAATCTTTGTAATTATCTTGGTACATTTGTATATGTGTTTGGTTTGAACAAAACCAAACCAATAAAATAAACATTGAGTACAATCAATTTGTCATTTCTTACTTAGGATTGCGTTGTTAGAAACACTGGTAGTTGTGTCTGTTTGTGGTTTCTTTGTGACTAGTGTGGGTTGGAGGTGCATCATTTGAGGTGTTTTAGGACAGTCATCAGCCCTCTTCCTTTAGGCCCAACCATGGTCCCCGTATCTTTTCAAATTTCTGTGGGAAGCCATACAGAGCAGGGATAGAAGGTTTTGAACTGCTTTTCTGGGGGACAACTCCTCAACTTTGTTGAGTAAAAATATTATTGGATCCAGATGAACTGGTATGTTTAGCCTACCTCTAATCTGTTTGTGACCTCAGACAACATCTATGGGTGAAAGGACACGTCCATATCATATGAATGTAGGTTGCAGGACCCCCTTTGCATCTGGGACAATTCTCACTTACTGTATGTCCGGGTTTAGCTTATGTAAACGGTTTGGGGTAAGATAGGTTTGTGTGTAGAAATTTTAATTGGGTCAGTTTGTTTCTGGAGCATATTAGTTCTTGGGTTGCAGTTTCCAATATCTCTTACCAGATCTCCCCTGTGATGCCTGGGATGGCACCTTGCCATGTGCTGTGAAGCTTATGTAAAATGGGGCCACACGCCACAAGCCAGGGTTATGTGTCCATGTCTCAATCTAAGGTGGGCCAAGTTGATGATTTGGCTACCAAATTGGGAGTTCATAGCATGTCAAAGTTGAAGATATCTAAACAGCATGTTATTATGAAGGGAGAATGTTTGCTTGAGTTCTGGGAAATCCATTAGTCACAAACCAATCTCCTTTTAATTGTTCTCCCATCCCCTGCACATTCCAGGACAACAATTTAAGTTCAGGCATTGTCCAGTGTCCCAATCTTATCAGCTCCCATGTGTTCCCACACATCAACACAACACAGTACCAGTATGACCAAGAGGTTTATAGTGTCCAACAAAAGTAAACTGTTAGCTTCCATTTTTCCCCCACCCACTCCATTATAACTGAACAAGGACAGAGTTTTCTCCCTCAAGAAAAATAATTAAAACTGGTTGAATATACCAAGCTGTGTAACTACTGAGTGAAGTCAGTGTCTGATCAGATCAAACCGACTGCTGGTGTCTCAGAGTCGATGGGCTGGGTGTAGGTCTGTTGCGCTGAACCTCAATCGTTAGGGATATCCAATGGTACATGGTGGTGTCCTGACGTCTCTGGTCCCGCTAGCGCAACTTAAGTGAGGTGGGGAGTGTTGTGCTTGGCCTTCCAGCCATGTAATAACCTCCTCTGGTAATTTGAAGTAGTGTGATTTCTCATGAAGATGAGTCTCGGTCGAACTGGGAAAATCATTGCATAGGGTACTTGCCATTGCCTCAGCTGTCGTTTTACTTCCGTGAACTTGGCTCGCTGCTTTCTTACTTCAGAGGAGAAGTAAGGGCATAAGAATATTTTGTTATTTTCATGCATTATATCTCCAGCTTTCCGGGCTTCAGCCAGGGCAGCGTCCCTGTCTTTGAAGTTTAAGGGCCTGACAATAATAGGTCTGCACGGCGCACCTGGGGCTGGGGGCTTTCCGGGCACCAGGTGGGTTCTCTCTATAGTAAACATTGGTGTGAAGGCTGCTTTGCCAAACTTGTGTGTGAGCCATTTTTCCAGGAACTGTTCCATGTTGGGGCCCTCAGCTATTTCAGGGAGACCTAGGATGCTTATATTTTTCCGGTGTAGACTATTTTCCAGGTCGTCTGCTTCAGCCTCTAGGTCAGCAATGCACTTATCTGAATTGAGATGCAATTCAATTCATAACATTGCTGTTTATCACTTGAAAACTCTCTTGAAGTCTATTATTGAACTGAATTTTAAGAATTTTTTTCTCCTTGAATTGAATGATGTTTATGAGCTTGCATGTGATAAACCACTGAATTGAATCTGACCCATAATTGGCCCTTAATTGAACTTGCTATGGGGTCCAGTTTTATAAAACTGATACCAGTGCGGTACTAAGACACTCCTGCAAATTTTATTAAGAAACAATTACAAGGCTTGAAAATATGAATATGTCTTTCATATGGTTTGCTTGTCTGGTTTATAGGTAAATGTTTGGAAGAATATTGATGTATAGATGTGTGTATGTGTATACCCTGGCCTTAACTTTAAGAAAATCTTTTCTCAAACTATTTTAAAATATAGATTATTTTAGTTTGGGAATCAGACAGAAGAGACCTAGTTCGACCAGGTCACACCAGTTTTAATAAAGGATTGTGACATGGGCTGTTCCTTATACTAAGCAGTCCTAGTAGTTCAAAGAGAAAGGGGAAATATTCATTTCTGCTATTAAAGTAATCCTTCAGATACTATTTTTATAGTTTTTTATATCGAAAAAAGACACACGTCCATCAAGTTAAACATTTACATTTTTTTAACCTGCCTTAGTTGATCCAGAGGAAGGCAAAAAACCCCATCTGAAGCCTCTCCAATTTGCCTTAGAGGGAAAAAATTCCTTCCTGACTCCAAAATGGCAATCAGACTAGTCCCTGGATCATGCCAGTATGTGTGGAGAAGCGTTAATGGCAGTGCTCAGCCCACACCCTCTGTCTCAACTCATCCGTCGCAGCTATGGCAGGATCTCTGTAACTTCACCGATTACTTGGATTCACCAAAACATACTACCATTATACTATATTATACTTGATATTATACGTTTGTGCAGTCCTTGGATCAACTTGTACTATGCGCTATCTTTAGTGATGTGCGAATTTATTCGCCAGGCGCGAATTCACGGCGAATTTGCGCGATTTGCCGTCAGCGAATAAATTCGCGAACCGCCCGCTAAAATTCGCCCGAAAAAATTCGCCTGCGTCAAAAGAAATTTCCGCCAAAACGAGACGCTGGGGCCGTTTCGTGAATTTTTCTCCGTTTCGCGAATTTCGCTGGAAATTCGCGAATTTTTCAGCGAAACGACGCAAATTCGCCCATCACTAGCTATCTTCCATAGCTCTATATTCCCTCACTTTCCACCTGACTCCTTTTGAAAGGGGGTATGTGTCAGCCTATATGACTGATTCAGGGAGAGAATTCCACATCTTCACAGCTCTCACTGTAAAAAAAACCCCATCCAAATATTTAGGTGGAACCTCTTTTCTTCTAATCATAATGGATGACCTTGTGTCAGCTGGAAAGATCTACTAGTAAATAAAGCATTGAAGAGATTATTATACGATCCCCTTATATATGTATACATAGTTATCATATCACCCCTTATAGTCTCTTCTCCAGTGTGAACATCCCCAATATGGCCAGTCTTTCCTCATAGCTAAGATTTTCCATACATTTTACCAGCTTAGTTGTCCTTCTCTGAATCATCTCTATTTCAGTAATGTCCTGCACTGGAGACCAAAACTGTACGCCATATTCTAGATGGGTCCTTAACAGTGCTCTATAAAGTGGAAGAATGATCCCCTCCTTCCTTGAATCTATGTCCCTTTTAATACAGCTTAAGACCGTATTTGCCCTTGATGCTGCTGGCTGTCATTGCTTGCTACAGTCAAGTTTATCATCTACAAGGACTCCAAGATCCTTTTACATAATGGATTTGCCTAGTGAAGTCCCATTAAGGGTATAAGTGGCTTTGATATTTTTACAGCCCAGGTGCATTACTTTACATTTATCAACATTGAATCTCATTTGCCACTTAGCTGCCCAGATTGCCAGTTTGTCAAGATCCTGTTGCAAGGATGCAGTTTCCTGGATGGAATTAATTGGGCTGTATAGTTTTGTGTCATCTGCAAACACTAATACATTACTTACAATACCCTCCCCTAAGTCATTAATGAACAAGTTAAATAAAAGTGGACCCAATACTGAGCCCTGAGGGACCCCACTAAGAACCTTACTCCAAGCAGAGAATGTACCATTAACAACCACCCTCTGTACTCGATCCTGTTGCCAGTTTCCTAAACATGTGCAAACAACTTCAATAAGCCCAACAGACCTTAGTTTAGAAAGCGGTCATTTGTGGGGCATGGTTGCAAATGCTTTGACAAAATCCAAATAGATACATCTACTGCCCCCACTGTCCGCATCTTACTTATCTCATCATAAAAAGCAATCATGTCTGACATGACCTATCCTTTGTAAAGCCATGCTGATTGCTGCTCATAATGCCATTCACTAGGACAAAATTTTGAATGTAATCCCTTAGCTAATCTAATTACCCATGATAAATCTCCTGATTTTGATAAATTGGATTTTAATTTGAAGAAATATCTAGAAAAGATAGAATCCTTAGTAAACACTCGCAAGAAATGTAAACTAAAAAGGAATAAAATGGACTATGATAATAATATGGTTTACACATGGAATAAATCCATTCTAAAAAATAGGTCCAAAAATTACAATCGCAATAAATCCGTTTCCTTTTCGATCGTGTGAAGCGATTCAGGGGAGGAGACTTCCTTCTGCACAGAGGATATGGAAGCAACGTCTCTATGTAACAGGAGAGGTCCAATGGAAGCAAACGTGGATGATCTGGAAACCAACGAGAACCTTATGAGGCCAAAAAACGACTATAGTCAGGAAATGCTCCTAAAACGCAAGGAAAAAGGACAGAAAGGAATGGTCCAGATGGAACCACCAGACAGAAAGAAGACAAGGAGAGGAGGAAGACTACTTCGGAGATGGACGGTACAGGCTGCGGACTAATTTGAGAAGGAAGGACAGGACCTATTGAATGTGGTTAACATATCATCAGTGACCCTTACCTCACCCCAGAAGCAAGTTTTGAGCAATGGGCTATCGTTTGCACCTACACACCACTTTTGCCTGTTTAACACTTTACTGGACGTCAAAAAGCTTGTGAGGAAACTAACCCTACGTAGACATTTTAGGCCAGGTGTTATAGGTGTCGAGAAAAAGGATATTGGCACATGAGGCATTAGCGTTGCAGGGAGCACCCTGATAGTTTATTGTGCGGAGATGCAATGTTTCGGGGACACACCCCTAGGTGTCAACCATAATAAGCAAAGCGAACAGGAGGAATTCCATACATCAACAAATAGGGAGGAGCCACGGGTGCCACTAAAACATTTTTATGAGCAGTGTTGCCTGTCTGATTTAAATAGTTTTCAAGGTGAAAGCCTAACTGAGGCCCATAACCAAAGAGAACTTGTTGGTCATGTGTTTCTATCTAAAAAACTATTTTCTAACTTCTATCCCCTATAATCCAGGTGTTCTTCGACGGACACTTTACAGGAACTTGTGGAAAGCAATTTAATGAAACTCAGTTTGAGTAGGAACCATAAATGTCCTGAGAATGTCTGCATAAAAGAAAAAATAGCCATTAAATCCCTCAGAGAGAGAACACAGCCATCACAATTAGGCAGGTCGATAAGGGAAGGTGTGTAGTAGTCATGGATACTACAAACTATGTTTCTGAGGCCAAAAGGCATGATGATTTTGACACATATCTAAAACTTACTTGTAATCCACAAACTGAATATATGAAAATGATTGAGAGATTGGTGGTGGATTTTCGGAATAGAGACTAGCGAGGACACAGCCCATCATCCCGATTTTCCACCACCTCCCCAAGATACACAAATCCCTGACCTCCCCTGAAGGTAGACCTATAGTGGCTAGCATAGGATCAGCTAATGAGGACCTTTCAGACTGGATGTGTAAAGCCTTTGGTTCCTCAATTGGACTCTTTCATTAGAGATTCTAAGCAAATTGTCCACTATAAAATGGATGGATACTTACACATGGGTCACGATGGACGTAAAGTCGTTATACTCCATGATACCACACTAATCGGACTTAATAGCCATCACGGATATGTTGAACGGCACAAGACAATACACGGAGGATTACACTCACTACACACTTTTAGTTTTGGAGTTTTTGTTCACACATAACTTTTTTTTACTTCTACCTCCAGAAAAGGTGGACCAATATGGGGGCTTCCTTTGCCCCTTCCTATGCAACCTATATATGGGTTGGTGGGAACGGTCCTGCATATGGCCGGCTCTGGTTCTGCTTTTTTCTTCTGATGCGTGAGGCTCTAACTGTGAAGAGCAGGCGATTGTTGCCAGCTATCCCGGGTCTTCTGTTCCTCCATGACTTTAGGTTCGCCGGGGTCTTCGTCTCTGCTGCCAGTGGCTTTGAGGGCTCTTGTAGGAGTTGCTGCGGACTCTGGGCTTGGGTGCGGGGCTGTGGTGCCGACTTCTTATTTCCTCAGTTACCGCGGGCTTGTCATCACCTGCCTGTTAGCATGGGAAAGAGCACTGGGGCAGTGCACAGTGTTCAACAGTCCTACCACTACAAGGTAAGCTGGGGGAAAAAATGGGATCACTGCCACTTCCCACAAAAATCCGGCTTGTACGCTGTGTAATAGATTGGGCTGCTGTCACAGTCGTAGCGCTTAGCTTCCGGTTTTGGCAGAAGTGGGCTTAGGGAGAAGATGCAGAGCGCAGAGCTGCAGAGCGAGTCACCCTATTGCCGTTTTGCAGTACACAGGAAGTAGTGTTTTCAAACAGTATTTTTTTAATAAAGCATTGATTTTAATAAACTTTATGCAGGGTAGACCTATTATTACTGGGGGGAAATTGATTTTTTAATACAAATTTTTTTAGTGTTACTGTTCCTTTAAGTTCGACCTTTGATCTCACAAACTTCCCCAATTGCCTCCATACAGGTTCTAGGAAGTGCCCCATAAGCTAAAACAGCACATCGGCTGCTTTTAGGTGGTGAATGGTCGAAGTTTTAAAGAGACAGTACATGATAAATTTCGATATTCAAATTTTGAAACTTTTTTCAACTTTGAATGGACTATTCGATGGTCGAAGTACCCAAAAATGACTTCGAAATTCAAAGTTTCTAACTTTGAACCTTCACTTCGACTTTTGATAAATCTGCCCCAAAGTGATGAAAAATGAAAAAGTAAACAAAAGTAAGGATGAGAAAAGGAAAATATTTCATGGTTAATGAGATTGAAGGACACATAATGAATAGTGAGAAGAATAAAGACATAAGAAGAAAATACATATTTAAGTTAAAAGGCTCAAGGATCTGCAGAACAATAATGTTTTTTTATTCAATTGATTTTTAAACAGAACACTACGGTTTTATATCAATAAATAAATGGTGTTTTAACTGTGATGTACTATGGTGCCCAATAGGGGTCGCCATACATTTTTTGTATATAACACACATGCGTCTCTGATTGTGTAAGCCTATGATTAAGGGATTTACTCCCGAAACGCGTAAGGCGATTTTTATCTACAGGACACAATAAACCTGCTTTTGTCTGGAGTGCCGTCCTTTTTTGATTGTGGATATTGTGATCCCATAGCAAGCCTTCAAATAATTTTCCCACCACAGATGTCAAACTTACTGGCCTATAATTGCCAGGCTGAGATTCCCTTTTTAAATATTGGAATGACATCAGCTTTTCTCCAATCTATAGGTACCATACCAGATGAAAGGGAATCTGAGAAAATCAGAAATAAGGGCAGGTCTAAAACTGAACTAAGCTGTCTTAGAACCCAGGGGTGTATGCCATCAGGCCTTGGCGCCTTGTTTACATTCATTTTTATTAAAGCTTTATGAATTATATTCTAAGTCAGCCACTGACTAGATTGAGTTGAGCCATCAGTGCAGCTATGAAGTGAGGCTGGGAACCCAGACTCCTCTATTGTATACACTAAAGAAAATAACTGATTTAACACATTTGCCTTTTCTGTATCTATTACAACCATACTGGTACCATATGACTATGAAGATTTTCATTCATCCAGGTCATGGTATATCTAGTATAGGTAAATCTAAAACAATTGGACTTGATGAGTAATCATTGATGACGTTTCACTATTCATCCAAGCAGCTTCTTCAGCATCAACTGATGCTGGTACCATTATTTAAGGGAACAACACTCTCAACCAGCATCTTTTTACTATCAATATACTTAAATAAACGTTTTAGGGTTAATCTTAGCTTCTGCTGCAATACATTCTTCATTTCCTTTCTTTGCCTTCCAGATTTACAACATTCATTATAGTGTTTATATTTATTAAATGCAGCTTCTGTCCAAACAGACTTGTAGTTACTTCTTTACTTCTTTATTAAGCCACATAGGGTGATTCTTAGTGCTTCTACATTTACTCCTTAAGGGAATAAACCATTTCTGTTCTGTGTTTTAGCTGAACACATAATGCCCCAATCAATGCTCTGAAGTGCAGCCCTTAAGGCACTAAAAGTAGCTTTTCTGAAATTTATGGTTTTTGTTGCCCCAGTGTATATTTGTTTTTTGCACCAGACATTGAATGATGAAATTCAACATTAATGATACCATTATGGTCACTATTACCCAGGGATTCAATGACTTGCACATTTGCTATATGTTCTGGGTCATTTGAGATCACTAGTTTCAGAATAGCATTTTTTTCTGGTTGGCTCCTCGGGTTGGCTCCTCAACAACCTGTGCCATAAAATTGTCAAGCAACAAGTTTATAAATGTGTTCCCATTAGCTGGCAGTACTGTTCTGGCAGTACTGTCCAGGTAATTAAAATCCCCCATAATCCTTACTTTACCCAAACTAGTAGCCTTTTCTATTTGCATCAGGAGCTTAGCCTCCTCCTCACTTACATTAGGGGGTCTATAGCATACCCCTACAATTAATTTGCTGAACTCTTTATATTTATTGAAGAACTCCACCCATAAGACTTCTGCCTCCTAATTTTCTAACATAACCTCCTCCTTTATATAAGCTTTTAAATCCTACCTTACAAACAGACATACCCTTTGTCCTTTTCTATTGCCTTTGTCCCGAAACAAAATATAGCCACTGATATTAACTGCCCAGTCATGCGACTCATTCAGCCATGTATCGGTCACACCAATCGCATCATATTTTCCCTCAGCACCAGCACCTCCAGCACTCCAATTTTATTTGCAAATGTACATTTAATATCTATCAAATATATTTTATTCCTCACTCCCCACTATAAAGGCATGTCACTTGCACAAAGAGCACCTTAATAAACTGTCAAATGCATCAGCAAATATAACATTTTATATTAAACCAATTCCAGCTATGAAAAAAAAAGTGTCTGTTAATAGATGCACCCATAATTATAAATCTAATTGCCTGGAAAGCAGTAAACTAAGCATGAAATATTTGAGCAACACGGCTCAATGAAAGGTTATGTAGAAAACATGACAGTGATTTGAGACGTAATGTCAAGCAGCACTATGTTCGCTCTTCTAGAGACTGGCTGTATTTCAACTTGAAAATAAAGGCTGCAGTTGCTCACCAGAATGCAGAGAGAGAGAGCTGTTCTCCACAAGTTATTCTCAATTAAACCTAGCCAAATTATAAAAACTATAGCAAAACTTGTTATAATATCAGCCTGACACTGGACGTCTTTTTTTACTCCGTAAATGGACAAAATCAAAACATGGTGGATGTTAGAGAATGTAGCATGTTTTAACAAAATATGCAAGTTTAGTAATTACTAAACTATTTGAAACACAAGAGCTGTGATTATTATCTTGTATTAAGAATATTCTGCTTCAACAGGGTTATAAACCTGCCACTGTAGTGTTATTTGATCAAAATGTTGTTGTATTTGAACCACAAGTATTCTCCACCATATCCTCAGGGATTAACGCTTGAGGGAATCTGTAGATCAGCAAATGTGGATGGATTCATTGAAATTGTAACATTGGATGATATAACATTTTATAAATCATCCAATGCTAAACAGACTGCTCTTTTTACACTTGACTCTCTCACTCTTTGGATTCATACGATTGCTGAAGGTATTAATTTTTAGTGCTGAAAACAAAAACAACACTATTTCTGCTCTTCTAATAGTGATAATCTTCTAATTACTGGGATGATAGTCGCCACCATCCCACAATCACTGGACATGCCCCTCCCTGGACTTGTACTTCATAATAAAGGATATTCCCTTATCATATGTATACATATCTTGTTTTCTTATTTTTTTATATGGACACATTTATTAAATTTACCATTAAAGACCTGCCATAAATTTTAAAAAAAATTCTGGATTCCTCTGCTAGATCCTGATTCTGATTCTTGCTGCCTGCCTTATTGAACTCTTTCCTGAACTTGACTACGCCTAACCCCTTTGGATACCGCAAACTTGGACTTTAACTCCTCAGCTTCCTCCTTGATCCGAAATTCTATGCTAGGAGCCGATAGTCTTGGTGCAGGAAGGAAGGGTTTGGGTTCCTAGAGCACTGGGCTGATTTTTCGTTGGGGTACAACCTATTAAGTCATGACGGTTTGCACCTCAATGGAAGGGGGTCCGCGGTGCTAGGGGAAAGAATGGCTAAGAGGTTGGAGGAGTGTTTAAACTAGGCAAGGGGGGGTGGGTGAGATAAAGAATTATGGGGAAGCTAGGGTAGACGGGGCAGTGGGGTTAGTAAGGGGTCATGGGGGAGGAGTGAGGGGGGCATACAGTTTACCAGCTAAGGAGGTCCCTCTGTTACAAGGAAAACAGAATAATACTAACTTAATATATAATTCTTCACTAAGTAATGCAAATTTCAATAGTAAAAGTAGTAACCTCCGCTGTATGCTAGCAAATGCACGGAGTTTGTCAGGTAAAATGGGAGACCTGGAATTAATTGCATGCTCTAAAAATTATGATATAATTGGTATCACTGAGACCTGGTGGGATGAAATATGTGACTGGATTGTGAATTTAAATGGTTACACCCTTTTTAGGAGGGACAGAGGGATTAAAAAGGGTGCAGGAGTGTGTTTGTATGTAAAGCCTGAATTAAAGCCATACGCTAAAGAAATAACAAGGGGTGTAGAATCACTCTGGGTAGAGATTTTGACTGGGCAAAAGGTAACAAAAAGAATTATCATTGGTGTATGCTATAAACCACCTTGTATAAGTGTCGAGTATGAAGCCCAGCTACTCTTGCAGATACAAGCGGCTTCACAGCTGGGTCAAGTTGTTGCTATGGGTGACTTCAATTATCCAGACATTGACTGGGGTAATGGGGTTGCTAAGACAGAAAAAGCTAGTAGGTTTGTAAATATGCTGAATGACAACTTTTTCTTTCAAAACATTTTTATTGAAAAACAATGTCATATTCTCTAACATATCTTATTTTTCTTTTTATGCAGATGGAATATAATTCTCCTGCGCAGAGGAGAGCAGTATTGTCACTTTTCAAGCACATTACAGAAAGCAAAAGAATCAGAACTGTTAGAGTCCTTGTTTTATATATAAGTCTCTCAATGTAACTATAGCAAGGATTCAAATTACATGTCAACAATAATATTGAAATTAACAAAAATAGAATAAAATTTAAACCGTCTAAACTCTTATCGTCATTCTGTTACATATCTTAATGTCTCCTATTAAAATATGTTAGTTGGTCCAGGAATCTCCCTTATAGGTTTCAACTCAAATAAATAAATACTATTACTTGTTCTAAATAATTCCATGCCCAGGCTCAATAACTATCCCATACCGATTGCCAAATCACAAAGTGGTATAAGCAATCCACGGTGACCATTTTTGGCATAAACATTATAATTATCTGTTGTGATACTTAACAATTTTTCATTAACCATTATCCAGTTCATTTTGAGGCGGAACACCGCTATAGGAATGGAACGTTTTTTCCAGGATGTTGCAATGGACTGTTTAGCAGCTATAAAGATAAATTGAATCAATTTTCGAGTAGACTTATCCAAATTGGGTATCGACGTATTTAGCAGTGCCTGCATGGGATCCTTACGGAGATTAACACCCGTAATGGAATCAATCAGAGTGAATACCCTAGACCAAAATCTAAATACCTCTTTACATTTCCACCAAACATGAAACATGGTACCTTCCATCCCGCAGTTCCTGAAGCATAATGAACTTGAGTTAGGGTAATATTTATGCAACTTGGCAGGGACCATATACCAGCTAGATAATACTTTATATTGTGTCTCTTGAGCCAGGATATTAATAGAACTTTTGGCTGTATTTTCCCATATCTGTATTTACCCGTAGTATTGTCAATTGTTTTATTTAATTCCTTTTCCCATTGTGTTGTATAAGTAGGGGGCGCAGTATTAATTGAATTTAGGATTTCTTTATATAGGATAGTTATTATACCTTTGTTACAAGGAAATTTAAGGCACATTTGCTCCCATGCTGTTAATGTTAAAACTTTAGTATAGCCTGCAATTACCTTATTAATAAAATGACGAATTTGGAGGTATCGAAAGCTTTCAATCCTAGGGGGATCATATTGGGCAACTATAGAGGACCATTGCATAACACCCTGTAAACCCAGAAAATGGTTAATATAAATTTTATTTTGCTCTAACCACCATTGAAAATCTTTTCCCTGTAAACCTGGCTGAAACTTAGGGTTTCCAAATACAGGCATGGCTGGGAGATGTGGAGACTTCAGAGGCGTATTTTGTGTAACCTGGTCCCATATAGCTAAGGACATTTTCAATACAGGAGTTGAAACTTCAGGTCTCTCTCGTTTAGGAATCCAAGGCAACACAGTTGGATTTATAGGTTTTAACCGTTCCATCTCAATTTGAGCCCACAATGGAGGAAATGGCCTATAAAAGTGAATCAATGGCACTATTTGTGCTGCTTGATAATAGAAAAGAAGATTAGGAGCACTCAGCCCTCCTTTATTTTTCGGCAATGAGATAGTTTTCTGTGATAACCTCGATTTCTTATATGACCAAATAAATCTATTAAGCTTTGACTGTACCTTGGCTATAACAGTTTTAGGAACTTCTGTAGGTAATACTCAAAAATAGTATAGTATTTTAGGAAGAATTATCATTTTTATAGCATTTATTTTGCCAAACCAGGAGACATATAATTTTTTCCATCCGGACAGTGTCTTTTCAATTTCTAATCAAAGTGCAGGGTAGTTAGCTTGGTATAACTCTTCCAATTTAGAAGTTATTTTGACCCCCAAATAAATCAAATTCTTATCCCTCCATTGGAAGTCAAAGTTAAGTTGGAGCAATTTCTTTTGCATCAAAGATATTCCTAAAGGTAAGGCTTCTGATTTTGTCGGATTTATTTTAAGGCCTGAAATCACGCCAAAGCTATCAAGAATATTAAACAAGTGGGGTAATGATGTGAGCGGTTTAGTTATTGTCATTAACATATCGTCTGCAAATAGCATTTGTTTATGCATTTGCTGACCTATTGAAACTCCAGTTATTCCAGGATCTTGTCTGATTAAAGTAGCTAAAGGTTCAATTGCTAATATGAACAACAATGGAGATAGGGGACATCCTTGCCTTGTGCCCCTATGTAGCATTATATTACTGGATTCAAATGGACCCCATTTTAAAAAAGCTTGTGGGGTGTTATATAAGGCTTGTATTAGGGAGATAAATTTATTCCCAAAATTCCACTTCCCAAGTATGTAATAGAGGTAATCCCAAGAAACTGTATCGAACGCTTTTTGTATGTCTAAGGACAGTAACAAAGCCGGAGTTTTAGATGCATTAAGGGTGTATATTAACTGAATTAGTCTTCTGATATTTTCTCCACCCTCCCTATTAGGAACAAAGCCTACTTGGTCCGGATGAATCAAGGAAGCCAAAAAGGAATTCAATCGGATAGCCAATATTTTCCCCAAAATTTTCACATCATTATTCAGTATAGAAATAGGACGATAATTACCACAGTCTAACGAGTCTTTGTTTGGTTTTGGAATTAATGCTATTTGTGCTAGTATAGACTCCGAGTGCATCTTGCCTCCCTGCAAAAGCTTATTAAACATTGCAGTAAGATATGGAGATAAAATTGGGGCAAATTTCTTATAATATAGTATTGAGAAACCGTCTGGACCTGGTGTCTTGGAGTTCGGAAGCAGCTTAATAGCTAATAACGTTTCATCATTTGTAATGTTATTGTCCATAATCTGTCTTTGTTCAGTAGTGAGAACAGGTAAGTGAATGTCAGCAAATAGCTTATCTGCTAAGGTAGTATCGAAATTAGTAGGGGAATGATATATCTCAGAGTAAAAATCCGAAAATTCTTTCAATATAATAGCTGGGTTACCCGTAATAACTCCTGATTTAGTTCGAATTCTATGAAGAGGAATATTCAAAGTCATAGTAGAGTGTAATGTTCTAGCTAAAGGAGTATCTGGCTTATTACCTTTACTATATCTTCTATTAGTTTGCCATTGGATTGTATTCTCAATATCAAGAGTATATTGTAGATCTAATTCTCTTCTAACAGTCATTATATCATTTTGTATTCTAGGGGAATGTACAGTTTTGTTTTGCAATTCTAAAGTAAGCAATTTATTTTGTAGGTCCCGTATTTTCTCCATCTTTTGCTTTTTACGAGCCGTGGATATACTCATTAATTCACCTCGCAAGACAGATTTATGGGCTTCCCATAACGTTACAGATGATGATACCGTTCCTTGGTTAAGAGTAAAGTATTGATTAAGGGCTCTTTCTATTTGAAGCTTAAATTGCGGGGTTGCTAAAATTGCATTATTTAATCTCCATCTGTATTGAGACGGCTTACAGATCAAAGACCTCAGTTCTACTTGTACTAAAGAATGATCTGACCAAGCTATAGGATCTTGGCAATAGTTAGATTTGGCAATAGAGTCTGCGATAAAAAAATATGATCAATCCGAGAATAGGTCTTATGTGGATTAGAATAAAACGTAAAGTCTTTAGTTGTAGGCCATCTTTCCCTCCAAGCATCTATTATCAACAATTGTCGCAAGATTTCTAGTATCTTTTTTGATTGTGACTGAATGACAACTTTTTATTCCAGCTCGTTCAAGAGCCTACTAGGAATAACTCTCTTTTGGACCTTGTAATAACTAACAATACTGAACTCATCTCTAACATTTGTGTGGGTGAGCATTTAGGGAATAGTGATCATAACATGGTCTCCTTTGAGATTCTGTTGCAGAAGCAATTCTATAAGGGAGTAACTAAAACACTAAATTTCAGACGTGCAAACTTTGACAGTATAAGGGCATCTCTGCAACATATTAAGTGGGAAATGCATTTCACGGGGTTAAACACAGAACAAAAATGGGAAGTCTTTAAAATGGTGCTTAATAAATATACTTGTCAGTATATTTCACTTGTAAGCAAGGAACGTCGTTGCAAAGCAAAACCTTTTTGGTTCAATAGAAGTGTTGGTGTTGAGGTGGGTAAGAAAAGACGTGCTTTTAAGGCTTTCAAGTTAGCTGGTACAGCCGAAACATTTATAAGGTACAAGGAGGCCAATAAATCATGCAAAGAAGCTATAAGGCAAGCTAGAATTGCTATAGAAAAGGATATTGCAGCAAGCAGTAAAAAAAATCCAAAATAATTTTTTAAATATGTTAATAGTAAAAAAATTAAGCAGGAAGGGGTGGGACCCTTACTATCAGAGGGGGGTCAGCTGGTTGATGAAAACAAAATAAAAGCGCAGATTCTGAACTCATATTTTTCATCTGTCTACACAAATGAGGAATCAGTAAGTGAAGGTTTCCTTCTTAACAGTCCCAATTCTAGTAATACAACTAATGATGCATGGTTCACACATGAAGAAATTCAAAAGAGACTAGAACATGTTAAGATTAACAAAGGTCCAGGGCCAGATGGTATTCATCCCAGGGTAATTAGCGAGTTTAGCTCTGTAATTGCCAAACCTCTTTACTTAATTTTTCAGGATTCATTGAGATCTGGCATAGTGCCGAGAGACTGGCGAATTGCTAATGTGGTGCCTCTATTCAAAAAAGGATCCCGTTCTCAGCCTCAAAACTATAGGCCAATTAGTCTAACGTCAGTGGTAGGAAAGCTTTTCGAAGGGTTGATAAAGGATAAGATACTGGACTTCATAGCAAATCATAATACTATGAGTTTGTGCCAGCATGGTTTTATGCGTAATAGATCTTGCCCGACTAACTTAATTTCTTTTTATGAGAAAGTAAGTAGAGACCTCGATTCTGGGATGGCAGTGGATGTGATTTACTTAGACTTTGCTAAAGCATTTGATACAGTGCCACACAAAAGGTTACTGGTTAAATTAAGGAATGTTGGCCTGGAACATAGTATTTGTACCTGGATAGAGAACTGGCTAAAAGATAGACTACAAAGAGTGGTGGTAAATGGAACATTTTCTAATTGGACCAGTGTTGTTAATGGAGTACCGCAGGGCTCTGTACTAGGTCCCTTGCTTTTCAACTTGTTTATTAATGACCTGGAGGTGGGCATTGAAAGTACTGTTTCTATTTTTGCAGATGATACTAAATTGTGCAGAACTATAGGTTCCATGCAGGATGCTGCCACTTTGCAGAGTGATTTGTCTAAACTGGAAAACTGGGCAGCAAACTGGAAAATGAGGTTCAATGTTGATAAATGCAAGGTTATGCACTTTGGCAAAAATAATATAAATGCAAGTTATACACTAAATGGCAGTGTGTTGGGAGTTTCCTTAAATGAGAAGGATCTAGGGGGTCTTTGTAGATAACATGTTGTCTAATTCTGGGCAGTGTCATTCTGTGGCTACTAAAGCAAATAAAGTTGCATAAAAAAGGGCATTAACTCAAGGGATGAAAACATAATTATGCCTCTTTATAGGTCCCTGGTAAGGCCTCATCTGGAGTATGCAGTGCAGTTTTGGACTCCAGTCCTTAAGAGGGATATAAATGAGCTGGAGAGAGTGCAGAGACGTGCAACTAAATTGGTTAGAGGGATGGAAGACTTAAATTATGAGGGTAGACTGTCAAGGTTGGGGTTGTTTTCTCTGGAAAAAAAGGCGCTTGCGAGGGGACATGATTACACTTTACAAGTACATTAGAGGACATTATAGACAAATGGCATGGGACCTTTTTACCCATAAAGTGGATCACCGTACCAGAGACCACCCCTTTAGACTAGAAGAAAAGAACTTTCATTTGAAGCAACGTAGGGGGTTCTTCACAGTCAGGACAGTGAGGTTGTGGAATGCACTGCCGGGTGGTGATGTTGTGATGGCTGATTCAGTTAATGCCTTTAAGAATGGCTTGGATGATTTTTTGGACAGACATAATATCAAAGGCTATTGTGATACTAAGCTCTATAGTTAGTATAGGTATGGGTATATAGAATTTAATTAAAAGTAGGGAGGGGTGTATGTATGGATGCTGGGTTTTCATTTGGAGGGGTTGAACTTGATGGACTTTGTCTTTTTTCAACCCAATTTAACTATGTAACTATGATAGGCCCTGACCAAATAATGGAAAATCCCAATGCCTATTCTACTGCTTAGAGCAGTAGTTTGAATTTAGTTCCGCCCTTCCCTCTGTGAGAAGCTTCCTGCTCCTCAACTGTGTGAGGAATAAGAAAATCAGAGTAGAGAGTCTCCTCCTGATGAAACAGCTTTCCCAGGGCAGATGATTGTGAATCTGTTGTGTTAAGCTAAGAGTTTGAATGTCAGTGTATGTGTGTTTGTATCTGTGTATAAAATTAACTGTTCATGTTAATGTGTATAAGGGCAACTGTGTCTGACAAACTCTGTGTTTGAGTTATAGAGACTATAATGAACCCATGTATAGCTGTGTAACTATGTTCATTGAATCTTATAAGTACAGGTTGGCTGTGGGCTTTGCCTACAATCATTCTCCCAGTGCATTTTCCACAAAGCACATTAACCCCTACAGTTACTTGCCCCTCTGCTCCATTGAATCCCCCACCTATCCATGGCCTCACTCTATTCACTGTCCTCTTTTACCCTTTTCCTTTTATTCTGCTGAGTTACCCCCAAACTCAACTCTCCATTTCTAATAACTCTAAGCCTTGTTCTATATATCTGTATAGATAGGAATATCTGTAATATTATAATATATATTTTTGCATCTCACCCCTCTCCTGCTCCTGTCTTGTATCCACCTCATTGTTTTTTTATATATTTTATTTTTTAACCCTTATGCCACTCATGTTACTCTACTTTTTTTTTTTAAAGGTAAGTTTTATTTCTCATTTTAAACACACACAACAATCATACATACAACGAATAAGTACACTCGCAGATTAAACTGTACAAGTTAGGCAGGAAGAAAATATGGCACAGGCTATCACCAAGCATAACACAATGCAGTCATTGAGCAGTTGAGATGGACACTATCAAACTCTGGTGAACTTTACATCTGAAGGCTAGGTTGGGACCCTCGAGGATATGTAGGATAGCAAATCATGAAGGATTTCATAGGAGGAGATGGACTCTGCTAATACTTGTTAAAGAGGGGTCGGGTCAATGTCATTCCACAAGCCCCAAATTTTATCAAATTTTGTTGGTGTTCCCCTAACTTCGTAGGTGAGCTTATATAGGGGTACTGCTTTGTTAACCAGTTGTATCCACGCATTGAGAGAGGGTGAGAGGTTAACCATCCAATGAAGGGCTACAGTTTTTTTTGCATAAAAGAGTAGGATACAAAAAGAGATTCGAGTATATTTAGCTGGGATTATGTCTTCTAGGACCCCCAAAAGGCAAACTGTAGGTGAAATTATTCTCGGAAAGTCAAGATTATCTGCTAGATAGTTTACGACTTGTGTCCAAAAGCTCAATATGTAGTGGCATTCCCAGATTAGATGGAAGAAATCCGCAGCTTGTTGGTGACACCTGGGACAGGAGTCGCAGGGGATCTGGCCCATCAGTTTGAGTTGTGTGGGAGTTATGTAAATATGATGCATAATTTTATATTGTATTAGTTTGTCTTTCAACAATATCATGCCAGTGTATATATGTTCTGTTGCTTCCTCCCAGTTATCTTGCTCAAGGCCTACAATTTTGGTATTCCACCAGTCTTGTGCTGATCGAAAAGGTTTGGGGCCGGATAAAAGGAGTTGCTGGTAGAGCCGGGACACCAGCTTTGCTGGGTTGGGATCATGAAGAATTTCTTCCATGACTAAGCAGGATTGCTGGGGGGTAAGACTGTTAAATTGGGAGTAGAAGGTATGTCGTAATTGTAGGTATTTAAATAGTGGAATTTGCGTGGGCTGGCACTTTAGTTGTAGTGAGCAATGGGTGCAAAAGGTATGATTCTCAAGGAGGTCCTTCAAGCATTTAATGCCTTGCCTTGACCAGAGAGCAGAGTGTTGCAAGGATCTAAAGTGATTTAAATAGGAATGTCCCCAGAGTGGGAGGTGAGGGGATAGGAGGGGTGGTGGATGGCCCAAGATTTTGAGAGCTATCAGCCAGGCCTTCTGTGGGGTAGTCAGTGTCGTTGGTAGCGGGCCAGAATCCCTGGGACTCCGATAGGGAAAGTTGTGGAGACTCTCCCACGAGGATAGTAAAAGAGCTTGTAACTGCGAGTTTGGGTTATACGGGTCAGGGTTAAAGCACCAGTGGAGGTAATATATTTGTGAAGCTATGAAATACCAATGGAAGTTGGGGAGGGCCAGTCCTCCCTCTTCGCATGGTGCACACAACTTTGACCAAGCGATTCTGGGTGTTTTCTTGTTCCAGAGAAAGGGAGTCACGATTTGGTTTATACTTTTAAAGTATTTTTTTGGGATAAATATTGGCGCATTATGGAGTAAGTAGAGAATCTTGGGGAGGTAAATCATTTTAATGACATTTATTCTACCCCAGAGAGACAGAGGGAGTTTAGTCCATCGATTTAAGGTATTGGCTAGATTAACTAAAATTGGGTCGAGGTTTAAGGTAGTGTATTTGGTGAGATCTGTATGGACTATCACTCCTAGGTACTTGAATTGGGTGGCCCATTCGAGTGGGGTCTCTTGTGGTAGAGATCTAGGTTGGTCAGGGTCAATGGGGAATAAAACAGATTTTTCCCAGTTAACTCGTAGTCCGGAGAATGAGCCAAACCGGGTGACCAGGTCCAGGAGGGCAGTAAGAGAATCATTGGGATCTGCCAAATATATTAGGAGGTCGTCAGCAAAAAGGGAGATTTTTTCCTGAATAGTGCCGTAGGTTAAACCCTTGATTAAAGGAGATTGTCTGGTCAGTATTGCTAGAGGTTCTATTGCTAGGGCAAATAGAATTGGGGAGAGGGGGCAACCTTGCCTTGTTCCCCTTGTTAGTAAGAAAGGGGGGGAGATATGGCCATTAACTCTCACACGTGCCGTGGGGTTCTTATATAGAAGTTTGATCCAGGATATGCATCTAGGGCCAAATCCGAAACAGGCTAAAACCTCCCACAGGTAATCCCACTCCACCGAATCGAAAGCCTTAGCAGAGTCTAGGGAGGCTACTACTCTGGTGCCTGTTTCAGTGTGGGCAATCTGCAGGTTGGTAAAGAGTCTGCGGAGGTTGATGTTAGTGGAGCGTCCTGGCATAAAGCCAGATTGATCAGGGTGGATAAGGTCAGGGACTACCTGTTGGAGGCGGGAAGCGAGGACCTTAGCCAGGATTTTAGCATCTGTATTTAGGAGAGATATAGGGCGGTATGAAGAGAAGCGAGTTGAATCTTTAGGGATGACAACTATGAGGGCCTCTGTAAATGATGGAGGAAGAGAATTACTATCAAAAGCACTTTGCAGCGTCTCTAGATATTTCGGGACTAATTGTTCTGAGAGAGCTTTATACCAGTCTGGAGGGAGGCCATCTGGTCCTGGTGTCTTATTTGGGGGTAGGGAGGCAATGGCATCAGCAATTTCTCGGGGCGTTATAGGTGCATCCAGAAATGTTTTGTCACTAAGCGAAAGAGACGGGATAGGGATGGAGTCCAAGAAGTGAAGGAGTTGGGTTCTAGAGTGTGTAGTTGAGGTAGAATAGAGGTTTTGGTAGAAGGTGGCAAATTCTTGTGCTATGAGCTTGGGTTCTGCGACTATTGAGCCATCGTCCAAGACAAGGCGGGGAACAGTGGAGGATGTTGTCTGTTGTTTAGACAAAAATGCCAAAAGTTTACTGTTTTTGTCGCTCTAGTCAAAGATACGCTGGTTCTGGTAAAGTAAGGCTTTCCTAGTTAGTGATATGGAGGCTCTGGAAAGAGAGTTTTGGGCGCTTAGGAGATCAGCATACTTGGCAGGGGTAGGGTTCAGTGTATGTGTTCCTGAAGCATTACGGAGTTCGTTCTCCGCGGCTTTAACCTGGTCTAAAGTATCATTCCTCGCTTGTGAGATTGCCCCCATAAGCGCTCCCCTCATAACTGCTTTAGAAGCATCCCAAAGAGTCAGAGGGGAGGTGGACCCCACGTTATGGACCCAATAGTCGCCATAGGCCTGGGCATTTGCCTCGGCCACTGTAGTGTTTTTGAGCCAAAGAGGGCTTAAGCACCATAGCTTGTCTGAGGCCTCAGGATTCCAGCGAAAAGTAACTTGAAGAGGGGAGTGGTCAGATAGGGATTGGGGTAGGTATCGGATTTGGTCAATCATAGGGAGGAGGTCATGAGATACGAGGGCCAGGTCAATCCTAGAGAAAGTTTTTTTTGTTGGAGAGTGGCAGGAGAAGGTTCGTTGGAGTGGGTATTTCCACCTCCAGGGGTCAGTAAGTTGTAAGGCTTCTGTCCACGTGGTGAGCTTAGTAAGCGTATGAGGGTCAGGGCTAAGTTTATCCAAGGATGGATTTAAGCAACAGTTAAAATCTCCCATAATACAGAGGGGGCTAGGTGGGAATTCAGACAGTTTAGTCATCATTATATCCAGGATTGACACTGCAAATGGCGGAGGCATATATAGATTGACCAATAAAATGGGTTTGTTGGCGATAAGGCCATGTATTACCAGGAATCTGCCGTAGTGGTCTAAGTGGAGCTTTAGAAGTTCAAATGGCAGACCCTTGCGAATTAATACGGAGACCCCCCTCGAATAAGTTGAAAAAGTAGAATGAAAATGCCATCCCATCCATGGTTTCTTAAGTGCGAGGACTTTTTGCCCGGAGAGATGCGTCTCCTGGAGGAGAAGGATAGAAGGAGGATATCGCTTGAGGTAATTAAACAACAAGCTCCTTTTAAATTTGGAATTAAGGCCCCTCACGTTCCAAGAAAGTATTGATATATTAGCCATAGCATAGAGTTGCAGGTATACGCCGAGCCAGAGGAAGTGTCCATCCCTTCAGGTACATCAGTAAGAGAAACAAATAAAGTGCGTCATACTTAGGTACTATGCCATACAATTTAGAGTGAATAGTCTGCGAAATACATTGATATACAAACCCAACATATATACATCCCCAACCCTCCCTACTCACCCCCCAAACTCGGGTGAGTCTATTACCCATAACAATCTAGAACAATAGTGGGGGTTATCCCCTAGACATCTGCTAAGAAACAGTCCCTATACGGGGGTCTAGGGCGGGTGTTGAAATTAGTAACTGCCTGTTGTCAAGCACCGAGCTGAATTATTGGGCAGTTGCCCCGTAAGAAAAGACCAGGTGCAGCCCACAGTAGGGTATCGAAGTGGCCTGGAAGGAGAAAAAAAAAAAAAGGGGGGGGGGACTGTAAACTGCAGGGTTATATGCTTGTTAACAAACTCCTTCAAGTCAGTTGTATCTCCATTTTTGCAGGTAGTAAATGGTGTCCTTAGGACATGCAAAGGAGGGTCATGTATCCTCTGTGGTGACAGTTCGTGGAGAGTTGTAGGGCTGATCCCTTACGCAAAAACATTAGAGGGTAAGCGTTCCATGGGTAGAGCAACAAGAAACTGGACAATTATGTTCAAGGGACAGCCGGGGAGTTTATTAGCATGCTTACCCAACATTAGGCGATGGTCACCAGATAGTCAGCTCTACATTGCTAGTATGTAAGTTAATTCGAGTGGAATAAACACGGCCCTGTAGAATAATGATGGGGTATTTGACTCAAACTGCCAAAGCAATAGAGTGCCCTAGTGGGTGTGGGAAACAACAACTTGCGGATATCCTTGTGGGCCGGATCAGATTTGGGGATTCTGGGAGGTCGCTAGCTAGTCAGGTCTGGGATTCCGGTTGGGAGATTGGTGAACGCCCTGTTGGTTGAGCCAGTCTTCCACTTCCTTAGGTGAGGTGAAGAATTGTGCGCGGTCGCCATCTTGAATGCGCATCCGCGCGGGGTATTGCATACTGTACTTGATTTGCGCCTCTCTGAGTCGAGCCTTTACCCTTGTAAATTCAGCCCTTTGTTTTTGAATGTTAGGGGAAAAGTCAGGGTAAAGTGATACTGTTGCCCCTTGGAAGCGGATCGGGCCTTTCACTCTGGCTGCTGTGAGGGCCGCATCCCTATCTCTGTAGTTGAGCAGTTTTAGGAGAAAAGGGCGCGGGGGAGCACCGGGTGGTGGGGGTTTTGTTGGAACTCTATGAGCTCTTTCCACAATAAAGACTTTAGAAAAGGTATTTGGGCCTAGAGTCTCTTGGAGCCAATTTTCTATAAACAATGGAGGGTTATTCCCCTCCACCCGCTCAGGCAGACCTATTATTCTAATGTTATTGCGTCTTGACCTATTTTCTAGGTCGTCTGCTTTATCAATGGCTGCCTTCAGTTGGGTTTTCATGGCCTGGACATCAGTTTGTAACGGGGGCATGGCGTCATCAATTGCCGACACCCTGGTTTCTAGGGCTGTAGTACGCTCCCTCACCTTTTGCAGGTCTTGGCGCAGCAAGGATATGTCAATTCGGATTTCCTCAAATTGCGCTGTGGTAGACGCGCGGCTCTCCATAATTGCGGATAGTACATCTCCCAGGGTGGGTTCAGGAGGTGTTGCCGGTGGATCCAGGGTTGGGTCTGGAGGAGAGGGTGGCTGTGAGGCCTGGCCGGGAGACGGCGGGTGTGGTTGATCGCGTGCAAAGCGCTCGAGACGAGAGGCAGTCTCCAGTTTTGGTTTGGGGGTATTCCTCCTCATCTTTGTCGAGAGTTCCAGATAGGGGAAGTATTCTGATTAGTGGAGTAACGGGGTAAGTAGCAGGGTATGTGTGCTCGGTGCTCAGAAAATCAGGCAGATACGTCTGTTCACGGCATCATTTCGGTCAAGCCGCCGGGAATAGGCTAATACCCTTTAACCACTGAAAGTATATTTCAGACCAGGGGGGGACAGGGGGGGCACAACTCCTGTTATTGTAAGGGCCAGTGCAACGGTGTCAATAGACGAGAAAGAAGGCATAAAAGAGTCCTGTTTTGTGGCCCGTTAGGAGCACCCCCTGGGTTCCAGTGGCAGAGGTTTGTCCTGCCCAGAATTCTGTCCTGCTGCTTCTTGTGCTGGTAGGTGCCAGCTTCTGTATATGTATGCTGGGGTGAGCAGGTGGTGTGCCGGGTAGAAGGCCAGGCTAGGTGTATTTGGGGCACCCCTATAGCTTATAGGACTTGTATAGGAAAGCTATAAAGGTCTGGAGGGTACTTGTGTCTCTTGGTGCTTATCTGCACACTACTTAGGCAGTGAGGTCATATGTGGTGGGGTGGTCACAAGGCCACACAGCAGCCTTTCTTCAGGGTCCACAAGGAGCCATGGCCACTTTGGCTACAGTGGAGAAGGTAGGGAGGGCACCCCGGGGCCAGGACTGCTGCACCCACCTCTGCCCCGTTGGGGGTAGCGTCTTTCACTGCTCCGCGCCGACCAGCTCTGAATCAGGGCAGGCGCGGCAAAATTTAGGCCGCGGCTCCACCAGCGCACGTAGGCCGCAGCCGGATCCTTTGGAGTGCGGCTCCCAGGAAGGAATCCTGTGCGGCGGGCAGCAGCTGGGGTGTACAGGACCCCTCCGGAGTTGAGGTATGTGGCTGCAGGGGGCTCACCAGCAGCAGCAGGGGTCTTTTAAGCCGCAGGACCCTGGGAGCACCCAAAAAGCACGTCTTTTACACCATGTTACTCTACTTTATGTATAGTTTTACATTTTTCAGGGGGCCAGAAAAAAATATGTAAAATCAGGAAAATGTATTATGCATTAATAGTATTATATATTGGTGGGAAAAATGCTATAAAATATGGAAGAACTTAAAATTGGGGTATGTAAAATGGAGACATCACTGTATGTATGTATGTATCCAGCTGTAACTAGGACTCTAGAGGGAATAATATTCTTCAAACCGCTGGATAGTAATTGTACTGAGAATGTAGAAAAGACCAAGTGCTGTCCGGGCAACAAGGGGGCTCATTTATAAACTCGTACAGGGCAGATTGGTTCACACAGTGAATATAGTTGCCCTGCGAATGGTTACATTTATAAGCTGAATGCCTATAAGAGATTTTTAAATATGTCAAAAATCACAAATGGCATTTGACTTACGCCACAAACTTTGGTGGCGTCGAAAATATTCGCAAAACAGTTATGCAAATTGTGAATTTAAGTTACTGTCAACACAAATTTTTCAGACAACAACCTTTGCACAGTAGGGGCATTCACACACCCGTCTCATTTGTGGAAATGTATTCACAATGCGAATTCGCAAGAAATGGAAAGAAAGGCAGAGCAGTGCAACATATTAGTGTTCAGGAAAAAGCATGTGCAGTACAATCATTTGCAAATAAATATCTGCTGCCCAAACTTTATTAATGACCGCCTGAGTTTGTGTCACCTAATAGAATGGCAATGATATACATGTACAGTTACTACTTTATATATTTATAGAAATGTGTGTGTGGAAACTAAAATATGGGTACAAGTAATTTGTTTAAATATTTTTTTCCTTGCTCCCCTGAAAATTTTTCTCTGGACCCCCATGTAAATTTGATCTGCATTTGTGAGGAATTACTGCTGGTGAAATTAACCTTAAAATACTTGACTGTATGGTTTTAGCATAATCAATCACCTTGACCCCTATCACAGAAGTCTTGCGTGTTAGATGTAACAAAAAGAACAAATTGGTTTAATAAATTACACAGGAAAATCTACAGAGAACGCATACGCGAATATGGACAAATCAGACTAATCTTCCTTTGATTAATAGATCCTTTAGCATATGGGATAGCATTCTTGAAAGCAATGTTTAAACTAATAACTCAAGCACACAGCAGATACACAACAGATATAGCCTATGGAATACCATACATAAGATGGAAAACAAGGTTGACTACTTCTTTACTGGGAATTCTATATGGCGCAAATAGATGGAATACCCTGTAAGAAGAAGAAGAAGAAGGAAAACAAGGTTGTCTACTTTGCTAGTTATATGCAATTCATCCTATGTAGTATTCCATTCTGTGTAGGTTTCATCAATGCCTGTATAGCAACTTTGCAGTTATTAGAGAATGGGCTCCCTGCAAATATAGTATGCGTATCAGACATTTAATAAACCTCAATGAATTGATTCAGATTTGTCTTACTAGGATTAAAACTGAGGCATTGATGGGGAAATGCTCCAGCTTCAGAAGGAAGAGTAGTTTTTCTAAATTCAACCTGGCTTAAGGTATTTTACTCTTGAGGTTTGTCGAATACCTTGTACAGTATGAAAGATCAAGTCATAGGTCCATATGCCTGGTTAGGTACAAATGGGATAATCTAATATGTTTGCCCCTGTTTGCTGTAAGCAGAACACTTTTCTTCAGTTCTGGACACAAACTTGCAAAGCTGTAGTATTGATTCAAATGTTTATTTAATATAAACCCAGATGATTTCCATAAACTTCTTCGGTGAAGCTTCTTAGCTCAGTTTGAAGGAAGCACAAAAAACCCAAATAGCTACTACTGCTTTTAATGGTTCACTTGGATATTCTATCTCACGGCACACTAGCAAAAAAACACAGAAATGGGAGATACACAAGGCACATTTTGAAACACTTAGAAGATTGTGCAGGACCAGCACAAATGTTGGTACTACAATAACTGATAAGCCTCAAAAAGCGGCACTGCAGCTTTAAAAAAAGAAAGTGACACTTGCCTCATTAAACTGAAGCTCTCAATCCTCATCTCATTGTTCAAAATTACAACTTTAAAGGGATACTGTCATGGGAAAAAAATCTTTATTCAAAATAAATCAGTTAATAGTGCTGCTCCAGCAGAATTCTGCACTGAAATCCATTTTTCAAAAGAGCAAACAGATTTTTTTATATTAAATTTTGAAATCTGACATGGGGCTAGACATTTTGTCAATTTCCCAGCTGCCCCCAGTCATGTGACTTGTGCCTGCACTTTAGGAGAGAAATGCTTTCTGGCAGGCTGCTGTTTTTCCTTCTCAATGTAACTGAATGTGTCTCAGTGGGACATGGGTTTTTACTATTGAGTGTTGTTCTTAGATCTACCAGGCAGCTGTTATCTTGTGTTAGGGAGCTGTTATCTGGTTACCTTCCCATTGTTCTTTCCTGGACAACTCCATGTCATACTTGCCGGGATAGCCCCGCCCCAGTGCTCCCATCAGAAGGACCCTCCCCAAAGCTTTAAAAGCCCAACCCCACCCCCCACTCCGGTGTCTTTTTTTCCTTCTGCTTCAGTTTTTTGTTTTTTTTTTGCTCCTGTTAGAAGCAAGTTTTCTTTTTAACCTTGGGGAAGCAGTAGGGCTTGCTGGAAAGCGTCCTAGGAACTCGGGGTTGGTCCTGGTGATCTTTTACCCCTAAGCACATTACCTCAGGTGGAATCTTCAGTATTTAATCATCTGGATCAGGTAGGCACAGTTTTACTGTGGCTAATATCATTGTTTTTCTTGATCCATGTGCCCTCCAGCCTGATTACATCCAGGTCTGTGGCAAGTGCTATGTCCCCCCATCCGTATGCCTACCTGGGCATGTCTAAAAAGCGTCCAGCGGCATTGGGGTATATGGCCCAGACACCCTTTATGATTTTTACGGATGGGAGAGGGAGGTGGCAGTTAGGTACGTTATTCTGATAACAATATTTAGTTAGCGGCCTGAACCTTATGGCCTCCTTCTCTTTTTTCTCCCACACGGGGGTATTTTTTTTTTCTTCTGGAGGAATTTAGGTGTCAGAGCCAGCTGCCTCCCTCAAAAGACTTTCCCAAGGTTGAGGTAATTGGCAGCTTCCAGGGTTAAATAAAAGAAAACCCTGAGGTCTTAAATCTACTGGCAGTTAAAGCTAAATTTAAGCTGAGAATGCCACCTTGTTTCCAGAGTCTCCTAACTCTTAAAAATTATGAGCCATGTTGGTCATTGGAAAAACTGTGCAGCTGCAAGGCTGATATATACGTTCTATGAGCAATGATAATGCAATGCAGTGATAATGCAAAACTGTTTCTACGTGCTGAGAGCAGTTCTATGCAATGATGATCTGCAGGGTCTGAAAGCAGCATTAAAGGAAAACTATACCCCCCAAACAATGTAGGTCACTATTAAAAGATGCTGAGTAAAACAGCTCATGTGTAAAACCCTGCTTCATGTAAATGAACCATTATCATAATAATATACTTATTTAGTAGTATGTGCCTTTGGGTAATCATAAATAGAAAATTGCCATTTTAAAAAATAAGGGCCGCCCCCTGAGATTGTAAGATTCCCTGTGCACACATACAAACCACATGTAAGGTCACATGAGCCAATTAACAGACAGAGTTCTGCCTTTTGCTTCCTCACTTCTTCCTGTTACAGTTAGAGTTGTAGTATTTCTGGTCAGGTGATCTCTGAGGCAGCACAGATAGAGTCACAAAATGGTGGTTCAAGGCAAGAGATGTAAAAGGGCAATATTTATGTAAATATATATTCCAGTTTGGTAAGATTCTTTAATATGTCATTCAATTTGATATAAACTATCTGTTGCTTAAGTATTCATTTTGGGGGTATAGTTTTCCTTTAAGGCAAGCCTTGTCTATATGTTAGGTGAATGTTGCAAATACAATGTTAGCCTTCTTATTTGAGCACTGAGAATACTATGTTGATCTGCAGGTTTGGTTTACAGCAGCTGCAAGTAATTGGGTAATTACTCTGGAGGTCAGTGTTCAGGTTCAGTTAATGAACAGGTAGATCCCCTCCCAACCCCTCCCTTAGCAGCTCAGATTGATTATCTGAAACATCAGGTTAGGTTCTGTGTTACAACTCTTTCCTTTATAGTATAGGTTTGTGA
This sequence comes from Xenopus laevis, assembly GCF_017654675.1. NCBI lineage: Eukaryota > Metazoa > Chordata > Amphibia > Anura > Pipidae > Xenopus > Xenopus laevis. The sequence continues at coordinate 54,272,253 of NC_054386.1, read as the reverse complement.
ACTAACTTAACATGTACTTCTTCTACTCTGCTTCTGATTTAGCTAGCTTAGAAGCTTAGACATTGCCATAAGGGAGGAAGTAAACTGTTTATACGTGTGTATATGCGGGTGTATATGTGTGAGCATGTTGATGCTGGCTAGCTGGGATGGGCAGCCAGAGAAAGGGGCCTCTTTACTCTTGGGCCGAGTGCTCTGTCTGCATGATGTAGGAATTCCTAGTCCTGGCACTACTGAATATTGCAACCAAACTGACTGTATATGTGGAAACATTTCAGTGATTCTAGAGCTAGCTTTAATAACCAAATGCATATGTTATACATTTATGGGCATGTCGCTGCATAAGGCAGTAACCAAATGGACTATATATGTGGAAACTCTTCAGTGGTTCTAGAGCTGGTTTTAATAACCAAATATGAATGTACATGTTATACATTTTTTGGCACTTTTTAAGATTACACCAAACTGAATGTAGATGGGGTAACATCAGTGGTTCGGGAGCTGGCTGTAATAACCACATATTTATGCACATGTCGTACATTAATTGGGCCAGCCACTGGTTACTACTATAACCTTACTGTATGTATATGCTTAAACATTTCAGTGGCTTTGGTGTTTACTAAGGTTATAACCAAAAGTAAATGTACATGCTATACATCTCTCTGGTTTGGACACCAATCAATAGAACAACCAAACTGAAGGTAAATGTTAAACTGATGAGTTATGGGTGTGGTAAGGTTCTAGGCATTTCCGGAGGGTGCCTATATAGCCTTCAGGTTTGTATGTAAGCATGGTAACACAAGTCAAGGCTCCAGTATCCCTGGGTCATGTCTGTTTCAAATAACTTTGATTTAGGTTATAAGCATGCATTACTCTTGCAAATAAGCCAATAGGGTAACATATGCTTACTGATAACGGCAGCCAAGACTGACTTAAATGTGCTAGCCAAGTCAGATATAGGTATTATGAACTTAATTAAGTGCGTCAGCTGTGTTGCAGATAAGTATTATACCCTTATTTACAACAGTCCATAAGGACTTAGGGGACTGTGTCCCGGTAAGTATGCCACAATCAGTATATGGGTTACAGATACAGTAAAGGTGGTAACTGATGTAGACATATATCTTGTCTAAATGTATTGGCTAAGGCCAATTCTGATTCATACAAATGCTATGTAATATATAGGATTCTGCACCGTTACAAAGAAGGTGTGAGAGTAGTGGCCAATTCTGGTTTAAAGGTATACGACTATACTGCATATGGGTGTTATGCAATAGTCAAACAGCAGGTAGGTATTATACAATTGCTGTATTATAACATGGACTTGTAGACCACAACTTTTGAAGTCAACGTGGTCCATATTTTTGCTTACATTCATAACTATAGGCTGTTGGAATAGTTATCAGTCTTAAGGATCTCACTAATTAGAATCTATGTTCTACGACTGGACTTATTCCTGCTTATTAAGAAAATAAGATAAGTACGGTATCCTGCTTTTGCGATAGGATTGGCCTGGGGCTAAATGGATGTAGACATGTATACAGTCATATATACACTTAACAAGGATTCTAATATCGCCACAGCTGGAGATCAGGCAAGATACATGTTCTGTATATTCCAATGATAAATCAAGGTCTATTTATAAAACTGGTATGATATTCATCAGGATCTCTTTCTTGGTTACAGGGGTGCAACTTATCTGGTCTCAGTCTGGAAGACAGTGGGTACATCAGTCAGTGCAAATTTTTGGTTAATTCACATATACTGTATTCACTACTGCCACAGGGTTTTAGAGCCTTGCAATGAGGTATTTTATAGTACAGATCTATTTAGTTTGTCTCAAATACAATAGGGGTCAGCTCTCGGACTATATACTCATGGAACATATATTAATGGGTACCATATAAAGCTGGCTGTAAAATTAGGTATTCTCCATCAATTCAGTTATAGCTAAAAGTTTTGATCCACAGGTACAGGCTATTTCTGTAATGTTAATCCTTATGGTGGACAGGAAGCATGCAATCTTGGCATGCTGGGTTTTCTAAAGGTCTATGTTACTCTGGGTTTAGCCTTTTACACCACCATAGACTGGCCTGGCTAGTTGAGGTAAGTATCATAGGGCTTAACATCAAGCTATAAAAAGGGTCTTATTCACTTTATCCTTTTAGACCGAGGCTGCAGTATCGGCCTTAGGCAAGGTCCTGGTTATTGCATCTCTTACCAACAGGCTTGGACATGCTAGTATGGAGTTCCATTGCAGATGAATAGGTAAATAATTATATCTCCATACCTAGATTAATTTTAATCTTGAACACTTAAGGATGGTCTCATGAACTGTCCATGTCCGGGGATTTGAGAATAACCAATCTCTAGCAGTATTGTTGGTTGTAATACTTCCTTGAGTCATTCAAATTTCTTCCTATATGGTAAACTCATGGGAGCATGCCATACAGATTGTTTATAGGCCCAATCTATGGGGTACAATAACTCCAGCTATGTACAGGTCACATCCGTGAAGGCTCGAGGACTGTATCATAGCAAGGTTATGCATATCTGCAGGCATTTCTTTTACCTGGTCTACTCCAGGGCACGCTGATCTTTAATACTATCCAGTCTTGTTTGGTGTTGGATCATGAGCTAAAGATAAAAACAATTTCAATCTGTACAGACTGCAGAATGCTTCTAGATACCTCACAGGGCAGGTAAGGTATTCCCACATTGACAGCACTCATTCTCCATAAGTCATTCTACGGACCTCTCATTGAGAGGTGTATTGGTTATGGTCTAGAATAAATACAGGTTCCTTAGTATTAAAGAGACGGGGAACTACACTAGGTGATGCCATGTACTGGTAGTGTCATACAGAGTGAGGTCATGTAGAATACTAGTGATGGTATTTTTCCTTCCCCCTACTAAATCCTCTTTTGCAGGTACCATGCTTTTGAGCCATTTCCAAGAGTGCTCTTGTGAATGTTATGCGGTTGGAATTAACGTGCTGGTATGTAGTAGGAGTAAGACTATGTAGAAGTGTTACTCTGGGTTCCTATCCACTTCTCTTTAATTAAAGATAATTCTCTCTTTTTAAATGTAATTGTCATGCTAGTTTCACACTTGGTATCATTACTTTGGTGTGGGTTCCTTTAAGGAGTACTCCTTTTATTCTCTTCCAGTCCATTTCCTCTGAAAATACAGAGTTCACAGGTTTCCACAAGGTGATTTTGGTCCACCTTTGGGGGTTTCATTCTTCTGAGTTTTATCTGGTATAGATTATACTCGGCCACTTCCTTATGTGGAACAAATTCCCTCCCATTGGGATATTAGCTTGCTAAATCCCGGTAAGTATGACATGGAGTTGTCCAGGAAAAGGGAAGATTGTATCATACTTACCGTGATCTTCCTTTCCTGGACAACTCCATGTCAGGTTTTCCCATCCCTTTTTCGGTAGTTTCTAGAAGCTTATTACAAGACACCGGACTGGGGGGTGGGGTTGGGCTTTTAAAGCTTTGGGGAGGGTCCTTCTGATGGGAGCACTGAGACAGGGCTATCCCGGTAAGTATGACATGGAGTTGTCCAGGAAAGGAAGATCACGGTAAGTATGATACAATCTTCCCTTTTTGTTTGGCTGCTGGGGGGGAAAAGGGAGGGGGGTGATATCACTCTGGCTAGCAGTACAGAAGTAAAGAGTGATTGAAGTGTATCAGAGCACAAGTCACATGACTTGGGGCAGCTGGGAAATTGACAATATGTCTAGCTCCATGTCAGATTTCAAAATTGAATATAAAAAAATCTGTTTACTCTTTTGAGAAATGGATTTCAGTGCAGAATTCTGCTGGAGCAGCACTGTTAACTGATTAGTTTTGAAAAAAAAAATTCCCATGACAGGGTAAAAAAAACTGAGTTTACTTTCCAAGTCTCTGTGAAAGCATCTCAAGCTGCATGTTGCCGTACAATGTACAGCTGTGGGCAATATAAGATCATCATTATGGAGGAGAGCGATGCTAGCCTGCTCTTTCCCTGATACCTATCACACAGAGCACCTGCAGCCATTGAATTTTTTATGAATACTTTTATTACTCAGTATATATCTGAAGATAAAAAGCACAAAATCTACAGATTACAACAAGGAGGAATCACATTAATCTCTAATCCCTGCTTTTTTTCCTGGTTTGTTCATCTTTTGCTAGAATACCAGCAATTAGAGAGATGCCATTTTTCATGCTTAAGTTTCTTTGCCAAGTTAATGAGTATAAATAGTGTGCATTATAGTCTTCTAAAATAAATCAGTATGCAATCCTTCTTCCACCTGCTCATTTGGATTGATTAGAAATGCTGTCTTTGCAGTATCCCAAAATACATCAGTGACTTCAAACCTAAACTGAGTTCACGGTCCTTTCTGGTTCTTAAATTCTGAGTTTCCCTGTATAGAATTAAAATGGTGCACTAGCATATCTAAACATTGGGCCCTTAACATTTTTAAAGCCTTTCCACAACCTGATAAGAGAATTTATTTATTCTAAGGATTTTCATTTAATTATTGTTGTATCCTGCTCCAATATGTACAAAGACCAATCTTTAAAATGTTAGTCATTGTTTAATAAAATCTATACTGTAAATTCAATAAATACTATAAATACAACTTAGTTATAAAACTTCCTATTGCAACCTATTCAAATGAATCTTGGGAAAATTGGTTGAGCATTTCTAACACAACAAACAGAGACTGCTGGGAATTTTATATGAGGCTAATGGATTGCGGCTCTGCAGAACAATCTAGAATAGAGTGCAAGAGCTATTGATCTTCCACAGAAACTTACTCACCAGTACTAACATTTAACTTATTTGAAAGTGCCAGTGCGACAGCTATAAATGCATTCACATAGTTAATGGTCTATACATAAAGATAGGCAGGTTATACCCATGAACCTGGATTTAGCTTTATCTTTTGATTGTTGCATTCTGGCTGTACTTAGGTTGAAGAAGTGGAAAACCATACCATTGAGATCCATGTTTAAGGTTACCAAATATATACCTGTGTACCTCATTTACCTTAATCAAAAACTATATCTGAGCAAGTATATACTGATCAGTTATTTTGATTCCTCCAATAATGAACATGATGTGCTTCAAACATCATTAACCAAACATCATTAACCAACATCATTAACCAATCTTATTCATCTAGTCTTTCTGTTAACTGCAGAAACACTGCATCTAAGCAGGTACCGGTCTCTTTCACCTATAACATAACAAAACCACTGTAGATATCAGGGTTTTAGATTTAAGCCATAAGTGGTTATTATCAAAGAACAAAGATTATAGAACATGACACTTGTACAGAATTGCTGTGTTGTAGAAGAAGCTCAAGGTTAAAGGCCATTCTGTTATTAGAATGTAGAATGTTTGCACAGAACAAGGAATACATCTGTCTCATGTCACAAGTATTGATAGTTCAAGGCCAAGCAAGACATATAGTTTCAGAAACTACAGCATAGATACCATTCTGGACACTGTGCTGACATAGTAGTTGTACCTTATTTGGCTTTTGTACTGAGACTGTGAGTCTGTCCCTAAGATGGAAATAGTGACACAGTTATGCTAAAACAAGAGTGATGATTGGATGCCTCTGGATCAGCCCCATGGAAGAAGAAATGGTTAAATTGTAACATGCTGTATTGCTAATTTTTCCTTTAACGTCCTCACGAGCTTTCAGGACGTATGAGCTATTATTTAATACTCTGTATTATATTACTCTGTATTAATGTATACCTCAAATAAAGCTGTCTGGTTAATATCCTGAGTGAATCTGAATGGTTCAAGTCAGGCCCAGGGGGAACTTCGGGGCCAGGCTCGATTTGAGTAAGTATTTATTTAAATCCAAGAGAGACTTACTCATTGTGGATGAGAATCATATATCCCTAGTGGAGAATCATATCGATAGACGAGCAACAAAATATACAAAAATATATTTTATAGATCTACCTTATAAGCAATTTGGTCAGTTATATACAGTAGTGGTTATCTGTTTCTCAGTAGGTAAAGGTTGAGTCTTGCTATCAGCTTCATAAAGCAAGAAATTATTTAGAATCATTGTGTATCTCAATTTAAATCATATTTCCTATTATAGGATGACTAAAGTTGATCATAACCCCCCCCCCAATCAGCACCAGGACCAATTTTTGTATCCCAATGTATAGGTTAAATATCCTTGTGAGGCATCTTTCTCTGTGGTCTTCAACTACCTGAAGATACCCAATACTAAACCAAGAGGACAAAACGCACATGATAGAGATTGTAGTGGCTCAGAGAACTTTAAAGAATGGCATTCAAATTTTCTTAGCATTATTGCAAATGGGTAACCCTCAAACAAATATCGGTGTCCACCAGCACATTCCTAGACCTAGATATGGGTTATGTTGTCATTGCACTTTAAGATTCTTGGAAAAATAATAATATTATTCGTGCAAAATTTAAAATTACATGTTTTTACATCCAGAGATTTGCTGTCTATTTTTTTTTTTTTTTAAATGGAGATACAAAGTTATGTTACCACTATTAAATATTATTGTTGCCCTAATTTTGTGTAAAATAACATACAAATAGACATGTGAGCATTTCCAACTGACAAATTGAATTTCAGTTCATTTTTTATATTTTTATAATTTGAGAATTTTAGAAAAAGTACAAAACTTTTAGTTATAGGTTAAAATGGTATTTAGCTGGCCAACACTTATAAGAGAAGCATAAAAAAAAAACAATTTAATAAAAAAAAATATATATTTATTGTTGACAACATTTTTTTAACTCAAAACTTAAATGTGTCCCTAAAATGTTTGTTTTCCACTTTAGGAATTAGAATGTATTTATCCGCTGCCAGCTGGGAAAAGATCTGTTACAGCAGAGGAAAGTGGGTCCCATCAGGCAGGGTAGTCAAAAGTGCATCAATTCCTTCAGCATGTATACTTCAAAGTTGTTCTCCCTTCAGCTCCCACCCAGTGGAGTGGTCGGGGAGAACAATTCTAAGCCTAACACCCTATCCACTGTGGCCCCTTCACTAAAGGCATCCAAAAGCCTTGGGAAGCAACTCCCTGCTACAATCCTTGATTGAGCTCCAGCTGCTCTTACTATCTGTCCTCTCTACCTTGCTCTCCTAGAGAGTCTATGACAGAACATACCCTGTTTAGCTAACCTCATTCACTGTATTCTCATTTTAGTGGTTGTAAGGAGGAATGTAATCAGAATTACAAGCGTTTTTTAAAATGACATTTTTGCAATGTTTAGCTCTGATTAAAGTGTAAAATCATTCGTTGGCGAATATTACATTGCTCATTATCGCTATGCAAAGGTTATATTTAACACCTGCTCTGGAATTGCAAAATTTTATTACATATATGGCACATTTTTTTAAAAAATTTGCAAGTAGTTGAGGTCTCAAATGGTCATAAAGGACAATGAAAATCTTGGTTTCTAACATTCTCAAAGGTGTTTGCGAACGTTTGTTGTGCTAACTCAACATATTAAATTCCCCATTAGAGGTTTTTGAAACCATGAATAAACTGGAGAATGCTATGGAATTTATTAAAATATCCCAATTTAAAAAGCATGAACAAAAAGAGCGCTTAATGATCCAAAAAATAGTAATACCTCTAAAAATTTGGCCAATTTCTAACTAAAAAAATCAGAGAGCCTCTAATGAGGGAATGTAATAAAAGTCAGTAAGCAATGCAAAAAGTTGTGCCTTTGCGCGAACAAATTTTCTTCGCACAAATTTAATATAGCATTTGCACCAGTGCACAGTGAATGTAATAAAACTTTGATATGTTTGCTCCAGAAGATTATGACACCTTCAAACACTTCTTTAAAGTGGGCAATGCGCAATTAAAATTTGCAATACACAATTAGGGGCACATTTACAAAGTTCGAGTAAAGGATTCGAATTAAAAAAACTTCGAATTTCGAAGTGTTTTTTTGGCTACTTCGACCTTCGACTACGACTTCGACTACGATTCCAAAGATTCAAACTAAAAATCGTTCGACTATTCGACCATTCGATAATCAAAGTACTGTCTCTTTAAGAAAAACTTCGACCCCCTAGTTCGGCAGCTAAAAGCTACCGAACTCAATGTTAGCCTATGGGGAAGGTCCCCATAGGCTTGCCTGCGTTTTTTTGATCGAAGGATATTCCTTCGATCGTTGGATTAAAATCCTTCGAATTGTTCGATTCGAAGGATTTAATCGTTCGATCGAACGAATAATCCTTCGATCTTTCGATCGCAGGATTTGCGCTAAATCGTTCGACTTCGATATTCGAAGTCGAACGATTTTAGTTCCTGGTCGAATATCGAGGGTTAATTAACCCTCGATATTCGACCCTTAGTAAATCTGCCCCTTAAAATTCACACTGCAATAACAGTTTAAGGAAGAGTATTACATTGCGAAATTTGAATTTTTATTTTCATTTGTGCAAACTATTTTGCTCTTTCCAACTTTTATTACATTCCCCCATAAAAGTCTGGATAGAATAAAAAAGGTCCAATAGGATCAGCGCAGCTCCCATTGACTTCTGTAGGATCTTGACAATTTCTACTTGGCAAATTTATGTATTAGTTTCCGTGGATTTTATACTTAGGTGCATATTTATCAAGGGTCGAATTTTAAAATTTGAAAAACGTCAAAATTCGAATCAAGAAATACCATTTACAAATTGTAAAAGTAATAGCGCAATCGATCGAATTCGAATCCAAGTTTTTCCCAAAAAAAACTTTGATTTTTCAAAGTCACCAATTGACTCCAAATAGGTTCTTGGAAGTCCCCCATAGGCTAAACAATTCACAGGTTTTAGATGTGGAATGGTCAAAGTCGAATTTTTAAAGAGACAGTACATGATAAAGTTAGATATTAAAATTTTCAAATTTTTTTCAAATTCGAATCAAATTTGGACTAATGCCTCATCTAAGTACACAAAAAATAGCTCAAAATTAAAAAATTTTGAATTCAAAAATTCACCTTAACCATTGATAAATCTGCCCCTTAATAAATCCTACATTTTTGGAATTTTAGCGAAATAGGAAAATAATTTTTTTTTAAAGATTCATGAAAAAACAGACATTCAAAAGTTAAACAGGTCCCTTAGTCTACTAAAAAAAGAATAAACATTAAATTAACCCAATAGGCTGGGTTTGATTCCAGCAATATCTTAGATTGGATCAAATATAAGGTACTGTTTTATTATTACAGCAAATTATTTTTAAGAATTTGAAATATTTGGATAAAATGGAGTCTAGGGGGTCCGTTTACTAAAGTGCGTTAAAAATATTCGCATAATATATAGACAGAATTTTCGCCAAATATGTTATCGCCAGTTTACTAACCTGCGGTAAATATAAATTTGCGAATTTACTTGCGCAAGAATAATTGTTCGCCAGTTATCGCATTGGCTGAAAATAACGCTACGTACACATTAACGCATGGTTTACTAAACAGCGAAATGTGCTAAAGACAAAATTAACGCCAGAATATTCGCAAACTTTTACCGCCACCTATGTAGTGGCGTAAAAGTATTTTTTTCGCCAGAAAATTCTCAAGGGGCAGGAAATATCCCATAATACTGTTTTTTTTACCCATCATTCTTTGCTGACAGGAGAGAGAGATCTGTAGCTATTGCTGACAGGATGTTTTGGCTTCTGCTTCTATCTGCTGCAACAGCAGCAGTTCAGCTCAGAGTCGTATTATTGACAGCGGCATCACAGTCCAAGGATTCGTCAGCCTCTACGCTTTTTTGGTTTCATTGTGATTAGCTACCTTAAACTGTGCATTTCTATGAAGCAAAGAGATTGACTGGTATCATCTCTTGTTCCAATGATTCTATTGGCAGAAGGGTTTATATGATGCAGACATGTTTGATTGGTGTTACTCTGGTGATGTTGTTGGATGGTATAATCATCAGTCAATAAAGTTTATGAGTTTTGAAGCTGCATTTCTGGCCAGAAATGTCACAGTAAAAATTGCCATAATAACCGCCATAAAACAAGACTATTTTATAGCATAAATATTCGCAAAAACTTAATTTTTCGCCAGAAAATTCGCAACTCGCTAAAATTACCGCTAACGTAAGCTGATTCCTTAACGTAGTTACCGCAAGTGATCGCAATGACTTCTGAGCGTATCGCTGTTTAGTAAACTTAGTCACTGCGAATATTCTGGCGTAAAAATATTCTCAGCGATAACATGCGGAAAGTTAAAGTCAGATTTACCGCACTTTAGTAAACGGACCCCTAGGGGAGAAAGCCTTCCCCTGGTTCTGAGCTTTCTTGATAACGGGTTTCCAGGTATCAGATCCCATACCTAAACATCCTGTTGTATAAAGAAGAAAGCATTGAGGAGTTGGTAAGGGAGGAATGATGATGATCTACTTTGGGAAGATTATAAATACATCAGTATATGCTTACATTGTACAAATAAAAATACTAATATTATGTAAAGAAAAGGCACTAGCTGATCCAATTTCTGTTAAAAATGTAGGCAATATACACACTCTGGCAAGTACGTTTATATCAAAACAAATAATAATCACAGTAGCTGCAAAAAAAAAAAAAAGTAGAGATTTATCCAGATAGCAAGTTGTAGTTTTTGAGCAAGTGGAAATCTGTTTGTTCTTCTTTCCCTGCCATTAACAGAAGTGAGTCTTGTTAAGAAGATAAGAATCTCTCTAGGGATGAAGAAGGTGTTGTAGCCTTTCCACTACAGAGTCGATTGTAAAAGGTGAGAAATAGCTCTTGAGATCATGTACTGGCCAGGTATTTAAGTAATTTTTTGGAACCTGTATAGAACATCATTTTATTTATACAAAAGGTTTCATAATGAAAGACTAACAGTATTTAATTTCAAATATTTCCTATGACAGATATGCATCAACATTACTGGAAAATTTAGCTGTTCAGGTGACAGTTGCACAAGTGCCATATTTTTTAAAAGCCTACAGATGCAGAAAACTCAATAACTGATAAAACATAGTGCTTAAAAGTATGACTTGATCATTGTTATGTGTGTGTTTCAGCAATATAATTCAGAGCAGTAGCACCTCTTTTAGATTTTAAATAGCCTTTTATAATCCCCTTGTAATTGTACTATGTAAAAGTACCTTCATTAAAATTAAATGTCTTATTGGGTTTTCTTGTCCAGTAAAATTTGTAGTGAAAGTTTCTCTATCCATCTCTCTCTCTCTTATGGACACAATGTTTCATCATGTTTTTTTAATTTATTTCTCACTGTTTTCCTAAGTCCCTTTTACAGGGGATTCTATGCCCTACAACTACCATCTTCCTAAGAAATATTCCTTAACTTTTTTAGACCAGCGCAAACACTTTTTTTTGTGTTTCATTTAAATTTTATGTATCTGGCTGTTTAGTTACCTGTGGGTGTCAAGTGGGTTTGGAGTACACATGTAATGGATTTATTTTGCATATGGACGAGATATTATTTATTGTTGGAATGTAGAGGGGAACTTTATCCACCTGTTGACTAAATCATATTTGCAGCTATTTTAAAATTTTTTTACCTTGGTTCATAATAAGGGTATGGGATCAGTTATCTGTAAATCTGTCATTCAGAAAGCTCCAAATTATGGGAAGGCTGTGTCCCATAGACCCAATTTTTTTTACAAATAATACAATTTTTAAAAATGTTTTTAATTTTTCTCTGTAACAATAAAATAGTACCTTGCATTTGATCCAAACTAAGATATAATTAACCCTTATTGGAAGCAAAATAAGCCTATTGGGTTTATTTAATGTTTAATTGATTTCATAGTAGACTTAAGGTATGAAGATCCATATTACAGAAAGATCCCTTATCTGGAAAACCCCAGATCCCAATTCTGGAAAGGTCCCATAACTGTAATATCATTATTGTACATATTAAATCACCCATCTTTGTTCCAATCAAATCTACAGTATATGCCAGAATATAACTCCATTCATAAACGGAAAACACAGAACACAGCTGCACAAAATAACAAAGTGCTAAATAGAACCTAACAATACAAAAATATTTTTGTGTGCCTCTCAAGCTCATTTATTGGCACAAGGAAAGGTCATTTTTAAGAAAGGAGCAGCTGTAACAATCTCCATGCTCTTTGCTTTGGAGTGCTAAAAGTCACTTCATTTCTCAATTCTATGTTCTTTGTCATCAATCACTGCCTTCCCCACTCATCTCTTTTTAAGGGCTGGATAATGGCAGTCTGTATTTGCATTATTCCCAGCCTTGCGCATGTCCCCTCTTGAGAGAATGCAGCACAGAAGTACATGATAATGTGCAAGGCAGATAGCCTCACAGAAGCAGAAATGTTATACTTTTCTATGTAGGGTACAAGGAAAAACGTTTATCTGGCATAAAAATGTCTGCTCCTAGTACCAATATTGGCTGCCTTAATTGCTTTGTGTCCCACAAATCTCATAAGAAAAAAAGCATTATGTATTATAAATGTGTCCCCAGTAAAATTTAGAAGAGATACTTATTCACTGAAAACACACAGGCTGCACTGGTATCCAGTAGCATAGCTTATGTTTTTTTAATGGGTACAAGGCTAGTATCCTGTAGGTAATGAGAATGATAACCCTGGAATATTTATCGATGGAGCAATTATTCTTTACTAATCCTAGAGCTGCAAACACACAACAAAATCAGTTTTAGACTTTTGCTTTGTCTGTAGACCTAAAGTAATGCTTGCTGGTAGGGAACCTCCTCTTCCTTACATATGTTTATGTATAGCAGACCAAGTTTAAGGAAAGAGCTCAATAAACCACTGTCCAAGCTTAAAAGCTTCCTGCTTTTTGAATTAAAGGTTAAGTGCAACAAACTATTCAGTCATACTGTTTGCTGGGAACATGATTTTAAATGACTATACAGTATTTATTATGCTTTGTAAAATAAAATTAAACGAAAAAACAGTATAAAATAAATGGCGAAGTTTTGTGTAATTTTACGGCATGTGAATGCCAGATTTGACGCCATTTTTTGACATTATTTTACATTAAAACGCTGTTTTTTACACAGCATAGTAAATATGCCCCTAAGAATGCTAATAGGCAGTGTAAGACAACAAGGGGCCTTGACTTGGCATCTGAGCTTACATATTTTGACCCAATGTTTAGACATACATAGCTTCCTTTTACCTTTTTCATTTTTTTTATTATTATTCTTTATCTTCTGTTTTTAATGGAGCCAGTGTCTTTAACGGTTTTGACATTAAAACGTAAATACAATGGTGTTATGATGATTCATATACTGAATTGGTACACTTTTTTTTTTTTTTTTTAATCAGATGCAAAACCTTATAAACCTTTCTTCCTTGTATATTTTCTTGGAGGTTTTTTTGGGAGAGTGACAATTTTAGTGATGTTCTCTCTCCTAAGTGAGGGATGTGGTCTAAATAATGAAGTCCGCCTATGTGTTGCCTGTGGTTTCAGGCATTTAAAATGTCTAACGGTTCATAATAAAGGGACATGAATTAAAAATGAAATAATCTCTATGAGAATATAACAGCAAAGTGCATAATACTTTTGTTTTCACATATTCTTTATTTCATTACTTTTTCATTACTTTTTAAATTTCTAATCTTCACTGTTCTACTTTTCATGCTAAACTCAAGTATTCTTGCACACTCGATTCCCCCAACAGCTCATTTATTAAAATTGCACTCATCTGTGTGAAAACTGTGTGAAAACTGGGTACATTTCTTAATTCCCAGAAATCATTATTTACTCACAGTTCATTAAAGAAACACTGTGAAATGGACCATAAAAACAAAACACCTTACACCAAAGAATATGTTCTGCTCTAGTTTGGCATTATTTGAGCCTTGTATTTTGTCACCTCATGTTCACACAATATAATAACACATCTCTAATTCATAAGTACACAGCATTGTGATACTCCAAACCAACATTAATCATATTTCAGCTTCTCACAAAAGGTTTCTCTGTGTCAAAGGAATCAATGTATTAAATAAATTCATCAAAGTCTTTTAGATGCTGAATAAGCAGTAAAAGTGCATAATTAATAATTTTGTTTTCTTGCACAGTAACCAACTTCCCTGGAGGAGCAAAATCTTGATTATTAAAATCAGCTTACATGCACCTTGTGTGCATTTAATGGGGGAGTACCAGGGTAGAAATGTATGCCTTGCATTATTTGAATGGGGTTATACTCTATAAACAATCATATTGTGTTTAAAGCTTCAAAGACTGATCATTGTTTAATACAGATACACTGTCCCATTGTCTGACAAAGAAAATGCGAACTATAATATATTTTCCATACATAAAACCCATCCAATATTTATTAATTGCTTTTCTAGTTAAAATTAAAACTATGGCACTCGAAAGATAAGCATTTTTATTACTGAACTGAATCTGGCCCATTGTCTTTGACATAGTTAGTCAACTTTAATATATTGTAATAAATGGTCAAACAATCCCTGCTTTGTTTAAGGAGGAGGGCACTTTTTATTAACTTGAGTCACAACATTTCGCAATGTCCTTAATATATTGATAATGGGTTACATAGTTACATAGTTAGATCAGGTTGAAAAAAACCAAAGTCCATCAACTTTAACTCTTCCAAATGAAACCCAGCATTCATACATACACACACTGACCCCTTCATAAACTTACATAAACTATATATACTCATACACGTACTATAGATTTTAGTATCACAATAGCCATGGATATTATGCTTGTCCAATAAAACATCCAAGCCACTCTTAAAGTTATTAACAGAATCAGCCATCTCAACATCATCCAGCAGTGCATTCCACAACCTCACTGTCCTCACTGTGAAGAACCACCTATGTTGCTTCAAATGAAAGTTGTTTTCCTCTAGTCTGAAGGGGTGGCCTCTGGTGCGGGGATTCTCTTTATGAGTAAAAAAGTCCCCTGCTATTTGCTTATAATGTCCTCTAATGCACTTGTAAAGTGTAATCATGTCCCCTCTGAAGTGTCTTTTTTCCAGAGAAAACAACCTGAACCCTGAGAGTCTAGCAGTAAAGTAACTGGAGGGGGGCGGGCCCTGGTGCGGGATGTGCAGCCGGGCCCCCCACTCCCCCCTCCGTACAAGATTATGTGGCCAGAAATAGGCCGCTGCGGGCGGAAATCGCCAGTGTGCGAGCTGCCAGAGGGGCCCTGAGGGGGTGTGGGCCCTGGCCCAATTGCACCCCCTGCTCCCCCGGTAGTTCCGCCACTGGAGTCTACCCTCATAATTTAAGTCTTCCATCCCTCTAACCAGTTTAGTTGCATGTCTCCACTCTCTGCACTCCAGCTCATTTATATCCCCCTTAAGGACTGGAGCCCAAAACTGCATCTCATACTCCACATGATGCCTTACCAGGGACCAATAAAGGGTCAAAATTATGTTTTCATCCCTTGAGTGTATGCAAGACAGTACTTTAGTCAAATTTAGTCAAATTACTCTGCAAAGTGGCAGCATCCTGCATGGAACCTATAGTTTGGCATCAGCAAAAATAGAAAAAGAACGTTTAATGCCCACCTCCAGGTCATTAATAAACAAGTTGAAAAGCAAAGGACCAAGTACAGAGCCCTGAGGTACTCCACTAACAACACTGCTCCAATTAGAAAATGTTGCATTAACCACCACTCCTTGTAATCTATCTTATAGCCTT
Source organism: Xenopus laevis (assembly GCF_017654675.1). Classification (NCBI taxonomy): domain Eukaryota; kingdom Metazoa; phylum Chordata; class Amphibia; order Anura; family Pipidae; genus Xenopus; species Xenopus laevis. The sequence continues at coordinate 54,256,580 of NC_054386.1, read as the reverse complement.
TTCTCTATCCAGGTACAAATACTGTGTTTCAGGCCAACATTCCTTTCAGGACCAGTAACATCAAAAAATGTAAAAAAATGTGTTAGTTTACAATGAAAAAAAAACCCCACCTAGACAAATTATGCTTTAAAATCACAAAGTCTTTATTAAGAAATGACTTACCAAAGCTCCGCCCCCCCGACCCCACCACCTTGTACAGGTCTTTGATGGAGGAGCAGCACGGGAGTGTGCATCAGCAGGTCCCCATCCTCTTCTTCCTCTGCCTGCGGCTCATTGTCTTCTCCCACTACATTGGCAAAAGGAAAAGCATAAGGCTGCTGGGGCTGCAGGGAGAGACCTGTACTCTCCCCCCTTCTCACTGGTGCCCCCCCCCGCACTGGGCAGTAAAGCCGTGGACACACGGGTAATATCGACTCCCTGCGCTGTGTCTCCCCTGATCTCTCCCTCAGCGAGCATTGACTTGCACAGACACATGGGCAAGTGTCAGGGAAGCTCCACACATTATTGCCTTTGAATTTTGGCAAACATTTCCCCCATGCTAGTAGTGTTGGTCGCAGGCAGACAGTCCCTGTGAGAGTCAATGCCCATAAATGTAAATTAAATTAGTCTGGCAAGATTTATTATGCATAAAACCATGCTGGCACAAACTTGATTTGCAGTGAAGTCCATTATCATATCCCTAATATCCCTTTGCAAAGCTTTCCTACCACTGATGTCAGACTAACCGGCCTATAGTTTTGAAGCTGAGAACGGGATCCCTTTTTGAATAGTGCCACCAGTCTCTCTGCACCATGCCAGACCTCAATGAATTCTGAAAAATTAAGTAAAGAGGTTAAGCAATTACAGAGCTAAGCTCTCTTAGTACCCTCTAGTACCATCTGGTCCTGGACTGAATCAAAGTGCAGAGGACCTCTTAATGGTTTAAAATTTACAGATGAGTCCAACTTTCCCTTTGTTGTTTGAGTGCAGAGTTGCATTACAAAAACACAGATTTTATGCAAGTAGGGTGAAGGCAGCATCTAGCATTTCCAGAGTAAAGGTTGCTTCACTTCTGAGTGCACATTCAAAATTAAATTTGCATTTGATTTTCTATGTGCAAGTATGTTGCCTATTGTCTCAATCCATCCCTGGAATCCTGGTGATACCACAAAGCCCATGGTTTGTGGGAGCACTACGGTTCTCCTTGTCACAATAGTCACACCTGAGCACCATTTGGAAGGGTCAGAAAAGACACATCATGTACCTATATGGAAACCCAGGAAAATGTTTGGATGAAAGACCCCTTACTTGTTTACCGTAGTATTCGTTTTGAAAAATTTAGAATCTTTCCTTTTACTTCTATTTTATAGGGGATTCCAACCAATGTCATGAATATTAGAATTATCAGAATTACACAACAGACTGAGTGGAACTGTGTTTAGCCAAGAGAAAAATGGAAGCAGACACCTGACTTTATAGCTAACAAAATACATTTGTATTGTAAACTATAGAATATATTACTGAAATTGTTGAAAGTTGTGTACTTCCCATTTACAGTGCATAGGACCCCTTTCAATTAGATGTAAAGGATAATCAGTTAACATTTCTGAGTCTGTAAAACCAGATGGCATGGAAATAATTGTTTAGAGGGACAGATGGCTTTTCTCATAACTCCTTTTCAGATTTGTTGTTTCAGTGTGGTTAAGGTACATGAAGCCTTGATATTACTATACCATCGGAATCATTTTATCTCACTTTGAACTGGATTTAAATTAAAAGAAAATAGTCTAACAATAAGCAATAACTGCTCATCAGTGCAAACAATTGCATTTATCTGACTGAATTCAGATCCCTGGACTATTTACAACCCACCCTAATTCATTGTGTTATCTATACAATTTATCTCTACCTATATGTGACAATAATTTTTAGCCAATGAATACCTTTCAATGATCTAACACAGTGCTGTCCAAGGGCCAGAATTTATCTAGGCGACATGGCAGAGGGCCGATAATGGAAGCCTGTATTGACCACACCCAGTTTTTAATACACATCCACTTTAAACCACACCCATGTTATTACAAGAATGTTTAAGACCATATCCATATTAATAGTAGTATCAAACCAAATAAACAGTTGGTCATAATAAGCCATTCCCTTAAATCCAAATGCCTCCTTCCCCCCTGTCAATAGCACAGCAACACCCAGCACATAATTAAACACCTTAGGGACCCTATAATAACTATTTCCAAATTCTAACAAACTCCCAGAACAACCCTCCACCAGGCTTACCTTCCACAGTATGGCACACAGAGGAAGTATAGGGCAGAGTAGTGAGGCAGAGTATAGCTTTCACAGGCAAAGTAGGGCAGACAGAGTTTGCACACACAGGCAGAGTATGGCACACACAGGCAGAGTATGACACATACAGGCAAAGTAGGGCAGTCAGAGTAGGGCAAACACAGGTAGAGTAGGGCACACATTGGCTGAGCTGGGCACACATGCTGAGTAGAGAGGCAGCGTTTGGCACACACAGGCAACATATGGCAGGAAGAGTAGGGAGGTGTGAACAGATAAATAATGCAGACATTCACATTGTAAGTCTGAAAGTGAACAAAGTACGGTCTTAGAGGTGTGAACAATGCAGGGGTGTTTACAGGCCACCACCAGTTGGACAGCACTGATCTAACAGTATATATGCTGTGATTTTCCCGCTTACATTTACATTTTGCCTGACAAAAAGGCCTTGTTGTTCTGAAATTGTTTAATGTATATTTATTGTTAGTCAATATAGGTATCACTTCTACAATCATTTTTGTTTTTTTATTTGTTATTTTTGCTACTGGCTAACACAGTTTTTATTTCAAGTTGGAAATTCTACACAATCCTCCATTTATTATGTATAGTTTGATATATAACTACAGGTATCTGCAGCAACACTTTGCGATCACTAGTAAAATAAACTAGATACTCTAAAACAAGGGAAGTAATGTGTGGTTCACTAGAGCAGTGCAAGCAATCCCTGAGACTGAAAACCTTCTATATAACAAAGACCAACGGTCCTTTGGCAAGGGCACAACTGAAAATAATATCATATCATTGGCAAGAAGCAAACAAACCAATATGCATCCAAGTCAAAATTGTGAATCACTATTTGTAAACAGATACAATGAGAACTTTATACATTTTTTATTTAGGGTGTTTATACATTTTTTTTCTTTTTTTGTTTTTTCTTCATATGAATATGTTTAGATGGGAATTGTTTGCTTATTTCCATCAGCTTATATGATGTTTTATTGTCTTAGAATTCAGTATGAGGCTTACTTAAATCGGTGGTTAACCCGCGAGTCAACTTTTAGTATGATGTAGAGGGTGATATTCAGAGACAATTTGCATTTGAATTTCATTTTGTATTATCATTTGTGGTTTTTCAGTTATTTAACATTTAATTCAGTAGATCTTTTAACCATCTGATTGCTAGGGTCCAAATTACCCTAGCAGCCATGCATTGATTAAAGTAAACTGGTAAGAATCAGAAAAATAGGTCAAATCATTAAAAAACTATAATAAATAAATAATACAGACCGATTGAAAGGTTACTTAGTAGTGGCCATTCTATGACATACTAAAAGTAAACCACTGCTTTAAGCTGTTGTTGTCTTGTTGGCTCTTTGGCCTTGCCTGTCCATATTGTAACAGTTGGCACCCTAAATCTAGAACCGATGCCAAGCACCCTGGTCTCGGCTCGTGCTTCTGCCTGTAGCAGCCGCCTTTGGCCTCAGGAGGAGCCCTCAGCTTCTCAGATGCCGCCAGGTCTTAAAACGAGAGGTGCAAGATGAGGGGTTCTAAACAGGCTGAGGGGCACAACTGTAGTCAGAGTCTTTGGGCAGAAAGTGGCAGTACAAGGCGTAGAGAAGAATCATAGTCAGAACAGGCCGGGTCAGGGCAGGCAGAGAACAAGCGTAGTCAGGCAGGCAAGGGTCAAACCGGGTAATCAATCAGAAGGGATTCAGCGGAAGAGGTAGTCGTATAACAGGCAATGGTCAGGAATCAGGAATTCAGAAGTTAGCCAGGCAGGGGTCAAAACAGAAATCAGACAGATTTAACAGATGCTTGAAGCTCAGGAACCACAGGAAACAGATCCTATCACTGGCAAGGTCCTGTGGCTTTAATAAGCCTTTTATACTTTCAAATTTGGCGCCATTGCGCACTGGCGTCATCACGACAGCGCGCCTGTGCCTTTAAATTTGCGAAGATGCACGGGCGTCCTAAGGATCCAAGATGGCAACCGAAGAGGAGCGGCGGGGCGGTCGTCCCCGCCACACAACTTTACCACCAGGGCAAGTTTGTTTTTACTACACTTATAATCTACTACAAACCACAAACATTGTGTTGTTAAAGGGATACTGTCATGGGACAACATGTTTTTTTCAAAACACATCAGTTAATAGTGCTGGTCCAGCAGACTTCTGCACTGAAATCCAATTCTCAAAAGAGCAAACAGATTTTTATATTCAATTTTGAAATCTGCCATGGGGCTAGACATATTGTTAGTTTCCCAGCTGCCCCCAGTCATGTGACTTGTGCCAGCACTTTAGGATGGAACTAATTTCTGGCAGGTTGTTATTCCCATGACAGTATCTCTTTAAGTCTGTAACAGGAACTCCAAAAAGGAAATTGTCTAGCAGCTTGAAAGGAGTAGCCTGACATCACTTGGTATGTTGTCGTTCAAAAGGGCCTAAATTGACCTCTCTAAGCAGGAACATCCTGCTAGGATTTCTTACAGCCTATACAGACAAATATAAAAACATGCCTGCATGGGCATCATCCTCTACTAATCATAATGCAGAATTTTGCAATATTTATATGGTTATCTGGTATATGGTATTTGGTACATGAGCTGCCTAGCTTTGTACATGGCTCTGCATTCTATGTGGTGCTATATTTTTACATACAATTTAACCCTTTGCCTGCCAAGCATGTATGGCGTACGTGCTGGCAGGCAAATGTTCAGGCTGCCAAGAATGTACTATGTAAGTTCTTTAGCCGCCGAGCTGTTCTCTCTGTGTAGGCGGTTTTTGGGCCACGAGGCTGGGGGGCTGTCATGTCGAATCTGCGACTTCCAAGTAGCAGACACAAGAGCATGGTGCATCTGCTAATTGCCTTACCTCCTCCTCCCTGCAGAGCCACCCATGCACTTCCTGCTCTGCAACAGTTCTGTACAATGGATTTCCAGGGCCCTACAGGGATTGCAGCGATCCTCCTTCTCCAAAAATGGTAAGTGCATGTTTTTTTACACACTTACATACACTTACAGTACATTTATACACTTACACACATATTTTAGTAAAAAGTGGTATTTTTTATGTTTTTCTTTTTTATACACTTTTCTCATTTTGCACACTTATACACATATTTAAACACTCAGACAACTTTTAGAAGTGCACAAAATGGGGGCGTGGCCTGGAAGCTGAGAGAAATGGCCGCTTGATCAGGTAGCTCCGCCAAAAAGCCCACCTTAAGCCTACATTAGCACCTTGTGTCCTTCCACTCACTTGCAGCATTGACTCCCGCAAATGCCCTGGCCCCTCGGTATCTGTCATTAGCAGCCAGAGGCTCAAGTGGATGGCACCTTCCCGGCAGACCTGGAGAGAGAGAGCGGAACGCAGCGGCCATTACCTTGTGCGGCACACATAGCCGACTCCTCTGCTAGTGTATCCGAGACACCTCAGCTGAAGGTCCACACGCAGTGCAGAACGGGTGGTGAGTGACGGAAGTCAGAGAGCCAAACAGGGGGAGAGCAATAGTGCGGTGACTGCGGCCCAGGTGCTCCAACCACATGGGCGCCGTAAGTCCCCCCCTCATAAGGTGGCACATTAGGCCCTCAAGCCTTCGCAAGTAACTGAGCACCGGGATCCTCTGGAAGTCAGTTGGGGAGCCTTTAAGCTCTCTAATATATAATAGCCTCAACCTACTGTCTCACAGCAGAGGCAGAGCAGCACATCCTGCACGCTATAGTAGCCTGGCCAGAACCTGGTTATAAAGGCATTGCATGAGTTAACCCCTTCACACGTATCATTCTTCACAGCCGCTATGGGGGGCTAATAAGAAGGAGCACACTCCACTCTGCCACTCCGATTCCTCACTGAAGAACAATTTATGCTCCTGAAGGTACGTCTGATTTCTTCAAAAGCAGACATACAAAAAATGTTAAAAATTCAAGCCCACCTGTGGAGCAGGATTCTGAGTCACCATGCACTAAGAAAGATATAAATGAACTCAAAGCTCTCCTTTTGGGTTTCAAGGTAGATATCCAAAACAAAATACGGATTTAGCTCACAGATGTCAAATCTACCATTGCAACTCTGGACCATAGGATTCAAGTGTTAGAACAAGCTCAAGACTCTGTCCAAGAATCCACATTTAATGTGGAGACTCTGATTCAGGATCTACAGACACAATTTCGAGACCTCCAGGATGCTCATGAGGACCTGGAGAATCGCACTAGAAGAAACAACGTACGTCTTCAAGACATACCGGAAACAGTACATTTGGACACTTTTTTACCAAAATGTTTTAAGCTTTGTCGCCAGGAGTTGACGATAAATATCTTCTGCTGGACAGAGCCCATAGAGCACTTTGTGCTAGACCAAACTCAAATATGCAACCCAGAGATGTGATTTCACTATTTTCAGAGTGATTTCACTATTTTCAGACCAAGGAAGCTATCTTGAAAGCATCTCGAACCGCGCAAATGGAGCTTGATGGAATTCCAAAAATTTACGCTGACTTAACTTCTTCAACATTACAAAAGCGGAAAGACCTCAAACCTTTGACGGAAGTGCTGAGACAAAAAGGCATCCCATACAGATGGGGATTCCCCTTTAAACTCACATATCAACAAAATAGCATTACATATACCAACATCCAAGCAAAATAGAGGAGGCACTGCCTTTTCTTCAAGAAGATACCTCGGAGACAGAGACACGGGATCCTAAGGAACACTGGCACCGCTCTGCAGTGGGGCCAATGACCCCATGGACGATTATTGGAGGTCATTTTACCCATTGCACCACAATTGTGGTCTGTGACTAGTGCCAGACTACAGTGACACAAAGATGGTGCATGTACTAAATTCAATTATACATTAGTGACAGATTAAAGCTGAGCTCTGGGAGACCAGACTCGGCAAACGGAAAATTGAGTATCCTCTGAGTTGCTCGATATCATACTGATAGGCCTGGATCGTACCAGTAGAGGAGTCTGCTAATTTTTGCATAAGATGCCTGGAGTTAAATTTATACTGGACTAATCAGCTTTTTAGTTGGAACTTGAAAATACTTTACCTAAGGCTCTCAGATGTTCCCAAAACTTGGTACTTCGTGAATAGTTCAAGACCATACAAATACAGGGGAAATAATGAATCTCTTGTGGATGCACTTTGGTTGAAGTTAAAATAGATTTAAATATTTACCAGTTAGTTGAGACTTGAATATGCAAGCATTCAGAATATTGAGAGTTAAAATGTTCTACCCTTTGGACACAGGGTATAGATAGCATAAATGTAGGGTGGGCTACGCGGACTGGCTTCCCTTTTAGACTTCACTCCATGACCCCCCCCCAATTGAAGGTTTTCCTAGTGAGGTGCAACAAAACTGGTCACTCCCTTTTTATCTTAGGAACCTTCGCCAATCTCCTTTTTTTGGAGATTATAAGTTAATTGACTTGTGATTTGTCTTTTGTGTTGTTTTGTTGTCTACCTCCCCCCTCTTCTCTTTTTTCTACTGCCTCTATATCTACATTCTTATTTTTGTTTCCCCTTCTTCCCTTCCCCTTTCTCCCTCATCTCACACTTTTTACTGACTGTTTTACTCTTGCATTTCTATTCCTTCTTGCCATCAACACCTTTTATCGGTTGTTTTTCTCTTACTTTTTTTTTCTTTTTTTTCTTTATAACTAGCTTATCATCACAATGACATCTAGCTCCCTCAGAAATCTTCCAGGATGGACCCACGGGTACCCCCGGATCCTCGCTCATTTGATCTGAAGGTATGCTCACACAATGTTAACAGCCTTAATGTGCCTCAAAAATGCACTATGGCCTTCTCTGACTATTTCAAGTTAAAGCTGGATGTCTTGCTGCTGCAGGAGACACATTTCAGTAGAACCTCATGACCCAAATACCTATCAAAATACTACCCCCAGGTTTACCTGGCAAATTCACCCACAAAAACGAAAGGGGTGGCCATCCTTATCGCTAAACAGGTGAAATTCCAACTTATTCAGAAATTTATAGACCCCGATGGCCACTTCATCATCTTAACAGGACACCTTCAGAACCAACTGACTACGCTTGCTTCAGTATATGCCCTCAATACCTCAAAACAAAAATTTTTTAGAAGTTTTTTTAAAAAATTATCAGTAATCTCGGAGGGCAGAGTCATTGTGGGGGGAGATTTTAACACAACCATAAATAACAATTTGGATAGATCACGGGACATTTTAGACAAACAGACAACTAGCACAGGCGACAGAGACACAAAACACCTTATCAACCACCTGAAGGAGAAGGCCTGGAAAATAATTGAAAATCATTTTTCCGCACCCATGCAATTAGCACATGTATTTTGGATTCCTAAAACGCACAGAGACACCTCCAAAGACCTTTTATCCTCCTCGCAACAAGCCCTGGATCTATGGGACTCCATAGCCATTAAGATGAAATTAAGCACATGTAATACTAGGTATAGAACTATCTTTTGCAACAAGACCTTCCTATCAGGATGCCACCCCCTAGACTTTAAACCATGGATAGACGCAAACATGGTCACACTAGCAGACTTCTGTCCAGATCAAATTACTCTATCATTCCAACAACTTAAGGAGCAACATGACATTCCCCACTTGCAATTTTTTCGTTATTTACAAATTAGACACCATGTAGAGACCGAAAACAAACCTCAGAATACCCAGCCTATGACATACTTTGAAAAAAATCTGCTTCAAACGCAGATGGAGGAAACCCAATCTCAGTCTGACTCCCCTGACTCTGGAACCACTTGAACAGTGTAATAAATAAGATGTCATAGGTAAATATATATTGTAGTTGCGATAACTGTCTCTCTTCTTAAACTTTCTTCCCCCTTTCTTTTCTCCCCCCTTCCTAACAACTATTTCTCCCTCCCCATCTACAAGCCAGCTGCATGAATAGCACTGTATTGATATAACCTGAGAAGGGCCGAATTTACATAGTGGGCGTCCCTAGGCCCACTACCGTTCTCCGGGCCTGTACCTGTGAGACCATGGGAAATGGGCAGATACTGTTATGTAAAGAATGACATAACATATTTAGACATGGACAAACTTGCAGCTGAAAACGTAATACTTTATTGCATTTTTTTTTTTTGAAAACAATAAAAATTTCAAACATAAAAAAAAGTGCACAAAACATGTATACACAAAAACTTTTTTTTTACTTATTCATTGTTTTGCCTAAAAAACACAATTTTTTGGTTTTATTGCAATTTTATCCCTGCATTATTGTTACTTTTGTATCTTTAGTATAGTTTTGCTGTTTGGTGCTTTGGTATAGAAAGGTATATATTACTTAGTTTGATCCATCAGAATATATGTTTTTCAAAAATATATGGTTTTCTCTGGGTCTTTTTACAGTTTGGTGGTCTTACGGCACATAACACACAGTCAGGGCTCTGTTTTCAGCAGCTCAGTTGGCCAGCATGAAAATTCATATGCACATTTTTCATTTGGGGTCCGTACGTACCACATACTTTAGTAAGTCTATGCATATTGGGCAGCAAACTATTCAGTAGACCTCTGATATTCATATTTAGGGTGATATTTCTTTGTATGTAAAACATTGCGTGCGATAAATGCAGCAAATTTTTAGGTGATTTTCGGAAATGTTGTAAAAACCTCTATGCTTAGAAAAGCTTTGCAATTTGGTAGTTTGGTGTACATAGATTTATTTATCTTTGTTGGATTCATCAGAATGTGTGCTTTCCAAAAATATATGGTTTTGGGGATCTTTGTGCTGTTAAGAGGCTTTTGTTGCACACAATGCACAGTCATAGGTCTTTGTTCACAGAAGACTAATCGGCAGCTGAGAAAATTCATATGCACTGTTTTTATTTGGGGTCTGCATATGCCAGCTGTTTTGGTATATCTATGCATACTGGGCATCAAACTGCTCCGTAGACCCTTGGCATCAATATTTAGGGTGTTTTACAATTGTATATAAGAAATTGGGTGAGATAAATGGGGCCAATTGCAATATTTTTAGGCAATTTTCAGAAATGTCATAAAAACCACTGCCTTTAGCGTAGCTTTGCAGTATGGTTTGGAGTAGTGCTTAGGTAAACCTATACATATTGGGCATACAACTTTTCAGAGGACCCCAGGCTTTCATATTTGGGGTGATTTATCTTGCTTGATACCTAATAATATGTAGGTAATACAATGCTGTAGGGTGGAAGTTTTGAGTTGATTTTTGGAAATGTCACCAAAATTGCCAAATTTAGGAAAGGTTTGTGGCTTGGTGCTTTGGAGTAGAAAGACATGCATACCCAATTTGTATTTTTTTTTTTTTTAAAGATTTTATTTATTTGTAATTTTAACAAGAAAGAAGAAGAAAAGAAAGAAGGAAGAGGAGAAGAGGAGTCTCAGGGGTCGCTGAGAGCGAACATTGTTACATAGTACATTGTTCCATACAATTACCAATATATCTCACTGTTATGCCTGGGCTAATACCCAAGTCCCCCAAATCTCATCAAACTTCCCAGGGCATCCTCTCGTGATATAAATTAACTTCTGCTTGGAAAGAGAGTCATTAATTAATTGTTTCCGGAGGTTAAGGGGAGGAGCGGACATCGACTTCCACTGCAGCAAGATCGCTTTTTTGGCATAATAAAGTAATTGTAAATAGCACAATCTTTGGTATTTACTCAAAGTGCAATCTGTTACAATACCCAGTAGACACGTAAGAGGGGAACAAATACCCGGGAGATCAAGAGCTGTTGCCATATATTGCGTCACAGTACCCCAGAACTGCTGGATTTCTGGGCATTCCCAGAAGACATGAAGATACGTTCCCACCGCATTCCCGCATTTAGGGCAAACATCTAATGCGTTGGGGAACATCTTAGCCAGTCTATACGGAGTATAGTACACTCTATTCAAAAATTTTATTTGAATAAATCTATCCCGCATTGAAATTGTTATGTCTGGCACTTGTTTCAATGCATCCCTCCACATTTCCTCATCCAATTCAGGAATGTCCCTTTCCCATTTGCATCTACTTTTATCTAATGGGTTAGTGCCCGCATTCAATAGAAGAGTATAGCACATTGAGAGTGGTTTCCGCAACCCTGCTTTAAGTAGGTATTTCTCTATCGTCGTTTCCGCAGTCGGTAGCGGCCTAGTAGGGAATTGTGATAAGAATGCGTGCTGAAGTTGCAGGAATCGGAATATCATATTGGAAGGGAGATTGTACTCTTGTTTTAGAGTCGGGAACGGTTTAAGTTCTCCCCCCATCACAATATCCCCCAGTACCCTAATGCCATGATTGGCCCAACAACTAACTTCTGGTACAAGTTGAAATTGAGGTAAATTACTGTTGCCCCATAGGGGGGTCCAGATGGACCAGGTTAGAGGGTCAGTCCTAACCAGCTGCAGCGCTTTTTGGAATGCACGAGCCACAGTCAACATAGGTAAAGTAGTAGCATAGTACTGGGACGGACCCCGGTATAGTGACCTAGCCAGACCTTCAAAAGAGCCTACTGCCGCTGCCTCCAAGACCACAGCTTGGTTATCCAGTTTAGGGTTTAGCCACCAATGCGCGAAGACCAATTGGCTAGCCAGAAAGTACAGTTTAAGGTCTGGGAGGGCTAAACCACCTCCTGTTAAGGGGGCACAAAGTGTCTTAAATGCTATGCGTGGATGCCCCCCCACCCATAAGAAGTTTCTAAGCAGTCTATCTACCCGCTTAAACCAACCTGCACTTGGGGTTATAGGAGAGTTCTGAAAGGCATACAGAAATTTTGGTAAGCTAACCATCTTGAAGATATTCACCCTACCAGGCAGTGAGAGTGGGAGCTCTTGCTACGTAGTAAGTTTGGCAGAAAGTGCCTTCACTATAGGGTCTAGGTTGAGAGCAGCATATTGCTGCAGATCCCTGTGTATCTCTATCCCAAGATATTTGAAAGTATCGACTACTTGCAAGTTTCCTATTCTCATGGGGCAATTCACTGGAAGTGGATCTATGGGGAAAATAATCGATTTACTTGCGTTGACCTTAAGTCCTGAAAATCCGCCAAAAGTCGCCACTGTTTGCAGGAGGGCTGTAAGAGCTTGATTGGGGTTCGCCAGGTAAATTAACATGTCATCTGCATAGAGAGACAATTTTTCTATCACCGTTCCCAACTTAAGCCCCTCAACCTGCCGGTTAGCTCTGATTTGTATTGCTAGGGGCTCTATGGCGAGAGCAAACAATAATGGCGACAGGGGGCATCCCTGACGTGTTCCCCTTTCCAAGTGCACCACGCTAGACAGAATGCCATTTACCAGAACTCTCGCCTGTGGACGTGCATACAAGGCACGAATCCAAGTCCTAAACCTCGGACCAATGTTATAGCGTGCCAATACCTCCCATAAGTAAGACCAATCCACAGTGTCAAAGGCTTTAGCCGTATCAAGCGACACCACAACTCTCTGCCCTCTATTTTCATGTTGAAGTGAAAGATTAGTATAGAGACGTCTCAAGTTAATGTTGGTGGACTTACTGGGCATGAAACCAGTTTGATCCGGGTGGACAAGCTCTTCAATAACGCCCTTGAGCCGGCTAGCTAAAATCTTGGCAAATATTTTAAGATCGCAATTCAGTAAGGAAATAGGGCGGTACGAGTCGCATTGGTCAGGTGGTTTACCAGGTTTAGGGATTAACGTTATATACGCCTGGTAGCAGGAGTCCGGCAGTGCTGTGGTCGGGGTAATATCATTAAACCAGGCGCTGAGTTTGGGGGCAAGCAGATTACTGTGCTGCTTTTACCATTCACCTGGAATACCATCAGGGCCAGGAGTTTTATTTGGTGGCAGATCCTTTATGGCCTTTTCTATCTCATCTTGGGAAATATCTATATCAAGCTGAGCTCCTTGTTCATCAGATAACCGGGGGAATCCAATGGAACTAAGATACTCCGCAAGTTCAGTGGGGGGAGCAGACGGGGGGGCAGCATATGTGGACTGGTAGTATCGGCCAAATGTATCAGCAAGCTCTTGACGTTCAGTAACCAGGTCACCAGCGCTATTACACACCCCTCTAATGACAGTATGTGAAAGAGCCCCTCTCGCCAGCATTGCTAACAGCTTCCCATTTTTATCGCCTTTATCAAACCAAGCAGCATTTCTATATAACTCTTTCTGGGAAAATTTATCCACATATAGTAAGTCAAGTTGCCTTTGGGCTGCGGCCATTTGGGTTGCCATTGCAGTAGAAGGGGACTCGGCCAACTCCTTCTCCGCCTCCAATAGCCTAGTATGGGATTGGGCCACCTCCGAGTCTACCTGTTTCCTTACTGACTTGATAAGTGAAATATAAGTCCCCCTAATAAAGGCTTTAGCCGCATCCCAGATTATCAAGTCTGACGCCGTGCCCTCATTAACCTCCCAGTATAGTGCCAGTGCCTGAGGAATGTCCTCAACCATTTTGGGGTGCTGTACCCATTTGGGAGATAGCCGCCACTGCGTGTCGCAGCGAATAGGCTTGGTTCTAATCCTTAGGCTCATTGGAGCGTGATCGGAGCATATTCTGGGCAATATCAGTACTTCCTCCAGTATTTGCAATATCTCATTAGTGACTAGATACAAATCTATACGGGAGAGAGCAGCCGTAGCTGACGAATAGCATGTAAATTGGGTGGACTGCGGATTTTTCCACCGCCAAGCATCTGTTAATCCCAAAGTAGCAGCCCACTGGGCAAAAGAGAGGGAGTCATGGGGGTTGGGTTTAAGTCTATCCGTGTCAGGGTTCAGGACCATATTAAAGTCCCCCGCCCAGATCGTAGGGAAATGTCCAAACATAGCAACCTTCAGTGCTATTTCATTTAACAGATGTGTATCCGCTGTGGGGGGGAGGTAGACATTAATTATAAGATAGGAGGTTCCCAAAATCTGAGCATGAAGTATTAGGTATCTGCCAAACCTGTCAGAAGTTAGGCCTTCCAGATGGAAGTTGAGGGATTTCCGGACAAGAATTGCCACCCCCCTAGAGTGGGTAGAGTATTCTGAAGTATAAGCAGCGGACACCAAGTGGCGTTTAAGGGCACGTGTGCGTTGCCCCACTAAGTGCGTTTCCTGGAGGAGCATGAGGTCTGCGCCAGACTTTTTTAACGTATCTAAAATAACTGATCTCTTAACTTTGTTATTTAGCCCTCTGACATTCCATGTAAGAACTTTAAAGTTGCCTGCAGCCATCTAGAAAACAATACAATTCGCTTGAGGCAGGCCATCCGGGGCAACCCCACGGCTCCAGCCCACCATACGTCTGATGTGTACCCATTACAGGTGAAATGTTACAGGCATCTAGCCCGGGGATGCCCCATCTGCCCGACCCCGCAACAACATCACAGTTATTCAATTCGACCCGTGAGACAAAGATTAAGGAAAGAAAAAGAGCAAAGATCAGATACAAAAAATACATTCCCCAAAGAAAAACAAAAAAACCCCCCTCCCGGTATCCTCCCCCAACGTGAAGATACATTAATCCCAGAACGTTCTAACCAACAAGAGTGAGGTCCGGATTAAGTCCCAACAGTTACTTAGTTAGAGCTCTGAACCAAAAAAAGGAAAAGAGAAAAAAACAAAAAACATAGCTCACACCATCAAATCGAGTGCCATAACATAAGCGAGAGTGTCAGAGTCATCTGGAGAACCCCAAAAGGAGGAGGGTGAAAGCAAGCCTTGTAACTCAGACACAGTCCCACAAAGTCACAGTAGCAGGTAGCCATAGGGGAGTTAGGGAAAAAAAAAAAAAAACATATCCCGACCATGCGTGCCAGAGAAAATTGAGGTAATCAGAGTAATTCACAGCATGGATGGAAACTGGAACTCTCAAGGTGCCTGCCAGTGGCTCAACCAATGCAATCAAACAATCATCCTGAATAGGGGTAGATCAAGAAAGTAACAAAAAATAGAAAACAGTCGCTTCAGGTACAGCATGAGCTCTGCGACCCTTAACAGCGGCCCGTGTGACAGTGTGGTGCCATAAATATACTGTACCGGTCCACGGCCCAGGATCAACTCTTGGATGACTCACAGGAGCAAACAGAAGATCCGCTGAATTAAGGTTGGGGATTCCGCAACGGAGTAGGTCTGCGATCCAGCCAGTCAGCCACCAACTCAGGTTTGTCAAAGAAGAGTGACTTGTTTCCCTCCTGGATTCGTAGCTTGGCTGGGAACAGCATGGAATATTCGAGCCCCAAATCTCTTAGCCGGCGTTTGACTCCTTGATAGGAACTCCTTTTCTTCTGGACTGCCGTGGAGTAATCCGGGTAGAGCGACACTCGGGCCCCCTCAAACAATATGTCTCCCTTCTTCCGTGCCGCTCTTAGGGCTGCATCCCTATCCCGATAATTCAAAAGCTTAAGGAGGAAGGCTCTAGGGGGCGCCCCCGGGGGTAGGGGCCTGGTAGGGACCCTATGTGCCCGTTCCACAACAAATTGCGATGAGAAATTCTCCTGTCCCAGCGTGTCTTTGAGCCACTGCTCAGCAAAGAGCTCTGGGTTGGGCCCCTCCGCTCGTTCAGGCAGGCCTACAATCCTTACATTGGACCGTCTCTGCCTATTCTCCATATCATCAATCCTATCAGTGGCTGTTTGCAGGAGACCCTTTAGCTGTGCTATGTCCCCAGGGACCCGATTGGTTCGGTCTTCCAGCCCCTCCACCCTCTCCTCCAAGCGCCCTGTGCGCTCTCTCATATTCTGCATGTCCTGCTTAATAAGGGAGAGGTCAACTTTAATTTCCTCCAGTTTGGAGGTGAATGTAGCAGCCAACGTAGTCTGGCATTGAGTAATAGCTGCCATTAAATCCGCAGGAGAGGGATCCGGGGGTGCAGACGCAACATCTACTGGAGGCTCAGGCGGCAAGGGAGGAGGAGACGGGGCCTGCTGCGGGGCGCATGCTGAGTCGGCGCCATCTTGGGGAATCACTCGCGCAAACTGTTCAAGCCGCACGGCTGCCTCAGATTTATTTGTGCGCGTGTTCTTACCCATCATCAGTGCACTCGGGAGTCAGCGGATAACAGGCTCTCTCGTGCCACGAATTCTGCGAAGATGGTGCTTGCGAATGGGCAGACAGGATAATAGAGGTTCGGAGCTCCTCAAAAGTGCGTGCAGCAGTTCGCCATCAGGCCACGCCCCCCACCCAATTTGTATTTGGAGGAATGTGTACTTTCTGAAAATATATGGTTTTCTGGGGTGAACATAGTTTTTTATACCTTTGCAACCCCCCCCCAATCTATGCAGATTTGTTGATTTTGCAGTATCTTAAAGGAACAGTAACACCAAAAACTGAAAGTGTTTTAAAGTAATGGAAATACCATGTAGTGTTGCCCTGCACTGGTAATACTGATGTGGTTGCTTCAGAAACACTACTATAGATCATATAAACAAGCTGCTGAGTAGCAATGGCGGAAATTGAAAAACGGCTATATGGCACAGGATAAGTAATGGATAACAGATAACATTATGTTCTACAGAGCTTATCTGCTGTGTAACTTGAGCCTTTTCTCCTTTGAATGGCTGCCCCCATGGCTACACAGCAGCTTATTTATATAAACAATAGTAATGTTTATGAAGCAAACACAGCAGTTTTACTAGTGCAGGGCAACACTGAATTATATTTTTATTACTTTTTTTATTTTTTTTTACTTTAAAACAATTTCATTTTTTGATGTTACTGGTCCTTTAATTACAGAACTGATAGCTCAAATGGGGTGTCTACATTTTGCGCCCCCCCCCTGTGTGCCACATGCTTATTATACCCATACATATTGGACATCAAACTGTTCAGTGGACTCCTGGCAATTATTTTCAGGGTGTTTTACATTGGTACCTAATGATGTGTGGGAGATATGATGCTGTAGATTGGAAGCTTCGAGGTAATTTTTCAAAAAATTCACCAATTTCTATAAAAAATTATATCCTTAGGAAAGAATCGCAACTTGGTTGTTTGGCATACATAGATATATTTAACCATTTTTGATTTGTCAGAATATGATCTTTTTTAATAATGTGTAGTTTTCTAGGGTAAACCTACTGTTAGTGGAGTGTTTGGCCTTGAAATCAGAAGTATGCTGTTTTGTGGAGCAGTGCTTTGGAAATTTGATAGTGTACTACCTGGAGATTTTGATGTATACAAGTGAGAAATCGTCATAAAACTATCTATATTTGGTATTGGTGCATTCAAGAGACATCGAACTTTCCAAATCAGCTATGTTCTTGTACATGAAATAAATTGTGTTTCTGATATATATGATTGTACTATGTTAAACATGATTGTTTTCATTTTATTAGACACTTAGAAGCCTATATCTTTTCACAGAAGTGGAATAAGTGGAAAATAATATATTGTTTTCCTGGTAAACTAAAAGACCCCCCCAGGAAAAGCCCTTAAAGTGAAAGAGTACAAAAAGTAAAAAAAAAATGCTTGGCAGTAGATGTTCGCATTTAGGACAGGGAAAGGGTTAAAGGAGGTGGAGGTTAACACTTGTCTAAACACAAGAGTATATTCAATACTGCAGAAAAAAAAGGCAGAAGCCTGGAAAGCACAACTATTCTACAAACAGGTTTATTGAAGTGACATACAGCCCTTTCTCAATTGAAACATGTACAAGTAGTTTAAGCTTTTTTTAATACATTGTTAAAGGTTTGAATCAGGCTGCTGACAGGTTTAAAGCAACTTAAAGCAAACAAATCATCTGAAAAGGATAAGTATTTCTTAACTGCTATTTTATATTAAGGTTTATATTTAACTACTGTGGTTTTATTTTTTTTTAAAGGTTTTTTTTTCTGTCTTGGGTGCTAAACAGCAAAGTTTGGTGTGCTAGTGTGCTTACAGCAAGTTTGTCACAACCTGCTTTACTTTGCAGTTTTCCCTCCGTTTGAGGGGGTGGGGTTTGATTAGTTGCACCTGAACAGACTGTATAAATATAACCCCTGGCACTCCAGTGAGTCTGTTTGAATCAGGCTGCTGACAGGTTTAAAGCAACTTAAAGCAAACAAATCATCTGAAAAGGATAAGTATTTCTTAACTGCTATTTTATATTAAGGTTTATATTTAACTACTGTGGTTTTATTTTTTTTTAAAGGTTTTTTTTTCTGTCTTGGGTGCTAAACAGCAAAGTTTGGTGTGCTAGTGTGCTTACAGCAAGTTTGTCACAACCTGCTTTACTTTGCAGTTTTCCCTCCGTTTGAGGGGGTGGGGTTTGATTAGTTGCACCTGAACAGACTGTATAAATAGAACCCCTGGCACTCCAGTGGAGCTTCTCTTAAGTGTTTGTTCGTTAAGTGGGGGATCTGTAAGTGGAGTTATAAACAAGTGGAGTTATAAACAAGTGGAGTTATAAACAAGTGGAGTTATAAACAAGTGGAGTTATAAACAAGTGGAGTTATAAACAAGTGGAGTTATAAACAAGTGGAGTTATAAACAAGTGGAGTTATAAACAAGTGGAGTTATAAACAAGTGGAGTTATAAACAAGTGGAGTTATAAACAAGTGGAGTTATAAACAAGTGGAGTTATAAACAAGTGGAGTTATAAACAAGTGGAGTTATAAACAAGTGGAGTTGAAAACTAAAGGAGGTTCAAACTAGGTCAAAAGTTTTGTTCTAAACTCTCACTTTTATTTTATATATTTATTTTTATTTTTTCCTGTTTTGATCTGTAACTGGGATAATGAGTGCTAGCAAGATTGAAGGTCTGACTCAGTGCACAGTCTGCCATATGTATGCAGATTTGGAACAAGAGATCCAAAATGCTTACCTCTGTGGTGGTTGTGAGCAAATTGCCACTTTGGAGGCTCAAGTTAGAGCACTAGAGCAACAAATTGCAACACTGCGGTCGATTGACAATCTTGAAAGGAGTCTTTTGCTCACTGAGCAGGACCTAGCGGGGTCAGATAGTTTGGGGGGAACAGAACAGCAGCAGGATGTTGAGGCAGCTAGCTGGGTGACAGTTAGAAAATCTAAGGTGGGCAAAAGGAAAATGGAGGCTGATCCGGAGATTATACATCGCAACAAATTTGCCAGATTGTGTGAAGATGATGGGAGTATGAACTCTGGATTGGCAATTCTAGATGGGGCTGATCTCTCTAACAGCCGGGAGACCAGTTTCTCTAGTAGTGGTGGGGGGGAGAGTAGAGTCAGGCCTAAGCAGATTGTGGTTGTAGGGGACTCAATTATTAGGAAAGTGGATAGGGTAATTTGTCATCCGGATCGCTACAACCGAACAGTTTGCTGTCTACCTGGTGCCAGGGTTCGGCATGTGGTTGATCGGATAGACAAATTATTGGGTGGGGCTGGGCATGACCCAGCTGTCTTAGTGCATATCGGTACTAATGACAAAATAAATGGTAGATGGAAGACCTTAAAGAATGATTTCAGGGATCTAGGCTCTAAGATCAAGGAAAGGTCTTCCAAAGTCATCTTTTCTGAAATTTTGCCTGTGCCACGTGCAAGTTTAGGAAAACAGCAGGAGTTTAGGGAGCTAAATGCGTGGCTCAAGTCTTGGTGCAGGAAGGAAGGGTTTGGGTTCCTAGAGCACTGGGCTGACTTTTCATTGGGGTACAACCTATACAGCCGTGACGGTTTGCACCTCAATGGAAGGGGGTCCGCGGTGCTAGGGGAAAGAATGGCTAAGAGGTTGGAGGAGTGTTTAAACTAGGCAAGAGGGGGTGGGTGAGATAAAGGATTATGGGGAAGCTAGTGTAGACGGGGCAGTGGGGTTAGTAAGGGGTCATGGGGGAGGAGTGAGGGGGGCATACAGTTTACCACCTAAGGAGGTCCCTCTGTTACAAGGAAAACAGAATAATACTAACTTAACATATAATTCTTCACTAAGTAATGCACATTTCAAAAGTAAAAGTAGTAACCTCCGCTGTATGCTGGCAAATGCACGGAGTTTGTCAGGTAAAATGGGAGACCTAGAATTAATTGCATGCTCTAAAAATTATGATATAATTGGTATCACTGAGACCTGGTGGGATGAAACATGTGACTGGATTGTGAATTTAAATGGTTACACCCTTTTTAGGAGGGACAGAGAGATTAAAAAGGGTGGAGGAGTGTGTTTGTATGTAAAGCCTGAATTAAAGCCATGCGCTAAAGAAATAAAAATAGCTGGCACTGGTGAGGGTGTAGAATCACTCTGGGTAGAGATTTCGACTGGGCAAAAGGTAACAAAAAGAATTATCATTGGTGTATGCTATAAACCACCTCGTATAAGTGTCGAGTATGAAGCCCAGCTACTCTTGCAGATACAAGCGGCTTCACAGCTGGGTCAAGTTGTTGCTATGGGTGACTTCAATTATCCAGACATTGACTGGGGTAATGGGGTTGCTAAGACAGAAAAAGCTAATAGGTTTGTAAATATGCTGAATGACAGCTCGTTCAAGGACCTACTAGGAATAACTCTCTTTTGGACCTTGTAATAACTAACAATACTGAACTCATCTCTAACATTTGTGTGGGTGAGCATTTAGGGAATAGTGATCATAACATGGTCTCCTTTGAGATTCTGTTGCAGAAGCAATTCTATAAGGGAGTAACTAAAACACTAAATTTCAGACGTGCAAACTTTGACAGTATAAGGGCATCTCTGCAACATATTAAGTGGGAAATGCTTTTCACAGGGTTAAACACAGAACAAAAATGGGAAGTCTTTAAAATGCTGCTTAATAAATATACCTGTCAGTATATTCCACTTGTAAGCAAGGAACGTCGTTGCAAAGCAAAACCTTTTTGGTTCAATAGAAGCGTTGGTGTTGAGGTGGGTAAGAAAAGACGTGCTTTTAAGGCTTTCAAGTTAGCTGGTACAGCCGAAACATTTATAAGGTACAAGGAGGCCAATAAATCATGCAAAGAAGCTATAAGGCAAGCTAAAATTGCTATAGAAAAGGATATTGCAGCAAGCAGTAAAAAAAATCCAAAATTATTTTTTAAATATGTTAATAGTAAAAAATGAAGCAGGAAGGGGTGGGACCCTTACTATCAGAGGGGGGTCAGCTGGTTGATGAAAACAAAATAAAAGCGCAGATTCTGAACTCGTATTTTTCATCTGTCTACACAAATGAGGAACCAGTAAGTGAAGGTTTCCTTCTTAACACTCCCAATTCTAGTAATACAACTAATGATGCATGGTTCACACATGAAGAAATTCAAAAGAAACTTGAACATGTTAAGATTAACAAAGGTCCAGGGCCAGATGGTATTCATACCAGGGTAATTAGCGAGCTTAGCTCTGTGATTGCCAAACCTCTTTACTTAATTTTTCAGGATTCATTGAGATCTGGCATAGTGCCGAGAGACTGGCGAATTGCTAATGTGGTGCCTCTATTCAAAAAGGATCCCGTTCTCAGCCTCAAAACTATAGGCCAGTTAGTCTGACGTCAGTATTAGGAAAGCTTTTCGAAGGGTTAATAAAGGATAAGATACTGGACTTCATAGCAAATCATAATACTATGAGTTTGTGCCAGCATGGTTTTATGCGTAATAGATCTTGCCAGACTAACTTAATTTCTTTTTACGAGAATGTAAGTATAGTCCTCGATTCTGGGATGGCAGTGGATGTGATTTACTTAGACTTTGCTAAAGCATTTGATACAGTGCCACACAAAAGGTTACTGGTTAAATTAAGGAATGTTGGCCTGGAACATAGTATTTGTACTTGGATAGAGAACTGGCTAAAAGATAGACTACAAAGAGTGGTGGTAAATGGAACATTTTCTAATTGGACCAGTGTTGTTAGTGGAGTACCGCAGGGCTCTGTACTAGGTCCCTTGCTTTTCAACTTGTTTATTAACCCTTTAACTGCCAAGAACGTAGCTCCTACGTTCTTTGAAAAAAGGCTTTAAGTGCCAAGAACGTAGGAGCTACGTTCTTTACTAAAACAGCTCTCTCTCTGCACACACTGCAAAATCAGCGTGCAGAGAGGAGCAGCTAGCAGCAGAACCCCCTAGGCAACGAGCTTACCTGAAAAAGATCGGCGATCCTCCACTCCAGAGTCGCAGAGAGACGCAGCAACAGCAGCAACCGATTCAGCAGCTTCCATGTCCCAAGCATCAGCACAGCACATGTTCCTGCTCCGCCCACGCACTTCCTGGTGCTGTGACTCGGCGTGTTTCAACTGAAAAGCACTGAAAAGGACTCCTCTTCATCTAGATTTGGTAAGTGCCCCTTTTTTTTACTTATTTACAGGTATTTACAGGTATTTACAGGCATTTACAGGCATTTACATATACACAGTACACATACTAGTAAAAGTAGTTTTTGTTTTTTTTTGATTTTCTGATTTTTTTGATTTTTCAAACTTTTGCACATATATTACATACTCAAATACATATACGCAAATATTTATACACTTTTTAGAGCTGTACATCCATGCATACACAAACACACACTTATAGGGGTTTTTTTTTTGTTTTTTTAGTTCATTTTCTAAGTTTCCCTTATGTTATTTCCCTAAAAACTTTAGATTTCACAGCATGACTACTGGATCAAGCATTCTGACCTCTAACCACGCTGTCGGATCAGTTATTTTGTTATTTCGTTGATTTTCCTAATTGTATTTGCTTTTTTGTGATTTTTATTGCAGTTTTATGCTTGCATTGTTTTTCCTTATGTAATGTTTTAGCCTCATTTACACTTTGATAATTTGGGATAGAAACATATTTTTAGCAACTCTGTGTTCGTCAGAATGTGTACTTTCCAAAAATATATGGTTTTGGGGGGTCTTTGTACTGTTAGGGGGTCTTACGGCAAATTATATGCAGTCAGAGTGCTATGTTCACAGGAGGCGAATTGACGGCTGAGAAAATTCTTATGCACTGTTTTTATTTGGGGTCCGCACGTGCCCACCTGCTTTGGTTTATCTATGCATATTGGGCATCAAACTGTTCAGTAGACCCTTGGCGTCAATATTTAGGGTGTTTTCTAATTGTATGTAAGAAATTGGGTGAGATGAATGCGACCAACTGCAATATTTTTAGGCGATTTTCAGAAATATCATAAAAACCACTGCCTTTAGCGTTGCTTTGCAGTATGTACATTTGGAGCAGAAAGATAATTTTAGCAAATTTTTATTCGGCACAAGGTGTACTTTCCAAAAATATATGGTTTTGGGGGGTCTTTGTACGGTTAGGGGGTCTTACGGCACATTATATGCAGTCAGAGTGCTATGTTCACATGAGTCGAATTGACAGCCGAGAAAATTCTTATGCACTGTTTTTATTTGGGTTCCGCACGTGCCCACCTGCTTTGGTTTATCTATGCATATTGGGCATCAAACTGTTCAGTAGACCCTTAGTGTCAATATTTATGGTGTTTTCTAATTGTATGTAAGAAATTGGGTGAGATAAATGCGACCAACTGCAATATTTTTAGGCGATTTTCAGAAATGTCATAAAAACCGCTGCCTTTAGCATAGTATTGCAGTATGTAAGTTTGGAGTAGAAAGACAATTATAGCAAATTTTTATTTAGCAGAATGTGTACTTTCCAAAAATATATGGTTTTGGGGGGTCTTCGTACTGTTAGGGGGTCTTACGGCACATTACATGGAGTCAGAGTGCTATCTTCACAGAAGGCGAATTGACAGCCGAGAAAATTCTTAAGCACTATTTTCATTTGGGGTCCGCACGTGCCCACCTGCTTTGGTATATCTATGCATATTGGGCATCAAACTGTTCAGTAGACCCTTGGTGTCAATATTTAGGGTGTTTTCTAATTGTATCTAAGAAATTGGGTGAGGTAAATGCGACCAACTGCAATATTTTTTGGTGATTTTCAGAAATATCATATAAACCACTGCTTTAGCGTTGCTTTGCAGTATGTACATTTGGAGCAGAAAGATAGTTTTAGCAAATTTTTATTCGGCACAAGGTGTACTTTCCAAAAATATATGGTTTTGGGGGGTCTTTGTACTGTTAGGGGGTCTTACGGCACATTATATGCAGTCAGAGTGCTATGTTCACAGGAGTTGAATTGACAGTCGAGAAAATTCTTAGGCACTGTTTTTATTTGGGGTCCGCACGTGCCCACTTGCTTTGGTTTATCTATGCATATTGGGCATCAAACTGTTCAGTAGACCCTTAGTGTCAATATTTATGGTGTTTTCTAATTGTATGTAAGAAATTGGGTGAGATAAATGCGACCAACTGCAATATTTTTAGGCGATTTTCAGAAATGTCATAAAAACCGCTGCCTTTAGCATAGTATTGCAGTATGTAAGTTTGGAGTAGAAAGACAGTTATAGCTAATTTTTATTCAGCAGAATGTGTACTTTCCAAAAATATATGGTTTTCTGGGGTGAACCTAGTTTTTTGTACCTTTGCCTGTTGCAAAATGCTGTATATGTGCTGGTTATGCAGTATCTGGAATTACAGAACTCGTATGGGGTGTCTTCTTTCTGGGGCCCCTATATGCCACATACTTAGGGGTACCTATGCATATTGGGTATCAAACTGTTCAGCGTACCCCAGACTTTCATGTTTAGGAAGTTTTATATTGCTATATATTGATATGTAGGAGATACAATGCTTTAGAGTTGGAGTATTGAGGAGATTTTTGTATATGTCATAAAAATTGCAAAATGTAGGAAAGCTTTGCGGCTTGGTACTTTGGAGTAGAAAATCGTGCCTACCCATTTTAGATTTGTCAGAATGTGTACTTTCCAAAAACATATGGTTTTCTGGGGTGAACATAAATTTTTGTACTTTTGCCCCTTGAAAAATGCTGTAAATGTGCTGATTTTGCAGTATTTGGAATTACAGAACTGTCTTCGTTCTATGGCCCCTATACGCCATATACTTATGTGTACCTATGCATATTGGGCATCAAATTGTTCAGCAGACCCTTGGCTTTCATATTTAGGGTGTTTTATCTTGGTATGTAATGATATGTGGGAGATACGATGCTTCAGAGTTGCAATATTGAGGTGATTTTCTGTAATGTCATAAAAATTGCCAAATGTAGGAAAGCTTTGCAGCTTGGTACTTTGGAGTAGAAAGACGTGCATACCCATATTAGATTCGTCAGAATGTGTACTTTCCAAAAACATATGGTTTTCTGGGGTGAACATACATTTTTGTACTTTTGCCCCTTGAAAAATGCTGTAAATGTGCTTATTTTGCAGTATCTGGAATTCCAGAACTGATAACTCGTATGGGGTGTCTTCGTTCTGGGGCCCCTATACTCCACATACTTAGGTGCACCTATGCATATTGGGCATCAAACTGTTCAGCAGACCCTGGGCTTTCATGTTTAGGGAGTTTTATCTTGGTATATAATGATATGTGGGAGATACGATGCTTCAGAGTTGCAATATTGATGTGATTTTCGGCAATGTCATAAAAATTTCGAAATGTAGGAAAGCTTTGTGGATTGGTACTTTGGAGTAGAAAGACGTGCATACCCATATTAGATTCGTCAGAATGTGTACTTTCCAAAAACATATGGTTTTCTGGGGTGAACATACATTTTTGTACTTTTGCCCCTTGAAAAATGCTGTAAATGTGGTGATTTTGCAGTATTTGGAATTCCAGAACTGATAAATCGTATGGGGTGTCTTTGTTCTGGGGCCCCTATACTCCACATACTTAGGTGCACCTATGCATATTGGGCATCAAACTGTTCAGCGGACCCTGGGCTTTCATATTTAGGGTGTTTTATCTTGGTATGTAATGATATGTGGGAGATACGATGCTTCAGAGTTGCAATATTGAGGTGATTTTCTGTAATGTCATAAAAATTGCCAAATGTAGGAAAGCTTTGCGGCTTGGTACTTTGGAGTAGAAAGACGTGCATACCCATATTAGATTCATCAGAATGTGTACTTTCCAAAAACATATGGTTTTCTGGGGTGAACATACATTTTTGTACTTTTGCCCCTTGAAAAATGCTGTAAATGTGCTTATTTTGCAGTATCTGGAATTCCAGAACTGATAACTCGTATGGGGTGTCTTCGTTCTGGGGCCCCTATACTCCACATACTTAGGTGCACCTATGCATATTGGGCATCAAACTGTTCAGCGGACCCTGGGCTTTCATGTTTAGGGAGTTTTATCTTGGTATATAATGATATGTGGGAGATACGATGCTTCAGAGTTGCAATATTGATGTGATTTTCGGCAATGTCATAAAAATTTCGAAATGTAGGAAAGCTTTGTGGATTGGTACTTTGGAGTAGAAAGACGTGCATACCCATATTAGATTCGTCAGAATGTGTACTTTCCAAAAACATATGGTTTTCTGGGGTGAACATACATTTTTGTATTTTTGCCCCTTGAAAAATGATGTAAATGTGCTTATTTTGCAGTATCTGGAATTCCAGAACTGATAACTCGTATGGGGTGTCTTCGTTCTGGGGCCCCTATACTCCACATACTTAGGTGCACCTATGCATATTGGGCATCAAACTGTTCAGCGGACCCTGGGCTTTCATATTTAGGGTGTTTTATCTTGGTATGTAATGACATGTGGGAGATACGATGCTTCAGAGTTGCAATATTGAGGTGATTTTCTGTAATGTCATAATATTGCCAAATGTAGGAAAGCTTTGCGGCTTGGTACTTTGGAGTAGAAAGACGTGCATACCCATATTAGATTCGTCAGAATGTGTACTTTCAAAAAACATATGGTTTTCTGGGGTGAACATACATTTTTGTACTTTTGCCCCTTGAAAAATTATGTAAATGTGCGGATTTTGCAGTATCTGGAATTCCAGAACTGATAACTCATATGGGGTGTCTTCGTTCTGGGGCCCCTATACTCCACATATTTAGGTCATATAGGCATATTGGGCATCAAACTGTTCAGCGGACCCTGGGCTTTCATATTTGGGGTGTTGTATCTTGGTATATAATGATATGTGGGAGATACAATGCTGTAGACTGGACACGTTGAGGTAATTTTTCAAAAATGTAACACATTTTTATAAAAACTGCTAACTTTAGGAAAGAATTGCAACTTGGTAGTTTGGAGTACAAATATATATTTACCCATTTTGAACTCGTTGGAATCTGTTCTTTCCAATGAGGGGTAGTTTTTTAGGGTAAACCTACTGTAAGTGGAATGTTTGGCCTTGAAATCAGATGTATGCTGTTTTGTGGAGCGGTGCTTTGGAAATTTGGTAGTATACTGCTTCAGAGTTTTCAACTATCGAAGTGAGAAATCTCCATAAAATTATATATATTTGGTATTGGTTTGTTCGGGAGACACAGAACTTTCCAAATCTGCCATGTTCTCATGCATAAAATAAATTATGCTTCTGATATATGCGTTTGTATCATGTGAAACTGTTTTTTTTTTGGTTTTTTTATACACTTAGAAGCCCATATCTTTTTACAGGACTGGAATGACAACTAAATTCTAGCATATTTTGAAAGCTTAGGTTGTCCTGAAAAAAACAATATCTTGTTTTCATGGGTAAACTAAAAGACCCCCCCAGGAAAGTCCCCTAAAGTGAAAGAGCAAAAAATGTTCAAAAACGGTCTGGCAATAGAAGTTCCAACTTGGCCAAATTGGCTGGCAGCGAAAGGGTTAATGACCTGGAGGTGGGCATTGAAAGTATTGTTTCTATTTTTGCAGATGATACTAAATTGTGCAGAACTATAGGTTCCATGCAGGATGCTGCCACTTTGCAAAGTGATCTGTCTAAACTGGAAAACTGGGCAGCAAACTGGAAAATGAGGTTCAATGTTGATAAATGCAAGGTTATGCACTTTGGCAAAAATAATATAAATGCAAGTTATACACTAAATGGCAATGTGTTGGGAGTTTCCTTAAATGAAAAGGATCTAGGGGTCTTTGTAGATAACACGTTGTCTAATTCTGGGCAGTGTCATTCTGTGACTACTAAAGCAAATAAAGTTCTGTCTTGCATAAAAAAGGGCATTAACTCAAGGGATGAAAACATAATTATGCCTCTTTATAGGTCCCTGGTAAGGCCTCATCTGGAGTATGCAGTTCAGTTTTGGACTCCAGTCCTTAAGAGGGATATAAATGAGCTGGAGAGAGTGCAGAGACGTGCAACTAAATTGGTTAGAGGGACGGAAGACTTAAATTATGAGGGTAGACTGTCAAGGTTGGGGTTGTTTTCTCTGAAAAAAAGGCGCTTGCGAGGGGACATGATTACACTTTACAAGTACATTAGAGGACATTATAGACAAATGGCAGGGGACCTTTTTACCCATAAAGTGGATCACCGTACCAGAGGCCACCCCTTTAGACTAGAAGAAAAGAACTTTCATTTGAAGCAACGTAGAGGGTTCTTCACAGTCAGGACAGTGAGGTTGTGGAATGCACTGCCGGGTGATGTTGTGATGGCTGATTCAGTTAATGCCTTTAAGAATGGCTTGGATGATTTTTTGGACAGACATAATATCAAAGGCTATTGTGATACTAAACTCTATAGTTAGTATAGGTATGGGTATATAGAATTTTAATTAAAAGTAGGGAGGGGTGTGTGTATGGATGCTGGGTTTTCATTTGGAGGGGTTGAACTTGATGGACTTTGTCTTTTTTCAACCCAATTTAACTATGTAACTATGTAACTATGTAAAGGAGTACTAAACCCCCCCCCCACAGTCACTGGCCCCCTTACCTTCCTCCCCCATGCTAAGTGTTACCCCAGAATTATGTCCCCCTGTATAAATACTGACCATACATGCAGAGTCAGCGCAGCAGAGCTCACGGGCACCATCTTCCGGCTTAGTATTCTTTGGGTCTTTTTCCCTCCCGTCTGCAATTTCCATCAGTTTTGGCGCATGCGCAGTTGTCGCGAACCGGACGATTGCTCCAACTGCGTATGCGCCAATACGATGCCGACTTTACGAAGAGTACCGAAGCGCCGAAGATGGCACCCGTGAACTCCGCTGTGCTCACTCTGCATGTGCTGTCAGTATTTCTACAGGGGACATAATTCTGGGTAAACACTGAGCAGAGGGAGATGCAGGGAGGAGGGCCAGTGGGGACTTTTGACCGTTGGGGGGTTTATTTCTCCTTTAACCATATCAACCAAAATAAAAGGGTGTGATGAATACCTTTTTTTGTTTTGCAGCTTCATAAACACAGACTTTATTTTTCTAGGATAATGTAATTGAGTATGTGCAAAGGAAATTATCCATGAAAACTGTGTTTTATTTTGTTCTCGATTGTTATGCATTGTGTGCTTTTGTGGCGCAGCTAACAAAATACAGTGGTGACAGTCATACAAAAGTAAGTTATACAAGTAGTGATGGAATACCATCATTATGACACATTCTTCCTGAGTAATAGATACAAAAAAATCAGCTTTAGGCTCTGTAAGGAATAATCTGTATGTATCTGATAAATATATACAGTATCATATTTTGGAAATTACCATTTCCCCAGTGGTGCCTTTAGTAACTAGAGGGTTTATAAATCTTCCTTTTAGGGACCATGCACTGCTGTTCCTGAAGCAATGGATTCTGCTCTCTGTGCTGGATTATATATAAATGTAATACAATTTAGAGGAGTGCCCACATAAAGAACCCCTTATGAATATAGCACTGCAGAACCCAGGAAGTGCAGTATACATGAGAAATGTTTTGCAAAGTGCAACAAAATGGCCTGTTAAATCCAACTACAGTATCTACTGTTTAATGGATACTAGGGCAGCAGATATTAAAATTAAGACTTGTTTACTTGGTTGGAAGTGTTGAACAAATTGTTTGTCAAAATACCAATAAGGGACACCTGATTACTGACATTCACAGCAGAATATTTTTTTTTTATTTCACCATTTTAAGATAAATCTGGAAGACACAAGATGGAGAAAGTAAATAGCGATTTTCATTTTCAATAATATTTCAGGATTGTGTTGTTTCATGTTTTATACAGGGCTGGTTTAACCCTAGGGGCAAACTGTGCATCTGCCCACGACCCATGAATTTTAGGGGGTCCACTGTCCCAGTATGTTTTTTAAATTTAATTTATTTACCTCCCACTGCCCTCCTTACCTCCAACTGTTCTTGCTGTCCTCCTTACCCCCCGCCACTCTTCTTCTGTCTTTCACGAAAGGCTGTGCATTCCACAGTGGAACGCACAGCCATCTTGGATTTTTGTGCAGTGTATGGAGCAGGCAGACAGAGAGAGAGATAAAGTGCAACAAGCAGCTGTGGGAGCACAAGGAGAGAAGAAAACTTCACTATTGGTATTCTGCTTGTGCAACTATAAGGTAATGCATTCAATCTATCCACTGAACTTACTGGTATGTATAGAGTTAAAGGAGTGTTCATTGGACATTTTTCAGGGATCTTACTGGCAGTCTGAAATTGATGGATTGCTTTTTGGCCATTTCTACAATGATTATACTAGCAAAGATGGGGTTAATATACTGATTATCCATTTTCTATAGCAGTTGTTATCCATTTTATGTAGAATTAAAATGGCATGTCTGGGGTTAATATCATTATTCATTTTGTATAGTAATTATACTGGCTTACTGTACTTTTCTTACCTTACTCAAGTTGCTTCATTAGACATTTGTCATTAAAATGTGACCTTTGGATTGATTGGCCATGCCCACCTACTAGGATTCTTCATCAGAAACTTCAAGTTCTTCAGATGCCTATATTTCATTCTCCTTGTGCAGAAATATCTGGTTGTGGTAACTGAGGTTTTGAAGGCATAATGGGGAAGTAAAAAGGGCTGTGAAGTAAAATAAATCTTTTATAGTCAGAACACTTTGTCAATTTGAGAAGAATGCTGATTCAACAAGTCTTTGAAGGACATTAGCGGCAGTAGAAGTGGCAACACTGGCAAATGAATTTCTAAAGTGAGCTCAAAATGAAACAGATCTGCTTTAGTAATGGGCAACTCACACTTTGAGAATAAAAACAGAGATTTACAGTCATCAAAAATGCATTTGACTGAATTATTACAATCCCTGTTTAGGCATGCAGGTTACTTGATTTTCAAGAGCACTAGAAGGCATAATGCTTTGTATGTTTAAAAATAAGCCTTTGTTATTTTTAGGAACTAGATTGCCTTTTAGTAATTATTGGGATTCAAAAGATTAAATGGCCAAATCTTTCAGAGAAAAGGTTAAACTTCTTTTCAGTGTGTTCCAATCTCCTTCCGCATAAAGGTTTAATAATGCCCTTAATGCAATTTCATTATCCAATCTTTATAAATATTTGAATTCTGGGGTAATCCTTTGTACAGGCAAGTGGTTTTCCCACATCTTTCATTTTCCCACTTACTATTCATGTCTCATCTTGAAGACCCAGCCTGTGTGTACATTATATTTCTCCTCCAGTAATGCTAAACACAGTGCAGTAGATATATACCAAGTGATAAATTACATATGTTTGGTTGTCTATGCTGTAAACCTGTAAGTGTTCATTTAACGCCTGAGTTTTTTTACAATGCTCTAGGGCCATATATCTAATTTTATTTCAAAATTAGTTGAATTTATCCTTCACTGATCTTCTTTAGTTAAAAAAATTTTTTTTAGAGCAGGCTATTCAGATATTAAGAAAAAGGTCTCAATTAAAAGTAACAGATATATCATTTTGAATGATGAATCAAGCACGCAGTTCTCTGTTGTTTCCTTGTTTGCATTTATGTGCATGTGTTCTGTATCTTTACTAAGATAGTTATGATAGTCTAGTGATGTAATACAGTATTGTTATCTGGGGAACAATGGCAAGAGTAGATCATCACTCCATATCCTTGGCACAATGGCAGCAGCTAGTGTTTGCCACGATGGGAACTGTTAGTTACTAAAGCTTAACTAAAAAGTAGAGTAGAAATGTTGCACATTATGTTATGGGCTTCAATACCAGCCCATGGCATGCCTTTTATTCTGCTGATGCCACTGCATGTGCTCTGTGCTGCTTTCAGTTACTGAGAGACCGACGCACAACATACTAATTATATATTATATAAATGTCAGCACCAGAACAATTAGCATCAAAATTTAATTAGCATTATATAAGCATTAGCTTATATGACAGGCCAACCTCATTTTCTGTTTGACGATTTGTGACGGGCCCCAAAACTTAACTTCTCAACAGCTGATTAAAGCACACTGAGTGTGTGCACAGTCACTGACACTCCTAACAAAATCCAAGATGGTAAACTCCTGTGATAACTAGAAAGCCTGGATAGTTACGACTACCCCTACTGAACCATTGCCGCTTACCTTTTCCTTTTTCTCCCAAAGAAAATATGCACAACAGTCCAGGATGTATGTGAAATGGCTAAGCTTTATTAACACCGTAAACAAGCTAACACGTTGCATAACAATTGAATAAAGAACATTACCACCTGGAAATTCTTGCCTACTCCACTGGATTGAATGGTGCCCTCTGCCATGCTGGCCACCAAGCTGCACTGTGATTAGTTGGGCAAGTGAAGGCATAAGTAGGCCTTACTCTGAACTCCTACCTCCAGGGACCTTTACCAAAGGAGGTTAAACACCAAACCATAAACTCCAGGAATACTAGCCTATTCTCACTCTGGCAAGCATCCCCCCATTAAACTCCCCTGCTGTGACTAAATGAAATCCCATCAGGAGAAGCCAAAACTTTCTGAACACCACCAAATCCCTTACCCTCTGGCCAAACCATTTTAGGGCGTTGGGCAGGATGCTGCTCTCTGCTGACAACATGCACTGGTTTGATCTTGTTTCATTCTTCAACTGGTTTGACTGGTTTGGTTCCTTCTTCAACTGGTTTTACTCCAGAAGTAAAACCATAAGATTTGCACCTGCAGCTTCCACACTTCTTGTACAGTCAGTCTGCAGCTTTATGCACCTTAGAGGACATTATACTACCAAAACATCTCTTGATTTCTCTCTTAGAAGTATGAAATTGTAAAGCATACAGTATCAACAGTATCAATTAAATAATCAATGAGGATGCCATCTTCCCTTCTAACTGGCCAGACATTTTGATACCAGCAGCTGAGAGTCTATAGCTCTATTAGAGTGATTGATTGTCAATATTTACACTAATAAAATTAAACACAATGTAATGCCGCTCCTCCCTTTTTATTGGGTGCACATGGGTCAGGCTTGATATACAAATTACAAAAGTTAACCCCAGCACTCCAACATATAGCTTATGAAAGCTTATGGGGAATGTCCCCATAGGCTAACATTGATGCTCAGTAGGTTTTAGGTGGCGAAGTAGGTAGTCAAAGTTTTTTTTTAAAGAGACAGTACTTCGACTATCAAATGGTCGAATAGTTGAACAATTTTTAGTTCGAATCGTTCATTTAGAAGTCGAATTCATAGTCGAAGGTCGAAGTAGCCAATTCGAAGTAGCCAAAAAAAAGTCGAAATTCAAAGTATTTTACATTCTAATCCTTCACTCGAGCTTAGTAAATGTGGTTGGCGTCAGTCCTATCTAAGTGTAAAAAGTATTATCTTTGGGGGGATTTATTAGCATGATCTATTCCAAAGACACCATTAAGCAGGGGTTGGGAGAGCAGGCATTCAGGAGAGCGCTACCTCCCCATAATATAACATTAAACACAATGTAATGCCTCTCATCCCTTTTTATTGGGTGCACATGGGTCAGGTTTGATATACAAATTACAAAAGTTAACCCCAGCACTCCAATATATATATAGATATATACAGGGCCGCCATTAGAAATCACGGGGCCCCGTACAACAACATTTTTGGGGCCCCCCTGGGCCCCGCCCACACTGACGACCAAGCTCCACCCCATATGCTGCCCACTCCACATCGCAGTTAAAAGACCACACAGACATCAGCGCTAAAAAAGTAACCCCCCCACACAAGTTATAAAAAGCTATTGATGGTCAGGGCCCCCTTATAAAAAATTGGGGCCCCAAAAATAAAAATGTGAAAAAAAAATGTTTTTTTAAAAAAACATTGGTGGCAGGGGCCCCCTTATAAGTTAAAAACAAATTGGGGCCCCAAAAAAAAATTTAAAAAAGTTTTTTGGAAAAAAATTTTTTTTTAACTTGTAAGGTGGCCCCTGCCACTTTTTTTTTTTTTTCAAAAAACTTTTTTTTGGGGGCCCCAATTTGTTTTTAACTTATAAGGGGGCCCCTGCCACCAATGTTTTTTTTTTTTAAAAAAAAAAAATTAAAAAGAAAAAAAAAAAAAAAAAATTAAATTTTGTAAGGGGGTCCCCTTTTTAAAAAAAAAGTGGCAGGGGCCCCCTTACAAGTTTTTTTTTTTTTTTTTTTAAATTTAAAAAAAAACATTGGTGGCAAGGGGCCCCTGACAAGTTAAGAAAATTTTTTTTTGAAAAAATGTTTTACAAAAAGATTGGTGGCAGGGGCCTACAGAATATTAAAATAATACATTGGTGGCCAGGGGATTAAAAAAAAAAATACACAAACTGGTGTTCAGTAGAATTGAACTCATGGCTTCAGTACTTCAACTTCGCCTCCTCTCGTGACTTCGGTTCTTTGCGCCCCTTCAGGACTTCGGCTGTTTTCGTGACTTCGGGTCTTTTCAGCGCTTCGTGACTTCGGGTCTTTTCAGCGCTTCGGGACTTTGGCTTTTTCCGTGACTTCGGGTCTTTTCGGCGCATCGGCTTCGGCTTTTCGGCACTTCCGCATTCGGCAACGCAGAGGGAGGACGTACGGCTCGGGCGCTCGTAAGGGGGGCCCGGATCTTCAAAAAATACAGCGCTGCCGGGCCCCCCTTCATGCCCGGGCCCGGTACGCTTGTCCCCCCTGTCCCCCCCCTGATGGCGGCCCTGGATAGATAGATAGATAGATAGATAGAGAGATAGAGAGATAGAGAGATATAGATATATAGATGGATAGATATACAGTATATATAATTTATAATCACAGTAAATATACTTATAGATGCAGTGTATTAGATTCACTGGCAACTATCTTGTATACTCTGCGAGTAATACTTCCCAAGCCTTGCTTGCTGTAATCCAAGGTAATCAGCGTACAGCTCCCTGTGTGTTTTATTTCCTGTATTATAGATGATGAAAGAAAGTCTGTCCTTTTGCAGCTCTTGTAGACTCTGATTCATTTCTTCCTGCTCTGACACTGCCAAGTTTGTGAAGTTCTCTGGTGCTTTTGAAGTAGACAGGATTCCGCTGGGAACAGCATTGATATTAGCAGACTATGATGACTCTATCTTCAAACAGGCAAAAGAAAAGATAGACCGCAAAGGACTTTGTATTAGAGTTAAATATGCAACTCTTCTTCCCTGTGACAAAATAACAGAAAGTGTTTTGTTAATCAGAATCTAAAGGGCACATAAAGGGTAGATCTAGCATCAACTTCACAGCCTGTTGTAATGGCAGGTACCACAGTCCATGTGAGTCTGTACTTACTCCTCTGCACTTACTTCTCTCTGCACACTGTTTTTTTACCCTTAGTGACCCACTGAGGAAAATCTTTCAGGTCCAGACTGATTTCAGGATTGCCTTACATCAGTGTACATACTTCAGTGTGTGTAATTGTGCTTAACTGATGATTAATTAACATAATTGACTGTTAAATCCACAGCTTATTTTTAGAGGTCCCTATTGCTAAAATTATTATTATAGAGATACAGAGAATGAAGTTCGCAAAATATAACATTTGGCTGTAATAAAGCCTATTGTTTAATTAGGATATAGTTCTTAAGCTGTACAGGACAACATTTAAAAATAAAGCAAAAGTAACAATTTCCTTTCTGGTCCCAATGAGCACAGTCAAATGAATCAGTAGGTCACTGAGAAGCCTCTGTATTTAGAGGAGGAAATAATAAAAACTATAGTTATTTGTTAATGAAATCAATAGACACAATGACAAATTTACCAGCAATATTCTAGCTGGTAAATTTGTAATAACTACTCAATCTGCCGCTGACATTCCTCTAATTTGCCAATTTCTCCTTTCCCTAGCACTTACACTTTTTTTTCTTCAATATTTTATTTTGAATTTAGGTAAATACAATGGAGAATGATAACCAAAATCCATAATAGGATAATTAGGGTAAGTAATACAGTACATACATTTTTAAGTAATTTATAACTGTATCCATAGTACAATGGATAATACATTAGTAATAACAGTAAATATAGATCAGATATAAATTGGATTAGCTTGGCTTGCATTAGATTGCATAAATCCTTGGAATTTAAGAATAATAGAGATTCTTGTCCAGCTGTTCTTTATCAATTTGAGGAAGAGTACTTAAAAAACAGAATTTAGAACGATTTTTTGTGTTGTCAAAAGTAGTCAATTGCTTCATTAAAACAAAGGACATTAAGCTCAGAAGACGCATCTTTTATTGAAGGAGGATTGATATCAATCCATGTATTGAAAATGACTTTCTTAGCTGCTGCTAGTATTAATTCAATATCTAATTGAATATAATGTATGCCTAAATTTAGGCTGTCATAACATTGATAGGAGATCCAAGCCATCAATGTTATTTAATAATGCTGTTTTAAATGACAATTTAACTTGTGAAAGTAAATTTGAATTCAAGCAATTTTCAATCTCCTTCCAAATTTTTTTAAGAAAGGAACAATCCCAAATTAAGTGAAAGAAGTTGGGTTGCTGTGAAACACATTTAGGACATTTGTTTAAAAGATTTTATTTTTTGAATCAAAATTAAATCCTTTATAAGCTAAATGGATAAACCTGTAGTTTTGCTCTCTCTAAATTTCTGTATAGTTTGTTGTATAAAGTTTGCCAAATAGATTTATACAAACTACTAAGGATTCAGGAGAAATTTCTGTTTGTAAATAGTGATGGGCGAATAAATTCGCCTGGCACGAATTTGCGGCAAATTCCTGTGTTAATTTCCGTTTTTTCCGTGAAAACTTTCTAATTGCTCGATTTTTTTGTGAAAAGGTTTAAATTGCTCGATTTTATAGTGAAAACGTTCAAATTGCTTGATTTTTTTGTGAAAACGTTCGAATTTCACATTTTTTCCGTGAACTTTCTGATTTCACGATTTTTCGCGAATTTTTCGATGTTTCACAAATTTTGTATTCCATTTTGTTTCCAGGAAGTAGTAATTGGTGAAGAAAATTATCTTGGGAGGCATGAATTCCTGACTATAGGTAAGAAAGGAGTCAGACTATAGCTTAATTTATTTGACTTGAACATTAGTTACCAAAAAGTCAGTGTCAACTGTATAATGGATTTTCTTTAACTTCTGCTTACTGTTTTTTGAGAGGTTTGTGTAATTGTTCCACCACATTTTCATGAGTGTTTGAAAATAACTCTAGTTGTAAATGAGTGTACTTTCCACTCAATAATATACCTGGTAATAGTCGATAGGTTAAATGATCTGTAGTTAGGAACAACTAATTTTCCATATGCTTTGGACTATTTCATTTCTGCTATGAAAGCTGTTTTTGGAGGTTTTCCTTTCCATAAGAATTGGATGAGCCCTGAATTTAAGTGAGTAATATCTTTGTTTGATAAGCAAAGGAAGATTTAAAATGGGATAAATGCTTTTAGGAAACATCAACATTTGATAGAAAGTAATTTGGCCTTTTAAATGAAAAGGGGTGAGTATTTTTCCATTTACTGCATAAATTCAAAACCTTTTTTTATCATCAGAGGAAAGTTTAAAGAATATAGTCGTTGAAGGTCAGCTGGTTAATTAATCCCTAGGTGTCTTTTTTACTATACCAAGGTGTTTTAGTATATTGGAAGATGTTTGTCCATAAATGTCCATAAGTTCTGTCTTTTTCACATTTATCTTGAAACCTGAGAATGTTGAATGTGTTTGAGGTTTAAATGTGGGTCCTTAACAATTAAAAATAGATCATCTGCAAATGTAGTCAGTTGTGTGGATGTGTTATTTATGACTAAGCCATGTAAGCAATTTGAATTCTTCAAGTATCTTATAAAAGGTTCTAGTGATAAATTGAATAGTAATAGTGAAAGAGTGTATTCTTGCCTGGTACCTTTTTCTAATGTTATTGTTTTAGAAAGTTCATCTGCTACAATGATTTGAGTTGCTGGAGAATAGTATAATAGTTATATCAAAGGGGACCCGTCACCCAAAAAAAATATTCAAAATCCTATTTTATCACATTTATCAAAATGAAATGTAATAACAGCATATCAATTATTTGAATCTTGTTTCCTTCAGTCTGGGAATTCATAATTATAGCAAGCAGGCAGGAGCCATTTTATGGACACAGTTATTAAGGCAAGCCTTGCATCATCTCAGAATCTTGTTTGTGCACCAGAATGGGGGACCTGATGACCATCCCCATGCCCTGGCTACACAATTAAACATGAAGAGAACGGGGGAATGTATGTAGAGCAGCAATTTCTAGGAAATGAAAAGTGAAAGTAATTGTCTGCCCTGCTTCAATGCCGAGGGCATAGAGGAGGGACAGACAATATTTGAGATGCTTAAATGAGCTTACAACCGCTATGAATGCTTTAATAAAAAATAGAAATTGGATTTCATGTTTAATTTGAAAGGAGCCCATAAGGTGTTTCCAGCAAATGTTAAAGCTTTCTTAGCATCCATTCCCACTTTGCTGAGTAGATAACTTTAATTAAAGATCTTATGTTGTTTGTGCCTGATCTGCCTCTAATAAAATCTCATTGTTCTGGTGGGAGAATCCTGGCCAAACAAGTAGCAATTTTTTTTGTAAGTATTTTCAAATCTTGGTTTATTAAGGGGAATATTTATCAAGGGTCAAATTTTGATTTGAAAAAACTTCAAAATTCAAAATCAAAAAGACCAACAGAAATTGAGTTGAAGTTTTTTTTTTTGGTCGAATAGGTCAGTTTTCGATTGAATAGGTCGGTACGAATTGAAGGAATATTGCAATCGATCGAATTCGATTAGAAGTTTTCCCAAAAAAAAGCTTTGATTGGTGAAGTCCACCAATTGGCTCCATATAGGTTCTAGGAGGCCCCCCCCATAGGCTAAAACAGCAATTCGGCAGGTTTTAGATGGCGAACGGTCGAAGTCAAATTTTTAAAGAGACAGTACATGGTAAATTTCGATATTCTAATTTTTAAATTTTTTTCAAATTTAAATCAAATTTGGACTATTCCCTAGCCAAAGTACACAAAAAATAGCTCGAATTTTTTTCTATCAAAAATTCACCTCAACCTTTGTAAGGGTCAGGTCTTTACCTTGTTTGAGTATTACCATGGTATATGCAGGGTCGGACTGGCCTGCCGGGGCACCGGGTAAAATCCCGGTGGGCCCAGGCCTTAGTGGGCCCTAGGCATTGAGCACAGATTGGATGGAGGGCCTGCACACCGCCGCGCACATTACAGTGAAGGAAGATTAGTGTGGACGGGCGCAGCAAACTAGTGCAGAGACGGTTGGACTGGCCTTGGTGGGCTCTAGGCTAGGCCTTCTCACTGAGAGAATTGAGCACGGATTGGATGTGGGCCTGCACATCGCCGCGCACATTACAGTGCAGGAAGATCAGTGCGGGCGGGCGCAGCAAACTAGTGCAGAGCAGCAAGAAGCAGGTCCGCCTCCCGCGTCTGCCCAGCCCGAAAGAACTTAATTTACTGGAGCAGAGCCGGAGACGGTGAGGAATGCGTCACCTCTATCTCTTCAACATGATGGCTAGCCTGCCTGGGTGTGCTGCGTCTGCAGGTAATGCCTTCACCCAGCACACGCTCAGCACATCAGTGGTGTGTGGGCATGTGGATCTCAGTCTGATGGCTAGATCTCTCTTTATCCCATATGACTTTTATCTGTCATTCAGTGTAACATACCTCCCAACATTTTGGAAGTAAAAAGAGGGACAAAATTTTTTTTTCTGCATGTAGCGCAGCAATTTTTTGACCACACCCCTTTCTGCGGCCACACCCCCTAATTACCATGTTTGTTTTACAAAATTTGGCAGGTTATGAAAGTTTGAAAATATTTCTCCTTATCTAAACTGTGTTTTCGTGTCTCAAAATTGTTACAAAGTATCTTATTTGC
This sequence comes from Xenopus laevis, assembly GCF_017654675.1. NCBI lineage: Eukaryota > Metazoa > Chordata > Amphibia > Anura > Pipidae > Xenopus > Xenopus laevis. The sequence goes on along the minus strand of NC_054386.1, from coordinate 54,216,425 downwards.
ACCTGTTAGCTGTTCTGGGCTCTCTGCTAAAAGCCAATTAAGTGAGAAACTTTGTTTCTTTTTCTGGCTGTTCGGTGCATAGAAAAGAGGGACTTTTCAGTACAAATGAGGGACTGCGGGTTGAGCTGTCAAAAGAGGGACTGTCCCTCCGAAAAAGGGACAGTTGGGAGGTATGGTGTAATGCTGGACACATTATAATTGCAAATCTGTAAATTATATATTTGTCCTTATATCTGTAAAAAAACATGTATTTGTCTCATATTAGGTACCAACAAAAGGGGAAAGGCTTTTTTTATTGAGATTTTTAATTATTTTAAGCTCAATTGGACATGCCTGAGTAATAAATGTTAGGCTTGTGCTACATCAATTTAGCAGCTGCTTTGGTTTAGCAACCTTCAAAGGGGATGTAATAGGTTACCCCCGCACTTCGAGCACGTGCAACCCCAGTACTTTTTAAAGGAAGACTGCGACACATTCAGTTACATTGAGTAGGAGAAACCACAGCCTGTCAGAAAGCAGTTCCATCCTAAAGTGCTGTCTCTTTCTGAAAGCACATGACCAGGCAAAATGACCTGAGATGCACCTACACACCAAAATTACAACAAAATACACTTGCTGGTTCAGGAATGACATTTTATATTGTAGAGTGAATTATTTGCAGTGTAAATTTAGTGTAATTTATAAATAAAAACGACACCATAAAAATCATGACAGAATCTTTTTAGCACTGTATAATTGCTCTGATCGCTGCTCAGTCCTAGCTGCCTTCCATCCCAAAACTAGCCCTTTTGCACTTATTGATGCAGGGGAACCATAAAGCTGCTCCTGACCAGGCAGTAGCTCCAGGCAGTTCATAATTTATAAGCAAAAGTGTTAATTTAATATTGCTACTGCCATTCCAGTTTTTTTAAAATATTTATTGTGGGTGCTATTTTGTACAGAGGGGGAAGGGCGTGGGCCCTTGAGATCAGGTTTCCTGGTGGGCCCCAGGCACTCCAGTCCGACACTGGGTATATGAATTAAAGCTGGAAGGAACTGCTGTTAAGTGATAATGGAATTAAATAACTGAGTTAAAAAGGGAGAAATTTAATTAATTAAAATGCTATAGAATGGAGAAGTGAGTCCATCAGGGCCCCCAGCTTTATATTTTTTAAAGGATGAAAATGTAAATCTTATTTCTTCCTCAGTAATTGGTGAGTTGAGGTAATCTAACTCAACTTCAGATACTTTAGAAAAGGCTATTTTACTGAACATATCTTGTCTCACAGTATTATTAGTATTAGATGGTTAATACAGTTCCTCATAATACTTTCTAAATATTTCCACTATTTCTTGTGGATTATGGGTTGTCGTTTTGTTGGAGGATTTGATGGAGGATATACTATGGAGTTTTTACCAATTTTTTTGTAATATTTGCTAATAGTCTATTGGCTTTATTACTCATATTAAAAGATTTGGCTTTATAATAGCTTTGGTTAATGGAATATCTTATTTTTAACCAGGATTTAATTTATTTTATGGAATTTTCAAATTCATGGTGAGTTTTAAATGCTACATAAGCTTCCTTTTCTTTTTTGCTCAAGTCTTATATATTTAAATTAAGCTTTTTCATAAAATGTGACTTGAATGAGGTGATTTCTCCTCTGATGTAAGCTTTCTGTCAGGGGGCCTATCGGCTCCTAGCGGGTGAGTCAGAACCAAAGAGGAAGCCTTTAGGGTCAAGGTTCAGGTTCAAGGTACAGGCAAGGGTTAAGGCAAATACAAGGTCAAAGTCCAGGCAAGGGTTCAATGGCAGGCAGAATGGATCAGAATCTAAATCCAGGCAGGGGTTCAAAGTCCAGAATAACAACAATAAAGCACCCAGGAACACTAATAAACAGATCCTATAATTGGGCAGTGATGGAGAGTACTGGGCGCAATTTTATTTAGAATTTTAGCGCCAATTCGGCGCTGGCGCATCGTCCCGCATCAGAAGCGAAGCGCTGGCGTCATCACATGGTGACAGGCGTGTTGTCGTTGTTGCACCGGTGCCACTCCCCACGTGGCGGCTATGGGCGCCACCATTTTGGGAGCGACGCCGGAGTGGAAGGACGCGCTGCCCAGAGCTACGGGCGGCGGCGTTCGTGACACTTTCCACGTGTCTCAGAGTATGATTGGGTTATTAGCATGAACATTATTGTCAGATATAAAAGTATTCCATTTGTTCTTGAGCATTTTTTGGAAATCCGGTATAGAGGTCAGAAATAGAAGGAATTTCCATGTGATATATGACTTAGAAATAAATGTAGTAGTAATGGTAATACTTATAGGTGTATGGTCTGAGTCAGAAAAGTTTCCTATTGTTCCATCAGTTACCTGGTTTACTAAGTTAACTGAGGGAAGTATGTAATCAATTCTCGTACCAGTTCCATGAATTGGAGTAAAAAGTAAATTCTTTAGACATAATTTAGCCTTGTTTGGTCCAATAGATCAGAAAATATTTTAGATTTAAACTGAGAATATCTAATATTTGAACTACATTTGTCAATAGACCAAATATGTGACTCATTAAAGTGTCCCCCTACTATTAAATTGACAGGGTTTAGAGAATTTAATCTATGGATAAGATCTTGATAGAATTCTGATGTATTATTTTTAGGGGCATAAACCAAACAAATATTCCATGATTCCATGATTTTGATTAGAATTTCTGCTTGTATAAACCTTCCCAAATTATCTATTGATGTTTTGATGTTTAAGATTTTTGTTGATTAATATTGAGACACCTCCACAAAACCATAGGAACATAACTTCCTGTTTTCCTCATCATTGCGGTGCGTCTCCTGGATAAGAGCAATATCCATGTTGGATTTTTTCAGTGCCTGCAAGATTCGTTTTCATTTAATTGGGGAATTTAAACCATATATAATTTTAAGATTAACAATATAGTAAGTCTAGCATTGTATAATATGTAGTGAAAATTTAACACATATACATTGTGAAAATAAAGATAATAAACATATAAATTAATATAACCTATACAACTCTGTTCATATAACAAATTATATGTATATAGAAAATAACAGTTACTTCATTTTATCCTAAAGTGGATACAGCACTAAATAAATTCTTTTAACTTAACCAGACAATCATTTATACATGCCCTCATTTATGCCTAGCACTTACTTAATCCACAGCTGAGCCATTCTTTATGATAGGACTCTGCCCACCAGATTTCAAAACTCTAACGCTGGGACATCATAGCCCCACCCCTTGATGTCATGACACGCCCCTTGTATACCTACCCTCAGCAGATGCTGGTCAAATTATTCTAAATCAGGGGTGTCCAAACTTTTGGCTCGCAGGGCCACATTGGAAAAAGAAAAATTGTCTGGGGCCACACATGAAATTCACAAACACTTTTGATTTGTAAAAGTAAAGGAAATACACAGAAAAGAACTACAATGCCAGTTGGATAACCAGATGAAGCTATACACTGTAATATGGGACACCTGGATATTAAATAAAATAAAATATTAAATTATTACTAACTGGGCAATGGGCAGAGTCCCCCTCCTACTCTATCCTTTGCGACATGACGTTTCCTTGGGAACCAAGCTGGGCCGGATTCATATGCATCCTGGGCCGCATGTGGCCCTCGGGCCGCAGTTTGGACACCCCTGTTCTAAATAGATGGTGACCTTACTGCAACTGCCATTTTCACTATATAGTGCGTTCTTCCATCAGTACTCTACAGTCCTGACATCATGGCCAGACACTTTGCCTCCCCACACCTAAATCCCACTGAACTAACTAGCTTTATCAGTCTTTAACTGCTTGAGAAAGCAGTATCCAGGTAGGATCATTCCTTGGTGTGGACTTTTATTCTTTTATGCTTTTAATCCAAACTACGAAAAAATCATGAAAAGTTATAAATTGCCGGCTCTTCGTGATCCGCTAGTTCGTGAAATCGTGAAACTGTCATTTTCACTATGTAGTACTTTATTCCATCAGTTCTCTTACCTTCCTGCCATCAGGGTCAGACACTTTGCCTCTGCACACCTAAATCCCATTGAACTAACTAGCTTCATTAGTCTTTAACTGCATGAGAAAGCCTTCGTGTGGTGAAACGCATTGCAGTTTCCAGGTGGGTTTATTCCTTGGTGTGGACTTTTATTCTTTTAGGCTTTTAATCCAAACTACAAAAAAATTGTGAAAAGTTATAAGTTGCCGGCTCTTCGTGAAATCGGTGAAGCAGCGGGAGATCATGAAAAGGAATCAGAGGTTGTGTTCCACTTTGTAGCGCACGCACTGAAACAGACAGTGAGTCATCTTGGATCATTGTGAAAAGGACATCTGCAGAGAAGCAAATTCGTGAAACAGGTTTGGGTCTACTGAGAGTTCAAATCCAACTGTGCCCTTGAGAAATTCCGGAACTGTGTATCTGGTGAGATTATCCCAACTTCTATTTTGGGGGCCTTTGCAGCTGGCAAGGAGGAGGGAGTGGGGGACGCCCCAACATATCACTTTTATAACCTGCTCTCTACATTCAGCCATCTATCGGTCTGCCTGTTTGATATATCTAGTTAAACACTCTGCACACTCTTGCTTCACCATACTGGAAAAACTCTAATTCCTGGGAAATAACTTTTTTGCCTTGTTGAACTACAACTTACAACCTTTTTCTTGTCTTTTAAATTACAAGCATATACCAACACCAAGGAGCAGTCAGTTGAATTTTCCCTACAGGAAAAGTGATAACCCACCTGGATTGTATTTATTATTGGTTTTATAACTATTTATTCATAATTTATTCACTGTGTTTCCTGGCTGGCCAGTGTTTTTAGTGATTATATAATTAATTGTAATTTTAATATATTGGTTTTTGCAATCTACCTTCTATTTGTTCTTTGTACTTTGTTTTTTTATCCCCAATAGGACCGTGGGGATTGAAGGTGCGCAGTCTTGACCAATATAATACTTTTCCCTTATCTGTCACAAGACCTTTATTTGAATAGCTTTATTAATGTAACTGCACAGCAGCCACATCTCTGTGCTAATGCTACTAGTGGCAGCTACTTGTTGTGGCTACGAATTGCTAAAATAAAAATACACTGTCATATTGTCAGGGCCCGAAGGCTCTGTTGTAGTGTGGACCAAGGAGGAGACAACAACACCAAGTTTGCGGTACAAAAGGATTTATCAGGAGAATAGTCGTAAGCAGGCAAATGGTCAAATACAGGCAGCAAGGATCAGAATCGTAAAACAGGCAAGAAGTCGGTACACGGATAATCAGAATAGCAAGAAATCACACCCAGGAACTATACAAGATAGACCTATAATTGGGCAAAGACTGAAAGGGAAATTGGGATTAAATAGTCCAAGGTTGGCGCCAAAACTTGACGCGGTGACGTCATGACGCCGACGCCGGCGTCCTCACGTTGGCGTCCTGACGCCGACGCACATTCTGACGCCGGCGTCCATTCCGTCGCCGGCGACCAATCCTGGGGCGACACGTTTCTGACGCAGTCATATTACGACCAGGAAGAACCGCATGGTGGAGCAGGAGGTCGCCATCTTGGACGTCCCGTGGGGTAAGTTCTTCACTTTCCATTACAGTACCCCCCTCCTTAGGGGGGGCCTCAGGACCACCGAGGCTAGGGGAAGAAGGAAAAAGTCTGTGGAACTTACGAACCAGGACAGGTGCATGTACGTCAGAGCTTCTCACCCAAGAACACTCCTCTGGACCGAACCCCTTCCATTCGATAAGATATTGAAGAATGCCCCTGGAAATACGAGAGTCCAAGATTCTTTTGACTTCAAATTCTTTATGATCGTCAACCAAAACAGGAGCTGGAGAGGAAGAAGAAGAGGGGCAAGACATAGCAGGTTTAAGCAGGGAAACATGAAAAACATTGGGTATCCGCAACTCAGGAGGAAGTTGAAGACGAACAGCCACAGGGTTGATGACTTCGATGATAGGGAAGGGGCCGATGAATTTAGGACCAAGCTTGAGTGTAGGAATCTTAAGACGAATGTTGCGTGTAGAAAGGAAAACTTTATCACCAGGAATATATGGAGGGGAAGAAATCCTTCTTTTATCAGCAAACTTTTTCTGCACCAGGGAACTCTTCTCTAAGTTTGCCGCAGTAGCATGCCAAATAGCCAACATGTGAGCAGCTTGGTCATTGGCCGCAGGCACATTGGTAAGAAGAAGGTCCTGGGAAAAAGCCAAAGGATTGAGACCATAAACACAGAAGAAAGGAGACTTCTAGGAAGAAGAATGCAGAGCGTTGTTGTGGGCAAATTCAGCCCAGGGAAGAAGATCCGACCAATCATCCTGGCACAAGGACACATGACAACGAAGAAACTGTTCCAAGGCCTGATTGACCCGTTCTGCGGCTCCATTAGACTGTGGGTGGTAGGCAGAAGAAAATTTAAGGGAAATGTTAAGAGCTTTGCAAAGAGATCTCCAGAACTTGGAAATAAACTGGGACCCCCGATCAGACACAATCTCGGCAGGAAAACCATGGAGACGAAATATATGTTTGATGAAAAGTTCAGAGAGTTCGGGAGCAGAAGGCAGTTTCCGAAGAGGCGTGAAGTGAGCCATTTTGCTGAATCTGTCGATCACCACCCAGATGACAGTGTGACCAGACGAAACAGGAAGATCGACAATGAAATCCATCGCCAAGTGAGTCCAAGGTCGAGATGGAATGGGAAGTGGCAAGAGTAAACCCTTGGGGGGGGAATGTCCGGACTTGGAAACAGCACAAGTGGAACAGGACAAAACAAAGTCTTTGACATCTTTCCTTAGGGTCGGCCACCAGACCAAACGAGACAAGAGCTCGGTTGTCTTCTTAATCCCAGGATGACCAGCCTGTTTGGAACTGTGAGATTGGGATAAAATGGCATGACGAAATTCCGGAGGGACAAAGGCAACACCAAGAGGAGTCTCAACAGGAGCCGAAGACTGAGCAGAAAGTAACTGAGAGGCACAGGAGGGAAACAAGGCAGCAATAATCTTGGTAGAGGGCACAATGGGTACCGGATCTTCGGGGCAGGAATCTTCAGGAGCAAAGCTTCTGGACAGAGCGTCAGCCTTCCTGTTTCTGGAGCCAGGACGAAAGGTGATAATAAAATTAAAACGAGAAAAGAAAAGTGCCCACCTGGCTTGCCGGGGATTGAGGCGCTTGAGGGATTGAATAAATTCAAGGTTCTTGTGGTCGGTAAAGATTGTCACCGGAATAGATGAACCTTCAAGCAAATGTCTCCATTCTTCCAAGGCCAACTTAACGGCAAGTAGCTCCCGATTGCCCACATCGTAGTTCTGCTCAGGGGAAGAAAATTTTTTGGAGAAAAAAGCACAAGGGTGGAGTTTACCGTCAGAAGAAGATCTTTGAGACAGAACTGCTCCAGCTCCTACATCAGAGGCATCGACTTCAATGAAGAAGGGTTGTAGGGGTTCAGGGTGTCTAAGAATTGGAGCAGAAGAAAAGGCTTCCTTGAGGGTCTTGAAGGCTTCGAGAGCTTGAGGGGGCCAGAGTTGAGGTTTACTCCCTTTACGGATCAGGGCAAGAATTGGATGGATCTTGGAAGAAAAGTTTTTGATAAATTGTCTATAATAGTTGGCGAAGCCAATAAACCTCTGCACTGCCTTGACGCTGGTAGGAAGGGGCCAATCCAAAATTGCAGAAACTTTGGCGGGATCCATCTTAAAACCTTGAGGAGAAATTATGTAGCCAAGAAAAGGAATGGAAGAAACGTCGAAGGTGCATTTTTCCAATTTGGCAAAAAGATTTTTTTTCCTCAACCTGGAAAGAACTTCACGCACTTGGCAACGATGATCAAAAAGGTTTTTGGAAAAATAAGAATGTCGTCTAAGTACACGACCACACACTGTCCCAAAAGATCACGAAAAATGTCATTGACTAATTCTTGGAAGACCGCTGGAGCATTGCAAAGACCGAATGGCATGACGAGATACTCGTAATGGCCATCACGAGTATTGAAAGCGGTGTGCCATTCATCTCCCTCACAGATCCGAATAAGATTGTAGGCCCCACGTGGATCCAGCTTGGTAAAGAAACTAGCCCCCTTGAGTTGATCAAAAAGTTCAGAGATGAGAGGAAGAGGATATCTGTTCTTTATGGTGATCTTATTTAACCCCCTGTAGTCAATGCAGGGCCGCAAACTACCGTCTTTCTTTTCGACAAAGAAGAACCCTGCTCCAGCAGGGGAGGTAGAAGGACGAATGAAACCTCTTTGAAGATTCTCCTGGATATATGACTTCATAGCAGAAGTTTCGGAGGGAGAAAGCAGGTAAGTGCGGCCTCGGGGGGGCATTGAGCCGGGTAAGAGTTCAATAGGACAATCATAAGGACGATGAGGTGGGAGAATCTCAGCGGATTTCTTATCAAAGACATCGGAAAAGGCTTGATACACAGGAGGAAGAGAAGAATTTGAAGATACTGAAGAAACTTTAACAACAGGAACAGCAGGCAAACAATTATGTAAACAAAATGAGCTCCAACGGGACACTTGTGTGGTGGACCAGTCAATGACTGGATTATGAACATACAGCCACGGCAATCCCAGGACAACGGGAGTTGAAGGGCAATCGATAAGAAGAAAAGACAGTCTTTCCAAATGCATAGTGCCCACCTTGAAGGAAAGTTCCTGCGTAGACTGCGAGATGAGGGCGGAAGAAAGAGGACGATCATCAATCGCCAGGACTCGAAGAGGGGTTGCCATGGGTTGAAGCGGAATGGCATGGTCATCAGCAAAGGCACGATCCATGAAGTTGCCTGCAGCACCAGAATCGAGGAAGGCCTGAGAAGAGATCTTTTTGGAGCCGAACTGGATTTGAACAGGAAGAAGAAAACGTTGAGCAGAGGAATGGGGAGGAGAACAAATTCCACCCAGGTAAGTCTCCCCAAGCTTACCTAGGTTTTGGAGTTTCCCGGCTTCACTGGGCATTCCTGGGCGAAGTGGGCTTTTCCCCCACAGTAGAGGCATAACCCAGCAGCCCTTCTCCGGAGCTTCTCCTGTTCGGAAAGGCGTGCCCGTCCGATCTGCATTGGTTCTTCAGGTGGTAAAGAAGAAGTAGCAGGTGCCGCAGGAAGAGGAGGAAAAAGGTTGGAAGCCGGACTGGGGAGTAAGGGTCTTTGGAAGCGTGGAGCCAGGGTGGGTTGGAATCTGGGAAACTTCCTAGCACGTTCCCTGTCAAGTTCGACTTGGAACTCCCTCTGTCGGGTGTCAACCTTCACAGCCAACGCAACAAGGTCCTCCCATCGAGAAGGAATCTCACGAGATACTAGATCATTCTTGATGCGCATCGCCAGGCCGTTATAGAAGGCAGGATGGTATCCATCATTATTCCACGAAGTTTCTGCCACGAGAGTTCGGAATTCAATGGCGTATTCAGGAACAGAGCGAGTCCCCTGCTGCAGCTGGAATAAACGAGCCGAGGCAGAAGTAGCCCGACCTGGAGCATCGAACACAGTGCAAAGGTCCCGGATGAAGGCCTTGGCATCGTCGATTACCGGATCCTCCTTCTCCCAAAGAGGAGAAGCCCACTCCAGAGCTTTCCCTTGCAGGCGGGTGATAATATAGCCCACTTTTGCTCACTCCGAGACAAACTGACCTGGAAGCAGGGTGAATTGGATCTCACACTGGTTGATGAAACCACGGCATGATTCCGGATCACCGCTATACAGAGGAGGTGCAGGGATGTGAGGTTCGGAAACCTGGAGCGGAGTTGCAGGAACCGGCATAGGGACTGGAGCCACAGGAGATAAAGCAGACAATTTCTCCAGGATTGCTTCAAGTGCCTGGCCGAAGTGGGTTTGCTGGGCTTCATAGGTGTGCATGCGGGAAGCCAATCCACGAACGGCTCTGCCGACATCAGTTGGAACTTGAGGCTCCTCAGAGGGGTCCATGGCCCAATTTTACTGTCAGGGCCCGAAGGCTCTGTTGTAGTGTGGACCAAGGAGAAGACAACAACACCAAGTTCGCGGTACAAAAGGATTTATCAGGAGAATAGTCGTAAGCAGGCAAATGGTCAAATACAGGCAGCAAGGATCAGAATCGTAAAACAGGCAAGAAGTCGGTACACGGATAATCAGAATAGCAAGAAATCACACCCAGGAACTATACAAGATAGACCTATAATTGGGCAAAGACTGAAAGGGAAATTGGGATTAAATAGTCCAAGGTTGGCGCCAAAACTTGACGCGGTGACGTCCTCACGTTGGCGTCCTGACGCCGACGCACATTCTGACGCCGGCATCCATTCCGTCGCCGGCGACCAATCCTGGGGCGACACGTTTCTGACGCAGTCATATTACGACCAGGAAGAACCGCATGGTGGAGCAGGAGGTCGCCATCTTGGACGTCCCGTGGGTAAGTTCTTCACTTTCCATTACACATATACAATACTGAGAATTGTCTCTGCTGAAACACATGCAGGGGCACATTTACTGTACTTAGGGTTGATTATCGAAGGTTAATTAACCCACAATATTCGACCGTCGAAGTAAAATCCATCGACCTCGAATATCGAAGTCGAAGGATTTACCGAATTTAGTACGATTGAACGATCGAAAGAATAATCGTCCGTTCGAATCTTTTCTGCTCGCTCTTGGAAGCTGATTAATGAAAAGTAATTATAACACTGCCACTCACACTGCACAAAACTTATTCCAAGATGTGAATTCCACCCTATTTGCATAACATGCTGTCTCTAATCTGCTGTTTTATTACAAGGTAATCTGCCTTCCTTGTAGTGCTCATATGTATGTTGCTTTTCCGAAGAGACAGTTTGAACAAAAAAAAAATAGTTTTCTGTCAAAGGTTAGAAACATATTCTTGCATACTGATGGTGGATAGATAGATGATGTCTATATTTTGTGTGTGTGTGTTTGACAGTGTCCCATTAATATATTTTTTATATATTTATAAATATATAATAAAACTCTCCATAGAAGATGCAAAAGGAATTTTAGTCAGAATCCAGCCTCGCAATCTTCTAAGTGAGATTTATGTGAAGTTTTGACTTGTTAAAGAAGAAGGAAAGTCTGTATTTACTTGGGGGTGCCAAAAGTTAGGCACCCAGAAAGTAAATGTATTTACTTACCTCACACCTGGGCCGGTGCTCCAATCAGCAGAAAACTGCACCAGTCTGGGGGTTATTAAAGCGAGCACCACAGAGCATTTGTCTTCCTCTTTCTCCTTTCTTCGCGCAGGTACGCATGCACAGTATCATGAAAAGCCTAACTTTAAAGGGAAACTATACCCCCAAAATAAATACTTAAGCAACAGATAATTTATTTTAAATTAAGCTGCATATTAAAGAATCTTATCAAATTAATATATATTTAAGTAAATATTGGCTTTTTACATCTCTTGCCTTGACCCACCATTTCATGATGGTCTGTGTGCTGCCTCAGAGATCACCTGACCAGAAATACTGCAACTCTAACGGTAAAAGGAAGAAGTGTGGAGGCAAAAGACATAACTCTGTCTTTAAATTGGCTTATGTGACCGAACGTGTATGCTTTGTTTGCTTTGTTTGCTTTGTTTGTGTGCAATGTGAATCCCACGATCCCAGGGGACGGCCCTTATTTTTTAAAATGTCAATTTACTATTTGGGATTACCCAATGGCACATACTACTAAAAAAATATATTATTATAAAAATGGTTTGTTTACATGAAGCAGGGTTTTAACCCTTTAACCGCCAAGCACGTACGGCGTACGTGCTGGCGATTCAGGGCTCAGGCTGCCAAGAACGTACCTTGTACGTTCTCCTGCAGCTGAGCCCTTCTGTCTGCATCGGCGGCTTTTGCCGCCTCTGCAGAGAGTCAGGAGGGTTGACAGCCCCTTGGGCAACAAGGCTGGGGGGCTGTCAAGTCGGATCTGCGACACGATTGTCGCAGATCCGATTTCAAAGTCGCAAATGCGCTGCAAATAGCGACACTGTTGCTCTCTTACCTCTTCCTTCCTGCACAGCCACCCACACACTTCCTGCTGCGCAGTGACTCTGCAGACACGCTGTTCTGGCTGCCTCCATCGGTTCCAGCGATCCTCCTGCTACAAAAAAGGTAAAGTGCACGTTTTTTTACACACTTACCTGCACTTACACATACCTACAGTACATTTATACACTTACACATACATTTTAGTAATAAAAAAAATTATTTTTTTATTTTAGCACACTTGGTCCCTTTTGTACACTTATTTACACTTATTTACATGTATTTGCACACTCAGACAACTTTTATTAGTGCCCAAATATGGATAAACAAAAACTCACAAACAGGTGTTTTTTTTTTTGCTTATTCATTGTACCGTTTGTTTTGCCTTAAAAACATGTTATTTTGACAGCGTGACTATTGGATAATCGATTTCGGCCACTAATTACGCTGTGGGGTCAATTATTTTGTTATTTCATTGATTTGCGCTATTTTTGTGGATTTATTGCAATTTGATCCCTGCATTTTTCTTCCTTATGAATCTTTAGTATTGTTTTGCTGTTTGGTGCTTTGGTATAGAAAAATTTATTTTACTTAGTTTGATTTGCCAGAATATATGCTTTTCAAAAATATATAGTTTTCTGGGGGTCTTTTTACATTTTGTGGGTCTTACGGCACATAACGCACCGTTGGGGCTCTCTTTTCTGCAGCTTAGTCGGCTAACGTGAAAAGTCATATGCATGTTTTTCATTTGGGCTCCGTACACGCCACATACTTTGGTAAATCTATGCATATTGGGCATCAAACTATTCAGTAGACCTCTGACATCCATATTAAGGGTGATTTTTCTTCATATGTAAAACATTGTGTGCAATAAATGCGGCAAACTGCAACAATTTTAGGCGATTTTCAGAAATGTTGTAAAAACCTCTACGTTTAGAAAATCTTTGCAGTTTGGTAGTTTGGTGTAAAAAGAAGTCTTTGTTGGATTTGTCAGAGTGTGTACTTTCTAAAAATATATGGTTTTGGGGGGTCTTTGCTGTTAGGAGGGTCTTGAGGCACATAATATGAAGTCAATGGTCTATGTTCACAGAAGGCGAATCGGCAGCGGAGAAAAATCATATACACTATTTTCATTTGGGGTCCGCACATGCTAGCTGCCTTGGGATATCAATGCATATTGGGCATCAAACAGTTCAGTTGACCCTTGGCATCAGTATTTATGGTGTTTTACAATTGTATGTAAGAAATTGGGTGAGAAATAATGCGGCCAATTGCAATATTTTTAGGCAATTTTCAGAAATGTAAAAACTGTTGTTTTTATCGCCAAATTTAGGAAAGGCTTGCGACTTGGTACTTTGAGTATAAAGACATGCATGCCCAATTTGAATTTGCAGGAATGTGTACTTTCCGAAAATATATGGTTTTCTGGGGTGAATGTACTTTTTTCTACCTTTGCTCCCCCCCAAAACTATGTATATGTGTTGATTTTGCAGTACCTGAAATGACAGACCATATGGGGGTCTTCTTTTTGGGGCCCCTATATGCCACCTGCTTGGGTACACCTATACATTTTGGGCATCAAACTGTTCAAAGGACCCTAGGCTTTCATATTTGGGGTGATTTCTCTTGATACCTAAAAGTATGTGGGTAATACGATGCTGCAGTGTAGAAATTTTGAAGTAATTTTTGGAAATGTCACCAAAATCACCAAATTTAGGAATGGTTTGGGGCTTGGTACTTTGGAGTACAAAGACATGCATACCCAATTTAGATTCGTGGGAATGTGTACTTTCCGAAAATATATGGTTTTCTGGGGTGCAAGTACTTTTTTCTACTTTTGCCCCCCTCAAAACGATGTAAATGTGTTGATTTTGCAGTATCTGAAATGACAGACCATATGGGTTCTTCCTTTTGGGGCCCCTATATGCCACGTGCTTGGGTACACCTATACATATTGGGCATCAAACTGTTCACAGGACCCTAGGCTTTCATATTTGGGGTGATATCTCTTGATAACTAAAAGTATGTGGGTAATACGACGCTGCAGGGTAGAAATTTTGAGATGCTTTTTGGAAATGACACCAAAATCACCAAATTTAGGAATGTTTTGCGGCTTGGTACTTTGTAGTACAAAGACATGCATACCCAATTTAGATTCATGGGAATGTGTACTTTCCAAAAATATATGGGTTTTTTGGGGTGAACTTACTTTTTTCTACCTTTGCCCCCCTCCCCAAAACTATGTAAATGTGTTGATTTTGCAGTATCTGAAATGACAGACCATACAGGGATCTTCATTTTAGGGCCCCTGTATGCCACGTGTTTGGGTACACCTATACATATTTTTCAGAGGACCCCAGGCATTCATATTTGGGGCGAATTGTCTTGATACCTAAAAGTATGTGGGTAATACAATGCTGCAGGGAAGAAATTTTGAGGTGATTTTTGGAAATGTCCCCAAAATCACCAAATTTAGGAAAGGTTTGCGGCTTGGTACTTTGGAGTAGAAAGACATGCATACCCACTTTGGATTCAGGCGAATGTGTACTTTCTGAAAATATATGGTTTTCTGGGGTGAACATATTTTTTTTACCTTTGCCGCCCCCCAAAACGATGTAAATGTGTTGATTTTGCAGTATCTGGAATGACAGACCAAATAGGGGTCTTCATTTTGGGCCCCTACATGCCATGTGCTTGGGTACACCTATACATATTGGGCATCAAACTGTTCAGAGGACCCTAAGCTTTCATATTTTGGGTGATTTTTCTTGATACCTAAAAGTGTGTGGGAAATACGATGCTGCAGGGTGGAAATTTTGAGGTGATTTTTAGAAATATCACCAAAATCACCAAATTTAGGAATGATTTGCGGCTTGGGACTTTGTAGTACAAAGACATGCATACCCAATTTAGATTCGTGGGAATGTGTACTTTCCAAAAATGTATGGTTTTCTGGGGTGAACGTACTTTTTTCTACCTCCCCCCCCCCCAATCTATGTAAATGTGTTGATTTTGCAGTACCTCAAATGACAGACCATATGGGGGTCTTCCTTTTGGGGCCCCTATATGCCATGTGCTTGGGCACACCTATACATATTGGGTATCAAACTATTCAGAGCACCATAGGCTTTCATATTTGGGGTGATTTGTTTTGATACCTAAAAGTATGTGGGTAATACAATGCTGCAGAGTAGAAATTTTTAGGTGATTTTTGGAAATGTCACCAAAATCACCAAATTTAGGAATGGTTTGCGGCTTGGTACTTTGTAGTACAAAGACATGCATACCCAATTTAGATTCGTGGGAATGTGTACTTTACAAAAATGTATGGTTTTCTGGGGTGAACGTACTTTTTTCTACCTCCCCCCCCCCCCAAATCTATGGAAATGTGTTGATTTTGCAGTACCTGAAATGACAGACCATATGGGGGTCTTCCTTTTGGGGCCCCTATATGCCATGTGCTTGGGAACACCTATACATATTGGGCATCAAACTGTTCAGAGGACCATAGGCTTTCATATTTGGGGTGATTTGTTTTGATAAGTATATGGGTAATACGATGCTGCAGGGTAGAAATTTTTAGGTGATTTTTGGAAATGTCACCAAAATCACCAAATTTAGGAATCGTTTGTCGCTTGGTACTTAGGAGTAGAAAGACATGCATACCTAATTTAGATTTGTGGGAATGTGTACTTTCCGAAAATATATAGTTTTTTGGGGTGAACTTACTTTTTTCTACCTTTGGCGCCCCCCAAAACGATGTAAATATGTTGATTTTGCTGCACCTGAAATGACAGACCATATGGGGTCTTCATTTTGGGGCCCCTATATGCCATGTGCTAAGGCACATACATACATATTGGGCATCAAACTGTTCAGTGGACCCCTGGCTTTCATATTTGGGGTGATTTGTTTTGATACCTAAAAGTATATGGGTAATACGATGCTGCAGGCTAGACATTTTTAGGTAGTTTTTGGAAATGTCACCAAAATCACCAAATTTAGGAATGGTTTGTCGCTTGGTACTTTGGATTAGAAAGACATGCATACCTAATTTAGATTTGTGGGAATGTGTACTTTCCAAAAATATATAGTTTTTTGGGGTGAACTTACTTTTTTCTACCTTTGGCGCCCCCCCAAAACGATGTAAATGTGTTGATTTTGCTGCACCTGAAATGACAGACCATATGGGGTCTTCATTTCGGGGCCCCAATATGCCATGTGCTTAGGCACACCTATACATATTGGGCATCAAACTGTTCAGTGGACCCCTGGCTTTCATATTTGGGGTGTTTTACATTGATCCCTAATGATGTGTGGGAGATATGATGCTGTAGAGTGTGAGCTTTGAGGTCATTTTTCAAAAAATTCACCAATTTCTATAAAACATTATAAATTTAGGAAACAATTGCAACTTGGTAGTTTGGAGTACAAAGATATATTTAACTATTTTTGATTCACCAGAATCTGTTCTTTCTAATAATGGGTAGTTTTCTAGGGTAAACCTACTGTTAGCAGAATGTTTGGCCTTGAAATCAGAAGTATGCCGTTTGGGGAGCGGTGCTTTGGAAATTTGGTAGTATACTGCTTGTAGATTTTGAGCTATACAAGTGAGAAATCTCCATAAAACTATATATATATTTGGTATTGCCGCGTTCAGGAGACATATACCTTTCTAAATCGGCTGTGTTCTTGTACATAAAATAAATGATGTTTCTGATATATGTGATTGCTATTTGTGAAACATGATTTTTTTTTCATTTAGAAGCCTATATTTTTTTACAGAAGTAGAATTACACCAAAATTCTTGCATATTGTGAAAGTTCAGATTATCCTGAAAAAAAAATATATATTGTTTTCCTGGGTAAACTGAAAGACCACCCCAGGAAAGGCCCTTAAAGTGAAAGAGTGCAAAATATCTAAAAACTGCTTGGCAGTAGATTTTCGCATCTAGGACAAAACGGCTGGCAGGGAAAGGGTTAAATATGAGCTGTTTTATGCATTATATTTTTATAGAGACCATTGTACGGGGGGTATAGTTTTCCTTTTTAGAAGAAGCCAGCTATTTAGTTCTACTGTGCATGTGTCTGCCCCAGAAAATTTGAAGAAAGATGAAGAAGGAAGCCGATCGATCTGTGGTGCTCACTGGAAGAATCCCCAGACCAGTGCAGTTTTCACCTGATAGGTGCACTGGCCCAGGGTGTCAGGTAAGTATATACACAATCACTTGGGGGCAGGGCTGGAACTAGGGGTAGGCAGAAGAGACAGCTGCCTAGGGTGCAACACATGCGCATGCACGTGCAGTCAGTCAAGGGAGAGCAACGGTGGCCGGCCTTGACTTGGCCTGGCGCTGCTCGGGGGTGCCTAACCTACTCTTTAATATTGGCTTGTAATGAAAAAACAAGAGTGGAAAAATATGGGATTTGGTTCAATAGAAGCACCTGCACACAGTTTGCAGAATGGTACAGTGTTGCCAAGCACAACTATGTGGAACAGTAAGAAGTGTCATGTAAATGTCACCAGTTCGAGTAACAACTGCATCCATTTTTGCATTTTTGTGTGACTGTAACTGTGTAACAGGCGATAATCTGAAAAAGTCACAGCTTTTGGGCATCAAATCTGAACATTTATTGATAAATAGAGGGGGGAAATCCATGCAGATTTGGTCAGAGTGGTTTTCAGAAAATAGTGAGAAAATTTCGGGTTTTGATAAATAATCCCCGTAATTTTTTTGCTTTTATATTATCTTGTTTTTTTATTTGTTTTCAATTGTTCCAGGCTACATCAAGCAATAATTTGCATACTTGAGAGACCTTTCAGATGACAGGATGCAGAAGTTAATGATGATGGTTTTCTTACCAGTTTTTGCGATCGTGTTTGTTTTTCTGGTACTTGTGTGTGCATCACTTCAGAAAAGATAGTTCTAGCATTTTTTTTTAACTTCAATGACATGTTTTCTTAAAATGAGCAGAAATGTAATTGTCCTGTTCAGGAAGCCCAAGAAGGATTAGCTGAAGCTGACTGAGGAAGGTAAGTAACTTAGGAAAAAAATTACTGAATGTAAATGAAGATATCTATGGCAGGATTACACTTTATCACATTTGTTCCCAAAGGGCTTGCTTTTGGAGCTAGTGAAGAAAAATCAAATGAAGGAGAAGTTGAAGAAGAAAGTGAGGAAGATGATGAAGATGAGGCTGAAGAAGGAGAAGCATAGTGAGCAGGAGGAGGTGGTGGTGAAGAAAAAAAGAATAATAATAAGAAAAATAAGAACAATGAAAAGAAGGCAATCTAAATCATGGTTTCCAGTGTAACTAAAAAAGCTACATTTACATTTTGAATAATAGTGGCTGGCATCCATATCTGCAAAAGGATACTTAAAAACTTGAAAAGGACATGAAAATGTTTTTTATTTGTTTTTTTTATTATTGTAGACTATGATTAAGTGCTTGAGTATACAAAATGCTTAAAGGTTGCTATGTAGCTTATATTTGCTTAAAATAAAAGTTTGAAGTTATTTTACTTCACCTGTCTGTGGGATCTTTAACTGCATAAAATCTGCTTCTGTGGTGCAAATCAGACATTGTTTACACAGTTGCGAGTCTATGAATACAGTCCAAACACTGGCTGGAAATTTAGGAGACTGTCATATATGGATCCTGTTACTGGTTCTGTCCTTGTCACGGTCGGCACCCTAAACCAGAACTAATGCCAAGCTCCCTGGTCTCGGCTCGGCTTCACCAGTAATGTGACCGCCTTTGGCTTCGGGAGGAGCCCTCAGCGTACTCAGATGCCACCTGGACTTTTCGAGAGGAGCAAAGCGAGGAGTTCTGGCAAGCAAAGGGGCACGACTGTTGTAAAAGTCAGTTTGGCCGAAGGCCACGGTACAAATGGAGCAGGCAAAGAGAATCGTCAGACTGGCAGGGTCGAGGCAGGCAGATATCGAGAATAGTCAGGCAGGCAAGGGTCAAACCGGGTTGTCAATCAAGGGAATTGGCAGGAAGAGTTGTCGAAGGCAGGCAAGGGTCAGGTTCCAGAGATCAGAATAGTCAAACAGGCAGGCAAGGGTCAAAAACGGATAATCAGACAGAATCAGACAAAAGTACAAAGCTCAGAAGCACCAGGAATAAATCCTATCACGGGCACAGTATAAAACTAAGAATCCCTTTAAATACTGTTTGAATTTCGCGCCACTGCGCGCTGACGTCATTACGTCAGCGCGCATGCGCATAAAATCCAGGAAGAGGCACGCGCGCCTTAACTACCCGGCACTTGCAGGGAAGAAGGACGATGTGGCGGGCGTCCCCGCCGGGGCGGCAGGCGTCCCTGCCGTCCCCCCACTAGACCACCAGGGTAAGATTCTCTTGCATTACCCCCCTCTCTAGGGGGGGGCACTGGACCCCCAGGCTTCCTGGGAAACTTAGCATGGAATTTCTTCCTGAGATGGTCAGCCTTGATGTCATCAACTGAGACCCAAGAGTTCTCCTCAGGACCGAAGCCCTTCCACCTAGTAAGATATTGAAGCTTACCACGCACAAGGCGGGAATCGAGGAACTCCTGGATCTCATATTCAGGCTGACCTTCAACCAACACTGGGGGAGGAACAGACAAATGACGAACATTAGTGGCAGGCTTTAAAAGAGAAACATGAAAGGAGTTAGAAATTTTGAAATTAGAAGGTAATTTTAGACGAACAGAGGAAGGATTGATTATGTCAGTGATGGGAAATGGACCAATGAACCTGGGACCAAGTTTGGGGGATGGAACCTTCAGTTTAATATTCTTAGTAGATAGCCATACCAAGTCCCCCACCTTGTACTGAGGTGCCTCTCTATGGGATTTGTCAGCAGCTTTTTTCTGAGCTGAGGAAGCTGCGGACAGAGAGTTGTGGACCTGGGACCAAATCTTAGCAAATTGTTCTACGGTAACATTGGCAGAGGGTACAGAAGAAGTAGAGCCAGAAAAAGAAAAAGCTTTGGGATGCAATCCATTGACTATGAAAAAAGGAGATTCCCCAGAGGAAGAATGGGAAGCATTGTTATATGCAAATTCAGCCCAAGGCAACAGTTCAGACCAGGTGGATTGGTTATGGGACACATAACATCGAAGATATTGTTCGAGAGACTGGTTGACCCTTTCAGTTTGGCCATTAGTCTGGGGATGATAGGCAGAAGAAAAGGATAATTTGGTACCAACCAAAGAACAGAAAGCATGCCAAAATTTGGAAACAAACTGAACCCCTCTGTCTGAAACAATATTTTCAGGAAAACCGTGTAACTTAAAGATATGAGTAATAAACAGGTCAGCCAGGTTTTTAGCAGAAGGAAGCTGGGGAAGGGGAATAAAATGAGCCATCTTACTGAACCTGTCTACCACCACCCAAATCACAGTTTTCCCCTGAGAAGAAGGTAAATCTACAATAAAATCCATGGAAATGTGGGACCACGGTTTTACAGGAATGGGTAAAGGAATTAGCAAACCCTGAGATAAACTATGGGAGGATTTAGATCTTTGACAAATTGGACAAGAATTAACAAAAGTTTTAGCATCCAACTTAAAAGATGGCCACCAAACATGACGGGAAAGCAGAGAAATTGTTTTAGCAATACCTGGATGACCTGCCGCCTTAGAATCATGAACCTCCCTCAACACTTGTCCTCTAAGCTCCTCAGGTACGAACCATTTACCAGACGGAGTTTCAGCAGGGGCGGAAGACTGTACAGAGGACAACAAAGAAGAGAGGTCAGACTCTAAGGCTGCGACAATTATCTCCCTTGGAATGATGGGAGTACACTCACTGGAGTCAGGAGAAACTGCTTCAAAACTCCTAGAGAGTGCATCCGCCTTGACATTTTTAGATCCAGGACGATAAGTTAAAGAAAAGTTAAACCTTGAAAAGAATAGAGCCCATCTGGCTTGCCTAGGATTGAGGCGTTTGGCAGACTCTATATATATAAAAGGTTCTTATGGTCTGTATAAACCGTTACAGGATGTTTTGCACCTTCCAGAAGGTGCCGCCATTCCTCAAAGGCCCACTTAACGGCCAAAAATTCCCTGTTCCCAATATCATAATTCACCTCTGCCGGTGAAAATTTTTTAGAAAAAAAGGCACAGGGATGCATTTTGTTGGTCGTTGGGTGCCTTTGAGAAAGGACTGCTCCAGCTCCTACTTCCGAAGCATCTACTTCTACAATAAATGGAAGAGAAGAATCAGGATATCGGAGGATAGGGGCCGAACTGAACTCTTTCTTGAGAATTTCAAAGGCTTGCACAGCCTCTGGAGGCCATAAGCTGGGATCAGCTCCCTTTTTGGTTAAATTGGTAATGGGAGCAACGAGAATGGAAAAATCTTTAATAAATTGACGATAGTAATTCGCAAAACCGAGAAACCTTTGAGTCGCACGTAACGAAAGGGGTTGGGTCCAGTCCAGGACTGCTCTCACCTTGCCTGGATCCATTTCTAGACCCATGCTGGAAATTATGAACCCCAAAAACTGAACAGAAGCAACCTCAAAAGTACATTTTTCCAGTTTTGCATATAGATTATTCTCTCTTAGTCTACGTAAGACCTCACAAACATGTTTACGATGTTCAGATAAATTGGAAGAGAAAATTAGAATATCGTCAAGGTAGACCACTACGAATACTCCTAACAAGTCCCGAAAAATGTCGTTAACAAATTCCTGAAACACAGCAGGAGCGTTACAGAGACCGAAAGGCATTACAAGATATTCGTAGTGGCCGTCCCTGGTGTTAAATGCAGTCTTCCACTCGTCCCCTTCTTTGATTCGAATTAGATTATAAGCCCCCTAAGATCAAGCTTGGTAAAAATTTTAGCAAATTTGACTTGGTCGAAGAGTTCAGATATTAAGGGTAGAGGATAGCGGTTCTTAATAGTGATCTTGTTGAGTCCCCTGTAATCAATACAGGGACGAAGAACGCCATCCTTCTTCCCTACGAAAAAGATGCCCGCCCCCGCAGGGGAATAGGAAGGCCTAATGAAACCCCTCTCCAGGTTCTCTTTAATATACTCCCTCATTGCCTGGGCTTCGGGTAAAGAAAGAGGATATGTTCTACCCCGGGGAGGAGTTGACCCGGGAATCAGATCAATCGGGCAGTCATACTGCCGATGTGGGGGTAGAGTCTCGGCTGCCTTTTTAGAAAACACATCAGAAAACCCAGAGTAGGCAGATGGTAACCCTTCTAGAATGGTAGTGGCCACTACCGGAGGAATACAAACACCCCCACACTGGGACCCCCACTGAATAACCTCCCCAGCCACCCAATCAATAAGGGGGTTATGGACCTGGAGCCAAGGTAACCCTAAAATAAGGGGGGAGGAGGCACATTCCAAGAGGAAAAAGGCTATCTCTTCATGGTGGAGATTATTTACACACATGGATAAAAACACAGTTTTACTAGAAATTTTCCCTGACCCTAAGGGTCTCTTGTCCACCGCTAATATTTTCATGGGAACACTTAAAGAAACGGAAGGAATATTATGTCTGGCTGCAAAAGCAGCATCTAAGAAATTACCCTCCGCCCCAGAGTCCACAAAAGCGGACACCAACACAGAGCCCGTAGGCCAGGTTAACTTGACTGGTAACAGAATCCTTGAGGCAGATTGGGGAGAGGAAACTCCTGTACCCAAATGGAGCTCCCCTTCTCCATTTAGGCTTGGGAGTTTCCCGGGCTCTTAGGACACAAGTTTAGAAAATGACCCTTCTCTCCACAATATAAGCAGAGACCCATGGAACGCCTACGAGCCTTCTCCTCAGGTGTCAGATGAGACGTACCAATTTTCATAGGTTCCTCCTGAGGAGAGGGCGCAGTAGCCTTAGAGAACTTATCAGAAGAATTTAAGGCAGATTTGTCACTGCAAGCTCCAGGGAAATTTGAAGAACCCTTTTCACCCCTTCTCTCCCTCTGTCTCCTATCCACCTGGATGGCAAAGGACATGAGATCGTCCAGGTTAGAGGGCAGGGGGAAATTAACCAGACTGTCTTTGACATGATCAGACAGCCCAATACGGAACTGACTACGAAGAGCCAAATCGTTCCACCCGGTCTCTACTGCCCACCGGCGGAACTCAGTGCAGTACACCTCCGCATCCCGTTTTCCCTGACGTAACCTACGAATCGCGGTATCGGCTGAAGAGGCACGATCCGGGTCATCATAAAGTATGGCCATGGTCTCAAAGAAATTATCTAAGGAGAAACGGGCTGGATCTGAGGCGGGCAGTCTTAGAGCCCAAATTTGGGGATCACCCTGTAATAGGGTCATGACAAACCTTACTTTCTCCTCACCCGTAGGAAATGAGTGAGGGAAGAAACCTAGGTACAATTTACATGCCTCTTTAAAGACAAAGAATTTTGCTCTATCCCCACTGAACTTTTCAGGAAAAGCAATCTTGGGTTCCTGGGGTCTAGCAGAATCACCCCACATAGCAGGGGAACCCACAGGGGAAGAGGCAACTGGAGTGGTTGGCTGCTGCGGAGTTTCCAGCCTGCGGGTCAGATTGTGAAACCCCT
Organism: Xenopus laevis; assembly: GCF_017654675.1. Classification (NCBI taxonomy): domain Eukaryota; kingdom Metazoa; phylum Chordata; class Amphibia; order Anura; family Pipidae; genus Xenopus; species Xenopus laevis. Next base: position 54,192,941 of record NC_054386.1, on the reverse strand, counting down.
GAAGCAGGTAGTTTTGTTTCCGCTCATGGTCCTCCATACGCTGTAGCAGGGCAGTAAGGAGCACTTCAGTGGTAGTTGGGGGAGGTGTAACGGAAACAGCAGCAGAAGCACCGTCTAGACTTTCGTCCTCCATGGCCCGTGATAATGTCACGGTCGGCACCCTAAACCAGAACTAATGCCAAGCTCCCTGGTCTCGGCTCGGCTTCACCAGTAATGTGACCGCCTTTGGCTTCGGGAGGAGCCCTCAGCGTACTCAGATGCCACCTGGACTTTTCGAGAGGAGCAAAGCGAGGAGTTCTGGCAAGCAAAGGGGCACGACTGTTGTAAAAGTCAGTTTGGCCGAAGGTCACGGTACAAATGGAGCAGGCAAAGAGAATCGTCAGACTGGCAGGGTCGAGACAGGCAGATATCGAGAATAGTCAGGCAGGCAAGGGTCAAACCAGGTTGTCAATCAAGGGAATTGGCAGGAAGAGTTGTCGAAGGCAGGCAAGGGTCAGGTTCCAGAGATCAGAATAGTCAAACAGGCAGGCAAGGGTCAAAAACGGATAATCAGACAGAATCAGACAAAAGCACAAAGCTCAGAAGCACCAGGAATAAATCCTATCACGGGCACAGTATAAAACTAAGAATCCCTTTAAATACCATTTGAATTTCGCGCCACTGCGCGCTGACGTCATTACGTCAGCGCGCATGCGCATAAAATCCAGGAAAATCCGGTTAGTTAAGGCGCGCGCGCCTTAACTAACCGGCACTTGCAGGGAAGAAGAAGGACGATGTGGCGGGCGTCCCCGCCGGGGCGGCAGGCGTCCCTGCCGTCCCCCCACTAGACCACCAGGGTAAGATTCTCTTACAGTCCTTTATTGAATGAACTGGCCTGCTGAACTTAAGCCTCCTCTCTTCTAGCATTCTGACACTGCTGAAATCAAGCTACATTCCCCTATTCATTGTGAGAAGCTATCATTCTGCTTCTGAGAAGCAGATCCTCTCATCAGCTGTCCTCTGTGCAAGTGATGTTCATGCCATAGACAAGCCACTCTCATGCCTCACTAGTTACATTGTAACTAATTCTGTGTTCAGAACTATCCTGCATTAATTGAACTTAAGCTGGCCATAGACGCAAAGATCAGATCGTATGAATCAGAGATTTTCGGACCGTGTGTGGAGAGTCCCGACATTTTTCGTTTGGTCGATCGGACAGGTTAAAAGATTTCGGTCGGCTGCGGGTAATATCTCTGCATGTATTGCCAATCGTACTGTCACAGTCGGCACCCTAAACCAGAACTAGTGCCAAGCTCCCTGGTCTCGGCTCGGCTTCACCAGTAGTGTGACCGCCTTTGGCTTCGGGAGGAGCCCTCAGCGTACTCAGATGCCACCTGGACTTTTCGAGAGGAGCAAGGCGAGGAGTTCTGGCAAGCAAAGGGGCACGACAGTTGTTAAAGTCAGTTAGGCCGAAGGTCATGTTACAACAACGTAAGACAGATTCGTGGTCAGACTGGCTGGGTCGAGGCAGGCAGATAGCTAGAATCGTCAGGCAGGCAAGGGTCAAATCCGGGTAATCAATCAGATGGGATGAGGCAGAATCGGAGTCAAATAACAGGCAGAGGTCAAACCAGAACATCGAACAGAAGGGTTAAGCAGAATCAAGCTCGGTTTCAGGCAAGGGTCAGGTTCCAGAGATCAGAGTAGTCAAACAGCCAGGCAGGGGTCAAAACAGATAATCAGAATCAGATTCAAACAGAATAGCAACAGCTAACAGCACCAGGAACAAATCCTATCACGGGCAATGACATAGAAGAAAATGTCCCTTTAAATCCTATTTGAATTTCGCGCCATTGCGCGCTGACGTAATCACTCCAGCGCGCATCCGCCTATAATAAAAAGGAATTGCGCGCATTAGGAAGCCGGCAGTGAAGGAGCAGGACGGTGCGGCGGGCGTCCCCGCTGCACCACCACTAGACCACCAGGGTGAGGATTCGTTACAAGTACAATTTTCAGAGGGAGACTGTCACTAGCTTTTGCCAGAATTAACTTTCGTGCGATTGCTGTCAGGGGCAGAACATTGGCTGATCTGTTCTCTTGTACTTTATTTGATCGGAATGGTTAGTGGCAGGTTGGGAGATGAGGAAGTCAGATCGTATGATGATTCGTACAATCGGATCTTTGCATCTCTGGCCAGCTTAATTGTGCAACTACTCTGTGCTCCTAATCTGGAAGTTTTTTTCCTTTCAGTTGCACTTGGTTCCTTGCTACTGGTATCCTATACATCGGAATGCTTACAATACTTGTGAACATAAGAAGCCGATGGGCCAAAGCATAAATCTGTTTTGTTGGCAAAATAGTCATTGTTTTTTATAAATATTTTTTAGTAGAAATCCCCAGGTCAAATGACTTCCATAACTGTACAAGTTTCCTTTTTTTTTTTTTAAAGCACTTTTGTTTTTTTAGCCTTGCTAAAGTATATTTCAAGGAAAAATACATTTTATACAATGCAGTCCAACATATTGCAGAATTACATGATGTTGACTTAGTTCCTGTCACATTAAAGAATAATTAAATCATTATATAGGTATAGGATCCATTATCAGGAAATCCGTAATCCAGAAAGCTCCTAATTATGGAAAGGTTGTTTCCCATAGAGTACATTATAATCAAATAATTTAAATGTTTTAAAACAATTTCCTTTGAATAAATACTAATTGGAGGCAACTATTGAGTTTCATTAATGTTTCAATTAATTTTAAGTAGACTTAAGGATACAAATTACATAAAGATCCTTTATCCAGAAAACACCAGGCCCCCAGCATTCTGGATAACAGGTTCCATACCTATAATCAGATTTCATGTATTTAGATTCAGATTTTATATATTTGTTTTTATAATTTCAAAGTTCGGTGTTCTTCTTTAATCTACATCAACCAAGCCTTCTTATGTCTTCCCTTATCATCATTACATATCTAAATCATCTCCAGGGAACAGTTCCATCCCTAGAATCCAATATTCTGGTATTTTCCAAAATTACATTATTTTAAAGGTTAAAGCAGTCTAACGTTTTCTAGGAACCTATTAAAGCAGAAGGAATACCATTTTACACTTGGGGTGCCAAAAGTTAGGCACTCCCAAGTGACTACTTTTACTTACCTGACACCCAGGGCCGGTGCTCCTATCAGCAGAAAACCGCACCGGACAGGGGTTCTTCTAGCAAAACCCACAGATAGATTATTTTCCTGCTTCCTTGGGTTTCAAATTTCCCGGGGCAGACGCATGCTCAGTAGAGTGAAATAGCTGGTTTTTTCACTAAAGTTCGGCTTATAGTTATACTGTGCATGCGCAGCCACAGGAAGACCAGAAGAAGCAGAAAGAGGTTCTCTCCATGGTGCTCGCTAGAAGAACCCAGGGCCAGTGTGATTTTCTGCTGATAGGAGCACCAGCCCAGGGTGTCGGTTAAGTAAAAGAAGTCACTTGGGGGTGCCTAACTTTTGGCACCCCCAAATGTAAAGTGGTATTCCTTCTCCTTTAAGACATCTCTCTTCCACAGACAAAAGTGGCCAGCAACAAGACTTTAAGTGCCCCCTATTTACTGGACTATATTAATTAGGGAGCTGGGGTTTGAGGAAAAAAATTACCATTCACAGGATATTAGGTCTTGTGGATGACACAGCAGAAATATAAATGTTGTGTTAGTATCCCTTTATGGATTAATTGATCCTGCTTGGTCTTGGCAGATAACATTTCTTATCCTAAGTGTTATTTAAAAATGTAGGCTTTTTAAATGAGACAGTACCTCTCGTTTGCTAGAAAGTAAAGGAAAATGGTCACAAGAATAGAGGAAATACTGTAAAGTTCTCCTTAGAAGCATAAAAAAGTAATTTTTTTTTTTTTATCGACACCATACATTAGATCAAAGAAAAATCCATAATTGTAGAATTTACAGAGACAGCACTATAATAACTTCATAGTAGATTCTTCTTGCCTGATCTGTAGCATGAACAAGTATACCCACAACAATTTAGACCACGGGTGTATGAATGAATATAGTGCTGCCCTGCAATATAATTAAATGATCCCTATAATTTAGTCATGTTTTTTTGTTGCTATTCACTTGTTGCAATTGCCAGCAATTAAAGCAAGCATTATATTATTTGTGATACTTTGTTAATGTAAATTTCCCCAATAGCAAGAACAAATGTATAAACAAAGGAATATATGAATTGGTGCTGAAGATGTAAATGGTCTTGCTATACAAACTTTAAATAATGCTGCAGATGGGTCCTGGAAGCATACTTTTTTGGCAGACCGTACAACACTTTTTGTTTGATAAAATGAGCACCTTTGTTAATAAATAAATTACTTTTGAATGGTAGGAACTGTCTTTTGTGGATCCTGTAATCTTGCACAAAAACATGGGTATATAAAGCAAATAAATACAAAACCAGCTGTCCTTATATCCCTATATGCTCCTGCTTCAATGCAATCTTCAATTATTGTATGCTGCATTTATTCTATAATACTCAACCTCACCATTTTAGCTTCACTGGAAAACAAATCTGTTCTTACAATATAATGTATGGATATCAATTTCAGAAGCTGTGGGTGGATTAACTTGTGAAACAAAGCATACCCTGCTTTCCTAGGGCATGCTATTTAATTGTCTGGAGAGATCCATTTATCTACAAGGTCTATCTGAAAGAAAGAGTCCTGAAGAAATTGACCAATTAATGTAGTCAAACCCAAGATGAACACATGGAGAGAGTGTGTCTGAGGCAGTGAAAACATCAAGATACAAAAGCTGCATTAAGCAGAACAAAACAGCAAATAAAATATACAGCAAATAAAATATACAGATGGGGTGTTCATTTAAGTGGCATGTTTAAAAAAAGACAGATAATAAAATAGTATGGTATAGTAAATTATAAAGGTTGTGCCAAAGGGAGCATTTAACACAGATCATCATTTGATGCAGTTTGCTACAAATCCTGTACAGGTATGGAACCTGTTATCCAGAATGCATGGGGCCCGGGTCTTTCTGGATAACTTTCCATAATTTAGATCTTCATACTAGAAAATTGTATAAACATTAAATAAACACAACAGGCTGGGTTTGCTTCTTGGATTAATTATATTTTAGTTTGGTTCATTTACAAGTTACTGTTTTGTTATTACAGGGGAAAAGGAAATAATTATTAAAAATTTGGATAATTTGGATAAAATTAATTCTATGGATGATGGCCTTTCCATAATTCTGAGCTTTCTGGATAATGGGTTTCTGGATAAGCAATTATCTACCTGTATAGTCTTCCGAGTTTTATAGTATAGGGTTTCCTAACATACTGTACAGTACCATCTTCCCTATAGTGAGTGTTCATGGAGCAATTTATACATAATAGGAGAATAACAAAGATTTAGGGAAAGCTTTTATGAGTGGCTCTGATCCTATTTTTTATTCTGTAATAGTGATGGGCGAATTTGCGCCGTTTCGCTTCGCCGAAAAATTCACGAATTTCGCGCGAAATTCGCGAAACAGTGAAAAATTCGCGAAACTGCGCCGGCGTCTCGTTTTCGACGCCGGCGCCCGTTTTTGACGCCGGCGCCCGTTTTTTTCCGACGCCGGCGCCCGTTTTTCGAAAAAAAAATTTTTGACGCCGGCGAATTTTTACCGCGAATTTTCGCGGGCGTTTCGCGAATTTATTCGCTCAGCGCGAATCGCGCAAATTCGCCGCGAATTCGCGCCTGGCGAATAAATTCGCCCATCACTATTCTGTAACCCTTGTTTGTTAAAGAAGGACTAAAGCCTAGCAAAGAATAGGCTAGAAATGCTACAAATTGGGGAAAATCCACTAAAGGTCGAATTTTTGCCAGCAAACGCTCAGCCACACTTCACACCATGCAAATTCGCTACCACTATGCTAATTCACTAAAATGCAAAGTTGTGTCTCTGTTGTCGAATGTTGGCAAAGTTTTGCTAGCATTAATTCGTCAGCACAAACATTTCATAGCAAACACTCGCTAGCATTCATTTCTGCCTAGCGAAACGTTGTTAGTACTCTTAAGCTTAGGTCAATTTGAATAGGGTGGGTAGATATAGGTCGTATAGATGTCTTTATTAGAGATTTTAGTGCAAATACTTGAAGTGGCTACTTATTATTACAAATTTCCAAGGAAGCATAATAAAGACAAAAGAGATCATGTAAATGCCCTAGACATGAGCCTACATAAGATTAAGGATGATGTGTCTTCGTTTTATCAGTTCATCAGGTCAAAGGTGGAGAAGGAAATGCTGGCAAAAGAGGTAATGTTCTTAATGAATGAAACTGCACTAGTGATGGTCTCTTTCAATATTGAATTGTCCTCTACTCCTGTTAGTAAATTGGCAATGTCCCTGCGGTTTTTGCAAATTTCCACTAACAGCCCTTTAGTAAATCTGCCCCATTATGTTTTGAAATTCTGTACCAGCCTTTTATCAGTCTGTGTCTTCAAAGATACCCCCATTAACTCCCGATCCTAATTTCTGATACTTTGCAGCACATGCTCTGCAGTCAGTTACCTAAGCTTAAGGACTGACTCAAAGAATATATATAGAATATAAAAGTCACAATACAAGGCTGATAACTAATTACATGGCAGTTCTGACACCAGTGTGATTAACAAGTAATCAGCCCAATAACCATAGCTTCTAAGCCATGTGAACCTCATTTATTCTTAATAATTTGCTATGACCCCCAAACTTGGCTTCTAAACAGCTGTCCATACCTTAACACTCCTTTTAAATTCCAAGATGGTGACACACCTTTGCATAATTTTGTGAATTATTATTGTTATAGCAATTCTGAAACTTAAAGCTGGTGCAATATGTTCAGTATATCAAACGCAACAGTTCTAGCCATATTTTTTGCAGGGTTTAGTTCTCCTTTAAATTATTATTATTATAAAGACCTCTGTATGTTGTAAATGAATGCAAAGCTCTGTATAACTTGCTGGCACTATACTGTAGAAATAAATTATGACAATTTGGCCCCTTACAAACTGATGTACAGTAGATGCTGCATCAGACATGATACAACATCACGGTAGAGTGTAAAAAATAATATTACATGAAAAATAGAAACTGTGTGGTGACTTCATTCATGCACCATTTACAAGAATGTCTTATATTATTATTTGTTTGGTAAAGTTGCCTTTCAAGGTTTGAATAAATTAGCTTTTTTCAAAATAAATCCAACTCTACACTTCCAGCATTTACAACCATGTGTGCTTTCCATAGCCTAAGAACTTTAATTCAAAATGATGCAGTTTAACAGCCTTTTGTGCTCTGTTATTACCATTTAAGCTCTGCGTTTCCACAAGGGAAGATCTTTACAGTGTGCAGTAAGAAATCATTTCATGCACTGCTGCAGTCTCTTGAAAATAATTTAACATCCTATTTAGTTGCTGCTGTTCTTTGTTCTATTCATTTTACAGTCCACCTTTCCCAGCACACACCTTTCTTTCTTTCTTTTCAAAGATCAGCACTTTAAAACGACTAATACACATAATTTTGCTAATAAAGGGAATACAAATTTGCATATGTGCCCTTGCATCCACGCGTGTCATAATTCCAAATGACCTCACATATTGCAGGATTTGCCAGAGGCCTGTATTTCTATGCATAAACACTGAATTCAACTCTGGAGTACAATTTAAAGCCTTGGCAATTTGCAGAATTTGCCAAAATGTAAATGCAAGCTGTAAGAGAACGAATGGCCCTCCAGGCCAATTAATATTGTACTAACGAGAGAATCAATATACAATCAAGCTCTTGTATATGTCCATTATTGGGAACACTGTAAAAGAGTTCTAATAACGATTAGGACTATGCAGCTTGAAGAGCACAAAACTGTATAAAACTGAACTCTAAAGGATGTGTTTATTACTTGTGCTTGCACCAACCTGCATTCTTATAAAGCATGGTTCTGTACTTTAGCAGGTATTAAATGAAAATAACCCCCCCCCCCCTGTACAATTGTTTAAATGTGTACCCTCCTGAAGCACATGTAGTGCTCCTCCTCCATCAGCTGCACCTTTGCCCTATACCTGGTCTGAGAACCGTGAATAAGGCTAATGAGTCATATCTGCCCTTTCGCTTCTGGTGTGCAGGCTCCAAGATATTGATTGCTGAGAAGTAGCATGCACACAAAATTCTATGATCAATGATGGGTTCCTACAAATCAGACATGATGTGTCCTGACATGGCAGCTACCAACACGACTGCCCTACTACTCGTTCTCAGACCGGGTATGGGTAAAGGGGGCAGCTGGTGAGGAAGCATTAGAAAAGGTTGGGAAAGGGGCACTTTTGCAAGGCTGTGGGTATCCTCCATTAAGCGTGTAAGTCTCCCGGCTTACAAATTTAGCCATCTGTTGCAACTGTGGGAAATTGTTTTTGGTGCTACTGGAGTCCTGTCTCTCCACTATATGAGAGCAAGTACATCATGATGTGTCCTGACATGGCAGCTACCAACCCCACTGCCCTACTACTCGTTCTTGGACCGGGTATGGGTAAAGGGAAAGCTGGTGAGGAAGCATTATATAAGGTTGGGGAGGGGGAAGGGGCCCTTTGGAAGGTGGGGGGGGTGTTCCTCATTAATTGTGTACGTCTCCTGTCTTATAAATGTAGCCATCTGCTACAACTGTGGCAAATTGTTTTTGGTGCTACAGACGTCCTTTATCTCTGCTATATGAGAGCAAGTATAACAATATATTGGCGTGACTCCACCCTGGGACAGGACTGATTAAACTGTAACGCCTCTCCCTGGGAAGTTTTATAAGCCACCATAACACTCAGAGAAAAGGTGCAGGAAAGCTGTAATCTTTATCCAATAGTGATGTGCAGGTTGATAAAAACTCTACCCGCACCCGATCTTAACCGGTGCGTGTCACGATCGCCGCCCGGAGCAGTTCCAGGAGCTCCGGGCGGCACGTCCTCCCCTGCCGGCGTCGCTCCCAAAATGGCGGCGCCCATGGCCGCCACGTGGGTATCGGCGCTGGCGCGCCGACGTCGGCGCAAGGACGCCAATGACGTCACAATGGCGCCAAATTCAAATATAAAAACGCTACCAAGACGCCAGAATGGCGCCCAAGTATAGGAAACTTTTCCTAAGTGTATCCTGGGTTCCCTGTGAGCTACTATTGCTAAAATCTTGTTCCTGATTATTATCCTGACCCTTGCCTGGACTTTGGACTTTGCTGTTATCAACCTGCCCGTGAACTCTTGCCTGGATTCTGACTACTCCTTTGATTAACCCTTTGGACACCGCGATCTTGCTCCCTCAAGAGGGCTTCCTCCTCGATCCTGACTACCTCCCTGGAGGGAGCTCCCGGCTCCCTGACATTATACTTGGGCCATGGATCCTACTGAGGAAGCTACGCCTGATGTCGGACTAACGCTCCGCGGACTGGCATCCCGCATGGAGGAATATGCAGCCCAGCAGTACTGCATAGGACAGGCACTCGATACCCTTCTCTCTCGAGTGCCTCCAGCGCCTCCTGCTTCCCAAGCTGCTGTAAATCCTCCCATGGCGGTCGTCTCGTCTACCACAGGTTTCTCGTCTGGTGAGCCTCGTATTCCGCCTCCTCCTCGCTTCAGTGGGGACCCACAGGCCTGCAGAGGTTTCGCTACACAGTGCCAGATCCAGTTCGAGTTTCAACCCTCGCGCTTCCCCAATGAACGTTCCAAGGTGGGCTATGTGATGTCTCGTTTGGTGGGCAAACCGCTTGAGTGGGCAACATCTCCTTGGGAGAAGAATTCTCCACTGACTTTTGATGCCAAGGCTTTTCTTCAAGCATTTCGTACTGTGTTTGATGCCCCGGGTCGAGTCACTAATGCCCCGTCTCGTCTTCTGCAACTCCGGCAGGGGAACCGCAGTGTCAGTGACTATGCTATTGACTTTAGAACTTTGATGGCTGAGACTTCCTGGAATGACGATGCCTATAAGGCGTATTTTATCAAGGTCTGTCTATTCGCATTAAAGAGGATCTTGTCTCCAGGGAGTTCCCTGATCTGCTTGAAGATCTGATTGCACTATCCATTAAGGTGGACACTCGTCTCAGAGAGCATCAAGTAGAGAAGGAGCGTTTTAAAAGATTTCAACCCTTGTTGGCACCCCGCTTCCAAAGACCCCTCTCGCATACTCCAGCTACTCAAGCTTCTACTTCTCCTCCGGAGGAACCGATGCAAGTTGGAAGAGCTTGTCTCTCTGAACAAGAAAGGCTCCGTAGACGGATGGCTGGCCTGTGTCTGTATTGTGGCGGACAGTCTCATTTTGCGAACTCTTGTCCGGTGAAGCCCACGAGTTCTGTTCCCCGAGGTATATCTAGGGTAACTCTTGTAGGGGGCACTACTCCGAAGTCTCAAGAGAACACTCATAGGTTTCTCCTTCCTTTACAGATTCGTCTAGCCACTAAGTCCATTGTCGGCTCAGCTTTCATTGACTCTGGAGCTGCTGGGAACTTCATGGACGCTCTTTTTGCCAAATACATGGAAGTTCCCTTATTCCCATTGTCTACTCCTCTTCGTGTCACTGCCATTGACGACAGACCCCTGGAGGCTGAATTTATCTCTATGACGACTGGGGAATTGCCTGTGCAGGTTGGGATGCTGCATAAAGAAAGACTATCGTTCCTAATTATTTCCTGCCCATCCGTTCCAGTTGTTTTGGGTCTCCCTTGGCTGTGCCTGCATAATCCCACCATTGATTGGTCCGCAGGACAGATTTACCATTGGAGCCCATTTTGCCAGCAGCCCTGTCTTCCTGTTGAACCCCTCCAGAGGGTGAATATCTCTATGTCTGATCTGAAGACTCTACCCTCCTTTTACAGGGAATTCTCTGATATATTCTGTAAGAAGTCTGCAGAATTCCTTCCTCCACATCAACCATACGATTGTCCTATCGATCTCCTGCCAGGAACCATGCCCCCTAGGGGTCGCACCTATCCTCTTTCTCCAGCTGAGACTTCTGCTATGAAAGACTATATTCAGGAGAATCTCCAGCGGGGGTTTATCCGCCCCTCTACTTCTCCTGCCGGGGCAGGTTTCTTCTTCGTGGAAAAAAAGGATGGAGGCCTACGTCCTTGCATTGACTACCGGGGCCTTAATAAGATCACAGTTAAAAACCGGTACCCCTTGCATGATTGCTGAACTCTTTAACCAATTGAAAGGGGCTAAGATTTTCACTAAATTAGATCTCCGTGGGGCGTACAACCTCATCCGCATCCGTGAAGGGGACGAATGGAAGACGGCATTCAACACAACACTCGAGATGGGCACTATGAATATCTCGTGATGCCCTTTGGCCTCTGTAATGCCCCTGCTGTCTTTCAAGAGCTCGTGAATGACATCTTCTGGGATCTTTTGTGAAAGTCTGTGGTCGTATACCTGGATGATATCCTGATCTTCTCGAAAGACCTTGAATCTCATCGCTCCCAGGTGAAAGAAGTACTCTCTCGTTTGAGGAAGAACTCTCTCTTCGCCAAGTTGGAGAAATGTGTCTTTGAGGTGTCTAAGATTCCTTTCTTGGGTTATATCATCTCCCCAGAAGGTTTCGAGATGGATCCCGTTAAGGTGTCAGCAATCCAAGAGTGGCCCCTTCCCTTGAGCACCAAGGCTATTCAAAGGTTCATCGGATTTGCCAACTACTACCGGCAATTCATCAGGGGGTTCTCATCCCGTATTGCACCTATCCTTACTCTCATCCGAAAAGGGGGTAATCCCAGTTCTTGGCCTCCAGTTGCTGTAGAAGCTTTTCAGTCCCTAAAGGACGCATTTTCTTCTGCCCCAGTCCTCCGTCATCCGGATCCTAAGCTACCCTTTTGCATTGAGGTGGATGCATCTGAAGTAGGTGCTGGGTCTATCCTATCCCAGAGACATTCTGCCGATGGGAAGTTGCACCCTTGTGCCTTTTTCTCCAGAAAGTTTTCTCCTGCAGAACAGAATTACAATGTAGGGAATCGAGAACTTCTGGCAGTCAAGCTTGCTCTTGAAGAGTGGCGTCACCTCCTAGAGGGTTCTTCAATTCCGGTCACGATTTATACTGATGATAAGAACTTGGAGTTCATACACTCTCTCAAGAGACTGAATCCTCGTCAGGCCAGGTGGGCCCTGTTCTTCTCCCGCTTTAACTTTGTTCTGACCTATCGTCCTGGCTCCAAGAATCGGAAGGCCGATGCGCTTTCCAGAAGTTTCACTCCGGGTGATCGTCTTCCAGAAAGACTTGAACCAATTATTCCCCCCCGCCAAGATTATTGCATCTCTGTTTCCCCAATTTGCCGAACAAATCTTGGCTGGACAGTCTTCTGCTCCTCCGGATACCCCCATTGGGATGGCTTTTGTTCCCTCCGAGTTACGTCTTCCTATTCTTCAACAAACCCACTGCTCCAAGCAAGCAGGACACCCTGGTCCTCAAAAAACTCTTGAACTCCTTAGACGTTTAGTCTGGTGGCCGACTATTCGTAAAGATGTCAAAGACTTTGTTGCTGCCTGTACCGTTTGTGCTACATCCAAGCCTAGCCATTCTCGCCCCAGTGGGTTATTACAACCATTGCCTATCCCCTCTTGTCCATGGACTCATTTAGCAATGGACTTTATTGTTGAACTTCCCCCCTCTAGTGGAAACACTGTGATCTGAGTTGTGATTGACCGCTTTAGCAAGATGGCCCATTTCATTCCCCTGCTGAAGCTTCCCTCTGCTGTGGAGTTGTCCCATCTCTTCATCCAGTATATTTTCCGTCTGCATGGTTTTCCTGTGGAAGTTGTCTCTGACAGAGGTTCTCAGTTTACTGCTAAGTTTTGGCGTTCCCTGTGCAAAGATCTGGGTAATACTCTCCAGTTCTCCTCCGCTTATCATCCCCAGACTAATGGAGCAGCTGAATGAGTAAACCAAGCTTTGGAACAGTTCTTGAGGAATCAAGTCTCCCTTTGTCAAGATGACTGGTCTGATCTCCTCCCATGGGCGGAATTTGCTCTTAACAATGCATGCCACACTTCCACTGGAAGGTCTCCGTTCATGTCGGTGTATGGTCAGCATCCTCAAGCCTTCCCCCAGGACTTTGTGTTGTCTGACGTCCCGGCTGCTGATGACCATGCAGCCCACATGTCTGCTATTTGGGCTGCAACCAAGTCGAACTTGGAGAAGAGCGCTCTGGTTCACAAGACGTTTGCAGATCGTAGACATAGATCCTCTCCTCCCTACAAGGTTGGTGATAGAGTCTGGTTGTCTTCCAGGAACATTCGGTTGAAGGTGCCATCTCCTAAGTTGGGTCCGAAGTTTGTGGGTCCATTCTCCATCTCGGAGGTGATCAACCCTGTGGCTGTCAGACTTCAGCTTCCCCCTGAGATGCGAATTCCCAACGTGTTTCATGTCTCTTTGGTGAAACCCGCTACCTCCAACCGCTTTTCTGTGAACCAATCTCCCCCTCCTACTATTTCTGTGGATGGTCAATAAGAATATGAGGTGGAAAAGATCCTTGACTCCAGAATCTCCAGGGGCTCTCTTCAGTACCTCATCAAGTGGAAGGGCTTTGGCCCTGAAGAATGCTCCTGGGAAGGACACTCTGATGTTCATGCTCCTCGTCTTGTGAGGGATTTCCAGTCCTGGTGGTCCAGAGGCCCCCCGTGTACGGGGGGTACTGTCACGATCGCCGCCCGGAGCAGTTCCAGGAGCTACATGTGTAGCGGCGTCGGCGCAAGGACACCAATGACATCACAATGGCGCCAAATTCAAATATAAAAACGCTACCAAGACGCCAGAATGTGAGCTACTATTGCTAAAATCTTGTTCCTGATTATTATCCTGACCCTTGCCTGGACTTTGGACTTTGCTGTTATCCGCCTGCCCGTGAACTCTTTCCTGGATTCTGACTACTCCTTTGATTAACCCTTTGGACACCGCGATCTTGCTCCCTCAAGAGGGCTTCCTCCTCGATCCTGACTACCTGCCTGGAGGGAGCTCCCGGCTCCCTGACAGTGCGCACCAGACTTCCATCCTCCTTTTAAAGAACTGTGCTAGGGGAGCCATCTTTCTTCCAGTTAAACCCTGGACTGAGAGCAGGACAGTGATGTTGTGGGGCGGGTGGCCCGTCAGAGGGCTAGGCTATGATGTGGCGATCAGCAATTGGCTGATCGCCACGTCAATCACAGGGAATCCTGCCTAGTTTTCCTAATTTGGAAATCAGGCAGTTTTGACATGGGCAGCTCTTCAAAAAATCGGGCTGTCAAAACTGGACAGGTGGCAACCCTAACCTGCGCCAACCAGCCGATGATGTCACATCACAAGTATCCACTGCCACCCATACAAATACAGTAACAAATAAATGCACACCACCAAACTCTTTTGTTTTTTGTTTTTTAATAATAATAATAATAATAATAATAATAATAATATGTAGCAGTAATTCTACCAGTTTTGACAAAGTTTTATTGTAGTCTTATTTTAAAAAAGGGGAGTAAAAGTGCAATAGATTGTTATTCCATGAATTTTAAATGCAACCATTGACACCATAAACTTCCCTCCACACACAACCAATGAATCAAATGCTAAGACTGTTTTGAACACCCCCCCCCCCTCCAAAGTGGCACAACCTCCACTGGGAAAAAGTACGGTGCAACATGAACCTGGTTAGTGTCAAACCATGTGCATATTTTGGGGTACTATAATGAACTAGAACAATCAGCAAGATTTTTTTTGTAACTTAAATTTTTATTAGTCATAACAATGTTGTTTTACAGTCAGCAGATAAAACCAAGCAGTGGTACATTACAGTTGGTTTATGTATATAAGAAAAAGGAAAAAAACAAAAGAATAAAAAATAAATAAAAACAACATAGCATCATTATTATATGTTTGTCCTTAATGGTGTCCATACAATCCAAGTCTACTGCTTATGTAGGAGGGACTATCCAAGTTCAATGTTCTGAGATTAGTAACTCTCAATGTGCCCATACCTCTAGAGAGAGAAGGATATTATTCCAAATGTTGGCAATATACTGTACGTGTTCAAAAATATTATTGGCTTCCCCTAGGGTTGGTAAAATATAGATTTCCAATGAGACGCTATCGATATTTGGGTAGATTTATCAAAGTTTTACGCAATGGTCTGCCCAGCAGAAAGGTGCACCATGTCCATTGGGGTGGGGGTCCGTAATATTTTGCTCAGTAGATATGAGCCCTGTGTCCACAGTGGAATACTTGTCAGACAAGTCCAAAATATATTGGAAGGGTGCCTATTTCCCACAATTACTCCAAGAATTACTCCTGAAAAATGGTTAGGAAAAAGTGGTTTGGCAGGAGTATGGTACCAGAGCATCAATATTTTATAAAAATGTTCTTTTTGCTTTGAACATGTTGACATCCTCCATGCATTGTCCCAAATAGCAGCTCAATCTTGGTCTAGTAATGGTTAAGTAAGTGGGTGTACTATTTGATCATATATTTCAGTCTAGGGGGTGGTTCAACTTGGGGTTCAGAAAGCAGTTGGTAGATTTTTGAAATTAGCCCCTTTTGTGGGAGGCCGATTTGGCTAATGATTCAAAACAAGTGGTGTGTTTACTTTTGCATTGTCACTGTATGGTTTGGCAAAATGTCTCAATAGGAAGTATTCAAAAAGCTTTCGAGCATTCTGAGGTAACTTTTGAGCAAGGTCTCCAAAGGATAGGATCTCCTTTGTTACACTCAAGGAGTTCAGCAATTCTCTTACACTTTGGACAGTCGTGTCTTCCCATTTAGTGATACAGGAGGAATGAGTTACTTGTTGAAACTCCGGATTTTCAAGAAACAACGTGTTAAGTGATTTGGGAGATATAAGTTTAAGTTTCTGAGTGAGAGCATACCAGATAGATAGGCTATGTCTTGTTGAGGATAGTGTGGTCTCCCTAGCTGACCGACGGGTTGTTGACCAGATTAAAAAGTTCATATGAGGTAAATTGCGCATGTAGTTCTCAATTAGGCCCCGTTTAGTATTATGCTGCCAATATGTCAATATATCCATGCCAGGATTTGTCTGATGTGACCCGCTTTGTAATATATCCAAAAGCAAGGGAGTCCTAGGCCTCCTAATCTAGAGGGCCTTGTTAATACTGCTGCCGATATTCTATTCTCCAAATGCCCCACATGAAATTGTAACATAAAGACTGGAGGTCTTTAAAGGAATTGTTCAGTGTAAAAATAAAAACTGGGTAAATAGATAGGCTGTGCAAAATAAAACATGTTTCTAATATAGTTAGTTAGCCAAAAATGTAATGTATAAAGGCTGGAGTGATTTGATGTATAACAAGTCAGTCAGGACACTACTTCCTGCTTTTCAGCTCTCTTGGTTTACACTGACTGGTTACCCTGGCTACCAGGCAGTAACCAATCAGAGACTTGAAGGGGGGCCACATGGGTCATATCTGTTGCCTTTGAATCTGAGCTGAATGCTGGGGTCAATTACAAACTCACTGAACAGAAATGTACCATGTGGTCCCCCTTCAAGTCGCTGACTAGCTCAGAGTTATAGAGCTGAAAAGCAGGAAGTTGGATTCTGGCTGTTTTATTAGACATTTGTTCACTCCAGCCTTTATATATTACATTTTTGGCTAACTAACTATATTAGAAACTTTTTTTATTTTGCACATCCTATCTATTTACCCAGTTTTTATTTTCACACTGAACTATTCCTTTAAGTGTAGTGGGGGAGACCGTGATTGGGAGTGTCTCAAACAAATACAAAAGTTTCAGCAAAACTTAAATTAAGTCAATAGTGTGTCTGTATTATCTCCAGCATGCCATCTCTGGATGAAGCCCACTTGATCTCCATTGATCAATTTAGGAGCTAAGTCTGTTCACTAAAGTTTTTGAAAATAGTTTGAGATCCGAGTTAAGAAGGGCAATAGGCCTGTAGCTAGAGCAATTAGTGATGTCTTTTTACTTCTTTAGCAAAAAGGGTGAGGTAAGATCCCGAAGAGGGTGGAATAGAGGTCCCCTTAAGAAATTCATTGAAAAGGTTTACTAAATATGGGTTAAGAATGTGAGAGAAGGTTTTATAATAACTATAAGGGAAACCGTCAGGACCCAGGATTTGCTGCTTGGCAGATTTTTAAGTGTATAGGCCAATTCTTCTATGGTGATGGTGCTATTAAGGACCTCGCTATCCTCTTCCGATATTTTGCTAGGTTAGCCTCCCGCAAGAAGTCAGCTAATAAGGGAGAATCCTGTAGTGAAAAAGGGGTACCTTATGCAGGTTTTAGAGATGGGAATATTATGGAGTATTTATGGAAAGTGTCACCTATCAATTCTTGATTAAACGTCATCTGGCCTGTAGAAGTTTTTATCGTAGTGATCCTAGCCTGGGTCTGTTGTTCTTAAAGTTTACTAGCCAGGAGGGTGTGTTGTTTGTGTATCTAAGAGTATCTAAGAAAAGGTTTGTTGTATTGGGATTCAAGATTACGCAGTTGGGTTAGAAAGGTGATGTATCTAGTATGTGCCTGTCTTTTTGTACTGGAAGTTAGTCCTATGATTAGCATCTAATTGTCGCTTTATGCTCTTTCCGTAAAGTTGAAGGAGATTGGACCGAGCCCTCATTAACTGTAAAGTAATCTTTAAAGATGTTTGAATATGTCTGGGTCATGTACAGTTACTTCATTAAGGCGCCAATGTGGTTCTCTGGGAAGTAATTTGGCTAGGTCTAAAGTTAAAGTAATAGGGGAGTGATCGGACCATGTTATTGGATGAATTTCACTGGTGTAGGCCAGATGGAGACATGCTTGTGTAGAAGATGTGTCTATTCGTGAATGTATTTTGTGGACTAGAGAGTAAAAAGTGTATTGGTTATCTTTTGGGTGATTTAATATCCAGCTGCCAAAGTAAGCAAAATTATGCATTAGCTTCCTAAAATCCCAGGAGAGAGTATGTGCCTGCTTGTCTAGGGAGGGGTGTGTATGATCCCTCATTTAGGAGAAACTTAGGTTAAAGTCACCTCTTATAATTTGGTCTGATTGGACTGTAAACTAATTCAGTAGCGATTGTAAAAAGCTGATCTGTCGCCTATTAGGGACATAAACATTGCACAATGGGAGTGTCCATGTACTCTCCCACCAAAATTATGTACTGTCCATTGGAATCAGAGTGCACCTGGTCTATAACCAACGGGAAATCTTTATGGATTAGTATTGCCACTCCTGCCATTTTAGAAGATGCAGAGGCATAATAAGTGATAGGGTAATACAAGGTTTATCGCTCTGAAAGTGGGGTTTTTGGAAATCCACGTCTGCCTTAAGATTTCTAATTCTTTTAGTACCATATATTGCTTAGTTATAGAATTCAGACCTTTAGCATTGATAGATATAATTCTAACCATGATATTTTAATTTAAATTCAGCTAGGATAAACCCAGTTAGGTGATGTACCCACCAACCTGATACATAGCTACTACCTGGTGCCTTGTGATTCCTTAAATAATATACATCAAATTCTTCTTCTCCATAGAAATAAATCATAATAATATAGCCAAGTAAAATAACCTTTGAACCATAAACATTTTTAAAAAAAATAATAATTAAACAGTTTGAGGGAAGGTGTTGGTAGACCCCTTATTGCTCAAGAATTTAAAGGCAAAAATAAGAAATAACTAGGTCCATTCGACATGGTGATCTAGGCGAGTGGGTCTAAATGGAGGCTCCAGACTCCCATGGTGAGAGGTCATAGGTCGAGGCATAGAAAAAGTTTCAACATGAAAATGAGAGGCAGAGTGAGAAGGCTCAAAGCAGAAAAAAATGTAGAGGTAGTTGGCCCAAATAGCCCAAATGTGAGGCATGTTAAGGAGGCCTCGTAGTCTTCATTGTGGCAAATCCATTGTGGGGAGGGAGATAAAGCAAGGCCAAAAATTTGGGGGGAATTCGGTACTCTGGACCATTGCTGCCTCATTGGAGATTTGGAGGACAATGTCAGATCTGTTCTGGTAGTTTCCTTAGGCTTTAATCCAAGGGCTGATAGTTTCTGACCATTATGCGGATGAGTCAGACTGTGTGTTTGACCCCTGTAGATTATAACCATCATAAAAGGGAATCCCCAGTGGTAGGGAATATTGCATTCACATAAATCTGAGTAACTGGCCTTAACTCCCTCCTCTTAGCCAGGGTAACTGGTGACAAATCAGACTAGATTTGTATTTTATGGTTGCAAAAGTCCAGGGAATTCACTGTGTGTGTTTTAGCCTGTACTATTTCTTTGCCTTAAAAGGAATAGAAGCAAACTACAATACCGCAAGGAGGCTTTGTAGAGGAAGGCTTAGGGGCTAATGATCTGTGTGCTCTGTCCAATTTCCATAACTGAGTTGTGGTATCTGGGCAAAGATGTTTGAACATAGCCGCTAGATATTCCACAATGTCTTGGCCCCAGATATCTTCTAGGATTCCCCTGAACCTCAAATTTTGCCTCTGTGACCTATTCTCTAGGTCTTTGCATGTATCTTTAAGATGTTCCATCTCCTCTCTGAGTGTACTGTTCTCCTGTTCCAGATTCACTAATCTTTGGGCTATACACTTGTTAATGTGGAGCCCTCACCTCACGGATACACACTTTTTGTAGTGTCAGGTGCTGGACTGGAAGACCCACTCCTGTTGCTGGGTCATAACAATATGCAAAAAGGAAACAGCAGCACACTGGGGCAAATTCACTAAGGCGCGAAGCGCCGAACGCTAGCGTTAATTCGCTAGCGTTTGGCATTTTCGCTACTGCGCAAATTCACTAACGAACGCTGGCGTAGTTTTGCTAGTGTTACTTCGCAACCTTACGCCAGGCGAATCTTCGCTAGCGACGAAACTACGCAAATTCACTAACTTGCGACTTCCTTCGCCACCTCAGACCTGGTGAAGCGCAATAGAGTAGATAGGGATTGTTTAAAAAAAAGTCAAAATTTTTTCTAAGTCCCAAAAAACGCTGGCGTGTTTTCTACATGATGGCTGATAGGCTGAAAAAGATCGAAAATTTTTTGGGGCTCCCCTTCCTCCCCCCTACATTTCCTGACTCATGGCAACTTACCTAGACAGTGGGCACATGTGTAGGGCAAAATAAAATTTTTATTTCCAGATTTGAAGGTTTTCTAGGCATTTGTAGTGCAGATACGTGTTCCTCCATTGAAATTTGAATTTCGCGCCGTATGCAAATTAGCCTTCGCTAGCGCAACTTCGCTTTATATAGCGAAACAACGCTAGCGCAACTCCGCAACCTTACGCTACCCCTGTGCGCAACTTCGGATTTTAGTGAATTTGCGAACCGCTGGCGAAACTACGCCTGGCGAAGTGCGGCGAAGTGCGGCAAAGTTGCACCTGGCGCAACTTCGCATCGTAGTGAATTTGCCCCACTGTGTTTAAGTTGCAAAAGTGCACCAAAAATGTATTAAGCTCACAACATACAAATAAGCAACGTTTCTGGCCTACCTGGCCCTTTATCAAGCCCTCGGCTTGATAAAGGGCCAGGTAGGCCGAAACGTTGCCTATTTGTATGATATGGGCTTAATTCATTTTTGGTGCACTTTTGCAACTTAAACACAGTGTGCTGCTGGTTCCTTTTTGCATAATATTTGGGCTATATCATATATGTGTGTATGTTTCTACTTTATCAGTCCGTTCCCCTAGGTCTCCAAGATCTCTCTGAAGATCTCTGACTGCAGCAGCTATTGCTGTTGTAACAGACTGGTTTATGGAAGTGCTAAGCTGGACTTGTAGGACTTGTAGCAGAGCCAGCTGCTCCTATAGTACCCTGGTTGTTACTGGGGCCTCATCTGAGGGATCCTCCTGGGGAGCTGTGCAGGTATTAAGGCCTCCGATGTTATTGGGCTTGATCTGGGCGGTGTCATAACAGGTCTGAATGGCGGAGATACGGACGAAACGCTCTTTTGGCCGCTGCCATCTTGGCTATCATCACAGCTCTCCTGATGTTATTTGTAGGTAGGAAGAAAGTGTTGTTTTCTGGTCACACTGCCTTTTCTTCCCCATAGCGAGTGAGCCACAGGAATCTTCTTGTGAATGGAAGCCCGAATGCGAATTGTCGGCTTTTGTAAGCTTAATATTGGAGCCTCTAGAAGTTGCATCTGCTCACAGCAAGCTTTAATCATTACAATAGGTTTAAGTATGCTTGAACAGTGTTACGTTTTACATTTTAGCTGTGAACCCAAAAGACCATTGCATCCATTTGGATTTGAGTGTGTATGTCTCTTTGGCATGTTCTTTCTATGTGCATGCATGGTATGTCCTCAGAAAAGAAGATATTTGAACATAGGACTCTGATTGTGAAAAGCCATTTTTATATGTTGCCGAAAGAAACAATTGCCCTGATTCCCTAAAACTGTCCAGTTAATTATGGTGAAAATGCATTTCATTAAAGAGGTTTAGCAGATCTGAATTGTACTCCACATAATTTCACTTATAAATGACCAGAAGGCAGTAAAACAAAGACTAATTTATAATTCAGATGGTAGTTTCTAATGAAATAAAGTGGTCATGCTACAACATCAAATGTCTAATTGCCCATTAAATAGCAAACACACAAATGTCCGAAATGTCTACTAAAAGCCAGGAACCATTCATTTTCGAACTACATTGCAGTCAATATGCAGGTACAGTAAGTATAGGTTTTCCTGGAAATAAAGTTCAAAAGTACAGAGCATTTTGAGTCACAGGATTTTATTGCTACAATATAAATATGATTGTTATATACTGTATATTGCAGTTATTAAATTTGCTAGTATAGTGCCCAAGAGAAAAAAATCTTTATGGGTGTAATAATCAGTCGATTTCCTCTTTTCTCTTTGTGAAAGTTGCAGGAAACAAGCTTTTGTACAATGTACAGAGTAAACTGTACTGAGCTGCTCATCTATTTAAAAAAACTCCAGGTAATCTGAAACACAGTGCAAACATATACGTGCCTAGTATATAGGCCAAACCAAGGCATTATGGCCTCATATGTGATATGCACATAGATTAATTTGCTTGCCTGACCCTAGCATGTTTAGGAATTTAGTCTGCAGCACTACTTAATCAACTCAGCATTGTGAAATATCCAAATCATCCCCAAGACTGATTCCTATGCTTCTCCTATCTTTCCAAAGCTGTCTTCCTAAACTGATGGAGTAGGATTAGCCACTAAGAATCACTTTTACTAGTGCTATATCAACCATCTAAAATATTGGATTTACCCTGCAATTTCTGCTTGAGTATTTTTGTCTGCAATCAAACTTCAGAAGGGAGGTTAGAGGCAGAAAAACTTTTGTTTTTATGCTTTAGGCAATGATTGTATAAATCCATTAAAAATCCAGTAAGAGAGTGGGAGAACAGGCAGAATTCTCATTGGAGGCTACTCTTGCAAACGTTGGGCTGAGAACTTGGAAAAAGTTTTAATGTTCATTGATGATTAAAGAATTAATTTCTACAGTTTTCATCTTGCTTTAACCCTTGATAATATGCTGGAGCATGTTGCTAGGGCTGTAGCATTAGCACAGAATTGCTATGGAAAGCTAATGTCTTCTTTTGCTTGGTTATCTTTCTGATTTTTAGGAAAGCTTTCACCAGTTGTCCAAGACAAGTTTGAGTTTACTGGGACAAATGGGTTGCTTGCAGCTTGTCAGGGCCCGAAGGCTCCACTAGGATTTGCGGACCAAGGAGGAAGCAGCAAGTCCAACACAGTTTGCAGTATCAAAAGGGTTTCAAGAAAAAGAGTAATCAAAGTCCAGGCAAAAGGGTCTATACAGGCAGCAAGGTTCTTAGTCAATATAACAGGCAGAAACCAGTAACAGGAATAAAGATCAATAGCAGAAGTCACACCCAGGAACACAATAAGTTGAACCTATAATTGGGCAAGGTCTGTATTGTTCTGGCGTCTTATATAGGCTGGTTTTCACGCCAAACTAGTGTGATGATGTCATGCACCACTTGTTGACATGGTGTGTTGAAACTGCACGTTTTGACACGCCAACCTCAGAACAGGCCATGAGGGTGGACTGGGTGCTGCCATCTTGACCATGGTGTCGGCTGGAAGTACCCCCTTCCTTATGGGCCTCAGGACCACCACAATGAGGTTTAGAAGGGAATTGCTTGTGGAACTTACAGATGAGGGTAGGAGCATGGATGTAAGACTTCTTAACCCAGGAACATTCCTCAGGACCAAACCCTCTCCATTCAACCATATACTGCAGGGACCCTCTGGAGACACGGAAATCCAAAATCCTTCTTACTTCAAACTCCTGATGACCATCCACAAGTATAGGCAGAGGAGAAGAAGACGAAGAAGAAGCCTCTGGGATCATAGTTGGTTTGAGGAGGGATACATGAAAAACATTTGGAATCCACATCTCAGGAGGTAGTTGAAGACGAACAGCTACCGGATTGATGATCTCAATTATGGAATAAGGGCCGATGCATTTGGGACC
This sequence comes from Xenopus laevis, assembly GCF_017654675.1. Lineage (NCBI taxonomy): Eukaryota > Metazoa > Chordata > Amphibia > Anura > Pipidae > Xenopus > Xenopus laevis. The sequence continues at coordinate 54,169,515 of NC_054386.1, read as the reverse complement.
CAGCTTAGGAGTTGGAAGTTTGAGGTGAATATTTCTGGTGGAAAGCCAAACCCTCTTGTCAGCAAAACTTTTTTGAGAAATTAAACTTTTCACTAAGTTGGCTTTTGTAGCGTGCCAGATAGCCGACATATGAGAAACTTGGTCGTTGGCTGCAGGTACATAAGTGAGAAGCAGGTCTTGAGGAAAAGCCAAGTGGATGTTGACCATAAACACAGAAGAAGGGAGATCTTTCAGAAGAAGCATGCAAAGCATTGTTGTGAGCGAATTCGGCCCATGGAAGGAGGTCTGACCAATCGTCTTGACATAAAGAAACATGACATCTCAAAAGTTGTTCAAGTGCTTGATTAACCCGCTCAGCTGCGCCATTAGACTGAGGATGGTAAGCAGAAGAAAAATTGAGAGAAAAGCTAACGCTTTGCACAAAGATCTCCAAAATATAAACAAATTGGGACCCTCTATCATCACGATTTCAGCCGGAAAAATCGGAAATATGCTGTATGAACAATTTAGAAAGTTCCACACCCGAGTGTATCTTGTGTAGAGGTATAAAATGGGCCATCTTACTAAATCTGTCCACCACCACGCAGATGACAGTGTGACCCAAAGAAGCAGGTAGGTCTACAATAAAGTCCATAGCTAGATGGGTCCAGGGTCGAGAGGGTATGGGTAATGGTTGGAGTAGCTCTTTGGGAGGAGAATGTTCAGATTTTGATGCAGCACACACTGTACACGAAGAGACAAAGTCCTTGACATTCTTTAGAATGGTGAACCACAAGACGCGATAGAAAATTTGTTGTTTTTCTAATTCCAGGGTGACCATCTTGTTTGGAATTATGAGACTGACAAAGTACGGAGTGACAAAGGTCTGGTGGTACATAGGCCAGACTGGGCTGACAAGATCTGTGAAGCCATGGAGTGAAACAAAGCGGCCACTATTTTAGCTGGGGGAACAATGGCATCAGTTTCATTAATGCAGGGATCTTCTGGAATGAAGCTCCTAGAAAATAAATCAGCCTTCTTGTTTCGGGAACCAGGACAAAAACTGATAATGAAATTAAAATGGGAAGAGTGCCCATCGAGCCTGTCTGGGATTTAATTGTTTGAGGGTCTGAATATGCTCTAAATTCTTGTGATCAGTGAATATTGTCACAGTAGAACAGTAGAACTCTCTAGTAAATGTCTCCATTCCTCCAGGGCAAGTTTGAAGTTCACGGTTCCCAACATCATAGTTTTGTTCAGGAGGAGAGAACTTTTTCGAAAAGAAGGCACACCGGCGAAGTTTCCCATCATATAACAGCCTCTGAGACAGGACAGCCCCGGATCCAACATCCAACATCAGTCATCAGACCTCTTACTGAATACATCTGAGAAGATAAATGGAAGGGAGGGAGTGAAGATCTACAGCCGCAGTGATCTACACTGGTGTAGAAGGGCAGTTGATGATGAGGAAAGACAGATTTTCAGTGTGAAGAGTGCCAACTTTAAAGGGTAGCTCCAATGAAGATTGAGAGATAAGAGCCATAGACAAGGGTCTATCATTGATAGCCAGGACTCGTAATGTTATAGACAAGGCTTGCAGTGGTATGGCATGTCGTACAGCAAAAGTTTTGTCCATGAAATTCCCAGCTGCACCAGAATCCAGGAAGGTTTGCACATGGATGATTCTTGAAGCCACTTGAAGCTGCATGGTAAGGAAAAGTCTGTGAGCAGCTTGTTGGGCAAAAGGATCAATTCCGCCCAGGTGAGTCTCCCCAAACTTACCTAGGCATTGGAGTTTTCCTGTTTCGCAGGGAAGTTGTAGGCAAAATAAGCTTTGCCCCCACAGTACAGGCATAACCCAGCAGTAGTGATGGGCAAATTTATTCGCCAGGCACGAATTCGCGTCGAATTTGCGCGATTCGCCGCTGGCAAAAAAAATTGCGAAAAGCCCACAAAAATTTGCTTGTGAAACTTCGCCGGCGTTGAAAAAATTTCAGAAAAAACGGACGCCGGCATCAAAAACGAGACGCCGGCGCCGATTCGCAAATTTTTTCGCCCATCACTACCCGGCAGCACGTCTTGGCTGTTTTTCTTGTTCAGAGAATCAAGCTCCCCCAATTTGCATTGGTTCTTCAGAAGAAACTGGAGATGAAGCAGCAGGCGTGCTGGGTAGTAAGGGTTTCTGGAAACATGGAGCTAGAATGGGTTGAAACTTTCAATTTCTTTCTTTATCAGACTGATGTTCTCTCTCAGCCGGGTGTCCAACTTGATGGCCATTGCGATGAGGTCATCCAATTTAGTGCACAGATCACGAGAGACCAGATCGTCTTACAGCCGAGTAGAAAGTCCATGATAGAATGCAGCATGGTAGGCTTCATTATTCCAGCCTGTCTCAGCAGCTAACATACGGAAATCTATGGCGTATTCACTAGCACTTCACAGCTCAGACACAAACTGAGTGGGTTGTAATTCAAATTGGATCAGGCACTGATTGACAAAACCTTGGCAAGCCTGAGGGTCTCTGTAAAGAGGAGGTGTTGGAATACTTGGTTCCAAAGCAGGAGCTGGAGCAGCTGGAGGTGGAACTGCCACTGGAACTGGCGCCTGAATTGTTGGCATGAGAATGGACAGCTTGTCTAGAATGACTTCCAGAGCTTGGCCTCCATGCAAGTTTGCGGTATCCAAAGGGTTCAAGAAGAAGAGTAATCAAAGTCCAGGCAAAAGGGTCAATACAGGCCAAAGTCAGTAACAGGAATCAAGATCAATAGCAGAAGTTACACCCAGGAACACAATACGTTGAACCTATAATTGGGCAATGTCTGTAATGTTCTGGTGTCTTATATAGGCTGGTTTTCGTGCCAAATGAGCATGATGGCATCATGCGTCACATGCTGATGTTGCGTATCGACGCTGTGCATTTTGAAGCGGTGCACATTTTGACGCACTGGTGTCAAGACGTTGCTCACGTTTTGAAGCATTGGCTTCAGAACAGGCCACGAGGGAGGACTGGGCGCCGCCATCTTGACCATGGCATCGGCAGGCAGGTAAGTATTCCTTACACTGCTGTCATCTAGCAGATTCAAAAGTGGTTCAAAGCCCCTTTACAACTCCACTGCTTGTAATTCAATGACATTGGCAGAGGTATAGCCAGACAATGGTATTGACCATGACTGTTTTCCACGGAGGTCAAACTATGTGTGTGAGTGCCAAAGGCTCAACAGAGAAAGTGTGCAGATGGATTCAAAAATAACTGCAGATAACTGGGGCAAATATTCTGTAAATCTATTGGAAATTAGTTTATACAAAGAACACAAAGCCAAGCAAAAATGTTAATTGAAAACAAAACAAATGCAAGAGAAAGCAATTTTACAGTATAACTGATGAATTCTTCAATGGAATTACCTGTTCAACTTTGGAATAAAAAATGGCAAACAATAAATACTGTACTAGATAATAGATTGGGTAATAATACTCATTGTCAAGCAGCATCATAAAACCCATGGAGCATTAAAAAGGAAATAAACATCCATTTGAAATGTTCTTCCCATCGAGTAATGGACTCTATTTAGATTAGTATTTTGTGTTACTGCGGCGTGTCTTTTGGTTCATCTTTAGCACATTCGCCCATGCGTGTGGCGGGACCTTGAGTTTGGAGGTCGGGAGAGGAGAGTCAAATATCTGGATAAACTTTGCACCATCCATACTTCTAAATGACCTGAGTTTTAGCCTCTTAATCTTCAAATTCTTATTGATCATTCTCATTTTAGTGTGTTCCACTGCAGCATCAGCCATTGTAAAAAAAAAAAAAAAAAAATACTATTATTTTGTTCCATCGTGATATATATATAAAAAAAAAACTTCGAGCAAGCAGACTAGTCATACACTTACTGCTAAAGAGACTGTGTCACAATAGATTTGGAAGTAGAATGGTGCATCTGTTGCACACAGATTGAGCAAATGTTTTCTTTCTGTTTGTATTTAATAATGCTAACAATATCATTACTATGGCACTCTGCATGTACACTGTGAAGATGCAATCAATTATATTGGCTATTAGCGAAAATAATCCACTTAATTAAGGTTCTAATGTACAACAAATGGATTGGAAAATGTTTTTATAAAATGGCAGAAATTAAGGATTGCTTTTCCTCAATTATTATTATTGTTCTAACTTTTGATAAAATGCCATTACTAAAGCACTGAACCATGGGTAAAGCTTACGCTTAGCTGGCAAATAATTTAGTATGTTTTGAGGGACAGCTGAAAGAAATATGTAAATGTGAATTTAAAAAAATCTTTTCTAAATCATTAAAAATGATATGTAGATAAGAATAGCCTTTGTCATTATCCAGAATGACAATGCAGTTTTCCATAGAATTTTATTTATTTAAACAAACAGTTCTTAATACTTTACTGTTTTACTTTTACTCTGAAATAAAAGTACATTACCTTGTTCTTGGTGGTAACTAAGCTGTCTATGTTCTTGCTTGTAGCTAAAAATGATAGCTTGGAGTAGAACAATGCATTTACTCATTTTGAATTAGTCCAAATGACTTTTCAATACATTTTTTCTGGCATGTTTTTTTTTTGATTATTTTCATGGTCTTGCGATATAAAGTATGCTTATTTCTGGCATGGTGCTTTGAAAATGAATTATTGCACTGTTAATGGGGTTTTGAGCTAACAGAATAGAGAAGAGAATGTAAGAGCAGAAAGCAATGAGACCCTGTTCATAATGGTGCTTCATATGGCTTTTTCTATGTTGCACTCCTCGGAGGTAAAGTTACATATGCTTTATTTTTCATAATCTTTTTGTCAAATACAGTTACCCTCTTGACATGAGAGGAATATACTATAAATTCAACTGGTTCCAACCAGTTTATAATTGTAATAATTTTTATAGTTTATATTAAAGAAACATTTTTTTCCAAACAGATGCTACTTATATATGATCTAGTTTGAAACACATATGATAACTATGGCTTTTCAAGGTCCTTTGCTTATTGCAATGCCAACTGGCTCTGGGGCAAACTGATTTCCATATGCCTATACATATTTTTTATCATCATGAGGATCACTGCCAGGTAATCTGAGTATACTTGTGGTTCTGGACTACAGTATACAAATAGCATCAAGCCTAAATGTAAATGTAACAGAAGGGAAATGTATTTGGGAATTAAAAGGTGTAGCAATAAGCCTCACTTATAACTGGTAAAAAGTATATATTTTTTGCTTAGTGGCCTCTTTATTGAGAACTTCTCAAATAAAGTAACAGGAATGGCAACCCTTTATATTGTTAAAGATGATCAGTTACTCAAACATACTGTCAGGAGTGCTCCGTTGCAGAGTGCGTTGCTTCTGAAAGATGGCAGTGCCCATGATGTCATCAGCGCACCTCCAAACCTCCAAAAAAAGAGACACCAGGTACTCAGGTTCAATGCCCAAAAATAGGTTCTACTTTCAAGTGTTCCTTGAACACTGCTATAATTCCTGTCTGACTCCTGATCATAATTCACAACTACCTGCAATAATTTTTGCCTAAACATGACCACAAACTTTCTTAACCCCATTGGATAACCCAATTCAGTCTGTTTCTTGTCAATCCTGTACTCTGTTAAGCTTCTTCCGTGGTCCTGACTCCAATCTTAAGTTGCAAGGCCCCGACACTTACTGTACTCTTCTTACAGTACAATTAACTTCCAGCCTACTCTTAACATGTTATGAAAGGTACAATGTTCTGGGAGCTGCTGTCATGCAAGGTTTGTATTATTGAAGCAAGATTTCTCAATAAAAATTGCTCAATAAAACTTTTCTCTAGGGTAATTAACTCCAGGGTAATTAAAATAAATGCAAAGAAAATCCTCCAATGGGACAATTTTACAGTTGGAAGCTGAAATAACAGCAGTACTGTATGTCCTCCATCCCCAGATTTGAGTATTGTTAATACAGTGAAACCAAATACTAGTATAGTTCTCTCTGTATGTTAGATGTTTGTTTCCAGGACTGCAGTGGGACTGCAGTGGGAGTGTGATAGACAGATGTCATGCCAGGGGCTGGTCTGCCATATTGTGAATTGGGTGATGTTTATAGGTAATTCCAGGGTGTTTCTAGGGGATAAATTGGCACATACTGCCCTATTGTTTCTGAAAGTAGAAGGGTTGCAATGTGAGTGTAGATCTCTTTAAACGAGCTTCTGTCTGATGCAGTAAAATACATTAAACCAAGACTATATTTGGCAGCAACATTTATTATGCTGGAGATATAAAAAAAAATAACAACAGGGAGTGCAGTTTTTAACCATACCCTTTGTTTGCTCTTGTTTAGTTTGGCTAACAATGCCATTTCTATTTGGAATAAATTATTCAGCAGCATTGAGCTGTGGCACATGGCGATTTATTGGAGAACAAATGTTACTCTTTCTGGTTTTTGTTATTTGTCTAGCCGGTTTTGCAAATGCATCAGAGTATTTTACACACATGAAAAAGCTATTTTAAATATCCAGGCCCTTTATTACACAAACAAAAATCAGTATTTCCCCAAACCATTGTTTTTGAAAAAAGAGCCATGTTGTTTCCATTGTGGCACAGCTACATTGCTACAGAAATGGTTGTCTCCCAGCTGAAAGAGCTGTTTAACCAAATAAAAAATTAGATTTTGCTAAACAACCATTTCTCTTTACCTGTATGCTGCATATGATACATTTAATCTCCACTATGAACATGCAATACCCATCTGAATGGGTACTATAAACTTATCAAGCAACCAGGTTTAGGGATACAATTAATTTATCAGTGCCAAGAGGGCAACATTATTTGAATTCCTGTATTCTTATCTTCATACCATCAAGTAATCTGTCAGCAGTAAATAATCATGATATGTTTCTATGTATATTATGCTTCATGAAGATTCAAATAAGTCTTGGTTTTGCATACATTTACCTAGGTCTAGGTTTTTGAAGTTAAATATCATTGTTAGTGCTTAAACAAATAATTGAGCACCTGTAAGGTATCATTCCCCTGCTGGGTTTGAACCAGGTACCTTGTAAACTGCAGCCTGTTGCCTGAACTCTGCACTATATAGGCAGATTAGAGTTATAGGCTTACCCTGTTCTGAGGTTCCTATGCCTAGCCCTGGCACTGTTAATTATACTCAGTTGTTCTGGCAGGCGCAGCCTATCCCTAATGACCTCCCAGCAGAAGGCCCTTATTTAAACCCTGAACTGGCTTCTCTTCTGGCCAGTTCATATGTCTGATGGACACCCAGTCTACATTCCTGATTTCCAAGTTCTCTGTCCTTGTTCATGATGGTCAGGTGGGCACTCTAATTCGGTACCTGGATCTGATCCTGTTTCTGGACTCTGTTCCGTGCTGGTATTTCTCATTCATGTGCCTAATTCCCGAAGCTCCATGTTCTTGTTTCCATTGTTGGTTAGTATACTGCCTGCCCCTGGACTTCTGTTATCCTTGAACACCTGAGCCAGTAAGTTGTTAATTTTATCATCCTGCTCAGGCCCCAACTGGCAATCTGCGGGTTCTGACAAATGCTAGAGGGGCTGCTGTAAGTTCCCATAGACAGTGTGTAAGGTACCCCCGGTGCGCTTGCTTACCCCTATCCAATCTGGCCCATGGCACATCCTGTTGCACATGCGTGAATTCCAGTTTGGCACCGACGCATGTGCGATGACATCACGTCATGCGTGGTTGCTCGTTTTAAGCCACGGGTGCCATCTTTGTGGGCTATGCTTTATTTTGCCCTTACATCCTGTTACTTGTTTTGTGGCACCAAATCTCCCTATTTAAACCTGTTTAGCCAGTTATTCATTGCACAAGCTGGCTTCTGGTCCTGTCAGATCCTACTCAAGCCTTTCAATTGCTTCCAATCCTGGTTTTTAGCTTTTAGCCTGCACTTTGACTACGAATCTCCCTGCCAGCCCCGACCTCTGCCTCTTTGTGACTTCTCTTCATTTTACCCTTGTCTGTACTGCATTTTGGAACTTCTGACCTCTGAAGTTGGCAGGATCCCTGCTAGTGCCACAGCAGAAAGTTCAGGCCCCAAAAGGGCAGCTGTGAAAACCGGGACTAGTTGGGCTTTCCTACCTTACGATAGAGTCAGACTGATACCAGCAACCTAACTCCAGGTTCCAGTACTAGTACGTTACACAGTGACTATTTTGTGGGCTAGTGGAGGACTATTTTGGCCTCTGTGTACTTGGAATGCCAGACCCTATTTTGACTCCCAGTCAAGACCTGATCCTGTCTGTTTCGGTACTATGGTACTTATTCACTTTATGTTAGCTAAATAAATGCTAGTTGTCTGCAAGCATCCTTCTAGTCTCCTTGCCAGTCTACTCCCTCATAGTCTACACTTTAAATATTAACCCAATGTCCCTACTGATTATTCCAATGTGGGGTTTGGGCTACTGGGTGTGACAGCACCTCAAAAAAGTAGGCAGCTTGCCATTGATTTATCCAGATACCGGCTTCAATACATCACCATACATTTTTTGTGCCATCTAAATAACAACATTGCCCAATCAATCAATTAAACAGTTTACAGGTTGATTCCATTTTACCACCTCTTTGAGTTTGATTTCAAGCTCTGGTCTCAAAGGTTGCCAAAGTAATTGCTTGACGTGTGAGTGCAGTGTCCAGATGATTAACATTAAAGCCAAAGGGAATTTTTTGGAGTTTTGATGCCCACCCAACTGGCAGTTGTTCAGGTGGTAAAATACTGGGAATCTGCCATTGTACCTTTCCTTAAAATTTAGTTTTTGTCCTCCCTCCTTATGTCTAGTTACACTGTAATATTATGAAGTCATGAGGCATAGTGCAAGATGACTGACATAGGCAAACAGAATTATCATACGTCAATTCTCTTGAATCAAATTATGTTTTGGTCATCCTTGTTAAAGAACTAGGGGTGTAGTGGAACATATACCTTTTCAGCCAGTGCCCTGCTTATGCAGGGCAGCACTGGGCAGAATAGGTGCCTTTCCACTGACAGAAAAAGCACCGGTTCTAACAGAAACAAATAGAATGTTCCCTTGAAATATTTTATCAAGGGTCTTTGTGTCTATATTTAACTAACTTATACCAGGAGCACAAAACATACAAGACATTACTGGACCTGTGTCTTGATTGACCATTTCACATCGAACACTTTACATTGGCCTGTTATTTAGACTTTCTGTTTGTTCCTACCCAGACTTGTTTTCAAAGCTTGATAACCAAGTCCCACAAGTCTGCATAGTTTTGCTATTGTATGTAAGATATTTTTATGGGGTTTCTCCACTATTTCATTTCTACATGGGGTTACCAAGATGTACTGTATAAAGGGCCCAGGAGGCCTCTTTACTAATAAGCATTAATAAAATGTGTTTGTTGAACAGAAACCATCTTGCTAACATTTAGAAGTGGGCCTTAAAGAATTTTGTTTTTAGGTCCAGGTATGTTTGGAAATAGTTCTGTTACTGAACATAGGATAGTTAGGACAGCAAAGAGAATTGTAAGAAAATTTCTTTTGCCCGTTTAACAATTTTATCAAAAGCAGATTATATGATGTGAAAAAAGCATAGTGGAGGAAAATATTTGTTCATCTCATTCATTGTTTTTTCTTTTACCACTGGATGTCCATCAGAAGGTTTTGTAGTATTTGAACTGCAACAGCTAGATATTTAAGTTTAAGTTTTTTTCATCAAATACGTAGGGGCAGATTTACTAAGCTCGAGTGAATAATTCGAACGGAAAACTATTCGAATTTCGAAGTATTTTTTGGGTAATTCGACCATCGAATTGGTCAAATTCGTTAGAATTTGATCAAATTGAATGATTTGAACGATTCAAAGAAAAAATGGTTCGCCTATTCGACCATTCGATCATCGAAGTACTGTCTCTTTAAAAAATACTTCGACTTCATACTTCGCCACTTTAAACCTACCGAGGTGCAATGTTAGCCTATGGGGACCTTCCCCAGCACTTTTCTAAGTTTTTTTTGGTCAAATAAAAATCCTTCGATCGATCACTTAAAATTGCTTGAATCGATCAAACGATTTTTATTCGATCTAAGCTTTTGCGCTTAAATCCTTCGAATTCGATATTCGAATTCGAAGGATTTTTCTTCGAGGGTCGAATTCGAGGGTTTTTTAACTCTCGAAATTCGACCCTTGATAAATCTGCCCCCTAGGGTCCTCAATTCATTGCTATGATAGGGAACTTGTAAAATGATAAAAAAGGGCTTGAAAAAAACTAACTTTAAAAAAGGAACATTTGTAGTTTTAATAATGTCATAAATATGCATATCATTTTGCATAAAAATTGTGTATGGTCTATAGGTCATTATTTTTTATTATATATTATTATTTTTTATTATATATTGTCTTTATCCTACTTTACACCTTTAGGAGCCTAGATACAATGTCATTTCAATAAGTTCTAGCAAGTGTATAGTTGCTCTAGGTTCCTTCCTTTCATCACTTGTGATGAGCCAATACTCTAGGATGTGCTTTATGCATTATCCACTACATAGCGCCTTGATGTGATACTATGTTCAAAAAGAGCTTTTGATAAACATTTTCATAGATATTTGGCAGAGGATAATAGTGGATAAGATCAAGCTGATTAACATATTAATAATAATACTGAAATTGTCAGAGTGTTTGTTGCAACAAATTGCATCTGAGGCCAACAGACCAGTACAACTGTACCTTATTAAATACTGTTCTTCAAATCGACAAATTTGCAATCATATTTCAGCTTTCTCCAAAGCCTTTACTGAAGCATTTTGCTGTCTTCTTTTCTTCAAATGTTCTGGGAAATTATACATGAATGTAAAGACTATTATAAAAACCATATAATACAAAGATATTAAACATTTCTCTATAGACCAACTTTTCATTTCTTTGAAAAATTTTGCAGTGTAGGTTCTTATTTAAATAAGGCTCTGGCCACTTAAATGTTATTGATAAATATTAGGAAAACATCAATATAGTATTTGTGTTTCAGTTGTACCCTAGCCCTTTAGACTGTTTGCTCTTGGCCCTCTAATCCAATCCGTACTCTGTAACCCTTGTTAGTTAAATCTTTGTAAGATCCTTGTTATAAATTAATGTAAAATGCTGAGTATATTGCTGGAGCTATATAAAGAAATGATGATGATGATGATGATTAATGCTATCCTGTAAACAGCTCTGTTCATAAAGCTTCACAGTAGTATAATTACTACTTTGCTGATTTCTATTGACATTGCTGGTTCATTAGGTTTCTGCAAGTGTGAGTAGGTTTCAAGTGTGAGAGGTGTTAAGGTATTAATTAAGCTGTTTTAGTTTGAATGGAAATATTATTAATGTAACAAAATGTAATGGAATCCCATTATGTTTACAATATTTCAACTGCTTCAATCAGATTATTAAAGAGAACTTGAGTGCTGATTATGTCTTTTAAATCAATTTTAATTGTTCCAATCTTCTCTTCAGGTTTCTTCTTTTCTTCTTTTCAGGTTTTACCATTTACTAGTAACATTTTTGTGGGCCCATGATTATATGAAAAGTAGACAAATACAAGATTCCTCTGCACTCAACCCATTATCAATATATTTAAGACAGAGACATTTTGTGCATACTGCTACTGAAAAATGCCTTACCCTTTAAACAAAACAGGGATTGTTTGTCCATATATTGCAATATATTTAAGCTGGCCAACTACGTCAAAGTCATCCCATATCTGGCCAGTCCTACGCTTAATTTTCATCTGATTCATTAAGAATTCTATGGTTTAATTATACATTTTATAAAAGGGACGAATACGTTTTACCTGCAACTTACTAGCTGCTTTCAAAGTAAAACTCCCAAACTTGGCTGCCCTTTTATTAGACACCAGTGGGATCACCTGACTATAGTTGGAGAGGGTGGGAGCTACAACATGGAGCTGGTCACTGCTCCTGTAGAACTATAACAAACAAGGGAAAGTTGTGCTCACCACTAGTTTTTAAAATCATTAGGCGGGGGTGCAATGAGGGTGTGACCACAAAATACATATAGACAAATACAAGATTCCTCTGCACTCAACCCATTATCAATATATTTAAGACAGAGACATTTTGTGCATACTGCTACTGAAAAATGCCTTACCCTTTAAACAAAACAGGGATTGTTTGTCCATATATTGCAATATATTTAAGCTGGCCAACTACGTCAAAGTCATCCCATATCTGGCCAGTCCTATGCTCAATTTTCATCTGATTCATTAAGAATTCTATGGTTTAATTATACATAAACTGCAAATGTATTGTGCTAACCTAGTTACTGTAGCTTAATTTGTCTAGTTGTGTCATAATTACAGCCAATAGCATTTACAGTCATTTCATCAATTGAAAGGTCATACATCAATTAAGATTCATTGTCAGAACTACCTTTTTCAACTTCTAGTTTTGCAAAGGGAATCCATCATCACAATTATTGCAGCTTGTGTGCTCTTTACTTATTAGATATTTCTGTCACTTATCAAAGCTCGTGAACACTTTTTGCTTTTTTAAAGGAGAACTAAATTTAAAAATGATTATGACTAAAAATGCCATATTTTATATAATGAACTTATTGCACCAGCCTAAAGTTTCAGCTTTTCAATAGCAGCAATGATCCAAGATTTCAAACTTGTTACAGAGGGCACCATCTTGAAAAGTGTTTGCAATACTTACATGCTCAGTGGGCTCTGATCAGCTGTTGTGAAGCTTATTATCCAGCAGAAAATGAGGTTGATCTGTAATATAAGATGATGGTACAGGGCTGATTATTACATGGGGAAGGTATGCTGTACACACTCTAATTGATATAAATCCCCAATATATAATAAATACACTTGATGCACTTTTTCAGTTGGAGAATGGGCGCAGCTTATTTATTGAAAATCAGTTTCATTAGATATCCATCTTTTTGGCCAGGAAACAACTTATAATAATAATAACTTGGTTTCCCTCCAAGCTGCGACAATAACTTATATATAAACATATATATTTATATACACATACAGTATAACCTGGGTGGGTGGGTATAAACCTGGCATGGTGGCGTTGTTCCTCTCCAAGGATCTTTACAGAATGTCGGGTAAGCACTGTGTGACCTGCTTTTTATACTCCCCTGTGCCTGTCACATGTAATACCTCTGCCAATAATAGACCTTTTTTCCCACCTGCAGCTTTTTCTACAATCAACTTGGACTGTGACTACGCAGAGAAAATTCTGGTGAGTAACCATTTCATTGCCAGCAACCTTTCCATGATGGCTCTTAGTGTTAAACACACTTTGAGCTGGGCATTCTGATGCTAGTTGCACTGGTTTCTGTGCTGCCATGCAGTAATTATCTGTATTAATTACTAATCGGCCTTATATTGTGACATGTATATTCTATGTGTACTGTATATTGTGTGTCATCCCTAAGCTCAGTAAGTGACAGTAGCACAGAGCATGTGCAGTGAATCAGCAGAAAAGAAGATAGGGGGCTACTGGGGCATCTTTGAAGTCACGGATCTTCACTGCTAAAGGGTTGTGATTGCCTTTGGCTGGTATAGAATCCCAAAACATAATGTACAACATTTCTTGCCTACTTCTTTAACTAAACTTTGTTTATAAAGCGCCAACATATTGCATAGCATTTGATTTTTTTTCTGTTGCCAGCCAAAAAATGCAAAACAAATCCTTGGTTACAGGTCTGGACAGAGAATTAAAATAGGCCCTGGCATTTCAGGTACACAGAGGCCCAATCAGCACACACAGAGGCCCACCTAGCCCCCACCAGCCCACTTAATACTGACTTTCTATGGCACCTTATAGCAGCCCCTCTGGCATTTGCCAGAACCCAAAGATTGCCAGTCCAGGCCTGCTTGCTTATATATATTAACAATACATAATATTTAAAGTTTTCCATGAGAAAAACATTTCAACCACTGATAAATCTGCCCCAAGTGTCCAAGTGTTAAAATAGGCACTGTCAAATCTCATCATTATTTAAAATGCATGTCACCATTTCCAGATGGGTAACTGCTTACTGTGCTATGTTCTTCTTATTGTGTTTTTGGAAATGGAATCCATGAAAAAAATGGAACCTTACCGTTTGTAACAAAAATATTTATCCACAGTGTTAATACTGGACGTACTATATGGAAGAACTATATGGAAATAGTTCTTATGAATACCATATTTGTACTCAAGGTCTTTGATACATTTTTTTTAATAAAACACACATTGGACTATTTCCTCTTTCTTCATTGACCCATGAAACCTACCTCTTTACTCCGGTCAGACCACAGAAATATGTTTATAGCATGCAATGTAATGTTCAGATTTGCACAATGGGGTTCACAGAAGCCATGTAGAATGTCAGTTCAGAGATTATGCTTCAGGGAATAGCATTGGCAAAACATTTTCACATTTGCTACAGAATGCCAGCAAACACATGGAATACAAATATTCAATGTTAAAAGTAACTTACTCTTCCCCCTTGTCCTTTTTTTTTAGCTAGAAATATTGTAACTCCATAACAAGCTCCTGGATGATGATACAAACATTGAACATTTTGAACCAAGCCAGAATCTCCAGTCTAATTTAAAAGTGCCTGCCAATATTTTTTTAGATGTTTTATGAATCCAGATGGATTCTTACTAGCAGTAAATTTTATGGTAAAGGGAAAAGAAGTCATAAATATTTTATAAACCCTTGTGTACAATATTTATTACTCATGTAATATCAGATTATGCATGCAGCTCCACTGAAGAGCTGAGCTTTACTAACTGTGCGTTGTGGAATGCAAAGTAAGTGTGAGATTACTTTATGTTTAATTTATAAAATGCAAGGAATTGATTGTGCTCTTAGCCATGCATTGGTGTGTTAGAGGGCAGTTCACTTTTGCATAACACTCCTGGCTTAATACTGTGATATATGTTCCCCTATACCATTGTAATTGTGTTTACGAATTGTAGATTTAAAATTAATTTTTATGTTTACAGCTATATTCTTAGCCAGGCTTCCCAAAAGAGAGACCAGTGGGATCCATTTGGTTTCATATAACATCAGTACAGGCTGAAGACAAAGCACCTTGCTTGGCATTTACTCTGTTCTTACTTGGCCATAAACCAGGGGCTGAGAATAACCAAATCACTCTCTTTTGCACCTTGTAATAACTAATAATACTGAACTCATCTCTAACTTTTGTGTGGGTGAGCATTTAGGGAATAGTGATCATAACATGGTCTCCTTTGAGATTCTGTTGCAGAAGCAATTCTAGAAGGGAGTATCTAAAACACTAAATTTCAGACGCGCAAACTTTGACAGTATAAGGGCATCTCTGCAACTTATTAAGTGGGAAATGCTTTACACAGGGCTAAACACAGAACAAAAATGGGAAGTCTTTAAAATGGTGCTTAATAAATATACTTGTCAGTATATTCCACTTGTAAGCAAGGAACGTCGTTGCAAAGCAAAACCTTTTTGGTTCAATAGAAGCGTTGGTGTTGAGGTGGGTAAGAAAAGACGTGCTTTTTAAGGCTTTCAAGTTAGCTGGGACAGCCAAATCATTTATAAGGTACAAGGAGGCCAATAGATCATGCAAAGAAGCTATAAGGCAAGCTAAAATTGATATAGAAAAGGATATTGCAGCAAGCAGTAAAAAAAATCCAAAATTATTTTTTAAATATGTTATAAGTAAAAAAATTAAGCAGGAAGGGGTGGGACCTTACTATCAGAGGGGGGTCAGCTGGTTGATAAAAACAAAACAAAAGCGCAGATTCTGAACTCATATTTTTCATCTGTCTACACAAATGAGGATCCAGTAAGTGAAGGTTTCCTTCTTAATAGTCCCAATTCTAGTAATACAACTAATGATGTATGGTTCACACATGAAGAAATTCAAAAGAGACTAGAACATGTTAAGATTAACAAAGGTCCGGGGCCAGATGGTATTCGTCCCAGGGTACTTAGCGAGCTTAGTTCTGTGATTGCCAAACCTCTTTACTTAATTTTTCAGGATTCATTGAGATCTGGCGTAGTGCAGAGAGGCTGGCGAATTGCTAATGTGGTGCCTCTATTCAAAAAAGGATCCCGTTCTCAGCCTCAAAACTAAAGGCCAGTTAGTCTGATGTCAGTGGTAGGAAAACTTTTCGAAGGGTTAATAAAGGATAAGATACTGGACTTCATAGCAAATCATAATACTATGGGGCAAATTTACTTAAGGTCGAATATCGAAGGTTAATTAACTCTCGATATTCGACTATTGAAGTTAAATTCTTCGACTTCGAATATCGAAGTCAAAGGATTTAGCACTATTCGTTCGATCGAAAGATCAAATGAAAAATCGTTTGATCGAACGATTAAATCCTTCAAATTGTTCGATTCGAAGGATTTTAATCCATCGATCGAACGATTTTTCTTCGACCAAAAAATACTTAGGAAGCCTATGGGGTAGCTTTTAGGTGGCGAACTAGGGGGTCGAAGTTTCTTCTTAAAGAGACAGTACTTCAACTATCAAATGGTCGAATAATCAAACAATTTTTAGTTCGAATTATTCAATTCGAAGTCGAAGTCGTAGTCAAAGGTCGAAGTAGCCCATTCGTTGGTCAAAGTAGCCAAAAAAAACATTCGAAATTCAAAGTTTTTTTTCTTCTATTCCTTCACTCGAACTAAGTAAATGGGCCCCTATGCGTTTGTGCCAGCATGGTTTTATGCGTAATAGATCTTGCCAGACTAACTATTTCTTTTTATGAGAAGATTTTACCCATAAAGTGGATCACCGTACCAGAGGCCATCCCTTTAGACTAAAAGAAAAGAACTTTCATTTGAAGCAACGTAGGTGGTTCATCACAGCCAGGACAGTTAGGTTGTGGAATGCACTGCCGGGTGATGTTGTGATTGCTGATTCAGTTAATGCCTTTAAGAATGGCTTGGATGATTTTTTGGACAGACATAATATCAAATGCTATTGTGATACTAAACTCTATAGTTAGTATTGGTATGGCTATATAGAATTTATGTAAAAGTAGGGAGGGGTGTGTGTATGGATGCTGGGTTTTCATTTGGAGGGGTTGAACTTGATGGACTTTGTCTTTTTTCATCCCAATTTAACTATGTAACTATATAACTATCTTTAAAAGTAATTTTAGTAAACAATAGATATTTTTTATTATATATGCATTACATGAGACATGAGATTATTTTTTACATAAACTACAACTGTTTAAATGGGTGGTTTACCTTTTAATTAACCATTGATGTCGACATTCATATTCTAAGACTATTTGCACCTGGTTTTCATTTCTATTTTTTGGGGCTTTTGAATATAAAGTTTTATGTTCATCAGTTCTCTAGTGTTGAGTTTAGCAGTTTTTTAGTTGCCAGAGTCCAATTTACCCTAGCAACTAGACATTGGTTTAAATGAGAGAAATGTATGATAAAAAGGAGTGCACTTAAATAGAAAGATTAGTAATAAAAAAAATCAATAATAACACACAGGGCAATAGTATTTTGGCTGCTGGGGTTAGGAGACAAATGAAGACCAACTGAAAAGTTGCTAAGAATAGGATATTCTATAACATACTAAAAGTTAGCAACCCTTTTAAAAACAGTTAAGACAGGTATGGGATCCATTAAATGGAAACCCGTTATCCAAAATGCTTCAGGTCCAGAGCATTCTGCATAACAGGTCTCATGCCTGTATAATAATTAAGTATTTACAAGTCTATAATATGTCTGTAATCATGAGGATACGATCTTTCATAGGAAAGATAGGCCAAGCATGAACAATGCAGTAGGATTACCATCCTTTGGAACAACGGTACTTAGTTATTGAAATATTTTTTCAACACATACAGATATTATGATTTGGTTGAGGAAACCAAACTAAAACATTTGAACCAAACAACTTAATGAAATAAAAACAATATCCAATGATGGCTGTTTTATCATTTGTAGACCACGTACATCATAATATTTGTACATGTATGGCCATACTTCTCTAGCCATTAGTATTGCTGCATGGTAGACAGCTACCCCACCTACTGATATATCTCAAGTTCGGCAAGTGACATCCTTCTGTCACTTGCCTAACTTGTGCCATAATATTATATTTAAGCAGTGTAAGGTAACCTGCTCATCACCTTAGGAACTGTGGCTATATCTCCTATGCAGCCTATTCCCATAATTGAGATTTTTGACTTTGAAGTATGGCAGAGCAGTCACAAACACAGTCTTTTAAATCAGGTTAAATAATTCACAAGCATGCCAGTGGAACTGTCTGATTGCTATGTTATATTAATTTTCCCATTTACTCTAAAATCTCTTCATCTGCTGAGTGAGCAAAACATCATCTATCAGCTAAATGAACTAGGGAAATTGGTGATCTTTTCAAGATGCAATGTACACGTTCTGGCACATTAACTCATCAACTTTGGAAAACAATTGGACCAATCCATATTTTAGAGTTACTCATATAAAACTGGAATTAAATGTATAACTTATCAGCAAAGTTATGTATAAAAACTCTGATGGATGAGAGGGTTTTTACATTATTATAGCACATCAGTGATTATATTATATAGCACTGTCAATGCACCTGCCACCCTCTGTTTTTTTATTACAAGCACTTTGTAATATAATGTAAAAATGATACATAGTATTTAATTGAAAATGTAATTTGGCCCACTATGCTTTCTGTATAGCTCACCACTAGTGATGGGCGAATTTATTCGCCAGGCGCGAATTTGCGGCGAATTTGCGCGTTTCGCCGCCAGCGAATAAATTCGCGAAATGCCCACGAAAATTCACGGCAAAAATTCACCGGCGTCAAATTTTATTTTCCGAAAAAACGGACGCCGGCGCCAAAAACGGGCGCGGCGTCAAAAACGAGACGCCGGCGCCAATTCGCCCATCACTACTCACCACAAGCAATACAGATCTAATCAGTATTCTGTGGGACCTTATTATGGGGAAAAATCTAATCAAGTAAAAAAAGAGTACAGGTATATTCTTTTTCCTTTTCTTTACATATATCCTAGTACATGTGTTGTGGTGTTATGCTGTTTTCACTATTGCATGGCCAAGGTGATTATTGTCTTTTGTGTGTGCACAAAATGTGTATGTGTGTGTGTTCAGTGTAGGGAATTAGAGATTTCTTATTGGTACTGTATATCGAGACATGAATGGCAAATGTACACACATTGCTTGTTCTTACCCATGGCTTTATTAGTGCATCATTAGCACAGCTTTACATCATTAGTGTATGTGAAATTAATGGCTGTGTAATATACTGAACAAGTTGCTTCATCAACCATTTCCAGTCAATCACCCCAACCACACCTTTTTTCCCCATTTGCATAATTAAAAAAAAACACTGATGTCCAGTTTTGATGTTATAAGGCAAAAACTTTATTAGATTACAGTCTTAAACAATGAATATATATATTAGGCTGGGTGCAATGAGGCTGTGACCACAAAATACATATAGACAAATACAAGAGGTCCTCTGCACTCAACCCACTATCAATATATTTAAGACATTGAGACATTTTGTGCATTCAGATACTAAAAAATGCCTTACCCTTTAAACAAAACAGGGATTGTTTGTCCATATATTGCAATATATTTAAGTTGGCCAACTATGTCAAAGTCATCCCATATCTGGCCAGTCCTACTCTCAAATTTCATCTGATTCATTAAGAATTCTATTGCTTCATTATATATTTTATAAAGGGACTACGTTTTACCTGCAACTTACTTGCTGCTTTCAAAGTAAAACTCCCAAACTTGGTTGGCCGATTTTTAGACACCAATGGGATCACTTGACTATAGCTGGGAAGGATGGGAGCTACAACATGAAGCGGGCCACTGCTCCTATATAAACAATAACAAACAAGGGAAAGTTGTGCTCACCAATAATTTTTAAAACCATTAGGCGGGGTTGCAATGAGGCTGCGAGAACAAAATACATATCGACACATACAAGTGTCCTCTGCACTCTACCCATTATCAATATATTTAATACATTGAGACATTTTGTGAATACAGCTACTAAAAATGCCTTACCCTTTAAACAAAACATGGATTGTTTGTCTATATATTGCAATATATTTAAGATTAGGGAAGGGGGCCCAGGATCATATGCTGCACGCTAGTCCATTCGTGAGTAGTTACACCACTGGAGAGGAACATTCAGCAGTGGAGATACACTTACAATCATGCATCCAAAAACTAAGAACCCAATCAATCTGTTGAGAAATAATTGTATCAGAGAGACATAAAGCTCACAACAATGACTCCCTATTACCTTGCAATAAACATGCATTGTGATACAAACTGTCAATAAGATTGTTTTTCCACCAATATGGATTCATGCAGCTTAGTAACCATTAAGTACAAGATATTCTTTTATTATTATAGATAAAGGGAAATCATTTTTAAAATTATGATGAATTATTTTTCCTGTAATTCAGAGATTTCTGGAAAATGGGTTTTCTGGATAATGGAGCTAAGGGATTTGACACCTCTACTAATAAAAAAAATCTAGGCCTGCTTTCTGGTTTGCTTAAAAATCTAAAACCTCTTCTTCACAAATATTTTAATCATATTTTACTGGGGTATAGCTTCCAGCATTCTGGAAGGGCACTGCCATTGCCCTATAACACAGTTTTTCTAGCACAGAACAACTAAATATCAGCATGTCCTTCCTCCTCGTTTCTGATTATGGTGTAATGTCAGAATAATTTGCACATATATCTCTATATATTAGACAACAGCAAGATGACTGACATAGTACTAGTAAACAGAATTATGAAGAGCACTAGTAAGTGCAATAAGACAGGTTTACAGAAAGTTAAGAGGGCTGATTTATGAACAAAGGTGCTAAATTGCACAAGTATAGTTGCCAATTTAGGTATTTGCTTTCACGTACTATTTGTTGTAGACTGTTCAAAACTAATTGCTGATTGGCTGCTATTAGTGATGGAACTTGTGCAATGAAGCACCTATGCTTGTATATCAGCCTAAAGATCTTTTAAGAACACATTTCCAAAACCAGAAAATGGAAAATATGCCAATTTATTGTGTAGTACCCCTCTATTTGCCATTATTCCAGAATAAATTGTATAATAAATTCCCTCTTTAAACTCGATTGTAATACATACATTATCTGCAATTGATTTGTACATATTAAAAAAATACATAAATATTTAATAAGCTTCCCAGAAAAAAAGTTTTTTGTTGTTTTACCTGCCAAATGCTTAGGAAAGTCAAATAAACTCAAATAAAACTCCTTAGCAGGGAGCAGATTTACTTTCTCATTATATTTTGTGTTCCCTGTCAATCCCTAATAAAACACATGAGTAGTCAAAAGTGCAGCGCTAGCGATATAAACAGAATGTTATCACTTGGATTGTGTTTGTAATTGTATGTAAATCCTTTGTGGCTGTGCTGCCTGTTTGTTTTATCTAAAGATAAAAAATAAGCAGATTTTGAGTAACAGATGTCAGGAATTATACACGATAGATGCTCATTATTTACAAAATATTATCTTGGAGGCTAGTATTAATAAATCAAAACTGCTTGATTGCAGCCTTCAGTGCAGCAATCAAATTATATTTTTCTTTATAAGTATGTAAACTAGAGCAGAATATCATTTACTGTAAATACTGCTCTTGACAAGATGGTTTAATAAGAACATATAAAACACTATTATAATCTATTATCAGCTGTTCCATTAATTAGGTCTATAATTTTCTGTGCTGTAAAATCCTCACACTTGAAATAAAATCTAAATCTCAAATTCATAATAAATAAATAATACATATTATGTTGTGTATGGGTTTATGCAGTGATAAAGGCTTCTGCTAGTTGCAAACACAAATTTGTAGAAAGAAGAAGCTGGAAGACAATTGCTCCATGGTGCTCACTGGAATAAACCCCCCCCCCCACTGATGCAGTTTTCTCCTAATAGGAGCACCGGTCCGGGTGTCAGGTAAGTAGATACAATTATTTGGGGTGCCTAACTTTTGGCACCCCCAAGTAAAAATGCCATTCCTTCGCCTTTAATTTGCAATAAATCTTAAAACCTGTAGAAGATTGGAATTATTCACAAACCCTATAAATGGCTAAAATGGCATTCAAAATGACGTATAGGTAATTTGTGCCAATCTTTTCACAAGGCAAAAATAAAGGCACATAGAGTACTATAAGGGGTTGGCCATGTTCTGTATCTGGACCTCTTTTTGCTCTGTGGTTGGTCGCTCTTCTGTTGCATGGTTTTCAAAAATTCATGCCTCTTGTCCTGGCGTGTGCAGCATGGTGCCCTAATGTCTAGCACATTTCTTTTTCCCTTGTTATATTAAATGAAAGCTTTTTTATGACCTCATTCCTTTCCAAAATGTCAATGATTTTATTTTCAGAATACTTTGTAAAAGGGATCCTTTATAGTTTATTCTAGCTTCATGGCATAAATGACATCCCACATTTTTGCAACAGCAGCAGCATTGTCCAGTTATAGCAATAGCCGTTAAGTACAACATCTATACCTTCTATAAAGCTCACCTATTTGTAACAGGCTTAAATAACCCATAATCCATAATATGTTATATTTATCAAATTAACTTAGAGGTCAGGGATAAGGTTTTCTTGTTATTTTTTTTTTTGTGTGTGTAACTAGCATAAAATGGGAGGAATGTTGGTCTTCAGACCACCCTTCACATGATAATTTAACCATTATAACACATGATACTGAATCACCCACATGAAATAAAGTTGTATAATGAATATGTTACCCTTTGGCATAAGATCTGCCCAAGTACTGTAGCTGCAATACATGCACACAAAGTATATCCTAGAATTGTTAGACCTTTTATTTTAGTCAGCAACCTTATATATTTATCATACCACTTACCAAAAGACATTGTGAATGCTCAATCTAACACCCACTGTAGCATTGACCAGCTGCTATTTTTTTATCATAATAGTTATACTGATGTTATTCTGATGCTTAATAAAACTAATTATGCATGTAACATTACATATTATTTGTATCCTATATAAATTCTGACACCAAATCCATAATACAAAAATAATGTAATTTTTCTAAGGCATATTCTAACAGCAAATTGTTGTTCATGGCATGATCCTTGCACCCATGTGCTTCAATGAGCAAACATACGTGGTTATTTCATTGGTCACATTCATGTCAGCCCCCACTGTAGCATTGACCAGCTGCTATTTTTTTATCATAATAGTTATACTGATGTTATTCTGATGCTTAATAAAACTAATTATGCATGTAACATTACATATTATTTGTATCCTATATAAATTCTGACACCAAATCCATAATACAAAAATAATGTAATTTTTCTAAGGCATATTCTAACAGCAAATTGTTGTTCATGGCATGATCCTTGCACCCATGTGCTTCAATGAGCAAACATACGTGGTTATTGCATTGGTCACATTCATGTCAGCCTACCCAGTACTTATGAGGATTCATTCTTGTCTGGTGGTAACTGCCTATTAATTCTGATATGTTTCTTAAAAGTATTTAATTACCACTCAGTGCAAATACTGTAGCTAAATGTCACAGCTGGGCAATATGACAAACATTAAGGTAGATCTTTAAAAAAAAGCAAGCAGTGCCATTCTCTCACATTAACATTTGCAGCAATTACATCTGACTGCACAACAAGTAAAATCCCACACCCGTTTAGGTTGAACGTCAGTATAATTGCAGTTTAGCTGTAATAGCACAAGATGAAACACAAAACAATGAAGCAGGAAATGATAATGAACAGTTTTCTGATTTCTTTAACCTGGGACGGAAGAGTGGAACATATTGGGTAAAGGCCATATGGAGCTGCATTTGGTGTAACTTTGTGATGTTCATTTTTTTTGTTCAGATGACATCTATTTTAAATTGATCTAATAAATCTATTTTAATAAGTAACAAAAACCTTGAATATTTTTAGTCATGCCTATTTTTATATTATTAAAATACACAATTAGTGCAAAAATATTGCATCAGAATTAATGCAGTGACTTTAGGTCTAAGTTGAATTCATTCATTTCAATAGATACTTTCTTAATATCCATTATTTTTCTTTAATCTGGAAATGTTCAAAACCACTGTTTCATTTGGGAGATCTAGTCTAGTATCTATCTGAAAACTGGAACTGGTAGCGGAACCAGGGATGATTTAGTAATCTCCTGGTGTGCCATTACCCTTAATCTACTTGATTTCTGTTTTTCACACTTTCATCATCTCAACTCCCTTAATATCAAGTGTGTCTAGTACCTACTCCCTCACCCAATAAAGTCCTAGCTCTCTACCGAAGTCCAAACACCCAATTAGATGATAATTCTGATGATCAAACACCTCTTTAATGATGCAATAGAATTCCCCAATAGAAATGCTTTTGCAATTTTTCATTTACAGTACAGAGTTTAACTCAGGTCAACATGCTGGATGACAATGAAAATCTTATGAACAAACAGGGGCAGATTTATTAAGTGCTGAACTGAAAATTTGAATTCAAATTTTAGATTTTTTTAAGGTCAAAACTCAAATCCGAATTGTGAATTATCCAAACTCGATTCAAGTTTTTATTCGAATTAGAATTTTGAGATTTATCATACTCTGGTCCTTTTAAAACTTGAATTCAACTTTTCACTTCCTAAAACCTGCTGAGTTCATGTATAAGTCAATGGGAGAAATCCAGTGACCATTTTTATGCTGTTAGTATCCATCCTGACATTCTGGGAAGGGGGTATTAACACCACATGTACAATTTTAACTGAGAGTTATGAATGCTGTACTACAAGCACATCATGGGGAAAAGGGGGAAAAGAGATTCTGGCACCTAAAGTACATTACATGCAGAGACTGTAAGATATTCAAAAGACATACAAAGGAGCAGTAGGTACTGATCTTCCAAGAACATAATATAGAGAAGGCACCACAAGCACTATAAAGAACATTATATAGTAAGAATCAGAGGGCACTGACACACCAAATACATACATAGAGAGCAATGGCACCATAAGCAGTACGATATAGAGAATACGGACAGGACAAGCACAATATACAATAAAACAAAGAATGCATTATATAGTAAGAATCAGTGAGCACAGGCACTCCAAGCTTATAGGTTCTAGCACCTCTCCATGAACTGCCTCATTATATTGCTCTGCCAAAATGCAAGGTATGAGGAGCTGTAGGCCTGGAGCACTGTATAACCTGTAGTAGGGAAAGCCATGCAGTGATTGCATTAGTAATGTGAAAAATTTAAATATGGATGCCTTTTCTGTTAGTTAGACAGCAATGTTATATAATAATGGCGCAGTTGTACAAATTATCCAATCCCACTGCATCAGCATAATAATTATATATATAGAAATTTAGGTTGAATAAAAGGACACGTCTAGCCCAGGGGTCAGCAACCTTTACTATCAAAAGAGCCATTTTGCCCCCTTTTCCACTAAAGAAAAATAGTCTGGAGCCGCAAAACATAAAACAGATTATACACTTTTAAAAGTTTTAACCTTTTTTCAATTTTAACTGTTACAACAACAGAATACAACAAACAGAAGTGCAGTGTGTATGTGTAGGCCTATTTTAAAATAAATTAAACACTGAATAGCCCTATTAAATGCTAGTGTTCATCTGTTTAATGTAAATTCTGTTTCTGAAGTTCAATGCTGATCTTCCCTCTGTTGTCTTAAGTTTGTGACAGCAGTAAGGACCATGATGAATTATCTTGCTGGGCTCTAACTTCTAGCTGATAAAAAGGAAGTAGAACAACCCTTTCTAAAGCTTCTCCAATTTGCTTTGAAACAATTCTTTCTGACTGCAATTGGACCATTTTCTGGATTAACTTTGTACTAAGATCTTTAACCCTGTATTTTCTGTATACCCCCAACCAGAAAGCCCTAAAACTCATAGCAGAATGGCAACTTAATTTATAAATCCCCCAGAATTCACAGCACAATGGCAACTTAATTTACAAATACCTCCAGAGTTCATAACAATTCAATGTATAAATACCCCCAGAACTTATATCAAGTTGGCATGGTGGCAACTCCAATCATAAATACCTCCCAGAACTTATATCAAGTTGGCATGGTGGCAATTCCAATTATAAATACCCCCAGAACTTATAGCAAGATGGCATGGTGGCAATTCCATTTATAAATACCCCCAGGACTCATACCAAGATGACATGGTGGGAAATCCATGTATAAATACCCCTAGAATTCATAGTAGGATGGCATAGGGGCAATTCCATGTATAAATACCCCCAGAATTCATAGTTGGATGGGAAAGGGGCAATTCCATGTATAAATACCCCACAGAACCCATACTCTACAGCCATCCCTTTCATACCATAAAGGCACAGTCCATTTCTTCCATGATGGGACAGTCATTTTCTTTTCTCCCACAAATATCCAGAAGCAAATGGGCAGGAAGACTTCTACCCCATCTCAGTCTTTTCCAACACTGCTCAGATCTGCGGCCACTTTCCATTTCTCTCCCCACAATCATCCACCCCTAAAAAGCACTTACTGTACATCACTCCCCCAGTGCCAAACTCTGTGCCAAATCTAGTGGTTTTTGAGTGTTTTTTCCCATTGTGTTTTTTTATATCACTGTAAAAATGCAGCACAAACATACCTGGAGGGACATCCCATTACAGAAAGAAAGCTCTGTGGCTTCAAAGGCACAGTTGTTAGTGCCCTACTGCACTGATCTGCTTCTGTCCCCATAGCCAGCCCCCACCCTTCCCCACATCTAGCCTCTATAATCTTGTAACTTTTATTTAAACTCCACTCCTGTTCATTCTCTCTCCATTACACACTCACGTTCTGTAACTCCCCCTCCCTCCCAGAAACCAAGCATGAATAAAAAGCTTGATAGTTTTACAACTCCGGTCTCATCCATTACACACGAGCAGGGCAGCCATCAGGGGGGTACAGGAGGGAGAGTTGTAGGGGGCCCAAGGGTAAGGGGGGCCTGGCCACACCGCACTTTCTTGATTAGCCGGGCCCCCCTGCTTTCTGAGAGCTGCTGACTTCGGGAAGGCAGGGCGGGAGCACAAGGGGAGGTATCTTATGTCCATTACTTCCCCTTATTGGTCACTGAGTTTCAGTCCCGGTTGAGCTGCTCATGGATTGGATAGCTGAGGTTTGAACTTCTCCTCCAGCTCATCCAATCACCATGCAACTTTACCAGGACTTGAAATTCTGTGACCAATAAGGGAAGAAAATTCTGTCAGTGGAAGAAGATGCAGCCACCTGTGCTCCCCTCCTCCCTTCTGTAATTGGCAGCTCACTGACAGCAGGTGGGCCACACTAATGAAGTAAGTGTAACATGGTAGGGCCCCCCTAAAGGTAAGCCTTTGTGGTCCCTGTTGTGTGGTGGGGCCCTGGGCACCAGATTTTTTTAAACTTCGGGGGGGGGGCAAGATTTTTTACATGGACGTTTAAGGGGGGCCCTAGACACCAATTTTCTTATAACGTGGGGGGGGGGGCTGGCCACCAATTTTTTTCCCATGTGTGGTCCTAGCCACCAATATTTTTTAATGGGGGGCCCTGACCACAAATGTTTTTTTTAATGGGGGGGCCTTGACCCAAATGTTTTTTTCAAGGCGGGGGCCCTGACCACCAATATTTTTTTATTAACATGTGGGAACCATAGCCACCAATGTAATTTTTTTAAGTCTGTGGTGGGGGGTGGACCTGTGGGGTGTTGAGGGCGGACCTGTAGATGGGGCTTGTGGTAGGCGCAGCCCAGGGGGACCAGGACATTTTTTCGTATGGGGCCCTGCGATTTATGATGACGGCCCTGCACACAAGCTCTCTGAGCTGAGCTGCCAGCTCCCACCTCCCTCCCAGAAACTAAAGGTGGACTACATGACTGGGACTTCCCTGCCACACATTCATTTCTATGTGAGCAGCAGTGAGACATGCAAGTAGTGAATGTGCTGAATGTGTTTGAGCTTGATCCTCACAGTCAAGGAGTCCACCTTTAGTTTCTGGGAGGGAGGGGGGAGCTACAGAAACAGAGTTTATGTGTAAAGGAGACCGAAGTTGTAAAACTATCGAGGGGGGGGTTTGAGTCAGGGGATAGAAGGAGTTTTTCAGGAGTGTAGCTTTTTTTCATGTCTGGTTTCTGTGAGGGGGAGTTACAGAAGGTGATCTAATGGAGAGACAACAGAGTTTAAAAAATCACAGAGGCTGGCTGCTGCAGTAGGAATGGTTAGCTTGCCTGTGCTGTGGCATCATTATAAGGCAGCGCAGCAGCCGATGAGTGAGGAGGGGTAGAATCTCAGTCGGCAGCAGGAGTCTCAAATGCAGCAGGTGCACGTGTGACGTGCTGCTGTGACGTTCCGCTCCTCTTCTGCTCCCTCTCTGTCTCTGTAGCAGACTTCCTTTTCACCGCTGGCCACTTCCCTATGCGAAATTTAAGTACATCGGATGGAAGAGGGAGCCAGCCCAAACACACAGCAGCAAAAAAAGCCAAAAAACTACAGGAGGAGGAAAATTATGGGGGCGCTATAGCCCCTGTAGCCCCCCCCCCCCCCCCCCGGTTCTGACGCCTATGAAAGAATCTGTCAGTGAGCTCTTGCTTTAAGTATTCAACCCTGATCTTGCTGGCCTAAAACCTAGCATCTTTTTTTTACAGTATTGGGCATATGCAGTTGTTTTTTCATGCTCCATGCACCTGCTATTAAATTGATTTGCCAGTGTCCTGTCAAGCTTTAGCAGCTTTAAAAAAAAAAAACATTATAAAAACAGGCATTTTGCTTATCCAGAGGCAGTGATTGAGGCTTTAATCAACATAACTGGCTGAATGACTTCACACTACTTCGAGGCCCTGAACTCTGGGAAAAAAGGCACAGCAAGAAAGTTACATTTGTTTTTGTAAATAGAGCGCATCTTGATATTTGATTTGAAGAAGCCACCTACTTCCCTTGTGTTTGTGTTCATTTCCAAGCAGTACTTAGCTCATGCCTCAAACCTATATCATCTCTCTTGCCCAAACAGTACAATATTTTTATCTGCTTTTCAAGCAAAGAGCCATGCCCACTTTAACCTGTGCTTTGCTTGAGAAAAACAGATAAAATAGCATTGGGCTTCTTGGAACAGTGCAGATTCCTAAATGTATTTTAATTGAAAGTTATTCACAGGGTGGTCACAGGAATCAATTCAATGAAATGCAAAAGTGATTTTTTTTTTCTTTATTAAAGCGTGTTTTTTTTCCCAAATTTTTATTAAAAAAAATTTCAACCAAATTCCCAACCACGAATGCCCTTAAAGGACTAGTAACATCAATTTTTTTTTTAAAAAAAAAAATGAGTTTGTATATAACGAAAAAAATCAAAAATTTAGTCTTACCTGAAATTTTCCTTTTCTTTAGTCCGAAAGGCAGCACATCACAATTGGGGTAATAGATTCCATTTCCCCTGATAGGACAGAATAATAAACAAGCTTAATTAACCCCTATAAGAGTCACCTCCTCCCCCCAGGCATCAGTGTTCATTTTCTAGCTTCTTAAATAAAAACACACCACTACTTTAAATTTATCGGGAGGGATTATTGTGCTGCCTTTCGGACTAAAGAAAAGGAAAATTTCAGGTAAGACTAAATTTTTGATTTTCTTTACGTCCTACAGGCAGCACATCACAATTGGGATTTAGCAAGCTAAACACAGGGAGGGATCATTATTTCTCTGCCAAGGCCGATACCCAAACTGCTAAAGGCTGCTTCTTGAGAGGCTGCTATGTCAAGCTTGTAGAACTTTGCAAAAGTATGTACATTACTCCAAGGGACTGCTCTGCAGATATCTCAAATATGCACTTGTGATCTTTCTGCCCAAGAAATGGACACTATCCTTGAATATGCTTTTAACTCTGCTGGAGGTTTCCTCCCTGCCATATAAGCTTTCCTATCCAAGGATCTTTAAATGGTGACTCTTCCACAGGAATTGTTGTTCTTTTAGAAAGTCTTGCGATCAAAACATCCACCTGAAGTGGCTCCTCCCAGGGTGCCTCCTTAGCATCTATAGGAAACATCAATTAGAATCTTTTTATCAATTTGGGTGTGTTTTCCACCTAAAATAAATAAAACCGTTCCTTAGATTTGTGTTGTACTAATGAGGAAGAATCACTATCAGCAACTGAATCAAGATTCTAAACTAGATTACAAATCTCTAGAATGTCAGCAGGTGACATACGTGTATTTATATTTGATCTGACTTCATCAACATATTTTGACAACAGTTTCTTGAACCAGCTAACAAACTGTTCCTTGTTATTTACTGGCCACTTGAAATACATGATTCACGATTTGACTGAGAATAATCTTCAGGCAATGGCTGATCACATCCTGAACAAATATATCTGGATTTTCGCTTTTTCCTGGAAGATCTTTCTCCAGACACCTAAAATATATGAAAAGTGAGCATAAGTACACATATTAACTTTGTAAATGTGACCCCAGTAAATCTGCTACACATAGTACCTTTAGCAGCCTAATCACAGTCTAGCGGCTTCCGCTACAGGAACGGACACACAAATGGCAAATGCTGCAAAATACCTGCTTAAGGGGATACCGCACCCTTAGCTGTGAGTTTCCTGGAAATATCTTAAACTCCTCATACTCACCATATTTTGCATGCATGTGGTATAAATTATACTCCCTAACCAGTAACAGTTTTATACTGGTAAAGGTAATAGAATGCAGGACAGCCTAGGAATGGTAACAGCAATGATAATTTGCAATCATTTGAATATCACATTATAACAGATTTCTAAACACTCATTTGAAATTGTAAACTGCAGATGCAATACCATAAAATATAACTGTAAAGGAGTAATAGGATATTTGCAACCCCTATATCTTTGTAATATAGACAATAAAATTCAAAGTTTCCTGAATGCATTGCCCTTGTACTCTACAAGGTCATGAATTAATGGTGGTAAACTGCAGTGCCGTATAAAAACTAATGCAGCATAATGGACAAGGTACCACTAGCTACAATCTACACCCACATACCTCGCATGCTGAGGGATTATAGGGACTTTAACTACATTATATTAATAACCCCTTAACTAGAACATTAGTTAAAGTACAGTTCTGTATGTTTGGATCTATATGTCACTTAAAGCTAGTCACTTACAACTGGGTAGTTGTATCATTAGAATAAGACACAGCATTATCTATTTAGTATCCATATATTTTGGAATTAACAGATAACCTGAAAAAATCCACATCCATAAATGTAGTAAAGTTAGTGTTGATATACTTAGCTATTGAGCATAGTCAAGATTACCTACAGAGTACACCGCAGGATAGAAACACGGAAAAAGCCACACACACAGTACAAATACTTCAGAAATTGGCATGTGATAGTAGCTGGAATAACCTAGAGAAGAGGTCCCCAACCTTTTTTACCCATGAGCCACACTCAAGTATAAAATAATGTTGGAGAGCAACACAAGCATGCAAAAAGTTCCTGCAGATTCCAAATAAGGCCTATGATTGGGTATTGGTAGCACCTATGTGGACTTGCAGCAAACAGGAGGCTCTGTTTGGCAGTATACATATTTTTTATGCAACTAAACCTTGCCTTTAAGCCAGGAATTCTAAAAAGAAGCACCTGCTTGGAGGCCACTGGGAGCAACATCCAAGGGGTCAAAGAGCAACATGTTGCTCACGAGCTACTGGTTGGGGATCCCTGACCTAGAGAGATACTAAGTACGGTAGTTGTAGAAGGAAATAAAAAGACCTGAAGCACTATGTTAATATGGTGCATAAACCAAAAAATTCAGACAATCCATCATGAAACTATTTTCACCGCTGTAATGTCATAGCAATGAACTTCCGAAAATGTTTACTTTTAACAGTTACATAGCTATTGTAATAGTGCTCATTTCTGCAGAAATTGCAATGTGGTAAACACATTGTATTTCTGGAGTGCCCTTTGTATTCATCTGCTTAAATGCGGTCAACTGTAAAGATTGCAATATGTTAATATATTGAATTGCACAGTACAAATAATTCAGCACCTTGAATGGTTATACGATAACTTTGGTTGCAACCTAACTTGTAGTATAGTAAAAGTGAACTGCAGCTGTGCACATAAGATCCATAAATTGAATGTATGACCTTATGGACAGGTTACATGCAGATGTCATAGTAAGGCAACAAGTGAAGTAAAGGGTGCCCCTAGTATAATGCAAGGGGATGTTAGTAAAACTGAATGGTTATATCATGATAATACTGATGTTTGCAGACCTATATAGTTGTATGAACTACAGGACTTCAACTGGCCTCCATATTCTCAATGACTATCCTGCTAGTACTGATTAAATGCAGACATTCCAATATGGTAATATAGAGAACTGCAGGCGAGTATTTAGTACAACACTCTGAAAGGCTATACAATGATAGCTTTGATCATATCATTACATAAATTGTAAATAAGTAATAATGAAACACAGAAGTGCACTTAATATCCATATACTGAATGGCTATTCTGCTATTACTGGTAAAATGCAGACGTGACGATATGGTATTATAGCAAACTATGGAAGCACAACACACTGAATGGCTATACAATGATAACTTTGATTACCAATAGCATATAGTTACATAAATTGTAATATAGTAATAATATCTGCAGAAATGCACGTAATCCAAATGCTGATGGACTATTCTGCTAATCCGGTTTGATTGCAGCCATTACACTATAGTAGAATAGGGAGCTGTAGTTGAACATTTAGTAGAACACCCTGTGCAGAAGTGCACTTAATCCATACACTGCATGGCTATTCTGCTAATCCTGTTTGAATGCAGCCATTATACTATGATAGTATAGGGAGCTCCATTTGTTGCATGGCAGCTTCATGGTAGCAAAATGAAGATAGCCATGCACTTAGTTTGAATGCGGTCATTACATATGATATGATGTATTATGATACTGCTTAATACAGGTATTGTGGTACAGAATCCTGGTGGAGAGCAAGGGTGTGATTAGTGTAACACACTGTATGGCTATATCATGATAGTACTTATGTCTGCAGACATAGTAATAATAATAACCATATATGCTGTTAGAATTCATATGCTGAATGGTAGACATTGTAATTCAGGAATGAACAAACATTTTTACACACAAGAAAAATTGCAGGTAAGAACCACCGCTTGAGGATTAAATCCTGCAATACTCACTGCTTCATGGTGAAATTGGAGTCTCATGTGGTCATTTACCACCATTTCCTACTAACCATAACAAGTAACCGGTTTAGTAGCCATATTGTTGGGAAACACTGTGTTGAGAAAGTGACAATACTGTGTATATCCCAGGGATTTGGTTAACCATACCCGCAACAGTTCCAATGCTTTTACTGAGATAGCCGAACCGCTAATTTGTTACGTCAGGCTCAAATACCTGCAATCCCAAAAAGCTCATTTGCATGCCAGAGGCAATTAGTGCACCAGGCTCCTTTGCATTAGGAGCCTTTCCCTTAAAGGGACAGCACATTTGCTGATGTAGGCTGAGAAAAAAATAAATAAATAAATAAAAACAGCTAATATTACTGAGGCTAGTTTACCAAACTTTCCATAATGATGTGGATCCAATCCACTATAGTTGCTAAGGCTGCACAATCTGAATGCTATCTGGTGACTGCAGAGAGCACAGTGAGGAGAGCCCCATACTCCTGTTTGGATGTAAAAACCAAGTTATTGTATGCATGTGATTCCTCTGAGTACATGATTTACATAGTGAGTGGGAATAGTTATTAGGCAATAGTTCTTCACATCCTATGACCCATAGTAATTCTGCTAAGACTACCCATTGTACCTTAGCAGCCTAGTCAAATTCTAGCAGCCTGGCAGCTTCCGCTCCAATAACTGACCCAAATGACAAAGGCAATAAACGCTGCAAGATTACCTGCTTTCCATAAAGTTCCTGGTTTATACTGCCTTGTCCACTTAGACGCGCACCTACACAGAACGGTAGTGCGACGTCATCAGCATACGCCCGGTAATACCGGCGTGTAGCGCTGAACCACATCCAGACACATTCTTCTTCTCTCTGCAGGTCCTCACCCTCTCTCCCAGCAGTCAGGTTACTAGTGAGAACTCTGCATTGCCTAAGGGAGTTTTTCCTGCCTCCCCGAAGTGACCCACGCTGGCGTGGTCACTTCTACGGCCTTCAAGCTCTCAAGCCTGGATCTTCAGCCTTCCGGCCATCTTCTACGTCCTATCCTGGAAGGACAGAAAAAAAAAACACTGATGCCTGGGGGGAGGAGGTGACTCTTATAGGGGTTAATTAAGCTTGTTTATTATTCTGTCCTATCAGGGGAAATGGAATCTATTACCCCAATTGTGATGTGCTGCCTGTAGGACGTAAAGAAAAAACCACCAAGACATATTTGAATAAAACTTTTTGATGTTACTGGTCCTTTAATTTACTGAAAAAATCAGAACAAAAAAGGCAAGTGCAGGAAAAGTCACAAGATAACCACACAATTCGAATTGTGTGACTTTTTTGAATTTGTCGCTCAAAAGCCACAACTTTTTCGGATTGTTGCAGAGAAAAGAAAAAATGCAAGAAAAAAAATTTCCAGTTGCAAAAGTGACATCTTCCATTGACTTCTACATAACTTTGGCAGATTTTAGTTGGAGTATTTTCCGATCTGAATATGACACCGTTTTGACACATAATAAATCCAGAAAAATTGTGCTTTTTTCCCCGCAACTTTTTTGGATTTTTCACCACAAACAGCTGGACCTTCAGCACTCTGCTGTTTGACCGAAAACACAGTAACTACTTTTGGTTGTTTGAAAGTTAGAATAATATAAAGTTTGTAAATATTAGGGTTTCCTCCAGTTATGGTAACTCAAGAAAACATGCTATGCCCGGTGTCAGACTGGGACTCCAGGGGCCCTCCCAAAAACCTTAGACCAGGGGCCCACCAAAAAACCTTAGACCAGGAGCCCACCAAAAAACCTTAGTCCAGGAGCCCACTCTCAGTACTATTATTCTTCCTCTCCTCACTCCTCTATTCTCCTAGTTTCTTTTCTTTACATACTATAATTTTCCATCTATTTAGCCTCTTTGTTCTTATAGAAATGGGGAATGGCCATGAAATAGGCCAAATGTTTAGCAGCATGGGGGCCCACTGATACCTGGGCCCACCGGGACTTTTCCTGGTATAACGGTAGGCAAGTCCGACATCTGGCTATGCTTATTATTAAAGGACAATGCAACCCCAATAGAAATAAACTGTCAGTATTAGCCTACTTGCACAGTAGTCTGCAGCACTGCTGATTCTTAATTATCCTGCATAATTTCTCAGTAGCAAGGCCATGCCTGTTTAAATTCCTATTACTTGCATGATGTAAACTTCCCATAATGCAGCAATATAACATCAAGATTAGCGATTGTTTCTGCACACTTAACACACTTAATCCAAGCCAGGATTTGCTCATGTGCTTATGGTGCCTTATCCGAAGCAGCAAGCAGGAAATATTTGGCGCATGCGCTGAAGTAACTTGTCAGCCATCTTCGCGATGTTGTAAGGGGGAATATGCTGTTTGTGACCAAGGAACCTACAGAAGTTGTTCTTGCTGCATTTAAAAAAAAAAGACATGAAGTGTAGAACAAATATATAGTAGGGTTGCCTTATCTTTTAAAGGGGCAAGGTAACCCCTTGTTCGACATGGGAACAACAAATAGGGCTTGTGCTGAATGTGCTTTTTACCTATTGGTTGAGTATAAAAAAACACAAAACTGTTTTTTATTTGTTATTCTAAAGAGACAAATAAACTCTGTTTTTAGGGTAAATTCATCACATGGAACAGTGATTCCAAGTGCACATGTCCCAGTCCTCAAGTTAAGAGGAGAAATCACATGACCTTGTAGAAAATAAGGCTGCCACAAATTGGACCTCAGTTTACCTGTGGTACAAAAAAAATTCTAACGTGTTTCATGCCACACCTGGACACTTAATCATAGGTCAATGGTTAAGTGCCAAGGTGTAAAGCAAAAGGAGGAACCGGCACACAGGAGCATATGCAAACGGGGTTAACCCCTTACGTGTTTATTAACGTCACAATGATGCACAACGTTTCTGGGGCTGGCCCCTTCATCAGGTGTTATGGCAGACAGTCTGTACAGCCCTTAAATAGCCTAATAGGCCCTCCCACCTTGAAAAAAACAAAACCCCCAAAAAAAGTCCAATATACATCGAAATAGTCCAGCATAACACAAGAAAGAATTCATTTGCACTTGTTCACTTAACAAGCATATAACATATCTCAGGCTGCAACTTGTTTAAAGAAAAATTCTTACTTACATATGTTAACTTAACAACCATATAATAGGGTACAAATTAATAAGACTTTACCTACTGAAGTCTATTTATATAAAGTTGTTATCTGCAAAGTAAAGGGATACAAAGTTAAATGTCAGATCTACCGTAGACAATGTATCCATAATGTTATCAGCTCAAATACATGGCAACATTGTACTGACTGATTGTGAGAAAACAAAAAAGGTTTCCCATTATAAATAGCAAGTTAAGTTAAAATCTTCATTCAGTCCTTTTGGTACTTGCATCTGAAGTAACCAGATCCAATAGCTTTCACGCTGTAACAATTTTTGATTTACATTCTGTCCACTCCTAACTTCAACCTTCTCTAAAATTTGCCAACGTAATTGTGAAGTCTTATGGTTATTTTCATGATAATGTTTGCAGTTTCATATTTTTTAGGTTTACTGGAAGGATTATTGTCTTCAACCGTGGGCTGAAAGTTCCGAATCATGGATTTGTGTTCAT
Organism: Xenopus laevis; assembly: GCF_017654675.1. NCBI lineage: Eukaryota > Metazoa > Chordata > Amphibia > Anura > Pipidae > Xenopus > Xenopus laevis. Next base: position 54,132,685 of record NC_054386.1, on the reverse strand, counting down.
TCATTTGTGTTTTGAATGGTCTACTTGTTTGACCGATTTAAAATAATCCTCATGGGCATTTAATACAATAAATTACATTAAAGGAATTACAGGTGTGAAATCCTTTTGTATGGTGTTTTGTTCCGTTGCAGGGATGTGTGACAATGTCCCCTTTAGTAATCCCGTTACAGTGCCCACAATTATGACAAGGATAAGTGCCTTGGGTTGCCTTTTCGAGATGGGGTTTCGGATTTGTGGTTTTTATCATATCACCTATATTTCTACCCCTTTTGTATGAAAAAATGGGATGGACAGAAAACAATTTATTCATTTTAGGGTCATTTTTTAATATCATCCAGTTTTTAAGTATGATTTTTTCAATAGCTCTGGAGTTGCTGTCATAAGTAGACACAAACTGTACCCCTCAGGTTATTAGGTTGTTAATTTAAGGTAATAAATGCTTTTTTCTAGTCTTGATTTATAACTGCTCATTCTGTATATTACCCTGTATATGAGGTGCAATATAGTCAAGTGTCTTTATTAGGTGGTTTTGAATTCGAAATTAGATTATTTGTCAAAGTAAGAATAAAATTAGAATATATAAAATGACACATAACAGATAACAGGTAAAGTAGTAAAACAGCATTTGCAGACCAGCAGAGACACAGTGGGCAAATTTAATAAGGTGAGAAAGCTATGACAGATGGTAGACAGGCTCAGTGCACCTTAATCTAAGAGCACTAAAGGGCATTGCCATTGCACTGTATAGTCCTTTTAAAGGCAAAAAGAGCCACCTTTTTTGACCACAACTCATTCAATTCATTTGGGCTGAAATAAGCTAAATATGTTCATGCAGCTAATTTTTCTTGCTAAAAAATCTTATCAAGGCCTAAGCACTACTTTTCCGTTACATATTTGTTCTTTAGTTAATCACCCATTAATAGAAACAAATTATCTATTAAAATTTGTAGAATGTTGAATGTTGTGTAAAATGACCTGAATATATAATAAGCAAAATTTTTAAACAAAATAACCTTTGCTGATAATTCAAATGCAACAGCTATGTTACATTGCTCTAAAAACTATATGTTGTAATAAAGCATGAATCGTTAGGAGTACCAGTATTTCTATGGAGAGCTGATCAAACAGTCCATTGCTCATTTATAGCATTGCGTTGCTGTAATGTGTGAACATGTATAAAATATTCATTTTGTGGAGGATTTAAACATAAAAGAATACATGGAGCCTTATAAAGGAAAATGGGTAGCAAAGCATCTAGGGATGAAATTGTTTGTTCATGTGCTTGAATGATAATCACCAGAATTATGACAAAGTACAAGTTTCCTTTTGTCACTTTTTTTTATTTTCTTTTTCAATGAGAAAAGGGAAGAAAATACAAATATAACACATGATTTTATTCTAATATTTTGGCCGACGTTGTACTGATGACCAGTAGTGGTGAGGGAAATACAGCCATTTCACTTGGGGATTTTTAATGGGAGTTTCTTCTTTCAACAAATGCATTAAAGAGAATGACCATTTTTTCTAATGTGAAACTTCAACATCAAAATGGTCGAATAGTTGAATGATTTTTAGTTCGAATCGTTCGATTCGAAGTCTAAGTTGTAGTTGAAGGTCGAAGTAGCCTATTCGATGGTCGAAGTAGCCAAAAAAAAACTTCGAAATTCGAAGTATTTTTCATTCTAATCCTTCACTCGAGCTAAGTAAATGTGCCCCCAATGTTAGCGATGACTTTTCACATGTAATTCTTTTTACGTCTATGGATGCAGCCCACAGTAGGAACCCTAAAATTACTGCTGATCAGGGAAGGGTTCCATTGCATCGGTAGGCACACTTGCGCCTGATTCATTAATTGTAATTCAACCTCCAATTGCTTTTTAGAACCGTTTTTAGAACTGATGTCTTTGCAGACTTTTCTGTGGTATGAGGTGGCAGGATCTGGGGTGGGCCGGGCTGGGCAGGGACCAGGGACAGAAAATTTTGCTGTATGGGGCCCCATGATTTCAGATGGCGGCCCTGCCCAGCGCAGATTTGGATATCTTAAAAATGTAAACAGGTCAGGTCTGAGTTAAAGTACTTTTTTATCTGGACTTTTAACACAATCAGGGTTAAATAAATCTCAAAAATATTGAGTTTGTTTTTATGAAAGAATTGTGTTTTTCCCCTTTAAAAGTCTGACCTAAAGGAATTTAATAAATAACACTCATAATATTTAATAATTATATATATATATATATATATATATATATATATATATATATATATATATATATATATATATATATATATATATATATATACACATCTTACATATATATATATATATAATCCAGTAAATGGACCCGCACTCGTTCATATTAGTGAAATAAATGTGTCTTTATTCACAGGTTCATTTCCAACGTTTTGGTCCTCTCTGGGACCTTTTTCAAGGATACTTGAAAAAGGTCCCAGAGAGGACCGAAACGTTGGAAATATATATGTAAGATGTGACATATAAATCTGCCTTTTTTCTCATTCTTCGTGTAACACATATATTTGAAGGGATTGTTGATATACAGTATGCAGACAGCAGTACAAGACAGACATAGCAATTGCTCATATTTGCCGTATTATCTAGTAGCTGAGAATTTTATGACCTCCTCTATATTTCACTGTGATCTCCCTGCTGGTGCTGACCCACATTTAAAGAAACTCCTCTGTAAAAGATACGTGCAGACACCAGTTAAACGAGGATGTGCTTAATGCTTTATTTTTACACCTGGGGATTGAAACCTTTCTGATGTGTATTTATTATCATCTAAATCTCTAAAGAAGTCATGGAGCTATTAAGATTGTGAGCTTGGGAAAACTGAACACTGTGTTATCAGCACTTGCTGTAAATTGTTTAAAGGCAAAATAATATTTTTCAGGCTGTAGTATAATGCTGAAGCAAAGTCACAGAGAAGATGTCCTTGAGGTTTATTTTCGCCACACACAAGTACTTTACTTACAGTAAGAAATCCAAGTCATTACATGGGCATTACTAACTTATAAAAAAAAATTTTTGAATGTCTTTAGGTAACAGAAGTAAAAACTAAAAAGGAAACTAAGATTGTTTATTGTTTTTGAACATTTTGTATGAACATTTTTGAACATTATCCATAAGGTTCAAAAAGAGGAGACATTAATATTTACATATGATCTTTACCAATCCCTACTTTCTATGGAGAATGTATTCGCCAAAACAGGAATGCTCTCACAAAGGTAGCCTTATTCTTTTGGGGCAAGACACACTTTTTTTTTTTTTTGCACTAATGACATTTTCAGGTTGCTCCAAATGTACAACTGTTTGCACTCACAAAGTAAACCCAGGTACAAGTGCTCTGGGCAGCTTTATGCTCCTTTGCTCTCTAGCAACCAGGACAATGGTAAATGAGTTGCCAAAGTGAAAATACATGTATTTTATTTCTAAATACAAATAATGTGACTGTGAAGCAATTACTTTTTTGTATTTTTGATGCCTAGTTTCCCTTCATGCCTAATGATGGGACAAACCGTCAAAATGTTGCATTTCATGTATAAAACATGCAGGGGTCTACCCAAATTGTAGACACTCTGTGGAACCAGTATGTTGTCTTGTCTAGAGTACTGGGAGGGTGTTAACCCTCTATACTGATGAAGAGGTGTGACTTTGCTAGTGATTTTCTGCATAATTAGCCAGGGTTAAATTTTGGGGTGATCTGTTGAAACTGCCTCACCACATGGTGACATATTCTGTGTATCACGGTCAAAATTGGGTAAATTATACTATCAAATCTGACCATGCATGGACATCTGTAGCCTGACTTGTTATTGAAAGAAATAGTCTACTTCAGGGGTCCCCAACCTTTTTTTACCTGTGAGCAACATTCCAATGTAAACAGAGTTGGGTAGTAACACAAGCATGGAAAAAAGTCACTGGTGTGCCAGATATGGGCTGTGATTTGCTATTTTGCAGCCCCTATATAAACTGGCAACCTACATGAGACTCTGTTTGGGGTTCACTGGTCTACTTTAACACCAAACATGACTACTATATGTGGCAATAAATGTAATGAGCCTTATCAAGAAGCCACTGTATACAGCATAAAACAGTTATAGGGTTGGTCAGCTGGAAATGTTGTAACTGAAAATACATTTTTCTGGTTTAGCATTACCTGGAACACCTACAGTACTTCTATTATATGGATAAAATGGAGTTGATGAGAGATGTTCTTTCCGTAATTCTGAGCTTACTGGATAAGGAGATTCAGTATAACAGATCCCATACCTGCATTGCTGTATTTGCTTGTTCCTATTAACTTTTATACCTTACCAATAAGACTTACCAAAAAACTATTGCAATTCTGTGAATGTGCCATATAGGGACAACTGAGAATTGGGATGATGTGATGTCTTGAAATTATTCTAAAATCAGATTTAATAAATTCTACCACTGACAGCTACTACCCCAGACTCCCTTGAGCAGCATCTCACAGATCTTTCTAATATTGCATGGCGTATGTACAAGCCATACTATATTTCTATTACTTTTGCTGCCACTACAAGATAAGAAAGACTATCTTTAGCATCTACAGGACTTACAAGAAAATAAAGGAAGAAGCTGGTAAATTCCTATATCAGTGCTATATTCCTATTATCATGTTTATTTGAATAATTAATAAGAATTTCTGTTGATTCATTTTGCACTTGAGAAGCTAACTAAATATATAATTATTGTAAGTGATACAAATTTAGGGTTATGTGACAGATGCAAAGCTGGCTACAAGTGGAATCACCTATAGCAACCAATCAGCAAGTAGCATTTACTTGCAAACAACTATAATGGGGGAATGTAATATTGGTCCCTAATGCAAAAACCATGAACACTTTTGCCTTGCATCATGTGTGGAGGCAAGAACCTCTACAGTATTTTCTGTATGTTATCTCAGGAAACACTAATGTAAACAGATAATGAATCAATTTTAATACCCTTTAATACTTAATTCTCTCAGGACACCCCTTTCACCCATCTGTAGATGACCACTTTTAAATCCAGAGCCTAAAAAATGCATAGTCTCCAAGGTAAAGAGTTACTCCAATCCAATTAACAAAATATATCTGCTGGGTCCATCCAATGTTCCTATGGTGCACATGCATGAGCTTTTATGCAACAGCCTTAAGCTAACACCATGAGTTTCATAAACTGCTTTACATCTTTATCAAATGCTGTCGACCCCTAAAATAAAGTGGAAGCCAAAAGATAAGAAGCCAAAATAAGGGCTCCTTTACTCATCCAAGTGCAGTATGCAAAGTGCAGTTTTGCCATGTTTTTTTACCTATAATGCAACTTTCTTCCCATAATTATGGATATGAAAAAGAACGCAACAAAATGTGAACAATTGTGCTGACATTTTAATGGAATAGGCTGCAACTGTGTTAAAAATCTAGATGACATAATTTCAACTTTATAAATTTGGTCTATTTGTAGGAGATTTTACCAGAACCATGGGTCATCTATACAATTACCCATTCTATTTGTCCATGCATTTGTTTTTTTTGTTTTTTAAAAAAAGGACCACATTATCATTATCATTCTATTTTAATAATTGATTTGCATCACATGATATAACAGACTGTATATAGCCAAAACACACCTGGATAAAGAACACCTCATAACACTTTTAATATTTTTTTTATTCTATCTATCGTTTCAACAATAATATTAATAATAATAATAATATAGATGATAAGGCAAGTGCAGCCATTCCTGATTACAGATTACTTAGAACAATGATTACTGCTAACAGTCATCTCTCTGTAAGTTGAATATGCAAAGAAATCATATTATGATTTAGCCTAGCCAAGCCAAATTGATGAATGTTATATTATGCTGAGGATACATTATGCCTGTCTTTAAGGGCTTAATAATGTCAGGTCTACACTTTGAGAAAATTTGCAAAGAATGCTTTCAGAGTGCAAATCAGGAATATTTGCCTTCTTTTGTTGTATAGTTTAAGTAAAACAGCAAGCCTTACATATGTCCCTTAGGTTGCTGGGAAAAGTTAGATTTTTTATTCTATTGTAAAAATACACAGATTATAAGAGTAAAGTTATCTAAAATTGGGCCAATTGTCAGTAGATATGTCTGAGCCCCCCATAAAAGTTCTAAAGGTCGTTATCAGGCACCCAGTGAGCAGTGGCGTAACTAGACGTTGCTGGGCCCCACAGCAAATTAATTTTAGGGCCTCCCAACATATCCAGTATTTGTCCTGTTTTACCAATATATGTTCAAATTGCTCATCAATGAGAGCCTCATGGGGCCCCCTGTACCTCCTGGGCCCCCCTGCTGCCGCAGGGTCTGCTTCCTCTGTAGTTACGCCCCTGCCAGTGAGTTAAAGGAAAGTGCAGTTTGGGATGTTTGCCTTGAGGTCAGGTTGCGCTCTATTTATTTGTTTGCTCAGTACAGAACACAAGTTTATGGGCGTCTGGTAGTGTATTTGGCATAAAAATCACTCCAATCCTATTAGATTATGATCTGTACAGCAAGAATGCATCTTCATTTACATTTTACACCTTGCAAAAGTTAAAACAATCATCAAGGGTATATATATATGCAATGCAATTTTATGTGGCCATATCAACAATTAGATTCCCAGACCCCTTGACAAAGAACTGTGTTCCAAACCATTGGGGTTTCTCATTTTTCATTTGCTGGTTTTGCTCATTTATTGCTGTAAGGGTATCTTATTGGTATTTAATATACTGTATTTGTGCTTGATATCCTTTGTATATCACTTTGATATTTGACATAAAAAATTGTATTGCATATCAACTCATGACTGATTATTTTATTAACAAATAGCGAAGAAGCACGCACTCCAGGAGCCAACCGATGTCGTTAAAAGCCTTTATTCAGAAACAGCTAAAACAAACAATCCTTACACTTTTCGTATCCGAAGATACTTACTCATAGGCATAATTAAAAACAGCGTGACCAGAAAAAGGATGTGACGTTCAAAGTCAGTCATCCTGACATTAACCCTAAAACATGATATCTTAGCTGAAGTGAAGCAATTGCTTTCTTTTTTGTTAAACAGTCAAATGCTGAAAGATTAACAGTAAAATTGTGAACAATTTATAACAACTTAGAACTAGAAAAGAACAGTAAGTAAAAATTTCAAGTTAAAAGGAATCATTTTTAGATTAACAGTTGAAGTGTAAATGCTATATAACAATATTGTACAATGATCGGAATACTAACCAATTCAAAATTGCTAGAAGTTATATTCATACTGATATAAACTGATAGCATTAACAATTGATGCGTAAATGCTATATATATTATGAAGCGACCAGGATACTAATCAATTCAAAATTGCTACAAATTGTATTCGTACTGATACTAAGCAAAAGCTAAAACCCCAACTTGAATAGTACCTATTTATATGGGAAGGTTGACACAATGTTATATTACCAATGAACCAAATATGTTTCAAAAATTTGTTTCATTCTATCACAGCAAACACAATTCTGATATGTAGAAGAAAGCTTCCTGGCAACCCAAGTTTGTTCAAATAAATTGAGCGCATAATTACTCGTTAGTTCATACTGAGTATCAGAGATACCAATAGAGTTAATTTTCTTAACCCCGCAAATACCGGGTATGCTTACAAATGAGATGTTCGATATGAGATTTTACATGTTAACTGCTCCAAATCTTCTCAATATAATTTGAGTCAATTTATGCAAACTAATGTAAGGGACACACTGGGACTTGGAGACATCTGGAGAAACTGAAAAGACTGAAAGACTAAAGACTAAAAACCTTCCATAGCGGCACCAATCTGAAGCATATGGATTAACATGCACCCGCTGCACAACGCACTACAATGCCCATTAGTGTCCAAACTGGATACGCTAATGTCTGAAATACTTACAAATGATATATGTAAGATATAAATCACTTTGTGAATAAATTACGTGTTCTAAGACTCAATTGAATTCATCTGTGCTTGATTATCATGATATACAAAGTTTTGTAAATTAATATATATAAATTAATATATAAATGAATTATTTGTGAATAAAATTAAATAAAAAATTGTGAACAATATGATCGTATAATATATCAAATAAAGTGAACCAATTTGTCATTCTCAATAAACTAATTCTCGTGGAGTGACCATGAACAGTATAATTAAAAGTGCCAAAATTATATTTATCATAATGTGCATGTATTTAAAATTACTGGTATCTTTTACCAAAATGTATCTGAATTTATACTTCAAACCATATAGTGAGCCACATCAAAATAAATCAACTAACATAACTATTTTATTTAGCCTCAGTGCAATAATGAATCATGATATGACAATAAACCATAAACGTAATACTTGTGCAAACCCCTAATACAACATTGTAGCCATATCTAAATTCAAGACTAGGTGATATTTATAAATGCCAAATGTAGATTATAAATCACAAGCTATATCATTCTACAAACCCATAAGCCATATTTTAGAATTGGAATAAGATTATTAGAACAAAATTATCAAAGGGGGGATATTACACGTGGCAAGAGATTTAAACCGCAAGTTTAAACTCAGGGGTTGCCTGGTTTCTAATGTGAAAATCCAATCTGCTTCCCTATAAAGCAGCCTCTGCATCAAGTCACCACACCTCGCTGTTGGAGTGATTTTCTCTATTCCGTGGATCCCAAGATACGAACAATCACTGTCACTACATTCTGAAAAGTGCCTAGACACAACCGTAGCAGAACTGTGTGAAACTATTTGATTAATATGTTCGGCACTTAAACTTTCTTGAGGTGCAGCCCACGTACTGGATATTACATTTTGTACAGGTAAGTAAGTAGATGACAAAAGAGGAATTGCAATTGATGAAGTCTTTGATCTTATATACTCTTTTAGTGTTGCTCCTTGTAAACTCAGTTGATTTAAACATGAATTCGCAAGTTATACATCGGGCAGCACCACATCTGAACGTCCCAATGGTACTTGACCAAGAAACTGTCCCTGCATTTTTATTAACCTCACTAGGTGACAATATATTGCCCACTGTTTTGGCTTTACGCGTAATGAACTTACAACCTTGTTGAAGAACCTCTTAATTTTACGTCCTCATTTAAGACAGGGAGGTATTTTTTTACTATCTGCTTCACTTTGTAATACTGCTTACTAAATGTGGTAATGAACATCGGTGTTTCTTTCTCAACTGACCTTTTCTGATCCCTAATGCCGCCAGAGTCACTCCAAAGTTCAGATCTTTCCGTCGTAAATGCTCTGGTGAACGCCACTACCAAATGTTTCAAAGTTTTTTCAGTTTTTTTTTATTAAAACTTTGTATATCATGATAATCAAGCACAGATGAATTTAATTGAGTTTTAGAACACGTAGGGGCACATTTACTATTGGTCGAATATTCGACCATCGAAGTAAAATCCTTCGACTTATCGAATATCACAGGTTAGCATTCACTGAAATGCTTACAGTTTTATTTTATTTGCCAAAACATTTGTTTTTAAACAATTTTGTTTCCATTTTTTTGGGAAGATTTTAGGTCTTGTTTTTTTTACAGATCAATCAGGATCTATGTCCTTGTGTAGTATCATGACTGAAACCATAACTTAAAAATAAATATGAATATTTGTTAACAGATTGTGCAGAGATAACTCTCTGCAAAAGTCCTTGGAAAATGACTTTGCTGTGAAAGCATTAGGGAACAATAAAACCAGCCATCTTAGTATTGTTATTTCTTCCCTCTAAATAAGCAACAAGCTGGTTTCCTCCATAGCATTTTTATGGTCTCAGCGTGACCTAACAGAGTCTATGACTGTAGAATGCATTTAAGAGACCTAGCTGTGTTTATTGACTGCTAGGCAATTATCTAGGCAAGTCCACCCTTTCATTTTAAAGAAGAAAAACAGCTTTTAATAAAAGATATTTTTTTAAGTATTATTTAGGTATTATTATTAGCCTTACTATATATAGCACTGGCCCAGGGCTTTAGAGAGATTATCCATCATTTACATCAGTTGCTGCCCCAGTGGAAGGTTACAATCTACAGTAAGCACATACAGCATACACAAATCACAAAAATTTTGTGGAGTTTCACAGGATTCCCCCCTTACTCTTTAAGGACCAGTAACATCAAAAACAATTTGAAAAAAAACACCAAGGCAAATTAACTTTAAAGTTGCACAGCCTTTATTAAGAAATAACTTCACAAAACTCCGTTTGCACTCCTCTTCAGTAAAGGCGACACATCGACGATCCATCGTGCAGCCCTTGATTTCTCCTATAAGGAAGGCAGGGAGGAGAAATCGAGTGTCGCACAATGGATCGTTGGATTCGCCTTTTCTAAAGAGGAGCACAAGCGGAGTTTCAGTAGGTTATTTCTTAATAAAGGCTGTGCAATTTAAAAGTGTAATATTTCTTGGTTTTTTTTTTGTGGTATTCTAACAAATGTTTTTGATGTTACTGGTCCTTTAAGTAACTAAGGGGACTATTTATCATGCTGTGTAAAAAATGGAGTGAAGCTGATGATGTTGCCCATAGCAACCAATCCACAATTAGATTTTTAACAGTTAGGGGCAGATTTATCAAGGGTCGAATTTCAAAGTACAAAAAACTTTGAAATTCGACTATCGAATTGAAAAACTTCGAATTCAAATATCGAATTCGAAGTTTTTTCACCTAATTCCGCAATCCTACGATCGAATAAAAATCCTTAGATCGTACGCTAAAATCGTTCGAATTGTTTGGTTCGAACGATTTTAGTGTACGATCGAAGGATTTTTATTCGATATGTAAAGGTCCCCCAAGGTCCCCTTGGGCTAACATAGCACTTCGGCAGGTTCAAGTTGGCGAAGTATTTAAGTCAAAGTTTTTTTAAAGAGACGGTACTTCGATTATCGAATGGTCGAATATTCAAACGATTTTTACTTCGAATTCAAAGTCGTAGTATCCTATTCGATGGTCGAAGTATCCAAAAAATTACTTTGGATTTCGAATTTTTTTACTTTGAAAATTCCCTCGAATTCACTTCCACCCTTGATAAATCGGCCCCTTAGAGTGTGAAACATAGATCTGATTAGTTGCTTTCATCAACATCACCGGTAATGTTTTGTTCCACTAATTACACAGCATGATAAAAAGACCACTAGATGTTTAGGTGGGAACTGTCTGAAACTGAACAATATTGTTTTTGCTCAGTCTTTCCAGCTATGTATATATGACAGCTGACAATTCTTAGGGGGTTATTTATTAAAGTCCAAATGCCAAAAACTCTAATTATTTGTGAAAATCTGAATTTTTTGTGGAAAAAAAAAATTGTGATTTATTATACACGAGAATGGAAAAAATCTGAAAATCCAGCATCTCAGACCTGCCGAGGTTGTATATGTCAATGGGAGAAGTCCCAAAGATATCTTGATCTATGCTGCGCTGGGTTTCGTGCAAAAATCTGAAGATTTTGTGGTTTTCTGAAAAAACTGCTTTTTTTGGGCGGAAAATCCAAAAAATTTCTATGATTCAAATTTTCTGACATTTTTTTCTAGTTTTTTCCCAAATTGTAATTTTTAGGCTTGATAAAGGGTCCGGAGGGGCCCGAAAAGTTGCCATTTTTGCGGATACATATGGGCTTAATGAAACACAGACTTCACTAAGCAACTCATTGCTTTCGGATTTTCTATCATATGCATTCATGACCCTGTGCAAGGGAAGGGCCTTCCGGTAAAGCACCCAGCACTTTCAACAAGTGATCTTCAACCAGGTAGAGCACTCCACTATCGTGCACAACTGTAATTTTTCATGAAAATGTATTGATAAATAAGGGGAAATAACCCGTACGGATTTGGTTGGAATATATTTCAGAAAATAATGAGATACATTTGGATTTTGATAAATAGACCATTTAGGATAGAAAAGTTAAACAATGAACTGCCTGCTGGCTACATTAAGAAGCCAAAGCCTTAATACAGAACATATCTCTGGTCAGAATTCATTTAATTCAGGTTAAAATTCTTAAGTGAAATAAGATAAACTTATCAATTTATAACATTCATGAATTATTCCAATATATGATTTTAAAATATAGTATAAAGACAGATCATATTAAAATACACGTTAAATTCACAAAATAATCAAAACCTTGTAAATGCAGAGCAGTATATGTTTGTACAGCTTGAAAACCAACGTTTCCTTACTTATAAATAATAAGTAACTGATTGATCACATTAAAAAAATAATAGGCCCATTTGCTATTGCCTCAGATTTAAATGCAATAATACTAAAGGGGTTATTTATCAAAATCCAAATTTTTCTGATTATTTCATTTAAAAAATTTGACCTTCTTAATTATTAAAAAAAATCTTGATTTAATCGGATTGGTGGAAATATTCGATAAAATTGAGTGAAACCCTGAATCATACATTTTTTCCCCATATCCCTTGATATTTTCGGGATTTTTTACAAAAATCCTGAATTTTTCAGATTTTTGCCTGAAATAGTCTGATTTTTTGGGTTAATTCCAGTGCAGACCACAGAAACTTCAAAATAGGACCTCTCCCATTGACTTATATACAACCTTGGCAGGTTTGAGATGACAGAATTTCAGATTCTGATGTTTTTGCAGCCTCGAGGTATAATAAATCTCAAAAAAATTAAGGTTTTTTACACTAAAAATTCAGATGTTTTAGTAAAAACCTTATGGCAGGCAATTAGTACAGGGATCTCCCTAAGTTCATGTGTAAATTATTCACAAGAAGTGGATGTCCTCCGAATACACTGCTGCAGAAACAAGGCATCTCCATACATGGGAAATCATGGGGCCTCGTACAATAAAATTTTCTGGGCCATTTTTCTTACAAGTTAAAAGAAACGCGGCCCCAGAGAATATTTTTTTAAAAATTTTTTTTGCAGGGGCCTATAGAGTATTAAAATAATATAGTGGTTGCCAGGGGTTTAACAAACTGTAAAAAAAACATTGGTGTTCAGTTGAGCTGAACTTGTGGCTTCAGCTCCTTTGATGGCTTCGGGTCTTTTTGCAGCTTTGGGATTTCAACTTCGGATCCTTTTATGGCTTCGGGTTTTTTTATAGCTTCGGGACTTCAACTTCGGCTCCTTTCATGGCTTCGGGTCTTTGGTGGATTGGCATGGCTTTGGAGCTGTCAAGGGGGGCTCGGCTATTTTGAAAAGTGCAGCACAGCTGGACCCCCTTTAGGCCCAGGCCTGGTACAACAGTATCCCTTGTGCCACCCTGATGGTGGCCCTATCTTCATATTCAAAATAAGACTCTTTGTGGGGCTTGTTTTCAAAACAAGGGGTACAACACCACTCAACCAATTGATATTAAAAGTTTATCCATGGTCCGTGCTAATCAGATTTGAGCTACAGTACCTTTTATCTTTGGTTAAAATGGTAATTTGTGAAATTATGGATTTTCAATTGAGAATACAAAGTCAACTAAGTTCTGCACAGCACATATTTAAAAATTAAGATAGATTTCCATTACCTATCCTGTTTTTGTTGAGGAATGATGCCCAAGAACCTATCTGGCTCCTTCTGAGGAAGAGAATAGGAATGCCAGCAAAACACATATAGGAGATATAGCCTGAAAATACATTTGCTGGTGATTATGACAGGTTAATTAGTGCCATTTGGATTAATCATCCGACAGACCGACACCCTGGGAATATAAATGTGCCAGATGTGTGCTTCAATTATATTGATGTGAGTAGGCATTTGGCTACAAATTATATTATATTATGAATAATTACTGTATAACAGTGCTGCATTATTTTATACATTTATACATCTATTTATTGATTTTGCTTCTGAGACAGGAAAACTCTAGGGAGGCAGACATCACTTTTACTATTAAGTAATCCCAGGTGATCATATAAAACCCCTATGGTCTGTTGCTGTAAAATATGACTACAAATTTATTGGTACAGTGTATGCTTACTTGGTTTTTTTTTAAATTTTAATTGATAACCTAAGAACTACAATACTATAATATATATAATACTATAATATAATATAATAAACACTATAATAAACTATTCAGCGCAGTAAGGCATATACTTTGCATCACAGCCTTCACACTTAGCTCAGATACAATTTGTTTGATGTCCAGTATTCCATAGATGAACATAAAAACCTACATGTACTTAATAATAACTATAAAATGAATTAAGAATTGCAAGACTTTTTAAGGGGGTTATAATCCTGATATAATTTAGCGAGAATTATTCAAGTAATCCATACATGGATCTGTAGTATACTTTATGAATAATGTAAATGTTCACATGCCAATGATAAAATCAGTGGTTCTTAGCATATGTTTTCAGTCATATTAGTAAGACCCAGTGGTTGAGGGGGGACCAAAACCTCTTGTAGTTCTAAAGAAATTCCCTTTCTCCAGCCTCTATTTTACCTGCAAGTGGTGGATGCAGGCAGGCCAGGGACTCTGGTGTGAGTGGGGAGTGGATGTAATTAATGTGCACTGGGCCCCACCAAAAACTCTTTTGCAGGCGGGTCTGGCACCGACTAGTTATTCCAGTGATGATACAGCAGTGTATATAAACCTCATATCCTGTATTGATTAATAGCTTTTGTAATGCAATGGCTTACAAACTGTTGCTACATAAATGAAGCCAGGGCATCCACAGCACCATTGTAATTATTAAATGTAATTTATGACCACAGGTGCAGTTTTTAAAGTGGAAGACATGCAAATCGCTATGTTTTTACCCATTATATTGTATTGCATTGTTCCCCATAATTCTAGTGTAATCAGTAGAAATTATCAGGTTTGTATTAGTTGTGGCACTTAGAGTTACAATGATGTTTTATGTGATTCTTTTGGAGAAAGTCTGCTGCACCTATATATGCAATCAGCCATAGGAATAAGGAATTACCAAAGTGTTCATGGTTGTGGTAGCTCCAGGGCTCCACAGGGTCAATACACAAATGTGCACACATTTTGGCAGAAGAGATAGGACAGACACAATGATGCTTTTCTGAGAAGATAAGGCTGAAACTCGACTCTGGAAAACCAGTGGATGTAATACATAGTAAGTAAGTAAGGTTGAAAAAAAGACACATGTCCATCGAGTTCAACCTTTTTTTTTTTTTATTAACTACCTATCTGCCAGTTGATCCAGATGAAGGCAAAAAACCCATCTGAAGCCTCTCCAATTTGCCTTAGAGGGGGAAAAATTCCTGACTCCAAAATGGCAATCGGACTAGTCCCTGGATCAACTTGGACTATGAGCTATTACCCATAACCCTGTATTCCCTTACTTGCTAAAAAGCTATCCAACCCCTTCTTAAAGAGATCTAATGTATCAGCCTGTACAACTGATCCAGGGAGAGAATTCCACATCTTCACAGCTCTCACTGTAAAAAACCCCTTCCGAATATTTAGGCAGAACCTCTTTTCTTCTAATCGGAATGGATGACCTCGTGACAGCTGGAAAGACCTACTGGTAAATAAAGCATGAGAGAGATATATGATCCCCTTATATATTTATACATAGTTATCATATCACCCCTGAAGCGCCTCTTCTCCAGCCTGAACATCCCCAATTTGGCTATTCTTTCTTCATAGCTAAGATTTTCAATACCTTTTACCAGCTTAGTTGCCCTTCTCTGTACCCTCTCTAATACAATAATGTCCTGTTTGAATGATGAGACCAAAACTGTATGGCATATTCTAGATGGGGCCTTACAAGTGCTCTATACAGTGGAAGAATGAATCCCTCCTCCCTTGACTCTATGCCCCTTTTAATACAGCTCAAGACCTTATTTGCCCTTGATGCTGCCGACTGGCATTGCTTGCTACAGCCAAGTTTATCATCTACAAGGACTCCAAGGTCCTTTTCCATAATGGATTTGCCTAGTGCAGTCCCATTAAGGGTATAAGTGGCTTGGATATTTTTACATCCCAGGTGCATGACTTTACATTTATCAACATTGATTCTCATTTGCCACTTAGCTTCCCAGATTGCCAGTTTGTCAAGATCATGTTGCAAGGATGCTACATCCTGGATGGAATTAATTGGGCTGGATAATTTTGTGTCATCTGCAAACACTGATACATTACTTACAACACCCTCCCCTAAGTCATTAATGAACAAGTTAAATAAAAGTGGACCCAATACTGAACCCTGGGGGACCCCACTAAGAACCTTTACAAGTAGAGAATGTCCCATTAACAACCACCCTCTGTACCCGATCCTGTAGCCAGTATCCTATCCACGTGCAAACGACTTCATTAAGCCCAACAGACCTTAGTTTAGAAAGCAGTCGTTTGTGGGGCACATTATCAAACGCTTTGGCAAAATCCAAATAGATCACATCTACTGCCCCCCCACTGTCCAGAATCTTACTTACCACATCATAAAATGCAATCAAATTCATCTGACATGACCTATACTTCATAAAGCCATGCTGATTGTTGCTCATAATGCCATTCATTAGGACAAAATTTTGAATGTGATCCCTTAACAAGCTTTCAAATAATTTGCCCACCACAGATGTCAAATTTACTGGCCTATAATTGCCAGGCTGAGATCGTAATCCCTTTTTAAAGATTGGAATAACATCAGCTTTTCTCCAATCCATAGGCACCATACCAGATGACAGTGAATCTGAGAAAATCAGAAATAAGGGCTGGTCTAAAACTGAACTAAGCTCTCTTAGAACCCAGGGGTGTATGCCATCAGGCCCTGGAGCCTTGTTTACATTAATTAGTATTAAAGCTTTTTGAATCATATCCTGAGTCAGCCACTGACTAGATTGAGCTGAACCATTTGTGCAGTTATAAAGTGAGCCTGTGAACCCAGACTCCTCTATTGTATACACTGAAGAAAAGAACTGATTTAACACATTTGCTGTATTCTCTGTATCTGTTACAACCATACTGGTACCATTATTTAATGGAGCAACACTCTCAACCTGCATCTTTTTACTATTAATATATTTAAAAAACTTTTTAGGGTTAGTTTTCACCTCCACCGCAATTAACCCTTCATTTCTTTTCTTAGCCTTCCGGATTGCTGATTTACAACATTTATTACAGTGTTTATATTCATTAAATGCAGCTTTTGTCCCTTCAGATTTGTAGTTTTTAAATGCCTTTCTCTTCTTTCCCATTAACTTCTTTACTTCTGTATTAAGCCACACAGGATGATTCTTAGAGCTTCTACGTTTAGTCTTTAAGGGAATAAATTGAGAACAGTAATGATTTAATATCATTTTAAAGGACAACCATTTCTGTTCTGTGTTTTTAGCTGAAAACCTAATGCCCCAATCAATGCTCTGTAGGGCAGCCCTCTAATCTAATTGGACTTTGCCAAAGCTTTCGATACAGCACCACATAGAAGGTTAATGGCTAAATTAAGGAATATTGGCCTGAAACATGGGATTAGTTCCTGGATAGAGAACTGGCTGAAGGATAGATTACAAATGGAACATTTTCTAATTGGATAGTGTTGTTAGTGGAGTACCACAGGGCTCTCTACTTGGTTCGTTGCTTTTCAAATTGTTTATTAATGACCTAGAGGTGGGCATTGAATTTGGCATTTGCTGATGATAGAAAATTGTGCAAAACTGTAGGTTCCATGTAGGATGCTGCCACTTTGCAGAGTGATTTGACTAAATTGGAAATTTGATAAATGCAAGGTTTGCCAAAAATAATATAAATGCAAGCTATACACCAAGGAGGTTATTTACTAAACTCCGAATGCAAATATCTCGAAAAATTTGTGATTTTTTTAAATAAAATCGGACTTTTAAAAAATCTGAAAATCCGGCATCTCAGAGGTTGCATATAAGTCAATGGGGGAAGTCCCAATGATTTTTTGATGTGAGCTGGGTTTCATGCAATACTCCAAAGTTTTCAGAGTTTTTGGGAAAAAATCTGAGTTTCCGGGTGAGGAATCCGAAAAAATTGTGAAAATCAGATGAAAAATCAGAAAAGATTGTGAAAATTAGAATTTTTTCCCACACAGCAAATTTTTAAGAAAATGTAATAATATATAAGCGTAATAAACCAGAGCGGATTTAATCAGAGTTTGTCACAGAAAATATTGAGATAAATTCGGACTTTGATAAATAACCTCCAAAATGAGAAGGATGTAAGGGTTGTTGTAGATAAAACATTGTCTAATTTCCGGGCAGTGTCATTCTGTGGCAACTAAAGGGCATAAACTCAAGGGATGAAAACATAATTTTGCCTCTTTATGGGTCCCTGGTAACTAGCCTTGAGTATGCAGTGCAGTTTTGCTCTCCAGCCAAAATAATTTAAATTATGAGAGTAAACTGTCAAGGTTGGGGTTGTTCCGTCTGGAAAAAAGACACTTGTAAGGGGACATAATTACACTATAGGCAAAAGGGGTAGGCATCTCGAGGCTCTGGAGCCTCATGCGGTTCTTCAGGTTCTTCATCCTGCTTGCTGTGGCTCGGTTTTGCAGCTTTGCCTGTCGTCTATTCAGCCCTCACACCTGCTGGCTGCTTCTTTAGTGTGCGACCACAGCCAGCAGGTGTGAGGGCTGTATAGACGTCCCAGGAGTGACAGGCAAGACTGAGCCGCAGCAAGATGATTCAAAATGGTCCTTACAGCGGTCACACACTCAAGCTGCAGCAGGTGCGAGGTATTCTGTATGATTCTGTATATTCTGTATTCTGGAAAAAAGACACTT
Source organism: Xenopus laevis (assembly GCF_017654675.1). Lineage (NCBI taxonomy): Eukaryota > Metazoa > Chordata > Amphibia > Anura > Pipidae > Xenopus > Xenopus laevis. The sequence continues at coordinate 54,113,958 of NC_054386.1, read as the reverse complement.
GTGAGAGGACATGATTACATGATTAGTCCATTAGAGGGCATTATAGACAGATAGTGGGAGATCACAGCACCTGAGGCCACCCTTCTAGACCAGAGAAAATTAACTTTTATGTGAAGCAATATAGGTGGTTCTTCGCTGTAAGGGCAGTGAGGTTCTGGAATGTCCTACCGGATGATGTTGTGATGGCTGATTCTGTTACAGGGGATGTTCACCTTAGACCATATTCTACATTTGAATAGCCCATGTGAGAAAAAAACTTTTTTATGTAAATCATCTTTATTATTTTAAATGTTGCATTTTGAAGCTACAGACCCGATAAGCCATATATCAGCCCTGAAAAAATTCTTTCTTCTTTGCTCTCAGCTCTCTGTAGGGGATTTCCCAGGCCAGGACTGGCAGGCAGCCAAACAAAAATAATTCACACTGAACTGGCTTTGCGCATGCTTCCTTCTCCTGTTTCATTTGCATATTTTATGGCAAGATTCAGCCAATAGGATAAGTGAAATGCATATGAAGCAGGAGAGGGGGGGGCATGCGCATTAAAGGAATTGTTCAGTGTAAAAATAAAAACTGGGTTAATAGACAGGCTGTGCAAAATAAAAAATGTTTCTAATATAGTTAGTTAGCCAAAAATGTAATGTATAAAGGCTGGAGTGATTTGATGTATAACATGTCAGTCTGAACACTACTTCCTGCTTTTCAGCTCTCTTGGTTTACACTGACTGGTTACCCTGGCTACCAGACAGGAACCAATCAGAGACTTGAGGGGGGGTCACATGGGTCATATCTGTTGCTTTTGAATCTGAGCTGAATGCTGAGTATCAATTACAAACTCACTGAACAGTTATGTCCCATGTGGCCCCCCTTCAAGTCGCTGACTAACTCAGAGTTATAGAGCTGAAAAGCAGGAAGTTGGATTTTTACTGTTTTATTAGACATCTGTTCACTCCAGCCTTTATACATTACATTTTTGCCTAACTAACTATATTAGAAACATTTTTTATTTTGCACAGCCTGTCTATTTACACAGTTTTTATTTTCACACTGAACTATTCCTTTAACCATATTAGTGTCAGCTTCCTGTATGGGCAGAATGGAAATTCGTGCTGCCAATCCCTAGCAGAGAGGCAGCAGAGAGCAGAGGAGAGAGCCTTTTTAGCAGCAGTAATCCACAGTTTATATAGTCTGTAGCTTCAAAACGATCCATTTAAAATAATAAAGATAAATTCCAAAAATGTTTCTTCTGACTGGGGCTATTCCAATTTAGACTTTATGTTCAGAAGGTGAACCACCCCTTTAATGCTTTAAAGAGTGATTTGGATGATTTCTTGGACAAGCACAATATCCAAGGCTATAGTGATTCTAAAATGTACAATTAATATATGGGCATACAGTATATTTTATGTAAGTGTATGTACGGTTGGTGTGTATGTATGTATGTGCACTGGGCTTCATTTTGAGGGGTTGAACTTAATGAACATGTGTCCATTTTAGCAATACCACGCTTTTTTTACTTTTTCAAGTATTATTTCATATTAGGTAGACCCTTTTTTTAGTTAATATTTTTTTGACTGTAGCACAAATTACTGCTGCAGCATCCTATTAGGCCCCTAAAGTGGTGAGAAGGGGTAATGCAATTCACTACAAATAATGAATTAGTAAAGTTCTAAGCTGTCATTCCTTCTTATCTTCTATAACCATCCGATATTGTCGCTATACCCTAACTAATCATTATGTGTTTTCCTAAAGTTTTTATTATATCCTTTACAAGCTTCCATATTGAAAATGCTGAAAGGATACAGAATTGAAATACACTTACAAAATATATAAGCACTATCATATTTATTTATATTAGCATATAAATTAGAGATATAACCACTTATACGAATGCATGTTAATTCATAATCCCCCCCCCCCCATCTCACAATGGACACAAATCATGAAAGTTATAGTGGCTGTGTTACCATCTGTTTATTAAACACTGTTTATTTATGCCTGCTTTTTTCTATTTATCTTGCAAGGATTGCTATTATGGTTCCTAACGCTGTTGTGCTATATTTGTAAGGCTGTCTACTTCTGCTTTCCAGTGTAAACATTTTGAAGATCTCACTTACATTTTCAGCATGCCACCTTCCATCTCCTTGTAATGCATTCACTCAAAGCAGGGGTTATTTATCAAAGCCTCCAGACTTTAAACCTTACATTAAAGAAAAGGAATTCGGTGGGGAAAAAATGATCACATCCAAGATGACTGCTTTTGTTGGGGCTGGAGTAAACTGTATTTTGCACAGATCTATATGCAGGTGGAAATGGGTCTTACAAAATATAACTGATCTTTAATAAATGATAACGGAAGTCATCTTGGTAAAGCATGTGTCCTTTCCTTTCATAACAGAATACAAACTAGATCCATATATGAATCAAATGGACTTTTTTGATGTATTTTTTTCCTGTATGCAGGAGGCTGTGTTTGGCAGAAAACTTTGTTTTTTTATGCAACCAAAACTTGTCGCCAAACCAGGAATTCAAAAATAACCACCTTCCTTGAGGTCATTGGGAGCAACATCGAAGGAGTTGGTGAGCAACATGTTGTTTGTGAGCCACTGGTTGGGGATCAATAATGTAGAGGGTAATATTCTGAATTAATTTGCAACAGGTGTTAATTTTCTACTATTTGTTTTTTTAAATTATTTAGCTTTTAGTTGAGCAGCTCTCCAAATGTTCTTCCTCGTACACCTGACCCATTTACATCCATTTCCTGAATTTCTTGATGCTGATTTATACAATGCTGTTATGTGACACATTCCATACAAGAGTATAAGATTGTATTGTTCCCAAACAGAAAATGTGTTTTACATGTTCACTGTCACTTTTAAAGCATATTTCAATGTGTTAGCAAGAACTATCATCATATATTTCTTAATATTGTTACAAATAAATTGTTTTTTTTTTCCTGGGATAATCTTTTATTTGCACTATTATTTCAATGAAAGTGTAATTTAAGCATAAAATCCCTTGGGACATGTTTTTTCTTGAAACCGTGGCTTAAAGAAATTAATCAAAAATTAGGTTTTATCAGCAGGCAACATATCATCATTGTTAACTCGCCCTTCGTTCTTTCGACAATAGGTTTCTGCTGGATTCCTTTGAAGTAGAGTTGTTTAAGAAAATCCTGTTGAGTTAAATAATGTTAGGAGATTATTTCTGTTGTTGCAGCAGGAAATATCTGCTTGAAGAACTCACTCCTATGAATACTTCAGTCATTTGTTCTCTTCAAGTGTTTCTATACAAAGAAGATTAGCTCCAAATATGGATTTTTTTGTTAACAGTTTTTTTAAAAGATTGTGTTACAGCAATATGTTTTGGTGAACTAAAGCAGGACTGTAAAACAGTTCTGACTAACTTTCTGACTATCCAAGATCCAGTTGCATAAGTTGCATATACAGTACCACTCCATACAACAAAGTGAGTCCAGAGGTCAGTGTTCCGGACAGGGTCTGCTGCATGATATTCCTTATCCCCGGTCATTTTGTTTAATTATGCCCTCACAAAGATTCGCGGATGAAAGTGTGGGCACCTGGGAGAAGGGGAGGGAGGTAAGACTATTCATGTTGAAAACATTTTGGCATAGGGAACCCGGTCCTTACAAATTACCTGGGATGACTTTAGGTCACATGATTAAGGATATTGCATACATTTTTTATTTGTGCTATTTGCATGGATTCCCACCACTTCCTGACCATAATTTGCTTGTGCAAATTAGGTTATGATTCAGTTCGGGGTACAGCCAAATCTTTTGTGAAAGTTTTAGGATGCAATTGATTTGGTGCATCCCTACAAGTTACACCACTGCCAGAAGCTCCAATGACCTTTTAACTGGACATGAATTTATTTTAATCTCTGTCCTTTATATACTTAAAGGAAAAGATACCCCTTTGTAGGTCTCTTTAAAACTATAAAACAGCTTATGTGTAAAACTATGCTTCATCTTAATAAACCATTCTCATAAAGATATACTTTTATAGTAGTATGTTCCATTGGGTAATACTAAATGGAAATTGCCATTTTAAGAACTAAGGGACACTATTTGGATGCATACCATTCACAGAACTGCAGTATTTCTGGCCAAGTGATCTCTGAGGCAGCACAGAGAATATCATAAAATGGTGACTGAAGGGAAAAATGTAAGATTATTTAACAGGCCACTTAATATGAATCTGTTGGTTAAGTATTCTTTATAGGGGTTTAGTTTTTCTCTAAAGAGATACTGATGCCAGAAAATAACCTTTTTTATATGTATCATAACATTGTCTTTGAATGATATTTAGAATGTTCCTGTAAAGTATTCTCCTGATGCTTTTACATTACCTTTCATACCCCCATGTTCCTCTGAGGGGGCTGCCATATTTGTGCAGCAGTAATCCATTAATTTCATAATTACAAACTCCAACTGACAGGCTAAGAATTTTACTGTAGATTAATATTTTGAAGAGAAAATGTTTAATGTCAGTATCACTTTCAGAATCAACTTTGCATCTTTGATTACATTACCCCCATAGTGCCCTGGTTAAAAGAACCCTTAAAAGCAAACAGGGATGCTTTGCTGAACTTTGATACAGCTCTGGCTACATGTCTATATTCATATCGCAAAACTAATTTTTTAAAAAAGCAGTAAGAGTCCCTAAATTATGTGTTGCACAAGAATAAATACCAAATATTTTATAACAGAAAGGGCTTTTACCAAATGGCAGGAACATTTTCTTCCTGCAGTTCTTTCTTTCTACTTGGTTGTTGACGCAGTATAGTGCAGGGAACTCTTCAAAATATAAAACTTACATCATGTACTTTCAAAGTCAAGTCATTAAAAAATCAATTCCAGTGAATGAGATACAGTAGGATTTCTCTTTGTTCACTAACCATATTTAAACAAGTGTAGGGAAAACTGCAGTCCTTCAACAGGCGCTAAGAAGTAAAGTTTTTTTTATTAACAAATGCATATGAGGGGGCCCATTTACTCGAGTGAAGGAATAGAATAAAAAAAAACTTCGAATTTCGAATGCTTTTTTGGCTACTTCGACCATCGAATTGGCTACTTCAACCTTCGACTACGACTTTGACTTCAAATCGAACGATTCGAACGATTCGTTCGACTATTCAACCATTCGATAGTCAAAGTACTGTCTCTTTAAAAAAAACTTCGATAAATCAAAGGATTCAATCGTTCGATCGGACTATTTGCAGTAAATCCTTCGACTTCGATATTCGAAGTCGAAGGATTTACATTCGGCAGCCGAATAGCGAGGGTTAATTCGAACTCAAAATTCGACCCTATGTAAATCTGCACTGAGGTGTTGTCTGAGACTTATAGGATATTATGGGCACCTTTAAAAAGGGGGATTGGGCATGTACAAAGGCTAGACTATAGTGATGTGTGGGTCAGGAAAAAAACTCAACCAAACACCATCCTAACCCGCAAAACCTTAATTCACAGCTGAAAATGTTGCCATTGTAGGACCCACGACAAACCCGCATCTGCATCCTTTCTCTCTGCAGGCTTAATCTGTGCATACTTCTGGTTCTAAGACAGGTAATATTCAAGAGCAGAAGAGGAGTGTACCCAGTCGCCTAAATTTTAACCCAAACCCAGGGCCAGAACTAAGAGTAGGCAGAAGAGACAATTCTTAGAACACAAAGTTAAAGGGGTGCCAGGCATTTACCTCTTCTGCAGCCTTCCATAGTTTGGACTCTTATGTCTCCCCACCAGCAGTGCATCTTCAGTGGTGTGCTCTTTCACAAATACGCATGTTTTTTGCACATGCGCACACAAACGTAGAGGTGGCAGGGACATAGTCAGTCAGGTTGCCGAGGGCTACCAACCAAATCAGCCCAGCACTGGCCAAACCTGGCCAACTGGCAGTTTTGGATCAATCCACATATCACCACTAAACTGGATATGAAGAACCCATTGGCCCTCATCTTGCTTCTTAATGTGACCATGAGGGTTTATAAGATCCAATATTTTGCTTCCAAAATGGTGACTGAGCACATAGTTACATAGTTGAATTGGGTTGAAAAAAGTCCATCAAGTTCATCCCCTCCAAATGAAAACCCAGCATCCATACACACACACCTCCCTACTTTTAATTAAATTCTATATACCCATACCTATACTAACTATAGAGCTTAGTATCACAATAACCTTTGATATTATGTCTGTCCAAAAAAACATCCAAGCCATTCTTAAAGGCATTAACTGAATCAGCCATCACAACATCACCCGGCAGTGTATTCCACAACCTCACTGTCCTGACTGTGAAGAACCCCCTAAGTTGCTTCAAATGAAAGTTCTTTTCTTCTAGTCTAAAGGGGTGGCCTCTGGTACGGTGATCCACTTTATGGGTAAAAAGGTCCCCTGCTATTTGTCTATAATGTCCTCTAATGTACTTGTAAAGTGTAATCATGCCCCCTCGCAAGCGCCTTTTTTCCAGAGAAAACAACCCCAAACTTGACAGTCTATCCTCATAATTTAAGTCTTCCATCCCCCTAACCAATTTAGTTGCACGTCTCTGCACTCTCTCCAGCTCATTTACCCCTCTTAAGGACTGGAGTCCAAAACTGCACTGCATACTCCAGATGAGGCCTTACCAGGGACCTATAAAGAGGCATAATTATGTTTTCATCCCTTGAGTTAATGCCCTTTTTATGCAAGACAGAACTTTATTTGCTTTAGTAGCCACAGAATGACACTGCCCAGAATTAGACAACGTGTTATCTACAAAGACCCCTAGATCCTTCTCATTTATGGAAATTCCCAACACACTGCCATTTAGTGTATAACTTGCATTTATATTATTTTTGACAAAGTGCATAACCTTGCATTTATCAACATTGAACCTCACTTTCTAGTTGCTGCCCAGTTTTCCAATTTAGACAAATCACTCTGCAAAGTGGCAGCATCCCGCATGGAACCTATAGTTCTGCACAATTTAGTATCATCCGCAAAAATAGAAACAGTACTTTCAATGCCCACCTCCAGGTCATTAATAAACAAGTTGAAAAGCAAGGGACCTAGTACAGAGCCCTGCTGTACTCCACTAACAACACTGTTCCAATTGGAAAATGTTCCATTTACCACCACTCTTTGTAGTCTATCTTTTAGCCAGTTCTCTATCCAGGTACAAATACTATGTTCCAGGCCTTTGTTAATCTTAACATGTTCTAGTCTCTTTTGAATTTCTTCATGTGTGAGCCATGCATCATTAGTTGTATTACTAGAATTGGTACTATTAAGAAGGAAACCTTCACTTACTGGTTCCTCATTTGTGTAGATGAAAAATATGAGTTCAGAATCTGCGCTTTTATTTTGTTTTCATCAACCAGCTGACCCCCCTCTGATAGCAAGGGTCCCACTCCTTCCTGCTTAATTTTTTTACTATTAACATATTTAAAAAATAATTTTGGATTTTTTTTACTGCTTGCTGCAATATCCTTTTCTATATCAATTTTAACTTGCCTTATAGCTTCTTTGCATGATTTATTGGCCTCCTTGTACCTTATAAATGTTTTGGCTTTACCAGCTAACTTGAAAGCCTTAAAAGCACACCTTTTCTTACCCACCTCAACACCGACGCTTCTATTGAACCAAAAAGGTTTTGCTTCGCAACGACGTTCCTTACTTACAAGTGGAATATACTGACAAGTATATTTATTAAGCAGAATTTTAAAGACTTCCCATTTTTGTTCTGTGTTTAACCCTGTGAAAAGCATTTCCCACTTAATATGTTGCAGAGATGCCCTTATACTCTCAAAGTTTGCATGTCTGAAATTTAGTGTTTTAGTTACTCCCTTATAGAATTGCTTCTGCAACAGAATCTCAAAGGAGACCATGTTATGATCACTATTCCCTAAATGCTCACCCACACAAATGTTAGAGATGAGTTCAGTATTGTTAGTTATCACAAGGTCCAAAAGAGAGTTATTCCTAGTAGGTTCTTGAACGAGCTGGAATAAAAAGTTGTCATTCAGCATATTTACAAACCTACTAGCTTTTTCTGTTTTAGCAACCCCATTACCCCAGTCAATGTCTGGATAATTGAAGTCACCCATAGCAACAACTTGACCCAGCTGTGAAGCCGCTTGTATCGGCAAGAGTAGCTGGGCTTCATACTCGACACTTATACAAGGTGGTTTATAGCATACACATGATAATTCTTTTTGTTACCTTTTGCCCAGTCAAAATCTCTACCCAGAGTGATTCTACACCCTCACCAGTGCCAGCTATTGTTATTTCTTTAGCGCATGGCTTTAATTCAGGCTTTACATACAAACACACTCCTCCACCCTTTTTAATCCCTCTGTCCCTCCTTAAAAGGGTGTAACCATTTCAATTCACAATCCAGTCACATGTTTCATCCCACCAGGTCTCAGTGATACCAATTATATCATAATTTTTAGAGCATGCAATTAATTCTAGGTCTCCCATTTTACCTGACAGCGGAGGTTACTACTTTTACTTTTGAAATTTGCATTACTTAGTGGAGAATTATATGTTAAGTTAGTATTATTCTGTTTTCCTTGTAACAGAGGGACCTCCTTAGCTGGTAAACTGTATGCCCCCCTCACTCCTCCCCCATGACCCCTTACTAACCCCACTGCCCTGTTTACCCTAGTTTCCCCATAATTCTTTATCTCACCCATCCCCCCTTGCCTACTTTAAACACTCCTCCAACCTCTTAGCCATTCTTTCCCCTAGCACAGCGGACCCCCTTCCATTGAGGTGCAAACCGTCACGACTGTATAGGTTGTACCACAACGAAAAATCAGCCCAGTGCTCTAGGAACCCAAACCCTTCCTTCCTATACCAAGACTTGAGCCACGCATTTAGCTCCCTAAACTCCCGCTGTTTTCCTAAACTTGCACTTGGCACGGGCAAAATTTCAAAAAATATCACATTGGAAGACAAAATTTCAGAAAAGATGACATTGGAAGACCATTCCTTGATCTTAGAGCCTAGATCCCTGAAATCACTCTTTAAGGTCTTCCATCTACCATTTATTTTGTCATTAGTACCGATATGTACTAAGACAGCTGGGTCATGCGCAGCCCCACCCAATAATTTGTCTATCCGATCAACCACATGCCGAACCCTGGCACCAGGTAGACAGCAAACGGTTGTAGCGATCCGGACAACAAATTACCCCATCCACTTTCCTAATAATTTAGTCCCCTACAACCACAATCTGCTTAGGCCTGACTCTACTCTCCTCCCCACCACTACTAGAGAAACTGGTCTGAATAAGCAATAACCTCCATATGTAATAAAAGGCACTAAGCTTGCTCAGGAGCAGTAACTCATAGCAACCACTAAGATGTTTGCTTTTAAACAGGTGACCATTAAATTACCTGCTGATTGGTCGCTATGAGTTACTGCTCTTGAGCAAACGTTGTGCCTTTTACTACATAAAGGGTTTTTCGCATGATTGTATAAGGTGCAGACTAATTGTACTTCACAGAACCATGGCAAGATATGCATTTGGTTAGTATTTAAGACAATTAATTTAACTAATAAAATTCACAGAGAACAAACAGCCAATCTGAGTAACATAAGAACAACATTTTGGTGTAAAATATGGGAAAACAATGTAAAATCAGGAAAAAGCCCCCATCAAAATGCATTAAAAAGTGGTTGGACCACAACAGAAAAACAAAATAGGGTAAAATTAAGTGATAAAATGCCTTCAACAGCTGTCAGCAAAAGTCATGAAAAGGAGTTAATTCCATGGCTCTACGCCCAATGGAAGGATAAATCTCAGAATTTTATGAAAGCATCTTTAAAAGCTACTTTATTGACAGATTACAATTTCAGAGAACAAAAGGAATCAGCAATACACACCTCATACACTGCATTAATTGTTGCTCTGTGTATTACTTTGAGGTGGGTAGAGCTGAGCAATGCACCTGCATTATCCAGGAAAAATGTTCTGCAAAAATCCTTTATCAAAAAGTCAGATTACTATGTACTCCAGGCCTGGACTGGGAGTCAAAATAGGCCCTGCCATTCCAAGTACACAGAGGCCCAAACAGCCCCCTACCAGCCCACTATATGGTAACTTTCTATGGAACCATACAGCAGCCCCTCTGGCATTTGCCAGAACCCACAGATTGCCAGTCCGGACTTGATGTACTCCATTGAGTACCCTGTGCAACCCTGTGCTTTTTGATGCCTGTTTGGGTTATTGTAAGTATCTAAAGTATTATATTGATCAGTGCCACTATTTAGATTACATTGTACACAGATTCTTATTTCCACTTTATTTTTCTCATTAGCAATAAAAAAAAGTTAAGGTAAAAACTTAGAAATATGTAGATCACCTTGTTATCAATGGGATTTAGAAAAGTATAAAATACAGTTATTTAAGCCAGGATAAAGACACCATGACTGTGGATTATTGTAATTCCTAAGCAGAAGTATTTTCATGGCTGTCTTTCCTTTATGTGAGAAACCTGCAGTTCCTCTGTACGCCTTTCTTAGGCACATGCCCTTGAACAAACTCCCAAAGAAACATTGCTAAGAGGATTTATGCCCCCCATATGAGGACTATAAGCAGTTCTACAAAAAATGTCTTTAGCAAAACAACATTAAATGAGAAACCCCCAGAAAGACACCTTTTCTTGCTCATAATTTCCAGTATGCAACAGATACAGAAATGACATTATGGGCTTGTTATTTAAACAAAGAAATAATTTCTGTACTCAAACTTGCCAGTTTGTATATGTCTCCTATTTAAAATATACATAAACATATAATATAATAGTTTAAAGGGGCTTTTTTTAAATTAGGTTTTTATTCTAATGAGGGCACATCCCACCTATTTCAATGAAAGCAGGTTAAATGTTGGATAAATCTACTAAAAGGTTCAATTAGTCGATTTCTAAGATAATAATTTTGTATATTGCAGCTGAAAACATAATAAATGGCAAATCGATTTTGGCAGCTGCTACAAAAAATGTGTTTTCAACTTTTTTTTGTGTGTTATTAATAGGTAAAATTTAATTTTGGAATGATTTGAGAGGACCAGCAGGGATGTAGCGAACTGTTCTGCTGCGAACTAGTTCGCGCGAACTTCGACCGTTCGCGTCCGCCGAATGTTCGCGAACGTTTGGGAACGTTCGCATTTTGAGTTCGCGTTCGATTCGAATACAAGTCGTTCGACCATTCGACCATTTGAATTCCTTCGACCGCTAAAAATCGAACGATTTCCATTCGTTCGAACGATTGTAAGCATTCGATCGAATGAAAAGCATTCGATCGAATGGCTTCGATCGTTCGATTCGAATGAAAATCCTTCGATCGAATGATTAAAATCCTTCGATCGTTCGAATCGAACGATTTTAGCTGGTGTTCGAAGTTCGCAAACTGTCCGCGAACGTTCGCATTTTTTGCCGGCAGTTCGCTACATCCCTAAGGACCAGCTGATTAGAGGGAAAACATTGAAATTTCAAAATTGGTAAATATAAACCTGTAGTTTAGGCTAGAGCCACTTGGATTTTATCAGATGTAGCAATAAAGATAGAACATTTGAAAGATTATTGGTTGCAACCATTTGATATCTTCAGAGAGCACTGATGGAATTTAATTTGTGTAACTTTTGTGCCAGATACTCGTATATAGACAGGAGAAGAGTTTTTGTGACACTGTTGATGTCAAAGGAAGACTCACCTTGAATAGAAGCACCATCAAGTATTGCATGCCCTATGTCGGCAGATATGCTGTAGGCCAGCCCTGTTCTGGAAGAAACAGTAAATTAAGAAAATCAAAGATAGTCTAAGGCTAGGGCCAGATGACTGAGGATCTCCGCCTGCTTTCTCTGCTCCCCTACTGCTCCTTTGCTCATGTTTTGCCTGCGCCCAGAAGCATTGTCTCCGCTCAGGTGCAAGCAGATGAGGTGGATTTCATCGCTAAAATGCAACATTTTACATTTCACTCCGAAATCCTCCCTGACTACAGAAGACAAGTGGAACAGCCGGGTAGTGGATTATCTGCCTGGCCCTAGTCCTAATAAGCATAAACTCTAACCAAAATACCAAACTAAAGGTCATCCCTGTATTTTAAGATGCTAGAATAAACCCAAGGATAGCCTTATTAAGGAAATATATAAGTCCAAGCAGTAAGATAAAAAAGAAGAGTTGTTCTACATTACAAAATTATCCGTTTTGTCAGTGATAGTGTTTTCTAGTTGTTTACCAGTTTTGGAAATGGAATGGGATGAAATGGAATGCTTGGGAGTAGTTTTTTGCAAAAAAGGTCTTCCTCCAGATATTTCCTTAATTTGGAGAACCATGCCTTAAAAAATTAAAACATTTCATTACTGAAAAACAGAAATTATTTTTTCAAATAATCCTTAATTATTTTTAATCAAATTCAAGGTACTGTCTAATAATTATAAATAAAAAGGAAATCTGTAAAAAAGAATTGCTTGTATAAAAGTTATAGAGTTATTGTCAAGGCTTTTGGGAACTGTTACTTAACTGACCAGAAAAATTGGGAGCCATAAGAAATGTTTATTGATAATTCTACCAAATGTATTGTTCCCTCAAAAAAAGTACAGGCTTTTATCAGCAGGGACAACAAAATTCAGATAGTAGTATGTAATCGTGATGATATTTTTAAAAGATAGTTTCGTGTAAAATATTGGTTGCATAGGTTTTAGGGATTGAGAAAAATACAAAAGATTCTTGCTCAAAAATAATTTTGGAGATGGGGATCCTTGCTCAAAAATAATTTTGGAGATGGGGACATTTTCTGTGTTGCTCTAAAGATCCGCTATACTCTCATTTTGCTTGTCAGGTAAGTGTAGAGTGATTTTATCTCTTTGTACAGATTATGGTAAACCGTTAGGAGTTTGATGCCGGTCATAGTCCTGTTCTGCTGACCTCACACACCTAATGATTGCATGTCACACCAATTATTCCCTAGCCTCCTTATAGTTATTATAATTCAGGTATGGGACATGTTATCCAAAATGCTCGGGACCTAGGGTTTTCCGGATAACGAATCTTTCCATAATTGGGGTCTTCATGCCTTAAGTCTACTAGAAATTCATTTAACCATTAAATAAACCCAATAGGCTGGTTTTGCTTCCAATAAGGATACATTATATCTTATTTGGGATCAAGTACAAGCTACTGTTTTATTATTACAGAGAAAATGGAAATCATTTTTAAAAATTTGGATTATTTGGATAAAATGGAGTCTATGGGAGACAGCCATTCTGTAATTCTGAGCTTTCTGGATATCGGGTTTCCGGATAAGGGATCCTATACCTGTACAATCAAAATAAGTATTTCACCCGAAGAAGGGGTTGATCCCAGAAAGCTTGTGCCACATCCTCCTGAATAAATGATCTAAAGGCATTGCCGAATGTATTGGTGTGCTACCTCCCTGCTGGAAATCACTTTTCATGTAGCCTTGTGACCTCACACACCTAATGATTGCACGTCACACCTATTGTTCCTTGGCCTCCCATCTCGTATAGTTATTATAATACATTCAAAGGTAAGGTGATAAGGAAGCTTCTTGGCAGCCTACACTTTGATCTGGATTCTTTGTATTATTGTGGGTGGGGGAATCAAATATTACGCATAAATCTCCACATTGAGCCACACACCAATATTCAGTGAATCACATTTATATCACCTTGATAAAGGCCCTAAGGTGGGCTGACACGTTGTACACACAAATTTATGCTCTTGGATCACTGATGTGATTCACTGAATATTGGAGTGTGGCTCTATGTGGATATATATATATATATATATATATATATATATATATATATATATACCAATATGAACACTTGCACTCCAATCTCCAAGTCTCAAGCCGGGTGCTTAGTCAATGTGTATTGTATATTTTTCAAAATGGACCAGCACACCGTTTATCTTCAATCAAAAATAGTGTTTATTCTTCATACACTGTGCATCCAACGTTTCGGCCTGCATTCAGGCCTTTATCAAGGATAAAGGCCTGAATGCAGGCCGAAACGTTGGATGCACAGTGTATGAAGAATAAACACTATTTTTGATTGAAGATAAACGGTGTGCTGGTCCATTTTGAAAAATATATATATATATATATATATACACACATATATATGTGTATTTTGTGGTCACAGCCTCATTGCACCCCCGCCTAATGGTTTTTAAAAAATAGTGGTGAGCACAACTTTCCCTTGTTTGTTATAGTTTATACAGGAGCAGTGACCAGCTCCATGTTGTAGCTCCCACCCTTCCCAGCTATAGTCAGGTGATCCCACTGGTGTCTAATAAAAGGGCAGCCAAGTATGGGAGTTTTACTTTGAAAGCAGCTAGTAAGTTGCAGGTAAAACTTAGTCCCTTTGTAAAATGTATAATGAAGCAATAGAATTCTTAATGAATCAGATGAAATTGAGCATAGGACTGGCCAGATGTGGGATGACTTTGACGTAGTTGGCCATCTTAAATATATAGTGAATAAAGTACCCCCTCTTGTAAAATATAAGGATATTATTAGTTACCGAGGAGTTTCATGACCATATAAAAACACGAGGCCGAAGGCCGAGTGTTTTTATACAGGTCATGGAACTCCGAGGTAACTTCTAATATCCTCATATTTTACAACTGGGGGTACTTTATTTATTATAATACACAAATTTTAGTGAGTCATGTGACAGAAATTACATCACTACTCACCGTTTATAACTGATGACATCACTACTCACCGTTTATAAGGATATAATTTACAGGATATTCATGGCTTTTGTGTATTATATTGCAATATATGGACAAACAATCCCTGTTTTGTTTAAAGGGTAAGGCATTTTTCAGTAGCAGTATGCACAAAATGTCTCTGTCTTAAATATATTGGTAATGGGTTGAGTAGTGCAGAGGACTCTTGTATTTGTGTATATATATATATATATATATATATATATATATATATATGTATATATATATATATATATATATATATATATATATATATATATATATATATATATATAGATATATATATATATAAAATATATATTTGTTTTGTTAATTAAGCAGCACCAAATACTTTAGTCTACCAAAACCCTGTTTATCCAAGAGCATTGGAGTCAATGAGCATTTCTTGCTACGTTTTCGTTTTCTTGTGCTAAATGAAGTCAATGGGCATTTTTATGCATTTTTCTCTTGCACCAAATGCACTGGATCAATGGGTGTTTTATTCTTGTGCCTAGTGCTTTTCTTGTTGCATTTTTTTCTTGCGCCAAATGTATTGAAGTCAATAGGCATTTTTGAATTTTTTTTCCTGTACAAAATGCATTGGAATCTATTATAATTTTTTCGTGTGCCAAGTGCTTTGGATTAATAAGCTTTTTGCTGTATATTTTCTTTTTTCTTGCACCAAATGCATTGGAGTGTATAGGCATTTTTTTCCTGCACCAAAAGCATTGGAGTCAATAAGTAATTAATTCCTTGCAAATCAAACCACATGACGAAATTCTAGCACAGAGTTGATTTTAGAAAGTAAAATGGCACACATTTATTCAGAATAAGAAAATTAGTCCCTGCTATTCTGTTTTTAGGAATAGAGTATAGAGGTTGAGTTTATAAGACATGTAATAGAGGTAGTTAGAACTGAATAGGTCAGTTGATTGGGGTTGATTTGGGTAGACAAATACTTTGATCATATTATGTACGTATTGCAAAAAAATATTGCATAATATGATGGCAATTTACACTATAAGGAACCTTCAGAAGGACAAAGCTAGTTCTCAATGTGCATATTAATACTCTGCATTCACATGTACATTTATAAAAATTTCAATATTCAGCAAAGAAGTACATTTTCACATATCTTCTTATATTTATAAAACAACAGCATAAAGATTCCTTTCCATTTGAGATTTGGTCTCATTACAATTACAATGTTGCTACAGTGCATCAGAGCTTCTGTTAATAATGTATTAGTAATAAAATCAGGCTTTTGAAGAGTCAACATCAGTTCATTAAGTTAAAACTGCAAAAATAACTGGATTCCCCTACAAAGTAACTATATGTAACTGTAGCATGTAGGGTAAGTAACAGCAGCACAATTTCCCCCGATGAAAACTATTAGAGAGTACAATAGGGATATGCCCCCCCCCCATCCCAACTATGGACTTTTCAAAGGGGACATAATGCCATTAATATTTTAAGGACTCCTGTTTTAGTGAGACATCCTGTTTTTGGGTGACCTCCTGTTCCCTCCAATTTAACCAATGTGATTTTTAAAAGAAGTCCACATCACTCCGTACTTTATTCCATCAACAATGACAGGGGAGGATACAATCCATGAAATTCATCTTCGAGGACAGTGGCTAGTGAGATATTACTGCAGCAGTATAACAGCTGTAGCTGTAAAGATTTTTAAAAGATCCGATCGTCATCGTGAGACCACGATTATCTTGAAACGATCATACGATCATATGAATTGTCCATCAACTAAAAAGACCATTTGCCAGTAAAACAAAGGTTAGCTGCCTGCCTGGCCCTTCAAACATAGATAGATTGCACTGGGACCGATAAAGATTTTTTAACCTGGCCGATCATTTTTCTGACAGATGTCGGATGAAAAATCGTAAGATGAACGATTGATCGAATCCCACTAACTTTGCCATAATTTTGAAGGATTGGTCGGACTTCACTAAAATCAGTTGTTCGGCAAGAAAAATCTTTGCGTCTCTGAGGAGCTTAACACTCCTAAGCCTTCCAAGGCTAATAGATTTGTCTGCACTCTTCTTTTCAAAATTCTTTGAAGCACATCGTATTGAAGATTACACATTGTAGAAAATTTTTATTGTTTTCTTGGTTTAAATACATGCATTTCATATTTGCTCAATTCTCTTGGATCACTGCATACAAAAAGCTGGAGATAAAAATAAAATAAGTACTAAAAACTGTATTTCCATAAGGTACTCCTGTCCCTGCAAAACAGTGCCACTAATTTTTCTCTCTAAAGTATTTAACAAGGTAAGATGCAGACAAATGTTCAGGTATGGAACCTGTTATATAGAATGCTCAGGACCTGATAATGGATCATAATTTGTAGTTTGTATCTTCATACCTTAAGTCTACTAGAAAATAATGTAAACATTAAATAATGTTTTTGCCTCAAATAAAGATAAATTATATCAAAGTTTGGATCAAGTACATGGTACTATTATTATAGAGAAAAAGGAAATCATTTGTAAAAAATTTAATTATTTGGATAAAATGGAGTCTATGGGAAACGTTCTTTCTGTAATTCTGAGTTTTCTGGAAAATGGGTTTCCGCAAATCATTGGCAAAATAATGCTTTTTATTTTACTGTGTGAGCCCAATAATAACACTGTTTATTAAACATGAATAGGGTTCCCATAAAAATCCATGATATTTACTGTACATTACAGAATTAATAACAGATAAAGGGAGCAAACAGCATAGAAGCTACATATAGAATCACAGAGCATTGGGCAAAGTACAATTTTAGGATGCAAATTTGCAGTGTTTTGTTTATCCACAATACAGTGGTTCCCCACTAGCGTAATTGGGGGCGAATGCTGAGTTGCATCTGTTGCAACTTGTGTTAGCACAAATTAGTGTTCATTGCCAAATTACTTGCATTGCAATGGAAGGCATTTCACCTGAATTTGTACTAACTTTGAGGGCCCAGCTTTAATCAAGCAATTAGCATTTTATTTGCTATATGTGAAAAAGGGAAAGTTGTGCTCACCACTACTTTTTAAACCATTAGGAGGGGGTGAAATGAGGCTGTGACCACAAAAAAAATCCTACAGACAAATACAAGAGGTCCTCTGCAGTTAACCCATTATAAATATGTTAAGGACATTAAGACATTACCCCCTTATGTAATATAAGGCACTAAGTTTCCCCAGGAGCAGTAACCTATAGCAACCAATAATTCTTTTTTATATTAAGGGCTAGTCCACACGGGGAGATAGCGACGCGTTTGCGGTCGCCGCGACAAAGCGCCGCGACAGTCGCCACGACCGGCGCAGGCGACAGTTTTGTATGGGCGCCTATGTAAAAACGCCTGTGCTAACCACACGAGGCGATGCGCTTTTCAACAGTCGCCTGAAAATGCCTCGCCAGGCTTTTTCAGGCGACTGTTGAAAAGCGCATCGCCTCGTGTGGTTAGCACAGGCGTTTTTACATAGGCGCCCATACAAAACTGTCGCCTGCGCCGGTCGCGTCGACTGTCGCGGCGCTTTGTCGCCGCGACCGCCGCGGCGCTTTGTCGCCGCGACCGCAAACGCGTCGCTATCTCCCCGTGTGGAATAGCCCTAAAGCATTAATAGCTGTTGTAAACTCAATTAAAAGTCTCAGCTGTTAATCAAATATTGCCTGCCCCTCCTCTATGCTTTAGGCATAGGGGTGGGGCAGGCAATTACTTTCACTTTCCATTCAGCACTTCCTTGATGTCACTGCACTCCCTACATCCCCTGCCTCTCTCTTTACATTTAATTGTGTAGCCAGTGCATGGGGATGGACATCAGGTCCCCCATTCTGGTGCACAAACAAAATTGAGATGATGCAAGGCTTGCCTTAATAACAGTGCCCACTAAATGGCTCCTGCCTGCTTACTATAATTACGAGTTCCCAGACAAAAGGAAACAAGATAAAAAATAATTTATATAATACAATTAAAGTTTATTTTGCTTGACTAACACAATAAACTAGGATTTGGAATAATTTTTTTGGGTGACAGGTCCCCTTTAAGTCTATGGGGACATTTGGTTACGTTTTTCTCAACTAACTGAATCTGGTCCATTGTAGCGTAATATACTGTTTTACAATATATTTTAACAGGGGTCACATCTGTTCCCCTACCATATGGGGATAAATAATTATCTAACAGCTGGAGTAAAATATCTGTGTCTGTGCTTTGGAGCTAATGGCATTTTTGTCCTGTATAAGCATAAAATATTATGCAAAAAAAGACCTTTACATCACTGCCTGCAGATCTGTGTGAACTCTATCAAATAGGTGTTACACAATTATAAATATAAACTTTATTAGATGGTTGGTGAAGAACATCTAAAATATCCAATCGCCTTACAACATTTTCCCAGAAAATTTTTATCATATCTGAAAAAACCTTGGTACCTGGATAAATATTTATTTTCCAAATTATTATATATTATATAAGGTATGCATTTCATTTTTTGGATGGTAAGGAACTGTAGACTAACATAGACTAAACTACAAGATTCGCATCATTGTGCAATTGTTTTTTGTGGGCGTATTCTTGATATGACATCAGTTTTATTAGAAGGTAATGTTTTCCACTTTTTCCCATTGTTTCTTATTAATATTTTTCCATTGCCTATTTTGATATTTTATGGTTATGGAATAATTAGGCAAAAGACACGTGCTTCATTCTCATTGGATGTGTCCACCCTAAAGCTAAAATTCGGATCCCACTGTGAAATTTTGTAGACTGCATCCATGTGTACCTGAATAAACGCATTCAATTTTACATGTAATTTTGGAAAACATGCTCTACACCAATCTGGTTTGATGCCACCTGGGCCTCATCTAAACATTGGTGAGTTTGTGAGATGTTTTTTTTTTTCAATTGTTTTAGGACCCCAAATAAAAACATAATTTATGTCTATTGCTTTTACTTCAATTACTTCAATTGACTTCTGTGTCTGACAAAATATCTGTAAAAGGAATTTATACCAAAATTAACACATTTCAAGAGCACCATTTCATATTCAGTGAAATCTCTCCAATTTTTTAGGCATATCTGCTATGGATTTACTGACTAATGAGGTTTTTCTCTCAAGCCTGTGGCTCTATTTATTGCACTAGCAACACTTCATAGGTTTCCATATGGTGCTATAGTTGTCATCATCAGAATTTCCAGTCATGCCAGTTCCCACTTATTAAATGTTAATGACAGTTCATGTTTTTATGTTTTTTTGGTCTTTCTGGATAACAGATTTTTCCTTAATTTAGTATAATTCATCTTTTATTGATTCCTGGACTTTGACCCTGCCTGAACCTTGACTTTGCTACTTATCTGCCTGCCTTTTGAACTATTGCCTGATTATTGAAAAAATATAAAAAAAACAGCACAGCAGTGCAGTACAGTACACAAAAAAACCATATTACATGAGGTGACGGTGAAATAAATGTTAATGGACTGTACTATGAGAAAATAAAAAAAGAAAGTGCAGTAATAGTACACAGTATTAACCTTTTCGCTGCCAGACAATTTGGCTGATTTGGTACTATTGCCAGACCATTTTTGAACATTTTGTACTCTTTCACTTTAAGAGCATTTCCTGGGGGGGTGTTTTAGTTTAACCAGGGAAAAAATATATGCTTTTTTTCAGGACAACCTGAGCTTTCAAAATATGCTAGAATTTTTGTGTAATTCAACTTCTGTAAAAAAATATAGGCTTCAAAGTGCCTAATAAAATGAAAAAAATCAGGTTTCACATAGTACAATTACATATATCAGAAACATCATTTATTTTATGTACGAGAACACAGCAGATTTGGAAAGGTCTATGTCTCCTGAACGCAACAATACCAAATATATATAGTTTTATTGAGATTTCTTACTAATATAGATCAAAATCTACAAGCAGTACACTAACAAATTTCCAAAGCACCGCTCCACAAAACGGCATACTTCTGATTTCAAGGCCAAACATTCCACTAACAGTAGGTTCGCCACAGAAAACCATATATTTACAGAAAGTACACATTCCCCCGAATCTAAATTGGGTATGCATGTCTTTCTACCCCAAAGCACCAAGCCACAAATCTTTCCTAAATTTGCCAAATTTGGGGACATTTCCAAAAATCACCTCAAAACTTCCACCCTGCAGCATCTTATATCAAACAAACTATTGGTTATCAAGACAAATGACCCCAAATATGAAAGCCTACAGTCCGCTGAACAGTTTGATGCCCAATATATATAGGTGTACCTAAGCACGTGGCATATAGGGGCCTCAAAAGGAAGACCCCCCATTTGGTCTGTCATTTCAGGTGCTGCAAAATCAACACATTTACATAATTTTGGAGTGGGCAAAGGTAGGAAACAGTACGTTCACCCCAGAAAACTATATATTTTCAGAAAGTACACATTCCCCCGAATCTAAATTGGGTATGCATGTCTTTCTACCCCAAAGTACCAAGCCGCAAATCTTTCCTAAATTTGCCAATTTTGGGGACATTTCCAAAAATCACCTCAAAACTTCCACCCTGCAGCATCTTATATCAAACAAACTATTGGTTATCAAGACAAATGACCCCAAATATGAAAGCCTAGGGTCCGCTGAACAGTTTGATGCCCAATATGTATAGGTGTACCTAAGCACGTGGCATATAGGGACCTCAAAAGTAAGACCCCCCATTTGGTCTGTCATTTCAGGTGCTGTAAAATCAACACATTTACATCATTTTGGGGTGGGCAAAGGTAGAAAAAAGTACGTTCACCCCAGAAAACCATATGTTTTCAGAAAGTACACATTCCCCCGAATCTAAATTGGGTATGCATGTCTTTCTACCCCAAAGCACCAAGCCACAAATCTTTCCTAAATTTGTCAATTTTGGGGACATTTCCAAAAATCACCTCAAAACTTCCACCGTGCAGCATCTTATATTTAACATACCATTGGTTGTCAAGACAAATTACCCCAAATATGAAAGCCTAGGGTCCGCTGAACAGTTTGATGCCCAATATGTATAGGTGTACCTAAGCACGTGGCATATAGGGGCCTCAAAAGGAAGACCCCCCTTTAGTCTGTCATTTCAGGTGCTGCAAAATCAACACATTTACATCATTTTGGGGTGGGCAAAGGTAGGAAACAGTACGTTCACCCCAGAAAACTATATATTTTCAGAAAGTACACATTCCCCCGAATCCAAATTGGGTATGCATGTCTTTCTACCCCAAAGCACCAAGCCGCAAATCTTTCCTAAATTTGCCAATTTTGGGGACATTTCCAAAAATCACCTCAAAACTTCCACCCTGCAGCATCTTATATCAAACAAACTATTGGTTATCAAGACAAATGACCCCAAATATGAAAGCCTACGGTCCGCTGAACAGTTTGATGCCCAATATATATAGGTGTACCTAAGCACGTGGCATATAGGGGCCTCAAAAGGAAGACCCCCCATTTGGTCTGTCATTTCAGGTGCTGCAAAATCAACACATTTACATCATTTTGGGGTGGGCAAAGGTAAAAAAAAGTACGTTCACCCCAGAAAACCATATATTTTCAGAAAGTACACATTCCCCCGAATCTAAATTGGGTATGCATGTCTTTCTACCCCAAAGCACCAAGCCGCAAATCTTTCCTAAATTTGGTAATTTTGGGGACATTTCCAAAAATCACCTCAAAACTTCCACCCTGCAGCATCTTATATCGAACATACTATTGGTTATCAAGACAAATGACCCCAAATATGAAAGCCTAGGGTCCGCTGAACAGTTTGATGCCCAATATGTATAGGTGTACCTAAGCACGTGGCATATAGGGGCCTCAAAAGGAAGACCCCCCATTTGATCTGTCATTTCAGGTGCTGCAAAATCAACACATTTACATCATTTTGGGGTGGGCAAAGGTAGAAAAAAGTACGTTCACCCCAGAAAACCATATGTTTTCAGAAAGTACACATTCCCCCAAATCTAAATTGGGTATGCATGTCTTTCTACCCCAAAGCACCAAGCCACAAATCTTTCCTAAATTTGTCAATTTTGGGGACATTTCCAAAAATCACCTCAAAACATCCACCGTGCAGCATCTTATATCAAACATATCATTGGTTTTCAAGACAAATTACCCCAAATATGAAAGCCTAGGGTCCGCTGAACAGTTTGATGCCGAATATGTATAGGTGTGCCTAAGCACGTGGCATATAGGGGCCTCAAAAGGAAGACCCCCCATTTGGTCTATCATTTCAGGTGCTGCAAATTCAACTCATTTTCATCATTTTGGGGTGGGCAAAGGTAGAAAAAAGTACGTTCACCCCAGAAAACCATATATTTTCAGAAAGTACACATTCCCCGGAATCTAAATTGGGTATGCATGTCTTTCTACCCCAAAGCACCAAGCCGCAAATCTTTCCTAAATTTGGTAATTTTGGGGACATTTCCAAAAATCACCTCAAAACTTCCACTCTGCAGCATCTTATATCGAACATACTATTGGTTAACAAGATAAATGACCCCAAATATAAAAGCCTAGGGTCCGCTGAACAGTTTGATGCCCAATATGTATAGGTGTACCCAAGCATGTGGCATATAGGGGCATCAAAACGAAGACCCCCCATTTGGTCTATCATTTCAGGTGCTGCAAAATCAACACATTTACATCATTTTGGGGTGGGCAAAGGTAGGAAACAGTACGTTCACCCCAGAAAACTATATATTTTCAGAAAGTACACATTCCCCTGAATCTAAATTGGGTATGCATGTCTTTCTACCCCAAAGCACCAAGCCGCAAATCTTTCCTAAATTTGGTAATTTTGGGGACATTTCCAAAAATCACCTCAAAACTTCCACACTGCAGCATCTTATATCGAACATACTATTGGTTAACAAGATAAATGACCCCAAAAATGAAAGCCTAGGGTCCGCTGAACAGTTTGATGCCCAATATGTATAGGTGTACCCAAGCACGTGGCATATAGGGGCCTCAAAAGGAAGACCCCCCATTTGGTCTATCATTTCAGGTGCTGCAAATTCAACTCATTTTCATCATTTTGGGGTGGGCAAAGGTAGAAAAAAGTACGTTCACCCCAGAAAACCATATATTTTCAGAAAGTACACATTCCCCGGAATCTAAATTGGGTATGCATGTCTTTCTACCCCAAAGCACCAAGCCGCAAATATTTCCTAAATTTGGTAATTTTGGGGACATTTCCAAAAATCACCTCAAAACTTCCACTCTGCAGCATCTTATATCGAACATACTATTGGTTAACAAGATAAATGACCCCAAATATAAAAGCCTAGGGTCCGCTGAACAGTTTGATGCCCAATATGTATAGGTGTACCCAAGCACGTGGCATATAGGGGCCTCAAAAGGAAGACCCCCCATTTGGTCTATCATTTCAGGTGCTGCAAAATCAACTCATTTTCATCATTTTGGGGTGGGCAAAGGTAGAAAAAAGTACGTTCACCCCAGAAAACCATATATTTTCAGAAAGTACACATTCCCCGGAATCTAAATTGGGTATGCATGTCTTTCTACCCCAAAGCACCAAGCCGCAAATCTTTCCTAAATTTGCCAATTTTGGGGACATTTCCAAAAATCACCTCAAAACTTCCACCCTGCAGCATCTTATATCGAACATACTATTGGTTATCAAGACAAATGACCCCAAATATGAAAGCCTAGGGTCCGCTGAACAGTTTGATGCCCAATATGTATAGGTGTACCTAAGCACGTGGCATATAGGGGCCTCAAAAGGAAGACCCCCCTTTAGTCTATCATTTCAGGTGCTGCAAAATCAACACATTTACATAATTTTGGGGTGGGCAAAGGTAGGAAACAGTACGTTCACCCCAGAAAACTATATATTTTCAGAAAGTACACATTCCCCCGAATCTAAATTGGGTATGCATGTCTTCCTACCCCAAAGCACCAAGCCGCAAATCTTTCCTACATTTGGCAATTTTAGGGACATTTCCAAAAATCACCTCAAAACTTCCACCCTGCATCATCTTATATCGAACATACTATTGGTTAACAAAACAAATGACCCCAAACATGAAAGCTTAGGGTCCGCTGAACAGTTTGATGCCCAATATATATAGGTGTACCTAAGCACGTGGCATATAGGGGCCTCAAAAGGAAGACCCCCCCATTTGGTCTGTCATTTCAGGTGCTGCAAAATCAACACATTTACATCATTTTGGGGTGGGCAAAGGTAGAAAAAAGTACGTTCACCCCAGAAAACCATATATTTTCAGAAAGTACACATTCCCCCGAATCTAAATTGGGTATGCATGTCTTTCTACCCCAAAGCACCAAGCCGCAAATCTTTCCTAAATTTGCCAATTTTGGGGACATTTCCAAAAATCACCTCAAAACTTCCACCTGCAGCACCTTATTTCATACATACTATTAGGTATCAAGATAAATCACCCCAAATATGAAAGCCTGGGGTCATCTGAACAGTTTGATGCCCAATGTACATAGGATTATCGAAGTACATGGCATGTAAAGACCCCAGAATCTACCTTTTGCATACTTATTTGATGTCTTACATTTGCACTAATTTCCAAACATTACCAGTTGTATATGGGATAAAAGCTACAAAAAGTTATGGTAACCCCTAAAAGCCATATATTTTTGGAAAGTACACATTCTGACGAATCTAAAATGGGTAATTATGTCTTTCTACTCCAAACTACCTTACTGCAAAGCTACGCTAAATGCAGTGTTTTTTATGACATTTCTGAAAACTGTCTAAAAATATTGCAATTGGTCGCATTTATCTCACCCAATTTTTTACATACAATTGTAAAACACCCTAAATATTGACGCCAAGGGTCTACTGAACAGTTTGATGCCCAATGTGCATAGATATACCAAAGCAGCTGGCATGTGCGGACCCCCAAAAAATTTGTGTATTTGAATTTTCTCCGCTGTCTTTTCGCCTTCTGTGAAGTATGACACGTGACTGTGTATTATTTGCCAAAAGACCCTCCTAACAGCACATAGACCCCCAAAACCATATATGTTTGGAAAGTACACATTCTGACGAATCTAAAATGGGTAATTATGTCTTTCTACTCCAAACTACCTTACTGCAAAGCTTCGATAAAGGCAGCGGTTTTTATGACATTTCTGAAAATTGTCTAAAATATTGCAATTGGTCACATTTATCTCACCCAATTTGTAACATACAATTGTAAAACACCCTAAATATTGACGCCAAGTGTCTACTGAACAGTTTGATGCCCAATATGCATAGATATACCAAAGCAGCTGGCATGTGCGGACCCCCAAAAAATTTGTGTATTTGAATTTTCTCCGCTGTCTTTTCGCCTTCTGTGAAGTATGACACGTGACTGTGTATTATTTGCCAAAAGACCCTCCTAACAGCACATAGACCCCCAAAACCATATATGTTTGGAAAGTACACATTCTGACGAATCTAAAATGGGTAATTATGTCTTTCTACTCCAAACTGCCTTACTGTAAAGCTACGCTTTTTCTTCAGTGTATACAATAGAGGAGTCTGGGTTCACAGGCTCACTTAATAACTGCACGAATGGTTCAGCTCAATCTAGTCAGTGGCTGACTCAGGATATGATTCAAAAAGCTTTAATACAAATTAATGTAAAAAAGGCTCCAGGGCCTGATGGCATACACCCCCGGGTTCTAAGAGAGCTTAGTTCAGTTTTAGACCAGCCCTTATTTCTGATTTTCTCAGATTCACTGTCATCTGGTATGGTGCCTATGGATTGGAGAAAAGCTGATGTTATTCCAATATTTAAAAAGGGATTACGATCTCAGACGGGCAATTATAGGCCAGTAAGCTTGACATCTGTGGTGGGCAAATTATTTGAAGGCTTGTTAAGGAATCACATTCAAAATTTTGTCCTAATGAATGGCATTATGAGCAACAATCAGCATGGCTTTATGAAGGATAGGTCATGTCAGACGAATTTGATTGCATTTTATGATGTGGTAAGTAAGATTCTGGATAGTGGGGGGGCAGTAGATGTGATCTATTTGGATTTTGCCAAAGCGTTTGATACTGTGCCCCACAAACGACTGCTTTCTAAACTAAGGTCTGTTGGGCTTAATGAAGTCGTTTGCACATGGATAGGAAACTGGCTACAGGATCGGGTACAGAGGGTGGTTGTTAATGGGACATTCTCTACTTGGAGTAAGGTTCTTAGTGGGGGTCCCCCAGGGCTCAGTATTGGGTCCACTTTTATTTAACTTGTTCATTAATGACTTAGGGGAGGGTGTTGTAAGTAATGTATCAGTGTTTGCAGATGACACAAAATTATCCAGCCCAATTAATTCCATCCAGGATGTGGCATCCTTGCAACAGGATCTTGACAAACTGGCAATCTGGGCAGCTAAGTGGCAAATGAGATTCAATGTTGATAACTGTAAAGTCATGCACCTGGGATGTAAAAATATCCAAGCCACTTATACCCTTAATGGGACTGCACTAGGCAAATCCATTATGGAAAAGGACTTTGGAGTCCTTGTAGATGATAAACTTGGCTGTAGCAAGCAATGCCAGTCAGCAGCATCAAGGGCAAATAAGGTCTTGAGCTGTATTAAAAGGGGCATAGAGTCACGGGAGGAGGGGGTCATTCTTCCACTGTATAGAGCACTTGTAAGGCCCCATCTAGAATGTGCCGTACAGTTTTGGTCTCCATCACTCAAACAGGACATTATTGTATTAGAGAGGGTACAGAGAAGGGCAACTAAGCTGGTAAAAGGTATTGAAAATCTTAGCTATGAGGAAAGACTGGCCAAATTGGGGATGTTCACGCTGGAGAAGAGGCGCTTAAGGGGTGATATGATGACTATGTATAAATATATAAGGGGATCATATAACAATCTCTCTAATGCTTTATTTACCAGTAGGTCTTTCCAGCTGACACGAGGTCACCCATTCCGATTAGAAGAAAAGAGGTTCCGCCTAAATATTCGGAAGGGGTTTTTTACAGTGAGAGCTGTGAAGATGTGGAATTCTCTCCCTGAATCAGTTGTACAGGCTGATACATTAGATAGCTTTAAGAAGGGGTTGGATGGCTTTTTAGCAAGTAAGGGAATACAGGGTTATGGGAAATAGCTCATAGTCCAAGTTGATCCAGGGACTAGTCCGATTGCCATTTTGGAGTCAGGAAGGAATTTTTCCCCCTCTAAGGCAAATTGGAGAGGCTTCAGATGGGTTTTTTTGCCTTCCTCTGGATCAACTGGCAGATAGGTAGTTAATAAACAAAAAAAAAAAAAAAGGTTGAACTCGATGGACATGTGTCTTTTTTCAACCTTACTTACTATGTTACTATGTTACTATGCTAAAGGCAGCGGTTTTTTTGACATTTCTGAAAATTGTCTAAAAATATTGCAATTGGCCGCATTTATCTCACCCAATTTCTTACAAACAATTGTAAAACATCCTAAATATTGATGCCAAGGGTCTACTGAACATTTTCATGGCATGTGCGGACCCCCAAAAAAATTGTGTATTTGAATTTTCTCCGCTGTCTTTTCACCTTCTGTGAAGAATGACCCATGACTGCGTATTATTTGCCAAAAGACCCTCCTAACAGCACATAGACCCCCAAAACCATATATGTTTGGAAAGCACACATTCTGACGAATCTAAAATGGGTAATTATGTCTTTCTACTCCAAACTACCTTACTGCAAAGCTACGCTAAAGGCAGCGGTTTTTATGACATTTCTGAAAATTGTCTAAAGATATTGCAATTGGCCGCATTTATCTCACCTAATTTCTTATATAGAATTGTAAAACACCCTAAATATTGACGCCACGGGTCTACTAAACAGTTTGATGCCCAATATGCATAGGTATACCAAAGCAGCTGGCATGTGCGGACCCCCAAATAAAATTAGTGCATTTGAATTTTCTTCTCTGTCTTTTCACCTTCTGTGAAGAATGGCCTGTGACAGCATATTGAGCCACAATACCCTCCTAACAGCACATAGACCCCCAAAACCATATATTTTTAGAAAGTACATATTCTGACGAATACAAAATAGGTAATTATGTCTTTCTACTCCAAACTATCGTACTGCAAAGTTACGCTAAGGCAGCGGTTTTTATGACATTTCTGAAAATTGTCTTTTCGCCTTCTGTGAACATAAAGCAGTGACTGTATATTGTGCCACAAGACCCCCTAACAGCACAAGACCCCCCAAAAACATACATTTTTGTAAAGTACACATTCTGACATATACAAAATTGCAACAACAACAAAAAAAAGCCTGAAAAGAAAAAGAATAAAGCTAATTTAGTAAAATGTGTATTGTGTATTTGTACATGCATGTAATTAGTATGTAAATGTGTGTATAACTGTAAAATAAATGTTACTTACAGTTCTGATGTCCAGCAGGGTCCTGGGCAGCTAAGGGGGGGGCCTAAAGCAGAGTGCACGCAGCAGGAAGCAGCAGGCTGGCTGGAACTGGCAGAGGAGACACAGCACAAGGAGCAGACACGTGTCTGCATAACTGTAGACGGGTCCTGCAACGATCGCAGGACCCACGTGACCTCCCCCTCCTCTCCCTCTGCTCGTTGCCTAGGGGGTGGGGAGAGTAACAGATCCCTCTGCTGAAGCGGCAATCGCCGCAGATGCAGAGAGGAGCAGAGGAGAGGAGAGGCAGCACAAGCAGCAGACACGTGTCTGCATAACTGTAGACGGGTCCTGCGACGATCGTGTCGCAGGACCCACGTGACCTCCCCCTCCTCTCCCTCTGCTCATTGCCTAGGGGGTGGGGAGACTAATGGAAGCCTCTGCTGAAGCGGCAATCGGCGCAAATGCAGAGAGGAGCCTTTTACAGCCAAGAACGTAGGTACTACGTGCTTGGCAGTTAGGGCTTTTCCCTGCAAGAACGTAGTACCTACGTTCTTGGCAGGTAAAAGGTTAAAGTGCATAGTATGTGAATTGTATAGTACTGTATTGTGGTGACGTAGTGTCACATACTGTAGGTCAAGTAGGGGCTAGTAAGAAAAAGAAAGGAAGAGGAGATTATGGGTAAGGTGGCATGAACCATGTTATTTACATAGTGACAGTGAGTGAAGATTGTATAAAAAAATATAGAAATATAAAAAAACAGCAGTGCAATATATGAAAATATAAAAGACAGCAATGCAATATATGTCAATATAAAAAAACAGTAGTATAATACTGTATTGTGGTGACGTAGTGTGTCACGTAGATCAAATAGGTGCAAGTGAGAAAAAGAAGAGGGGGGAGGGATATGGGAGATTATGGGTAAGGTGGCATGTCCTGGTTCAGCAGTCTAATGGCCTGGGATAGAAACTCTTTTTAAGTCTTTCAGTTCTGGCCAGGATACAGTAAAAAGTTTTCCCTGATTTAAGTAGGTAAAACAGTCCATTATTGGGATGTGATGGGTCCTTAAGAATCCTGAGGGATTTGGTCCTGCATCTCTTGGTGTAAACGTTCAGCAAAGATGGAAAAACTGACCTGCAGCAGTGTTCTGTTGCACGTATCACTCTCTGAAGTGCTTTGCGGTCCTGGACACTGCTGTTTCCAAACCAGGATGTAATGTTCTGTGTTAGGACACTTTCCACAGCACCAAAATAGTAGGATCTTCGAAGAGACCCCAAACTTCCTCAGCTGTCGAAGATGGTACAGATGCTGGGCTGCCTTTTTGATTTGAACTTAGATGTGTTTAGACTATGTCGGGTCCTCAGAAATGTGGACTCTGTGGTATTTAAAACTGCTCACCATCTCCATTAGGGTCCCACTGATGTTAAGGTGTTTGTAGTTCCACTGCTATGAAAGTTGTTTCCCAATTTCCAGAAGTGTCTTTCTGTCTTAAGCAACCAAGCAGGATGTGTGTTCAGAAGTTACGAAATGGAGCAGTAATTGACTGTGGTGTAGGACTCTGGGGGTAGTCCTGGGGTCTCCTGGGCACTTACCCGCCTGTGCTTTTGCCCCAGAAACTTAGGGGCAGATTTTTTCAAGGGTCGAATTTCGAAGTACAAAAAACTTCGAAATTCGACCATCGAATTAAAAAACTTTGAATTCGAATATCGAATTTGAAGTTTTTTCAGCAAATTTGGCAATCCTGCGATCAAATATAAATCGTTTGATCGAACAATTAAATCGTTTGAATCGAACGATTTGAACGATTTTAGCATACGATCGAAGGATTTTTATTCGATGTGTAAAGACTTGTAAGAAAAAATGTTGTAGAACACTTTAGCAGGTTTAATTTGGCGAAGTATTGAAGTCGAAGTTTTTTTTAAAGAGACAGTACTTTGATTATCAAATGGTCGAATATTCAAACGAGTTTTACTTTGAATTGAAGTCAAAGTAAATTTGAAGTCGTAGTATCCTATTCGATGGTCGAAGTATCCAAAAAATTACTTAGAATTTCAAATTTTTTTACTTCAAAAATTCCCTCGAATTCACTTCGACCCTTAGTAAATCTGCCCCTTACTGTCTTCCTGCCATTTAGGCACGTTGGAGCACTTCGGGTCGGCCCACTGATCGGACTCGCTTTTACTAGAGTTCCCGGCTTCCATGCTGTTGTACGCCGCATCTGTAACTCGGGAATGCTAGGAACTAGATTGTTCATTTTGGTCCCGGTTTGTAGCAGGTGTTTCCAGGGCTATATCCCGTTTTCCTGGGCGCTGGGTCTTACTTACTGGCTCTATGGGTGCAGATTGTAGTTGGAACCCCGGGAGTGCTGGTGAAACACTTCCTCTTGAGCAATATAGTACATAGTAACAATCAAGGGTGCCAATAATAGTGACACTTGTTAGGCTGCTTAACAATCAGCTAACCAAACTGTGATGTGGTGGTTGGGAGCCTGTCTTATCTGCCTCAGGGGCTTGTCCCCCTTTCTTAAGTGGGCCAATAGCAGGACTTTGTTGCTATGTTAGCCGTGGGTTACTTGGGAAGTGCCATGTGAATAGGGTTCCTTAGCAAGCTATAAACTTTAAGCGCTTAGATTCAGCCAAACAGGATTTTACCTGCAGTCTATTTGGACCTGGGTCAGGCCAGCCTTGCAGGGGTGTGGGTGATAGAGTTGCTCTGCCCATGAAGGCCCAAACTCACATACTGGTAGGCACTTAGATAACTGCATTTAGAGATAACACACATTCACCCAGCATTAGTTGGTTATTCTTGATTCACACTGGTGCTCCGTCACCAGCAACCACAGGATTAACTTCAATGCATTCAATTGGTAAATCAAGCAAGGAGCAGAATACCTGCTATTCAGTCTTTATTGTGCATTAAACACAACATGTTACGGGCCCTCTTTCAAGTGTGTACAAACCAAAGTGAAAGAGTGCTTTAAAGTGTCATACAGGAAGTCCCACCTCTCCATCCAAATTTTTTTGAACCACAGTTAACCCTTACCACTGGGAGGTACAACAATCAAGTTACAAATACAGTAAAAACACAAGCAGTGTATAGAATATAAAAATAATTATATATAAATTATTTAAAAGTCCAGAATATCATAAAAATTTGTGTAGCTGTGAAAACTCCCGGCTGAATCCGTAGTGTCAAAACTCCATAACCATTAAAATGCGATCATCTGAAGCAATTTCCTCATGAAATAGTTGAGACAAACTACACATAAATATGAATAAAATCAATAACCAAATTACTTGTAGGAACTGCTCATCAAAAGAGCCTACGTAAAGGTTACCTTGTTTCAACTGCCTATGCATTAGTTGCTATTAATAAATTATTCACATTTTACAAAAGGTCTTACCCTTAGCCGATACTTGCAACAAAGTATTCTAATCACAAGCTGTAATCAATATCTGTAAAGAAAGAGATACATACATAAACAGTTTAGCTATAAAAAAGGAGATAAGCTCCAAGAGTCGTTCAAGCCTGCAGGAGCCATTGTATTCATTATTTTTATCCAATACGCTTCCCGTTGTCCAAGTGATTTTCTTACATCACCTCCCCTCTTAGACTGTGTTATTTTTTCTAATACCAGCCATCTAAGCTGGCTTACATTATGGCCCTGATTATGGAAATGTCTCGAGAAGGTGTATCAGTAGCTGTACTAGTTTTGTAATTCCTTATGTTATTTCTGTGTTCTTTAATTCGCTTCTTAACCATTCTTATGGTCTGTCCTATATATGCCATGCCAAAAGGGCATTTAAGCATGTATGCTACGAATTTTGTCTCACGTGTAAAAAAATTCTTTATCCTTATAGGAGTTCCCTTCGTAGGATGGTTAACTGAACTGCTCTTTATTACTGAAGAGCAGCACTCACAACTAAGGCATGGAAAGGTGCCTTTTCTTAAGGTTTTAACAAATGCAGTATCATTTTGATTAACATCAGAAGGACATAGTATACCTCTCAACGATTTGCCTCTTTTGTAGCAGAACAAAGGTGTTTTTTTTAAAAAGGCCCCCATATTGTTTATCTTGTACCAAAATAGGCCAATATTGTTTTATGATTTTCTCAATGCATTTACTTTGTTTTCCATATTTCGTAACAAACGGTACCCTATCCATATCACTTTTCACTTTCCCTTTTGTATGTAATAGCTCCTCCCGATCTAATTGATTCACCTCTTCCACAAGAGGTGCCAATTTTTTCTTTTTCTAACCTCTATTGAGGAATTTATTGGTGATATTCCGCATCGAGGACTGAAATTGTTCATCCGCCTTGCTCTTATATATTGTCCCTTCGGAATAGCATCAATAATCCGTGGATTATGGAAGCTACCACAAGAGAGGAGAGTATTACGGTCGGTAGGTTTGGAAAACATTTGTGTCAAAATTTGCTGGTCACATAGTTTTATGTTAACATCCAAAAAATGAATAAGTAGAGGAAATCTCACAAGTAAATTTAATAGTGGGATGTTTTCCGTTTGCGTCATCAATCATTTGATGGAACAACTCTTCTGTTCCTTTCCATAAGACTAAAACATCATCCACATATCTCTAATATTTAATAACATGACTGCTGTATGGGCCTTTTATGAACAATTTCTGTTCCAAATAATGGACGAAGATATTCGCAAACGATGGGGCAACCGCGCCCCCCATAGACGTTCCCTGGCGTTGCCAGAAATATTGATCATTAAATCTAAAATAGTTCTTTTGTAAGACCAAATACAAGCAGTCAATTAAAAAATATACCAAATGATGTTAAAGGTTGGTTTCTAGCAGAGCTTCCTCAATACAATCAATCCCCTCTTTCTGTGGTATCGACGTGTATAAGCTCTGTATGTCTATGCTACATAAGTAGATGTCCCCATGCGGTAGTGTGGTGTCTTGCAACCTTCTCAATAAATCTGTTGTGTCCCTTAAACAAGTGGGAATATTTGTCACAATTGTTTGTAAATACTGATCAATGAACTTTGATAACGGTTCAAGTATTGAACCAATGCCCGATATTATTGGGTGTCCTGGGGGGTTCTTAAGTGATTTGTGTACCTTTGGAAGGAGATACAAGGCTGGGGTATGTTGATGCTCCGTACTTAAAAACTCATATTCTTGCTATGTAATTGTCCCATTCAATCTCTATAGGCTTCCTCCATATATTCATGGTTATTCATAATCACAATTGCCCCACCCTTGTCCGCTTGTTTTATAATAATTTCTTCATTATTTAGAAGAGAATGTAAGGCTTGTTTTTTAGACAAAGAGAGATTATGCTTAGCTTGTCTATGGTGGGTATCCCAATTTTGTGACGCTTCATTAATTACTACATTGGAAAATGTGTCTATAGATGAATTATCAATTATAGGTATAAAGGTGCTGGGTTTCCTTAAGGTAGTAGGATTATACTGACCACCACCTTCTGCTTTACCCAAAAAATGCATTTTGAGCTTCAGTCTCCTTATATACTTAAGAAATTCAATCTCCCAGTAAACAAAATCATTCTCATAATAAGGTACAAACCTCAGTCCCTTGTTCAGAACTGATCGTTCTGCTCTAGTGAGAGTATATGAGGAAATATTAATACAAAAGTCATTCTTCTCCTGTTCTTGCGTTTCCTCTGCGGGTAATCCTCTCGAGGTATCGGGGCTCTCAGATTCTTGTACTGGCGCTGTGATGATCTCCTTTGAGTCCCGTTCCAAAAAATGCTGCTGCGAGGTGGAGGAAGAACTAGCTTCATCACTGCTAGTAGTCATATCTCTCCATCCTCCATACGGTTGGTAATGGCGCTGGCGGGGCATCCATTGTTGTGCAGGCTGCCGGTTCCTATAACCTCCTCTGCAACGAGGACGGTCATCTCTACCATCCGCGCTCTACTCCTCTCTCCAATTGAAAGGTCTGTCTTAATTTCCTCCATTTTTGAGTGTATTAGCGCCAAGCATGCGGTGTTGGCTGCCCTTATCTCTGCCATTACATCTCGTATCATAAGGCTACGTGGAAGCTGGAGGTGCCTCACGGTCGTGCGGTGCACTTGTAGTTGGGCCCTCACCCAGTAGGCCAGTAGGAGAGCTGGGGCGGCTTGCACCCTACTCTACAGCGCCACCATTTTGGGAGGTTTCCCGGGCAAATTTCTCCAGATGAGACATGACTTCAGACATTCTTTTTTGCGCTCTGCTGTGCCCCATGGGGTAAAGGTTGCCAAGTAGAGTGTGCTGGCTCCGTAGTTTTGGTTAGAATTCTGCTAAATCAGGTTAATAGCGGTGTCTCTCTCGGGAACTCCTGAGAAAGCGTGCGCTCACATCAGCTGTCAGACCATGCCCAGCCTAGGTACTTTAATTGCATTTGTTTTATGCTCATGAATATTTGTAACCACAGAAGAAATGGTGACTTATATAAATTAAAGATGCATATTTTTAACCATTCATTAAAGTTTGAAAAAGGGTTATGAGGTTAAAGTACAAATCTACATAAACAGTTAAAATAGTTGAAATGTAAGACCTTGATATGTTTCTGCAAAAACATTCCATGACTCATCCCTGACACTCCAAGATCATTCTGTTTTCTGATGTACACCCACAGAATGCTTATATAATTGCCTAGTTAGAAATACCAATGTCTCTTAACATCATATACATTCTACCACAACTGAGAACTTTTTCATTTTAAAATTAGTAATTTATATTTAGCATTATAATTCTAATTTACAGAGAGAGAGAGAGCATGAGAGAGATCTAAATATGTGCCATCTGGGCAGGTCTGATTTTAAGTCAGCACAGGTAAAAACAAGACAGACAGTGGTATGGAGGTCAGGTTAAATCCCATTTTATGGTGTAAGTCGAGTAAAATAAACTTTACTTATACTATACAAATGATTTGAAGCTAATTTTTTAAATCGAGGAATTCACAATCACAGCAAGCAGGCAAGCTTTGCATCATGCCAGAATCTTGTTTATAAATTTGTCTGTAAACTGGAGAACTGCTCAACAAAAAGTTAAATCATTAAAAAAACAAAACAAAGGGGGGCCCAGGAGTGTAGGGGGCCCAGTGAGACCCTAATAAATTAGCAATTTTAATATATCTTGGTAAAATAGGCCAACTTATAAATATTTTGGGGCCCTAAATTGAATTTGCTATGGGGCCCAGTAACAACTAGTTCCGCCACTGAATTAAGACCAATTGCAACTTGTCTCAGGATATCACTCTCTACATCACACTAAAAAGCTAATTCAAAGGTGAACATCCCCTTTAATTGTGCTATATGTGAAAATATCTGAATAAACTATGTCACCAGTTAAGGGGTAGATTACTACTGGATTCAACAAAAGTGAAGAAAAAGGAATATTTGTTCTAAAAAAACAATTTCTTTGAAAAAATCATAGAATGATGCTATTCGGGGTTGTTCGCCATTAAATTAATTTTAAGTATGATGAAGATAATGCTATTCTGAGACAATTTGCAACTGGTCTTCATTTTAAATTATTTGAGTTTTTTTAATTAAGTTTTTTAATTATTTAGCTTTTTGTTCAGCAGCTTTCGAGTTCTAAACAGTGGTTTGAAAGAGAGACAGGGATATGAATAGAAAGATAAGCTGCTGGGGTCAGCTTCATTTGTATTTAATAGTTAGGCCAGCAGCACTTAGCAGACACACACAGGGCCGGATTTACATAGTGGGCGCCCCTAGGCCCACTGCCGTTCGTCACCCCTGTCCCCTCCCCTTTATATGTGCAAATTTTCATCATCTAGACTGGAGCAATGGGGATTGGTGCACAGGAAATTAAAAAAATTATCGTATCTCCAGTGTTTTTGAACCAATGTGGGTGTGATTGAGCAGCATGCCACCCCCTAAAATCCTGCCGCCCTAGGCCCGAGCCTAGGTGGCCTTTCCACAAATCTGGGCCTGGACACACAGGATGAAGTTACTGAGCTTACTGCATATACATTGTGTCTGCACATTTGCCCATTTGATAACATCACAACCCCTGATATGTACTCAGCAAGGGCTCATTTAGCATCAGATTTCTTGCCAGCTCTTTAATCGTCTAAAGTCTTGAGCTAATGTACTGTACCAAAGGGAGATGCCAGATTGATGTGCTTCAACCTTGTGAGAAGTAGTGGGACTGAGAGGGGGCTCCATAGCCTCAGAACCATTGAAAGGAAAGATTTAAATAATACCCTTACCTGTGTAGACACTTCTGCTTCCAGCTGTTTTAAAGATATATTTATATATGTATTTGATTGAGGGATTTTGAAAAGGCAATGGATATTTCTATGTTGCATACTACAATTACTGTTCTGGCAGTAAATGAGTTCATGTTTTCATTAACCCAATGAACAGTAATTAAAAATATTATCTTTAGAATATCTTTCAAGACTAAAAATAACCTTAGCAGTGAAAGCTCAGGCAGAAAGTCAAATCATAAAAATTCTCTTTTAGCGTCTTTATAAATCTTTATGTTGCTTTTAAACAACCCCCTTCAAACCTTTTATTAAACTCCCTTCCAGCAAAGTGATTTTTTCCATCCCTGTCTAACACATTCAAGACATCATTATTGTTATTGCTAGGAAGCAGATGTAATGAACAAGGAGCAGACAATCCTGCTATGAGTACAAAATCCCAGTCTTGGATAAAATCTACCAGGAAAAAATATAAAACTCAAGAAACTATTCAGGACCAATAATATATATATATATATATATATTTCTGGAACTAGAGACCTGTCATGTTTCATTGTTGCTGCTAGTGCATTCAGGAAGTCATCTTGTCATTTTACTTTAGGATAAATGACCAGACTTTATACAACATGAGCCTGAGTTATAGTATGACAAAACATTTCCTGAACAATTGCTTATTAGTACAGTAAGTAAACTCTGAGCCTATCTTTATACAGAGCATTCTGTTTATTCTTTACCATGAGAATGTAGGCTTTAACTAGAGTATACTGTACTTTCTTTTTTAATAAAGAGAATTGTGCAAAACTGGCATGAAAAAATATATTGAAATGATCAAAAACTGTAGGAATTCATTGTCAGACGTTTAATTGCTTAATTATTGTTAAAAATGATATAGAATAATGTAGACTGGAATTCGAAATTACATGGTGGAAATGTTTTAACAAGTACTAACATAATGAATCATTTGATTTATTTTTTTATAAACTATACATTTTTAAGACTAATAATTAGAAGTGTGTACAGCAGGAAGTATCCAAGTTCTTGAGAGTGTCATACAGACATAAGAGAAGAAACAATGGACTTAATTTATAAACAGTGGGCAGATTTGCACCTGGGCAACCAAACAGTAATGAGCTTTTTTCAGCCAGCTGCAGGTTGAGCACTGAAAGCAATCATCTGATTGGTTACCATGGGTTACTGCCCAGATGCAAATTTGCCCATTGTTTATAAATAATCCCCGATGTGTGTATTTATTCTGCCTATTTAATTCTTTAATAGTTGTGTTTGAGTCCTTAAACTTGCTTGATATTTATCCAATTAATATTTTTAAATTCCTTTACCTACACTACTTTTACTTAAGAGGTGATTCTATGTATTCATTTTAGAGGAAAATGTGAAGCCTTTGGTTAGACATGGAGGTGGGGTATAAAACATGCCATGGAGAACTACATCTAGCCCCTAAGCCTCTAGTTGGACAGGCTTGATAAATTTCGGTAGACAAGAAAAATAACTAAAACCATGTTCAAAGTGCTACTGTACATTATGGGACTAATGGGAGGTTAGGTTTTTACTTCAATGGGTCATGTTACCTTCCATTTCAGCTACATCCATTCATTTCCAGCTTTTACTTTTTTTTTATTCAGTTGATAAAAGTTGTGTTTTCATTTAAAAGCCCACAAAATGATTATTCAAAGTGCTAATATCAGCTTTAGTTTTATTGTACTCCACACAGAGTGCAAAGTGCAGAATAGAACATTATTCACTTTTGCCACTGCACAGGGCATTGTCCAAATATCCACTGCCTGCATTAGACTGCCAGGCGGGAGGAGGCATGTAGGATTTTTTTATCCAGCAAATGTCACCCAATGTTACAGTAGCTCATGTTAACTTCAGCTATGTCCCAAGATTACCTTTAAATCCACAATACTTGGAAATATGCTCCCATAGTATCAATGGTAGGATAAGCAACATCTTCACTCTTATTGTCAAATGCCATGCAACATATCTATAGTAACTTTTTAAGTAAAAGTTATTAATTGTGAAAATAGGAGCACAATGTTCAGTTAAGAGCCTAAAGCTAAAACACAAGGGGCCTATGCTATTGACCTTATAAAATAATATTAACAATTTTAATTGATCAAAAGGGGAAAAAGAAAATTGTATTTTCAGGCAAGGCCTGTGTGCATAGGATTCAGTGCTTGCACACAAATAGAAAGCAGTCTAATTGCAGTGCATATGGGTTCACATTTAGGTATATTTAAATTTGAGCATCTGTTGCTATTCATATTTATGCTGTTTGCCTGGGAGCGCCACCATATCCCAGCTATATTAATAAGTACTGTTTTATTATTACAGAGAAAAAATGATGGGAATCCCAAAATTATTGCAATTTCAGATAATAGATGCCATACCTGTAGCAATGGTTGCCATGTAGCAATTTTGTTCAGCACCCTCGACAGTGGTCTTTCTGACCAGAGCATTTGCATACATACAATTAGTAAAATCAGATATGTGGTACATTAAAAATTGCTTGGGTTATATTTTTTTTTAACATATTTTTCAACCAAGCCACATTTTTAGTTACTGAGTCAATTGAGAAAAGGTAAATTGTACATTTTGTTGCAGCAAGATTAGGCCCAATTTACAATCCATTTTATTTTAGAAAAATCCAGTGCATAAACCACTTAGCAAAGTGTTATGTTGGGACTTGATTTTAAACGTAATTTAAATTTTCATAGAGATTTGCTTATTTTACATAATACAGCAAAAGCTTTTGATATAGTATGTTATATAAATGTGACTACAAATGTGATTTAAAGCTTTTTTGTCCTTACAAATCAGCCTGGCCACTGCTGATATCAAGTAATCTGAGCTCTGCAAGAAACTGTTTCCTGAACATTTTATAAAGAAATCTATATACTGTAGTGCTGCCCACACGACAATTAGTAATCTCATAAAAGCACCCAAAAGTACGCAATGT
This sequence comes from Xenopus laevis, assembly GCF_017654675.1. NCBI lineage: Eukaryota > Metazoa > Chordata > Amphibia > Anura > Pipidae > Xenopus > Xenopus laevis. The sequence goes on along the minus strand of NC_054386.1, from coordinate 54,073,660 downwards.
TGATAAAGTTGGCAGGAATATAAGGGACAGACAAGGAGTGGGCATTCATATATAGTGTTCTGCAAAAGTACAGATATATTATATTGGAAGGGATCTGCATTAAAACTACAATTAGTTGATTATAGACTGTAGATTTGCTATAACCTTGATGGACCATTACAGTAAATGGACAGAAATTGCATTTGTTTCTCATATCACATCAGCTACAGTAATAACATTTCTGTCTACAGTCTTCAGCAGAGAAGGTAATCCAAAGGAGTTAATATCAGACAATGGACCACAGTTTGTCTCATATGAATTTGAATCTTTTCTGAGAGAGAGGAATATTGTCCATAGGAAATCTTCAGTGTATTACCCACAAGCAAATGGAGAAATTGAGCGATTCAACAGAAGTCTGAAAGACGCATTACAGACAGCAAATCTTACTTGGAAATCTTGGAAAGTATTTACAACAGAGTTCCTACATAATTACAGAGCAACGCACTATGCAACAACAGAATCAGCTCCTGCTGAATTATTACATGGCAGACAGATGCGCACTAAATTACATGTTGCAGACATCAAACTTCCACAAAATACTGTGCCTTCAAAATCATCTACTACTGACATTGTGAAACAAGTTGAATTCAAGGCTTATACTGACAGAAAATGTGGTGCCAGAGAAGTACACTTTCAGCCTGGATCTTTAGTCAGAATTAAGAAACCAGGAATACTGAAACAAGGACAATCTAAATTTACTACACCACTTGAAGTGAGACGCCAGCGAGGACCATACACATATGAACTGTCTGATGGATGCATATTGAATGCAAATCGTTTTGCTCCTGTTAGATATGACTTTGGAGAAGCTCCATTTGATGAAGGAAATTTTCCTACTCCTGATGTCAACTGCAATAGGCCTGAAGAAAGTGAACCTATAAGGTGTACTGAGAGAATCAGAAAACTACCTGCATGGACCCAGGACTATGTGATGTGAATAATGTATATTATTGCTTTAAGATGCATTGTTGTTTATTACGTTTGCCCAAATGCTTTCCTACTATAGGGGGAATGAGTTTATACAAATGGCCTGTAGATGTCACTGTGACCAGACTTATACTGTGCATACTTCATACAGCTTAAAAGTGAAAGTTACTGTGTGTAATGCCTGCATGACTCTGCTAATAAAGCACTGTTATACTCTACTCATCCTCGGCTACCCAAAACATAACACCAGCCATAGCTTTCATTTTTTTGCCTAGAACAGGTTCTTTTGCTGTATGTCCCTGTATTTTGCACCATACAGTACATTTTTCTTTCTACTTCAACGAAGATCCCAGATCCCCTGCTGATGATATGCAGCCCAGTGGGAACATGCTTTCAGCAACTTAAATTAAATAATCATGCTGGTTAGATACATAATGAAATGAAACTAATTCATATGAATTAATTAAGTTATAGAAAGGAAAGCCCTGGAGCTATAAACAAAGGTGCTGCATGACAAGGAATCCGAATGACCAGCAGACAGATTACACTGGTTTATCTTTAAAGACTGGCAGGATCACATGTAGCTGTCATTGGGTGAGAGGGAATGAGTTAAGGGAGGGGAAAGGGTGATTTTTTAGTTTGGGTAGGTCTAATGTTACTTCAAAAGCAAATTTCCACTGGTGGAGAAAGAGCTGATAAGCCTAGACAAAAGTTGTAATTTACCTGTCACACAGGGTTTTTTTTTTTCTAAAATGCACTACAATCTGAAATATGTTCCATACATGGGCTGACTTAAAGGAACAGTAACACCAAACAATGTTAATGTTTTAAAGCATTGAAAATGATGATGGTGAAACTGGTTTATTTGCTTCAGAAAGTCTACTATAGTTTATATAAACAAACTGCTGTGGAAATTGAAAAAATGTTATATGGCACAGGTTAAATAGTGGATAACAGATAACACCACTATGTTCTACAGAGCTTATCTGCTATCTGCTGTGTAACCTGAGCCTTTTCTCCCTTGAATGGCTGCCCCCATGGCTACACAGCAGCTTATTTATATAAACTATAATAGAGTTTCTGAAGCAAACAGATCAGTTTTACCAGTGCAGTTCAACACTGCATTATAGTTTTATTACTTTAAAACACTTTTATTTCTTGCTGTTTACTGTCCTTTAAGACCTACTAACTGATGGGCCCGCAGGCTGCCTGGTTAAGTGCTAATTTTCTACTTGCCATGTACAAGCCCAGACTATTTTAAAAATAATATTCATACCACACTGTTATATATTATTATATTAATACAGAGAAGGAAGGCAGTCCTTTAAGTTTAAATATTACCTTGTGGAGAATTGGAGGCGTGAATTACTGTTAACAACTATTTGTAAAGGAGAAAAAGATAGTAAAAGCCCCCGCACTCTCAATTAAATTAAATTAATTATCTAAATTATATCGTGAACCAATCAATTATTAATCTATTAATTGATTGGTTCACGATATAATTTATATAATTAATTTAATTTAATTGAGAGTGCGGGGGCTTTTACTATCTTTTTCTCCTTTACAAATATATATTATTATATACAGTATAATTTTCTCCATTGTTATAGATAAAATTCAGTTCATCCACATTATTGGAAATCAGGGCTTATGGTTAGGCTGTTTAACATTAAACTATGTTAACTGGTATACTTTCACATAAAACACAAGGAATATGCTAACTGTGTCCTTTATGAGACATCTTACATGCAGAAAGTATAATTCAGATATATTTTGTCCCCCCCTTGCAAAAACAGTAGCTGCTTTTTTACTGCATTTTAAAGCAATACAATATCATAGTAGATAAGATTGAAAAAAAACTTGCATTCAACCATCAACACAAAATGTGTGTCTAAGAGAAAGTAGCCTGACTGATCTACTAGCTGACCCAGGGGAAGGTTGAAATACATTAAAGGCATGTATGCTGATGTCTAAGATGTGATACAAATGAATGAGGCACTCCAGTAAGAAGGATGGCATATTTGTTTGGTAGGCAGATAAAGATACAAGGTCTTTAACCCCTTAAGAAAACAGTCACAAATATCCAGTCACAATGGTTGCATTGAACTATTCCGGTAGGCATTAACTGAAACTCACATAGGTGTGAAAGTATTATCTGGTCACAATGGAACAATAACAACTGCATCATACCAACATCTACCTATCAATTTACATCTACCTGAATAGTTCAATGGAACTGCCAGTGACCATTATGTTTTGTGCCAGTAACCCCTTTCAATAACTCCTTCCAAAACAACGTATCCAGGATGAGTTGAGATGGAATGTAAGTTGCACATTCAGACAAGCAGGTGAAGGATTAGCAGCTGCTTTTTCTCTTGGGCCTGATCCCCAGCACAAACAACCATCCTGGGAAAAGCTCTGTCTCACCTATTTCTAACTGTGCTTGGCACACAGATCACCTCTTAAAGAAACAGTTCAGTATAAAAATGGAAACCAAGAGAGCTACATTATATTTTTGGCTAACTAACTACATTAGAAACGTTTTTTATTTTGCACAGCCTATCCATTTACCTAGTATTTATTTGTATACTGAACAATTCCTGTAAGCTTTCCCATCTGAAATCTCACAGGATTTTCTGCGCAAAATCTCATGATGAGATTGGATTTCCTATCATCGAGACACTGCAGATTCAGGGCTGACAGCAGGGCTGCTGAACTTCTCTCATGGTGGGAGATGCAGCTCCTGTTAGTAGCGGAATTTGTGACTATCCTCTCTATAGGAAGATGCAGCCTAATACCCAGTGGCTATAATGACATAGTGCTGATCTCAAGTCTTCACTGAGGAACGGCAGAGCATAGTAGCGATATCTTTTGATATTCTGGCTTTGAATATTGCCTTGAGGTGATGCTGGCAAGGTCCTATTTATATTATAAAATGTGAATAAATGCTGTGGCCATTTTCTCCAATCTGGCAAAGGCAGTTCATTCCTAGTAGGTTAGCCACAATAGTGCAAGATAGAATGCTATGTTTATTCAGTAGAATGATTTATCATACCTGAGTACACAACGCTAGAAGCTCTCTCTGTTTGTTTGGGATAGCAGCTGCCATAATAACTTGGTGCACCATCACTTCCTGCCTGAGTCATAGCATGCTCCCTGCTTGCTCATAGTTCTGGGCTCAGGTTACAGCAGGGAAGAAGGAGAAGGGAGGGGGAGAGGGAGAAAGGAACAAACTGAGTATGCTCAAGCCCTAGCCATGGCGGTTTAAGATAAAAGAAGGAAGTCTGATACAGAAGTCCATGTGTACACAATAGAAGGAAAGAAATGTGGTGGCCTCAGAGGAGCATTACATTGAGAGTTTACTGGTGTATTTATATAGACCTATCTAATAAAGCTTACTTAATTTAAACCTTTCCTTTTCCTTTAAGGTAAGTAACAATGAGGTTTAGTGGGATGGCTGAAAGTGAATGGTCAATTGAGGAGGCACCTTGTCAAAACATAAATTCATTCATCTAATAATTTGCACTGCCTTAATACCGTGCTGTACTAAAGCCCCCTTCCTGCATGTCAACTGACGTGATATCATTAGTGACATGTCAGTGGAGCACTCTATATTGTAGAAGCTCTTACCTCTAATAAGGGTGTATCATCCCCATGTGTTGCACACTCTGGTTAATAAAAACAGAGCAACATTATTGAAACATCACAACATGTCAACTAGCACATTGTCAACAGTAACAGAAAGCAATACATTACACTATATTATAGCATAGTAGTAGCTACATAAGCCTTAGCTATGCTTGTATGAGTATGAGTACACTTTCAGATAAAATGGTCTGTGATGCAACTGACATAGAATAAGTGATCAATTAGTGTCAATAATCAATTTTCACTAACCGACTGTCCTCTCTGCTCTTGCTCTAAAGCAAAATGTACTTAAAAATTCATATCTTAATATAATAAACTTAACTAATGAATATCATTATCTTTTTGCACTATAACAAGCACTGTCATTGCATACAGATAACACAAGTCCCTTTTTTTCTTAATTACAGGTATGGGATCGGTTATCCGGAAACTATTATCCAAAAAGCTCTTAATTATGGATGGCCATGTCCCATACACTCCCTTTAATTAAACAATTGAAATTTTTAAAAATGTAGTTAATTCTAAGATATTATATTAAGGCAATACAATCCTATTGGGTTTCATTAGTGCTTACATATACTTAATCCTCTAAAACTAACAGTGTCTCCCCAATCGATCAAAACCAAAAACCATCAAAAAAGGCCTCTCCTCCACCCTCAAATAGACACTTTCCACAGATAGATTGTTGTATATAGGTCACTGAGGGGAAAAAAACAAATAAATAATATAGTGTAGTATTTCAAATTAAATGCACTTTAAGTGATCTGTAAGTGCTTAAAATCACCCAAAATTTGTTTCGTGCTACCTTAGAACAAATATATTTCAAAACATTAGATACTAATAACTATGTCCTGGTCACTAGTAACCACTACCCCCAGTGGATAATAAATATCCCATAGGGACAGTTTAGGAGAATAAAGAAGAACTGCAGCATCTTAAACAACTATGATAAACAATCCAAGACCCTTACAGAGAGATTTATAGAAAGAGGGTACAAAGAAAAAGATACAGAAGAAACATATGAAAGGATTAAACAAGAAGATAGAGATAAATTGTTGGAGTATAGAAAAGATAATCAAATACAGAACACAAAAAAAGAAGAAGAGAAATTTGATCTGTGCTTTATTATACAATACAATCCGAAAGCAACAGAGATAAGAAAAATTGTGGAGAAACATTGGAATGTTCTGAGTTTAAACAAAGAACTGGAAACAATCCTTCCTAAGAAACCAAAGCCCCTAACCTTAAACAGATATTAGTACACACTTGCAGTAATCAAAAGGATAACAAACAAAGAAAGGAAATATATCAGAAATGTTTTCCATGTTGCCTCTGCAAAGCGTGTAGATTGGGGGTAAAAACCAAAACAATTAAGAGTAATAATACTGGGGAACAATTCCAAATTCAAGAAACTATTAAATGTGACACTACAAACGTGATATACCTGCTGCAGTGCCCCGTGGCCTCTAATGCGTAGGTAAAACAAACAGAAAATTAAAAGAAAGAATAGGCGAACACGTCAACAACATATGTAAAGGATTTATGATTTATTTATTAACATTCTGTATAGAGACATTTTTTGGAAAAACATAATCAAAATCCAAAAGACCTGAAATGATTAGGAATTGAAAGGATTAAAAACAATTAAAGGGGGGGTGACATGGTGAATAACACATTGCAAAAAGAAAGCTGGTGGATCCATAGGCTAAAATCCCTGTCCCCCCATGGCTTAAATGTTGATTTTAATCTTAGGGCCTTTTTATCATGAGTATTTTTGCAACAATATACACTGACTTTTTCTAAGATAAAAACCCATTACAAGGGACATATGCTCTGGGAAGCAACCATCCGGAAGTAAGGACATCGCTCATTGGAGGAAGCCAGATGGCGAAACACGCCAGCGGTGACACAGGAGTGTGGAAGAAGCTGCTGGAGATATGAGACAAGCGTGTTGGACTGAGAGAGACGCTAAAGAACTCGTAACCAATACGGATATACTGCATTGATTTTAAGCGATTTTACTGAAGAAACTTTTGTGAGTGTAATCGTGTTTATTTATTAAACTTGTATAAACGCTTCCACACATGTTGCTTCATTTTACTAGACACCTCAGGTTTAATTTCAACCATTTAAAGGCACAATTAACACCCTCTGTCCTAAGAGAATAGTATTTCACAGGATATATTTGTTCTAAGGTGGCACAAAGCAACATTTGGGTGAATTTAAGCACTTACTTAAAGCGTATGTGCAAAAATTACAATTGAAATATTACACTATATTATGTATCTATTTTTTCCCCTCAATGACCTATTGTCTTTGAGATATACAGCAATCTATCTGTGGAAAGTGGGTTTCATTAGTGTTTGGCTGATTTGTTTTAGCAGACGTAGGGCACTGGGATACAAATTACGGAATAAACCCCAGGTTTCGAGCATTCTACATTTAAACCCAGGTATGGCTTCTGTCTAGGCACATTATAGTTGGTAAAGAATATATAATATTTTATATGCTCATTGTTTTTAAAGTTATTGCAAAGTAGGCACTGAATCCACTATTATGGGAAAAATGAAACCAAACCGAACCCTAATTTACAAAAGCATATGAAGTTCAGGAAGGGTCCAAGAGAACCTCACCATGCTGTGTGCATGGTTAAAACATTTTTTACCTTCTTGTTTGTGTGATAAAAAGTAGTGTGATTTTAAGGGGTCGGCCAGGCACTTGGATTTAACCAAATCCTGCTAAAAAAAAAAAGGCCACATTCTGAACCAAATTCCAAATTCTGGATTCGGTGCATCCCTATTGCAAAGTAACAATATATTGGATGATATGAAGCAGAGCACATAACAATAATAACATCATTAATCAAAGGGTTTATTTTTTTAGCAATGATCCAGTATCTCTAATAAAGCAGAGTGTTGCTGCTTTGCTATATAAGAATTACAAAATCCTATTGTATCTTGATCTTCATTTGTTGGCTGTATATCATTCTTCAAGCCCCCCCCCCCCTACTATTTGGCTACAGCATGCTATCTGCCTATATTTGCCACCTTATTATGCTGTTTAGAAGACCTGGCTGGCATCTAAGGAGTTAGAGGTTCTACTGAATTATTGATTTGCCCCTGGTCTTTTTTTCCAGGCGGAACGAAAGTTAAATAAATCATTAATGATTTGCATGTTTCTCTTTGCTTAGCATGCACAATGCAGGAATGAAGATAGAAGCTGTACCTGTTGCATACCTCATGCTTGAGCCCAGTGCTCTCTGCTTTGCTTTGAGGCTGAAAGGAAAGGGATTTGCACACAATCCAAAGTCTACTGTTTGTTGCTTAGATTATACAGCAATCATCTCTTGAGAAGTCACTAAGATTATTTCTTATCTGGTAAACCCTTTATAGCTGTGGGTTAAGTTTAGTGCTGTTCCTTTTATTTTATTTCTAGAAGTATTTAAAAGCCCCCCCCCCCAAGAGATTTAGTTTTAATACTAGAGTTAAGATTTCTTTTATCCTGCTTGCTCATCACCAAGAAAAAAATGCTTATTATGCAGGAATCTAAATCCTGGGAATCATTAAAGGACACCAAATAAATTGTTCTGCTTCATCAAAAAATATTGGTTTAAGTGTTGGAAATAGTAAGAGTACTGGAAACATGCAAATATTTTATATATTATGAAATTATTTCTAGCAATTTTAAGGGGCATGTAGTGTAATATTATTGTAATATTATTGAACATAATAAATTAGCAGAGGAGTTTAGATGGATGTGTAAATGCAGAAGAACCAATGGGTTTCCTAGGGCCCCCAAGGATTTGACATGGTAAATGTTAAAGGTGGCATACAGACTTATGTTGAAAATAAGAATGAGACAAGAAATTGTCCTTGGCTGGGTCCCACTAGGAGATCCATTGGTACCAGTCCAATCCTGGCAGATTCGTTGATGGGTGCCGGTCAGCCTTGTCCTTACACCTGGCAAGAGAACTGAAACAGAACATAGAGTCCTTCAGCAATTAATTTAGTGTGGAAGGCAGGGTGCAAAGTGTGGTAGATTGCGCCATGTTTTGCACATGCACCTTCAACCTCTTATAACTTATAGGTTTTAAGGCAGGTGACCACTAAGCAGTTAACCAGCAAGGTGGCTGTGTGCACTGAAAAGGCAGATTATCGGCACGTGTAATATCTATTAACCACAAGGGAAGGTTGTGACTGGGGGAGGGGGGGGGTGAAACAGGAATAAGAGGTGAAACATTTCTTCAGGTCTAGTTATTGAGAGTAACCAATAAGCAATAGAATTTACTGGTCAACACCAGTGAATTGTGTGATATGGGTTACTATACTTGCTAGACTTTGCACCTTTTGTTATATTAATCTGTATAAATCTTATCATTCAATTCAAAAGGATTCTCCTATTAAGACCCTTCTGCTGTAACTCTTTTTCTGTGTTTAGTGTACAAATTATAGCCCTATTTAAGTCTCCTATCATTTTATAACTTATAAAAGTCATATGTTGATATATTGTTGCAGTTTAAAAAGGAAGCACCATTTATCAGGGTCACAGCAGCTCATCCATTAGTTTTTATTACATCTTAAAAGGGTTGTTCACCTTTGAGTTAACTTTTAGAATGATGTAGAGAGTGATATTCTGAGACAATTTGCAATTGGTTTTCGTTTTTTATTATTTGTGGTTTTTGAGTTATTTAGCTTTTTATTCAGCAGTTCTACAGTTTGCAATTTCAGCCATCTGGTTGCTAGGGTCCAAATTACCTTAGCAACCATGCATTGATTTGAATAAAAGACTGGAATATGAATAGGAGAGGTCTGGATAGAAAGATTGGTAATAACAAGTAGCAATAACAATACATGTGTAGACTTTGTATTTGTTTTTTAGATGGGATCAGTGACCCCCCATTTGAAACCTCGAAAGAGTCAGAAGAAGAAGGCAAATAATTAAAAAACTATAAAAAATAAATAAAGAAGACCAATTAAAAAGTTGATTAGAATTAGCCATTCTACAACATACTAAAAGTTAACTTAAAGGTTCATTTATGTTTTAAAGCACCCCTTTAAAGCATAAATTAACCTTTAGGAAGCAGCTACAAATACCCATGTGCTAGGAACAAAATGTTACTATACAAATGATCTAATAATACTTAAGTGATCAAACTCCAGCTGCGACCTATAAAGAGAATTCTTGCCAAACAGCAAACTGAGCAGAAGTGTGGTCTGAGCCAGAACAATATAAGGCTATTAGCATTAAGGTTGTCCCTAAGAGCTCCAGTACCCATTCCTTTTCTTCAGTTCAGCATTAAGCGCTAAATGTACTAATGCAGCAAAGTTGGCATTGAGCTTAATATGCTGATAAGATGCTTAATATCAAACAGCTGGCCAATAACTGCTAACTAATGGTTGCTATGGGTTTCTATAGCTATAGAATATTTAGCGCCAGTTATTTCATTATCCCTTATGCTACAATGTAACAGGCTGATAGTAATGGTGTACTGTAGTGTGGCCATGGCAACAGTTATTCTGTTAAAGAAAATTAATAGAGACACATAGCCAAAGTTACAGGTGTGCTGCTTCTCCTCAACTGACAAAACAGCAGCTCTCTGTGTCTAAACTCCCTCACAGTGTGGGCTTATGGGTAGAGATGTCGCGAACTGTTCGCCGGCGAACTTGTTCGCGCGAACATCGGGTGTTCGCGCTCGCCGGAAGTTCGCGAACGTCGCGCGACGTTCGCCATTTTGGGTTCGCCATTGTTGGCGCTTTTTTTGCCCTCTCACCCCAGACCAGCAGGTACATGGCAGCCAATCAGGAAGCTCTCCCCTGGACCACTCCCCTTCCCTATAAAAACCGAAGCCCTGCAGCGTTTTTTCACTCTGCCTGTGTGTGCTGAAGAGATAGTGTAGGGAGAGAGCTGCTGCCTGTTAGTGATTTCAGGGACAGTTGAAAGTTTGCTGGCTAGTAATCGTTTTGATACTGCTCTGTTATTGGAGGGACAGAAGTCTGCAGGGGTTTGAGGGACATTTTAGCTTAGGTAGCTTTGCTGGCTAGTAATCTACCTTCTACTGCAGTGCTCTGTATGTAGCTGCAGTGGGGCAGCTGTCCTGCTTCTGATCTCATCTGCTGACTGCTGCAATAACAGTAGTCCTTGTAAGGACTGCTTTTATTTATTTTTTTGTTGTTTTACTACTACTACTACTACTACTACTATAAGAGCCCAGTGCTATTAGTCTAGCAGTGTTGGGGAGTGGGACTGGTGTGCTAATCTGCTGCTCCTAGTAGTTCAGCAGCACCAACTTTAATTTTTTTTTTTAATATTCATTTTTTTTATTTTACTTTTTTTTATTTTACTACCGCTGTAGTAGTGTATAAGTTGACCTTTAGGCATTATTTGCCCTGTAGGCATTATTTGCACACTGTTTTCTTCAACCCGCCATCGAGCTGTGTGACCTTGTTCACATTCTGTCTAAATATCCATAATATTACCGTCTCCAGAAAAAACACCGGAGTCACTTTTTTCAAGCAGCCATAATATATTTTACGTAATCCGTATCCACCGCTGTAGTAGTGTATACGTTGGCCTTGTAGGCATTATTTGCACACTGTTTTCTTCAACCCCGCCATCGAGCTGTGTGACCTTGTTCCCATTCTGTCTAAATATCCATAATATTACCGTCTCCAGAAAAAACACCGGAGTCACTTTTTTCAAGCAGCATTCATATATTTTACGTAATCCGTATCCACCGCTGTAGTAGTGTATACGTTGGCCTTGTAGGCATTATTTGCACACTGTTTTCTTCAACCCGCCATCGAGCTGTGTGACCTTGTTCCCATTCTGTCTAAATATCCATAATATTACCGTCTCCAGAAAAAACACCGGAGTCACTTTTTTCAAGCAGCATTCATATATTTTACGTAATCCGTATCCACCGCTGTAGTAGTGTATACGTTGGCCTTGTAGGCATTATTTGCACACTGTTTTCTTCAACCCGCCATCGAGCTGTGTGACCTTGTTCCCATTCTGTCTAAATATCCATAATATTACCGTCTCCAGAAAAAACACCGGAGTCACTTTTTTCAAGCAGCATTCATATATTTTACGTAATCCGTATCCACCGCTGTAGTAGTGTATACGTTGACCTTGTAGGCATTATTTGCACACTGTTTTCTTCAACCCGCCATCGAGCTGTGTGACCTTGTTCACATTTTGTCTAAATATTGATAATATTATCGTCTCTAGAAAAACCACTTGAGTTACTTTTTTTCAAGCAGCATTCATATATTTTACGTAATCCGTATCCACCGCTGTAGTAGTGTATACGTTGACTTTGTAGGCATTATTTGCACACTGTTTTCTTCAACCCGCCATCGAGCTGTGTGACCTTGTTCACATTTTGTCTAAATATTGATAATATTATCGTCTCTAGAAAAACCACTTGAGTTACTTTTTTTCAAGCAGCATTCATATATTTTACGTAATCCGTATCCACCGCTGTAGTAGTGTATACGTTGACCTTGTAGGCATTATTTGCACACTGTTTTCTTCAAACCCGCCATCGAGCTGTGTGACCTTGTTCACATTTGTCTAAATATTGATAATATTATCGTCTCTAGAAAAACCACTTGAGTTACTTTTTTTCAAGCAGCATTCATATATTTTACGTAATCCGTATCCACCGCTGTAGTAGTGTATACGTTGACTTTGTAGGCATTATTTGCACAGTGTTTTCTTCAACCCGCCATCTAGCTGTGTGTATTATCGTTTCCAGAAAAACCAACTGAGTTTTTGTTGTTGTTGTTGTTTTTTTTAAAAATAATGCCAGGCAAAGGCAGGCCGCCACGCAGAGGCCGTGCTAGGGGCCGTGCTGCTATGCAATCCTGTGGCCCTAGCAAATTGCCCAGTTTTAAAAAGCCAATGACCCTGAACTCCCAAAATGCTGAAGAGGTAGTTGACTGGCTTACACAGCACACCCCATCCTCTACCGTTTCTAACTTTACCACAACATCCTCCTCATCCTCCACTGCTATGGCCACCCCACGTAACACTTCCTCCACCACCGGTGCCCCTTCTTCACTGGGGTCAGAGGAGTTATTTTCCAATGAGTTTCTTGAACTGAGTAATGCGCAACCATTATTGCCAGAAGAAGATGAAGGAGATGAGGACCTTACACCAGATTTAATTCTGGCAGAGAACACGATAGAGATGGACATAATGAGTGATGAGGAGGAGGTCCCCGCTGCTGCTTCCTTCTGTGATGTGTCAGAAGAAATTGATGCATCTGAGGAGAATGATGATGAGGAGATTGATGTTTTGTGGGTGCCTAGTAGAAGAGAGCAAGAGGAGGGTAGTTCAGATGGAGAGACGGAGAGTCAGAGAGGCAGTAGGAGAATAAGACTTAGAAGAAGCAGGGAGGACAGCCCGCAGGGATCAGTAGGGCAACAACATGTATCGGCACCTGTGTTCAGCCGGCCAACGCACCCGCCATTGCCGCCAATACCGCCAACTCCGCCAACTTCTACTGTTACCGCCAGATCGCACACTTCCAAAAAGTCAGCAGTGTGGGATTTTTTTAATGTGTGTGCCTCTGACAAAAGCATTGTAATTTGCAATGAGTGCAGTCAGAAAACTGAGCCTTGGTAAGCCCAACAGCCACATAGGTACAACTTCTATGCGAAGGCACATGAGCGGCAAGCACAAAGCACTTTGGGAGCAACACCTCAAAGGCAACAGGCAAACTAAAAGCCACACTCCTTCTGGTCCAGCATCTTACTGCTCTACCTCTGCTCTCCTTGACCCGTCTGAACCACCCTCCACTCCGCCTTCCACCTTGACCACCTGTTCCCATTCCCAGTCATCTGCCACCAGCCAAGTTTCTGTGAAGGCCATGTTTGAGCGTAAGAAGCCAATGTCTGACTGTCACCCCCTTGCCCGGCGTCTGACAGCTGGCTTGTCTGCACTCTTAGCCCGCCAGCTTTTACCATACCAGCTGGTGGACTCTGAGGCCTTCCGCAAATTTGTAGCAATTGGGACACCGCAGTGGAAGGTACCCAGCCGCAATTTTTTTTCTAAAAAGGGAATACCACACCTGTACCAACATGTGCAGAGCCAAGTTACCGCATCTCTGTCACTTAGTGTTGGGCCAAAGGTCCATATGACTACTGACGCATGGTCCTCCAAGCATGGTCAGGGCAGGTATGTCACCTACACTGCCCACTGGGTGAACTTGGTAATGGCTGGGAAGCAGGGAATGGGTAGCTCAACAACAACAGTGGAGTTGGTGTCACCGCCACGGATTGCACGCGGTTCTGCCACCACCTCTACTCCTCCATCGCTCTCTACCTCGTCTTCTTCTTCTTCTTACTCTGCTGCTGGGTCCTCCTTCTCCTCCTCCACACCTGTGCACCCCCAGCTCCCCCTAGGCTATTCGACGTGCCAGGTACGCCGTTGTCACGCTGTCTTGGGGATGACGTGCCTGGAAAGCAAAAACCATACCGGATCTGTACTCCTGTCATCTCTGCAGTCACAGGCCGATCGGTGGCTGACCCCACACCAACTGCAGATCGGAAAAGTGGTGTGTGACAATGGAAGCAATCTGTTGGCAGCGTTGAGACTAGGCAATTTAACACATGTGCCCTGCATGGCACATGTGTTAAATTTAATAGTCCAACGTTTTGTCTCCAAGTACCCAGGATTCCAGGACGTTCTCACCCAGTCCAGAAAGGTGTCGGCCCATTTCAGACGTTCCTACACAGCCATGGCACGCCTTGCTGACATTCAGCAGCGCTACAACATGCCAGTCAGGCGTTTGATTTCTGACAGCCAGACTCGCTGGAATTCAACGCTCCTTATGTTGGAACGTCTGCTGCAACAACAAAGGGCCGTCAACGAGTACCTTTTTGAACTGGGTGGTAGGACTGGATCTGCACAGCTGGGGATTTTTTTCCCCCGTTACTGGGTGCTTATGCGCGATGCCTGCAGGCTCATGCGACCTTTTTGAAGAGGTGACAAATATGGTCAGTCGCACCGAAGGCACCATCAGCGACCTAATACCCTTCGCTTTCTTCCTGGAGCGTGCCGTGCGACGAGTGACAGATGAGGCTGTAGACCAGCGTGTCGAGGAGCTGGAAGCGCACGATTTCTGGTCGGAATCACCAGAACGAACCCAGGCACCTGCTGCAACGCAGGGAGAGGTGCCAGAAGTGGAGTCAGAGGAGGAAGGTGGCTTTGTGGAGGAGGAGGAGGAGGACCAACAGGAGCAGGCTTCCCAGGGGGCTAGTGGTGACCTTTTGGGGACCCCTGGTCTTGTACGTGGCTGGGGGGAGGAGACCGTGGATGATGCAGTCCTTGATAATGAGGAAGCGGAGATGGATAGCTCTGCATCCAACCTTGTGAGAATGGGGTCTTTCATGCTGTCATGCCTGTTGAAGGACCCCCATATCAAGAGGCTTAAGGAGAAGGACCTGTACTGGGTCGCAACGCTACTAGACCCTCGGTACAAGCATAAAGTGTCAGAAATGTTACCAACATACCACAAGTCCGAAAAGATGCGGCATTTACAAACCAGCCTGCAAAACATGTTGTACAATGCTTTTAAGGGTGATGTCACTTCAGGAACTCATCAACATTCCAGGGGCAGAGGTGCCAGTAATCCTGCCACGAGCACACCTGCAAGGACAAAGCCCTTTGGCCAGTCTGTAACGTCAGACATGCAAATGTTTTTCTGTCCAAGGCAGCGCCACAACCCTTCTGGATCCACCCTCAAAGAACGCCTCGACCGGCAGGTAGCGGACTACCTGGCATTAACTGCAGATATCGACACTCTGAGGAGCGATGAACCCCTGGACTACTGGGTGCGCAGGCTTGATCTGTGGCCAGAGCTGTCACAATTTGCCATGAACCTCTTGTCTTGCCCAGCCTCAAGTGTGCTCTCAGAAAGGACCTTCAGTGCAGCAGGAGGGATTGTAACTGAGAAGAGAACTCGCCTAGGTCACAAAAGTGTCGATTACCTGACCTTTATTAAAATGAATGAGGGGTGGATCTCGGAGGGTTACTGCACGCCGGAAGACTTGTTCTGACTTCTATGCAGCTGTCCTTCTCTTCAAGCCTCATGACTCCACACACAGCTGTCCTTTAGCGTCCTCCTCCTCCCTCCGCCACCGTTACAAACTAGGGTGCAAACCCTACTGGTTTAATTTTTTCTGGCCTCTGTGCTTCAGTGGCTGCGACCAAAAAAATGCCTATTTTCTGCATTTATATGACATAATTTTTCTGGCCTCTGTGCTTCAGTGGCTGCAACCAAAAAAATTTATATTTTCAGCATTTATATGGCATAATTTTTCTGTCAACTGTGCTTCAGTGGCTGCGACCAAACAAATGCATATTTTCAGCATTTATATGGCATAATTTTTCTGGCCTCTGTGCTTCAGTGGCTGCAACCAAAAAATTACTATTTTCAGCATTTATATGGCATAATTTTTCTGGCAACTGTGCTTCAGTGGCTGCGACCAAAAAAATGCATATTTTCTGCATTTATATGGCATAATTTTTCTGGCCTCTGTGCTTCAGTGGCTGTGGCCAAAAAAATTTATATTTTCAGCATTTATATGGCATAATTTTTCTGTCAACTGTGCTTCAGTGGCTGCGACCAAAAAAATGCACATTTTCTGCATTTATATGGCATAATTTTTCTGGCCTCTGTGCTTCAGTGGCTGCAACCAAAAAAATTTATATTTTCAGCATTTATATGGCATAATTTTTCTGGCAACTGTGCTTCAGTGGCTGCGACCAAAAAAATGACTATTTTCAGCATTTATGTGGCATATTTTTTCTGGCAACTGTGCTTCAGTGGCTGCAACCAAAAAAACTGGGCAAACAATGTCTACAAGGTCAACGTATGGCGAAAAATTACTATTTTCAGCATTTATATGGCATATTTTTCTGGCAACTGTGCTTCAGTGGCTGCGTCCAAAAAAACTGGGCAAACAATGTCTACAAGGTCAACGTATGGCGAAAAATGACTATTTTCAGCATTTATATGGCATATTTTTTCTGGCAACTGTGCTTCAGTGGCTGCGTCCAAAAAAACTGGGCAAACAATGCCTACAAGGTCAACGTATGGCAGTTGTTTAAAGAGAACAGTAGATTACTAGCCAGCAAAGCTACCTAAGCTAAAATGTCCCTCAAATCCCTGCAGACTTCTGTCCCTCCAATACAGAGCAGTATCAAGCAGATTACTAGCCAGCAAACTTACTATCATCTGTCCCTGAAATCACTAACAGCTCTCCCCCTACACTATCTCTTCCAAGCACACACAGGCAGATTTTTCAGATACATTTTTGCCCTTGATCCCCCTCTGGCATGCCACTGTCCAGGTCGTTGCACCCTTTAAACAACTTTAAAATCATTTTTCTGGCCAGAAATGTCTTTTCTAGATGTTAAAGTTCGCCTTCCCATTGAAGTCTATGGGGTTCGCGAACCGTTCGCGAACCGCTCGCATTTTTGCGCAAGTTCGCGAATATGTTCGCGAACTTTTTTTCCGACGTTCGCTACATCCCTACTTATGGGTAACCCTTATTGTTGGGAGTGTGAATGGATTACCATAATACACGGAATTTGGCTATGGTCTGATGCACAGATACAATATACATTCTTTTATATATATATATATATATATATATATATATATATATATATATATATATATATATATATATATATATATATATATATATATATTTATTCACATAAATGTGACCTCAAATTTACTGGGGTCACACCAAACCTATTTACTTAATTTTTCAGGATTCATTGAGGTCTGGCATGGTGCCGAATGACTGGTGAATTGCTAATGTGGTGCCGCTATTCAAAAAGGGATCCCGTTCTCAGCCCCAAAACTATAGGTCAGTTAGTCTGACATCAGTGGTAGGATAGCTTTTTGAAGGGTTGATAAAGGATAAGATACTGGACTTCATAGCAAATCATAATACTATGATTTTGTGCCAGCATGGTTTTATGCATAATCTTGCCAGACTAACTTAATTTCTTTTTATGAGAAGGTAAGCAGAGATCTTGATTCTGGAATGGCAGTGGATGTGATTTACTTAGACTTTGCTAAAGTATTTGATACAGTGCCACACAGAAGGTTACAGGTTAAATTAAGGAATGTTGGTCTGGAACATAGTATTTGTACCTGGATAGAGAACTTGCTAAAATACTACAAAGAATGTTGGTAAATAGAACACTTTCTAATTGGACCAGTGTTGTTAGTGGAGTACCACATGGCTCTGTACTAGGTCCCTTGCTTTTAACTTGAAACTGGAGGTGGGCATTGAAAGTACTGTTTCTATTTTTGCAGATGATACTAAATTGTGCAGAATTATAGGTTCCACGCAGGATGCTGCCACTTTGCAGAGTGATTTGTCAAAGTTGGGAAACAGGGCAGCAAACTGGAAAATGAGGTTCAATGTTGATAAATGCAAGGTTATGCACTTTGGCAAAAATAATATAAATGCAAGTTATACACTAAATGGCAGTGTGTTGGGAGTTTTCTTAAATGAGATGGATCTAAGGGTTTTTGTAGATAACATTTTGTCTAATTCTGGGCACTGTTATTCTGTGGCTACTAAAGCAAATAAAGTTCTGTCTTGCATAAAAAAAGGCATTAACTCAAGGGATGAAAACATAATTATGCCTCTTTATAGGTCCCTGGTAAGGTCTCACTTGGAGTATGCAGTGCAGTTTTGGACTCCAGTTCTTAAGAGGGATATAAATGAGTTGGAGAGAGTAGAGACACATGTAATTAAACTGTTAAGAGGGATGGAAGACTTAAATTATGAGGGTATACGAGGTTGAGGTTGTTTTCTCTGGAAAAAAAGGTGCTTGCAAGGGGACATGATTACACATTACAAGTATATTAGAGGACATTATAGACAAATAGCAGGGGACCTTTTTACCCATAAAGAGGATCACCATACCAGCGGCCACCCCTTCAGACTAGAAGAAAAGAACTTTCATTTAAGGCAACGTAGGTGTTTCTTCACAGTGAGGACAGTGAGGCTGTGGAATGCACTACCGGGTGATGTTGTGATGGCTGATTCTGTTAATGCTTTTAAGAGGGGCTTGGATGATTTCTTGGACAGACATAATATCAAATGCTATTGTGATACTAAACTCTATAGTTAGTTAGTACAGATATGGGTATTTATAGTATATGTATGGAGGGGTGTATGTATGGATGCTGGACTAAATATTTTCTCAATTTACTTAGCATCATTTCCAGTGTTCACTGCCATCATTTGTGTTGTTCAGCATGTGAATGATGTGTGTACCTTATTCTTTAGGCAAAACTGCTGCAATTGATACAGGGTGCTAAGGGGAATCCTGGACCGTAGCTCCAGGAATGAAAGGAGTGCATTATCTGCAAATGTAATTAAAGTGGGATTATGTGCAACTGACTGCAGGGAAAGTGTACAACTGCACTTGTGGACATGCATATACCCTATAGTAAGTCCCAGTCTAGGGAAATTATTTGCTGATCATTAATATCTGGTAGAAATCTTTATCACCCTTCCCAGCACAGGAAATAAATCTATGCATTGATCATAAGAAACTGTAACATAATTCCCATTGCACTGCACATAGATCTACATAAAGTACATTTTAAGGATTTGCTTTCAAGAGTAACTAATATTTTCATCAGACAGGTAACGATACAGCTGTACAAAGCCAGCCACACTGCACTAGTATCAGAGCAATACTTACAACCAGTTATAGAAAGTTAAAGGGCTCCAAAAGCAAAGTGGTTAAAGAGTTACCCTCCACAGCACTAACTGTTCTTACTGTAAACAAAAAGAATTAATATGTGCTTTCTTTATATTCATGTTTCTTTGTTATTATGGTGTTTTCTATTTTCGTATACAGCGATTTGTCCATATGAAAGTGGACACACCAGAACAGTAGCGTGCGTCAGGGAATGAATCCTAGCCAAAAAAAAAACCCTTTAAAAGGTGCACGTAGCCTCGGCTGATGGAATTATTGCTGTGCTGAAACAACTAAACCGACAGTGTTTGAAAACACATCAGAAGGCTGTTACAGCAAACAGAGAGATTAACATACCCTATTCTTTCTCTTGATTTTACTTAACATCCAAAGTGAAATACTTATTCAAGCATCTGAAATAGCCTGCTGCTTGAAGCCTTGCTGCTGCTCACAGATGCATGCTGCCACCAACCTCAAGCCATCTTTTAAAAGGCGAAAGCAAGAAAGCAGTTGCCCAAAAACATCTTAGGAAAAGGATTTTAATGAAAAAAAAACACAGTGTGCTCATTTCACACAATGGCATGAAGTGTTCAGACAGCTTTTAAATAGTGATGGGCGAATTTATTCGCCAGGCGCAAATTTGCGGCAAATTTGCGCGATTTGCCGCCAGCGAATAAATTCGCAAAACGCCCGCGAGAATTTGCGGCAAAAAATTCGTGAATTTTTCGCCGTATGCATTTTTCAGCGAAGCGAAACGGCACAAATTCGCCCATCACTACTTTTAATACTGTTTCCTTTCATAGTGTATTATGAGGTCAGGTTTTAATTTAAGGGAGCTTTAAAGAGAAAGTATATTCCTGTTTATATATATATTTCCTATATATTACTTGTAAACTTTATCAGTAAGGCTGATCAGCTTAGAATACTTAGGGAGTGATGGTAAAAATATAGGGGAGGGGGTTAGGGGGGGCGCTTGTAAGAAATTGTTGTGCAAAAAACATGTTGACACTCATTGACTTCAATGTGTTTTGCAATTTTTTTCACATTTTCACAAATTTTCCAGTGAAGTGAAACGGAACATCACTAGTAACCTGCACACATGCAAAACCTTTGCTTCTGTACATAAGCTGCCTGGGAAGTGTCTTTTCCACAGGGCGCCTAGGCCCCTGAAGTTACTAGTTCTATAGGGAAGCGCAAAAAACAAGCCACTTGTGCAATACCTTCAATGAAGTAAATTAAAGTGAATATGTGCCAATATTATTGCTTCATTTCCTTAAAAGTTTGAGTGCTCAAATATTTTCCATACAAATGCGTGATGCAAGATCCTCAAATGCAAGATCCTCTATGCTTTTCACGTGGTATGCCATGCTTTGTTAGGAGGTATAAAGTAAGCACTTACACTTTCAAGGAAATGCAACAATAATATTGGCACATATGCACTTGAATTTACTTCATTGAAGTTATTGTACCAGTGACTTGTTTTTTGCCTTTTCCACATAACTGTGGACTGGAACTGTTAACTGGAAGATCTTACTGACTGAGTGAATCTATTTGAGGAGCTATATATACAGTTTTTGGATGTTTGGTCAATAAATGTTTTGGGTGCTCTTTGCTATACTCTTCTCAGTTTGCCAGACTTCAGAAACAAGGCATCAGAAATCAGCTCTCCTCCTGTTCCCGCAATGACTTGTATACCTGTTATTTTTCCTCTTCTCAGGCCTGCTAATCACAGAACATGAAGCACTGCTGCACTGTGGAGTCTTGGCTGGAGGAAAGCTGACAATGAAAATAATGTTTTAATGAAATGTGTAGTCAGGGAAAGAAGAGGACCGATAGAAATGTTTTTTTTTATTTTGTCAAATTCCAAGCAATGTATATGTTCATAAAGACTCAAATACATATGTTGGGAAAGTATTTTCCTTGACAGCAAATGGTTGATTGATATATAGTTAAACATGACAACACAAATACATACATATATGCATAGATAATAGTGAACTGTATACTTTCAGCCTGATAAATTGTTTGCTGGACATTAGGGGGCAGATTTACTAAAGGGCGAATTGATTTCGGAACTTCGCCGATTTACTAACGGTCACCGGCATAACTTCGCTAGTGAAGGAGATAGACTCTAGCGGTGCACTCTGGCGACTGGATTTTACTGAATGTTACCTCTTGCGTCAGACTTGCCTTTGCAACCTCAGACCAGGCAATAGACTAGATTGGAGTTCCTAAAAAAATAGTTGAAAAGTCCCAAAAAACACTAACATCTTTTCCTTTTTCAGGATGATAGGCTGCAAAAGAGTGTAAAATGTTTTTGGGTTACCTGGCTTCCCCCCTACATTTCCTAACATAAACTATACACTGGGCTCATGTGTAGGGCAATATAACAACTCTATTTTATTTTATTAATTAGTGTAATGTATTTGCTGCAACATTTATGTCCATTCAACTTCCCGCCGTATGCAAATTAGGCAGCGCTAGCGCAACTTCGATTAGTTTGGCGCAGTAATGCTATCGCAACTGCGCCAGCGTTCGGTACCCTGGACACAACTTCGGATTTTAGTTAATTAGCGTTGTCCTGGCAAATCTATGCTTGGCAAAGTGTTGTGATGTGAGCGAAGCCATCGCTGGTGAATTTTCTGAGGTTAGTGAATTTGCCCCTAGGACTTTATCAGTTTAGGGAATTCTATATACAAATTTCCTCTTATCATGCATGAAGATGTCTTATAAGCAGATTCTACATGTGTGATTATTAAATTCTGATGCTTATTGTGCTGGTTTCTATGCTGCCATACACCAATAAGTACTAATTAGGCTTGGGCGACTTTGACCCATTACGTTTCGACAAAATTTCACCCCCGTCAAACGTCGCCAAAGCCCATTAAAGTCATTTTTTGACGTGCAGCAAATTTTTTGACCTGCAGTGAATAAGCAGAAAAGAAGATGGGGCATCTTTAGAGGCACAGATCTTTACTGTTAAAGGGTTATGGTCCCCTTCGGCTGGTACAGAAGGCCAAAACATAATGCACAGCATTTCTAGCCTACTTCTTTAGTTAAGCTTTAGTTCTCCTTTTTAGGGTTGTTCACCTTCCAAACACTTTTTTCAGTTGAGTTATTTTCAGATCACTTCAATTTTAGAAAAAAACGTTCACAAATAAAAACTGGAAAGTAATTGGAAAACTCTTTATTCTGGTGAGCTGTCTGAAACAGGTTTTAAGGACATCTATAGTAATAAGTCAAATCAACCGGACTTGCTGTATTTTCTTTTTCCCTTTTTCCTTTTCTTTTTCAAGGAAAAGCAAAATTCAGCAAGTCCAGTTGATTTTGCTCTATAACTATAACTATATATATTAACTATAGATATACAATGACCTGGATGAATGAGACCTGATTAGTAGTGACCAGATCCGAACTACAGATCAGTGTAACCTGGTGTAGAGCAAAGCTTTAGATAAGTATGTGTAAAAGGCTGGGAAGTGATTTGACATGAGTTGCACACTCCTAGGGGGCAAATTCCCCAATCGGTGAAAATGTGGCAGTGACAGTTTCACAGCCATTGCAACACTTTGCCAGGTGTAAATTTGCTAGGATAATGGCAATTCCCTAAAGTGCAAAGTTGTGTCCAGGGCGCCGAACGCTGGTGAATTTTCGCTATTGTTACTTCGGCAATCAAAGCAAAGATGCACTAGTATTGGCTAATTTGCATATGTGGGAAATGATAAAGTTACATGGACGTATATTTTGCAGCAAATACATTACATAACACAAGTCCAAGGAACCTTAATAAATAAAAAAGAGTTGTTATAATGCCCTACACATGAGCCCAGTGTATAGTTTATGTTCCATATGTTAGAAAATGTAGGGGGGAACCCAGTTACCCAAAAAAAAATTTATGGACCTTTGCAGGCTATCACTCAGAAAAAAGTAAAAGTCGCCAGCATTTTTTGGTACTTAGAACAATTTTGCACTAAAAATTGAGGAAGTCCTATGCACTGCACTTCGGCTGGTCTGAGCTGGCGAAGGCAAATCTGGTGAATGAGGTAACCTTCAGTGAAATCCACATCTTAGTGAATTTGCGGAGTTACGTCCGTTCGCCAGAGCAAAAATTCGCCTGTCGTTAGAGTGCGAAGCAACGCTAGCATCTATCTCCTTTGCTAGCGAAGTGACGCCTGTACCTTGTTAGGGAATCGGCGAAGTTCCGAAATGACGTCACGCAGGCGAATTTAGTTAGTCACTTCACTCTTTAGGGAATCTGCCCCCTAATGTGTTTGCTTAATCATGGGAATTCTGGAAAAGAAGTCACATATTGCTTTGCATACTACATGCAGAGGAAAAGGCCCACACTACACAGAATAACACAAGCAAGGGCAAAAGTAGTCTCTAGCTGGGAAATGTTGAGCACCTTAACAGAAAGTGGGCATCAATTCTTTATTTTGAAGAAAATGTAACTTCTTTCCCAAATCCAGTCCTTTGGTTAGCCCTTCAGCATTTTTAATGCATCACAAGAATTGGGCAGGTGGTCAGTCATAGCTGGGCATGGCCATGCTTAATAAGGCCTTGGGTTGGAGCAATGGGGCATGGCCAAAATTCTGTTCATAATCTCGAGGTTGACATTTTTGTAAAATTCCTACCAGTTACAAATGCCTTGTTCGCTGTTTGTACTCTCCTCTCTGTGTGACACAAAGTCCCCATCAAACACACCAGACGTAGTGGCATCAAAAGATCGACATATAACAATAAGCTTTTCCTATTGAAATATACCTATATGTGCAACTGTTGATGTTATATTTATTGTTCTCCACTGAATCACCATACTGTATATAAAATGAAAGTATCCATTTACATTATTTATAACAGAATCAGCATAGTATTAAAAGGTGCACAAGAGAGAAATATTTGAAAGGCTAAAGCACATTTGCAATGGCCATGACAAGTAGGTGAATATATAAATAGCAGCACAGCTTATATCCTATTATAAAAATTTGAAAGGAAACAAAAGCCCTCCTAAAATAATGTGTCTAGAAATGCTTGACTGCAGTCAAAGTATTTATTGTGCCTCTAGGTGCAGTAATGATCCATATCCATAATTTTCAGGAGGTTTTTAATAACCCCCTGGGGGTTATCACCTCCAGAACCTGGTATATAATTCAGAGAGACCCCCCCAAAATATGGGAGGGTTAACAGGTCTAAGTTGTTTCTGTTACTGTTTGATTTTTGTTTTCTAGGACAGCCTACTTACTGCCTGAGGCTTGCACATGCTCAGTGTGCTTTGGGTCATTAGAAAATATCAAAACGTTACTAGAACATTAACATTTGTTCAACAAGCCTAAATTTTAACCCAAATAAGTAAAAGAAAAAGGTCTGATCCATCAATATGGAAGCCAACGCCAAGATTCTGAAGCCAACACTTACATAATTAAGGAGGTTATAGATGGCTCTGGTAAGACAAAATGCGGAGGACTGTGCATTTACATTAACAAAGCTTGGTGTACGAATACTGTCATTATTGGATACTGCTTAGCTAACCTGGAGTTTTTCATGGTGAAGTGTAGAATGTTTTATTTGCCGAGGGAATTCACCTCTATAATTATAACTGCTGTTTACATTCCCCTGGATGCTGATGCTAAATCTGCTATGAAAGAACTGCATGCAGCTAGTAGCATACAACAAATGGCTCACCCAGAGGCTGCATTTATTGTGGCTGGTGACTTTAACTTATAACCTCAAAACAGTGCTCCCCAAATTTCACCAACATGTTTCCTGCAGTACCAGAGGTGAAAAAATGTTGGATCATGTGTATACAAACATCGCTGAAGCTTACAAAGCAACCCCCCACCCCCACCTGGGGCAGTCTGATCACCTTTCTTTGTTTCTTACACCTAAATACACTCCACTCATTAACCGTGTGAAACCATCAGTGAAAACCAAAGTGTGGCCAGTGGGGGTAGATTCGGTACTCCAACAGGTTTAAAGATACGGACTGGAGTAGGTTCGCCTCTAATGCTACTTGTGGCTCTCTTGTAAATAGTGGGGCTCATTTATCAACACTGGGCAAATTTGCCCATGGGCAGTTACCTATAGCAACCAATCAGTGATTAACTTTTTGAAGCCAGCTACAAGTAGAACAATGTATGCATCAATTTGATAGGTTGCCATGGGTTACTGCCCGTGGGCAAATTTGCCCAGTGTTGATAAATGACCCCCATTGATTCTTACACCCATTCAGTATTAGAATACATCAACATTATAATTAATAGTGTCACCATAGAGAGACAGATTACTATATACCGTAATCAGAAGCCATGGATGAACAGGGAAGTGCGATTGCTGCTGAGGACACGCGACAGGGCCTTTAGATTGGGAGATGCACAGGCCTATAGTACATCCAGAGCTAATCTGAAGAAGGGCATTAAGAAGGCTAAGCACGAGCACAAGCTGAAGGTGGAGGAACACTTTGTTAACTCCAACTCCCGACGTATGTGGCAGGGTATTCAGGCCATTACTGGTTATAAGTCTTATAATGCAAAATCAATAGTTATGGATCTGTCCTTCTTGGATGAGCTAAATGTCTTTTATGCCCATTTCGATAAGGACAACTTGGAAAAAGCTGTCAAAACATAATACTCTCTGATCATCAGATCCTTACATTCACACCTGCAGATGTTTATAATGCACTGAGCCAAATTAACACACGTAAGGCTGCTGGCCCTGACGGCATCCCTGGATGTGTGCAAAGAACATGTGCTGGGCAGCTTGCTGGAGTTTTTACTGACATTTTCAATCTGTCCTTGGCCCAAGCAGTAAATAAAAACTGGGTAAATAGATAGACTGTGCAAAATAAAAAATGTTTCTAATATAGTTAGTTAGCCAAAAATGCAATGTATAAAGGCTAGAGTGATTTGATTTATAACAAGTCAGTCAGAACACTACTTCCTGCTTTTCAGCTATCTTGGTTTACACTGACTGGTTACCCTGGCTACCAGGCAGTAACCAATCAGAGACTTGAGGGGGGCCACATGGGTCATATCTGTTGCTTTTGAATCTGAGCTGAATGCTGAGGGTCAATTGCAAACTCACTGAACAGAAATGTACCATGTGGCCCCCCTTCAAGTCGCTGACTAACTCAGAGTTATAGAGCTGAAAAGCAGGAAGTTGGATTCTGGCTGTTTTATTAGACATCTGTTCACTCCAGCCTTTATATATTACATTTTTGGCTAACTAACTATATTAGAAACATTTTTTATTTTGCACAGCCGATCTATTTACCCAGTTTTTATTTTCACACTGAACTATTCCTTTAAGACTACCTCCATAGTGCTGGTGCCGAAACACTCATCTCCGATGCGCCCAGTAGCACTTACACCTATTGTTATAAAGTGCTTTGAACGGTTGGTCCTGGCACACCTTAAGAAGTGTATACATTTGACCCTTACCAATTTGCATATCGAAGCAATAGAAGTACAGAGGATGTAGTATCTGCAGCGCTGCACTGTGTGCTCTCACATTTGGGCAATACGAACACATATTGATTTTATCTTGGGATTTAACACTGTTGTTCCTTCCAAGTTAACCACTAAACTTAGGGATCTTGGAATCAATGTTCCCCTCTGCAATTGGATTATGGATTTTTTGACCAATAGACCCCAGCATGTTAAGTCTGGTTACAGCCTCTCCACCACCATCACACTCAATATGGCCGCGGCTGTGTGCTGAGCCGGTTTTTTTACTCCCTCTTCACTCATGACTGCAAGCCTATGTATGGATCCAAGTTTGCGGATCACACCACGGTGATTGGACTCATCAGGAACAACAATGAATCAGAGTACAGGGCAGTGGTTCAGCACTTAGCTGTTTGGTGCACTGATAATAACCTGCTCCTCAATACAAGTAAAACTAAGGAGCTTATTGTGGACTTTAGGAAGGAGAAGGGTGACACACAAAACCCCATCCGTATTAATGTAATGGCTGTTGAACGTGTCACCAGCTTCAAGTTCCTTGGAATTCATATCTCTGAGAACTTGTCATGGACAATCAACACCTCCAGCCTTGTTAAGAAAGCCCATCAGCGACTTCTTCCTGAGGACAAGGTTTAGGCAGGGGCAATCCTGGCCCCTCCATTGCCTGAGGCAGCAGCAGTTTCCGCCGCCCCCTCCCCCATGCTCTTACCTTTTTGTACCTGAGGGTGTCCAGGGGGGTCCATGAGGGCGGCAGAGAGGAACAGTACGTTAGCTCAGAGAGCCTAACTGTGCTCTCTGTGCTAGAAGAGCCGGAAATTCGGTTCTTAAAGTACCAGGAGCGCCATTTTCGCTGCCACTGGTAACTAGTGGGGCACTGCCGTCTGAGGCGACAGCCTCAACTCGCCTCATTGGCGAAGCGCCCCTGGGTTTAGGAACAGTTTTTTCCCCACAGCAGTTTCCCTTCTGAACCATGTTGTAGCGCCAAGTATTTTAAATTGTCATGATTCCATTCTCTTCTTCTTTCCCAATAACCATGTCTGTATCTAATTCAATACTTTTGTTTTTATATTGTCAATTGTACACCTGTTCATATTGCTCCCTATTTATTTGTACATAATCTACTACAAATTACATTGCATTTTATGGTACATTGTACTATATTGAATATTATAAATATATTTATATATATTGCAATTGCTGCTTCTTGCACTACTGATTGGATGCTAAACAACATTTCGTTACCCTGTATTTATATGTGTAATGACAATAAAGTTGAATCTAATATAATTTTACTAAATTTACTAAAATACAAATTTTCTCATTATCTCAATAAAAAAGCCTTTCAAACTCCCATACATGATTTGCCTTATTTATCATAAAAAAACACGTCAAATTTGGTTAGGAAAAAAAATCGAAAAATTTGTGTTTTTGATAAAAAAAAAAAATAATTCCAGGTTTATGCCAAAAATGCTCAAATTTTTCGTGATATTGCTTGAAAACCCAATTTTTGGACAAAACTCAGTGCAGACTGGGATATCTTCAAATTTGACATGGGACATTTGCCATTGACTTCTACAGGACCTCGACAAGTTGGAGATGAAGTATTTTCAGATTCAGCAGCCTCAGGGTATTATAAATCTTGATAAATCCAAGATTTTTTTCCTCCAAAATATGTGCTTTCTAGTGAAATAAACTCAAACTAGTTAGTTAAACTCAAACTCACACTATCTATTGTTATTAGCTACGTATGCAGGAATCCCAATTAGCTTGCTTAACATATATTCCCCCAACAGTAGGCAATGCACTTTCCTCTCGAGGACCCTACAGCGACACTTGGACACATTTCGCCCTTATCTTATCGTCGGAGGGGATTTTAATATGACTTTTTCCCAAACGATGGATCGCTCCCAACGGGCATCCAATCAACCTTCCCATAACATGTCCAAGAAATTTCGACAGTTATTGAGACAATTTTCTCTATTTGACGCATGGAGAATCAATCATCCCAATGAGAAACAATTCACATTTTATTCTAACCCGCACAAACTCCATACACGTATAGATTACTTCTTTATTTCGCATCCCTGTTTAACACTTCACTACTCCACAGACATACTCCCCATTACTTGGTCCGATCATTCCCCTATTACTTTGCACTTGCACCTTACCACACCCCCACGCAGGGAACCCCACTGGCGTTTAAACGCGACAATACTACATGACGCTGAGGCGGTTACTATAATTGAGGAAGCATTGCAAGAATACTTTCAACTGAATATGGATTCAGTGCAATCTCTGCCGATTTTGTGGGAAGCTCACAAGGCTACTATTAGAGGTAGATTTATAGCTCTTACTGCACAAAAGAGGAAGTTATACTCTAACTCTTTCACTGATCTTCAAGCCCAACTTCGCACATTGGAGAGGTCTTATAATATTCAAAATTCGGCCACTGTGCTGTCGCAAATTCTACAAGTGAGAAATAAACTTAAGGCAGCCAAATATAAAGATGTAGAGAAAGCTATAGTTTGGACTAAATTGAAATATTATGAGAAAGGGGAAAAGCAACACACACTTCTAGCGAGAAAACTTAGAGAGCAAAAGGCTTCCTCTAGGATAACTGCTATAAAGACCCCGACAGGACAGTTAACTTATAACCCTGATCAAATAGGACAGATATTTCATAACTATTATCGCCAGTTATACAATCTAGATCTACAATTGCCTGTTAGTAATGCCCCAGATTCTGACCCTATTACGGATTTTCTGACGGAAGCTAATCTGCCAAAATTCACGGATTTGGACCTACAGGCCCTTAACCGGCCCATTACTGCGGAGGAGATAGCAATGACGCTTAAATCGATGCCAAACGCTAAAACCCCGGGGCCTGACGGATTCCCCTATGAGTACTATAAGACCTTTCTCCATATTTTTTCACCTTTTCTTACAAAACTGTTCAATGACTATCTTAACGGTAATCCTATCCCACATACCGATCTCACTTCATACTTAGCTTTGATTCCTAAGGAGGGTAAAGATGCAACATTGTGCTCCAATTATAGGCCAATAGCTTTACTAAACTCTGACTTAAAGTTATTCTCCAAAATCCTTGCCAATCGCTTAGCTCCCATTATGCCACGCCCCATTCATAACGATCAAGTAGGTTTCATTTAGGGCCGTCAGGCGGGAGACAATACCAGGAGGACCATAGATCTTTTGGAGATTGCCCGTAAACAGAAACGACCAATGCTTCTACTTAGTCTCGACGCCAAAAAGGCCTTTGATCGCTTAAGTTGGTCTTTTCTGTTTGCTCTTTTGCGTCATCTGGATTTGTCAGGCCCCTACCTAACAGCACTTAATAGCCTGTATAGCACTCCTTCCACTTATCTCAAAATTCCTGGCCAGGCTCATAGTCCAATCCCTATTTCTAATGGTACGAGGCAGGGATGTCCCCTCTCCCTTTTACTGTATGCCCTTAGCATAGAGCCTCTGGCTGCGGTTCTCCGGAACAACATTGATGTCTCTGGGGTACAGGTCAATTGTAAACAGTATAAGTTGTCTTTGTTTGCTGATGACGTGTTATTTACCATTACTAACCCTTTGTTAACCTTGCCATCTTTACACAAAATACTGGAGCTGTATGGCAGTCTTTCTGGACATAAAATCAATATGAGCAAAACGGAAGCCTTACCAGTACACATACCGCCACTGACTTTAGAAACTCTGAAATCTAAATTTAAATATAACTGGAAATCGACCTTCATCACTTACCTGGGTACTAAACTTACTCCCTCGTACGACCAACTGTTCTCCCAGAACTTTACACCTCTTATCGCTCAAACGAAAGCTATCTTACAAAAATGGAATACTCATTCTCTCTCTTGGTTCGGAAGAATTGCTGCTTTAAAGATGAACATTCTCCCTAAATTTTTATATCTTTTTGAAACGCTTCCCATTTCAATTCCCCGTAGAACTCTCCAGGATATCCAGACCTCATTCCACAATTTTATCTGGGGAAATAAACGGCATAGGATTTCTAGGAATACACTGATGACTTCACTCAAACAGGGAGGCCTAGGTGTCCCATCCCTCCGGCGATATTATGAAGCATCCCATCTCAGACAACTATTGGCCTGGTCTTGCTGGGACTCACACACTGTTTGGGGACAAATTGAGAACGAGCAGCTCTCAGGGATTCATCTTAATTCTTATATTTGGTCTTCCCATAGGCCACCAGTCTCTGTATCAAATTTTCTACGCTCTACTCAACACACCCTGGGTGTATGGAACACTCTGAAACATAGATTTCGCTTGACCTCTGCTTACTCTTTGAATACTATTTACCTGAACAATGCGGACTTTTATCCGGGCACACTGCAGGAGTTTTGCTCTCGATGGCAGAAAACTGCCTTACATACGATCAAGGACCTTTTGTCTCCCACTAATTCGATTCTCACTTTCGGAGAAATTTCCCAGAAAGCCCCATTGGTCCAACTTCGATTATTCGAATATTTCCAATTGAGACACTTTCTGCTCCCTTATATATGACAGGCCGAATCTTCGGCTCCTCTACCTTTCGAGCTTCTGGCTAGACCAGGCTTACCACAAAAAGGTCTAATTTCCAGAATCTACAAATTGCTGATGGACGTTCCACCGGACGATCACTCGAAGCACCCATATATGCTCAAATGGGAAGGGAGCTTGCAACAACAACTGAGCGCGGAGGACTGGTCCGCAATTTGGTTCAACGCCCAGAGAATGGTCACCTGTACCAGACAGAAAGAGAGCTTATATAAAGTACTCATGAGATGGTACCATACACCAGACAAGCTTCACGCTCTCTTCCCGGATCATCCGAATGTTTGTTGGAGGCAATGTGGTGAAGTTGGGACTTTACTTCATACTTTTTGGTCTTGTGCTAAATTGCAGAACCTATGGGATGATATTGAGAAATTACTAAACAGAGTCACTAACCTTACCTTACCCAAAGATATTTTGACGTTTCTTTTAGGGAAACCTTTCCCTCGGCTGTCCAGACAGTCACAGACCTTAGTTAATCAGATTCTAACGGCGACTAGATTAGCCATAGCAGCCAAATGGAAAGCTTTAGATCCTCCGACTTTGTCTGACGTGATAATCCGGGTAAATAATAATCGATTCTTCGAAGAGAGGATGGCCTTCCTCCAAAACAAAACCCAGAATTATTTAAAGGTCTGGTCTGCTTGGATACTCGAGGGTTTGGCAGAATGAGACTTCTCAACTTGTACTATACCCATGAAAGTCTTTGCTTATTTCCCTTCTTTTTGCAGAAGTCTTTTTCCTATGCTGTTGTTATTAGCCTTACTGGAGTTAACTGTCCTCGGCTGTTTATTTTTGTACCTCTATCCCCTCCCTCCCTCCCTTCCTCCCTCCCTCCCTCCCTCTTTCTTTAATCTTTATTCTTTTCTCACTCCCCTCCCTGCCCTACTTTCTGTCTACCCTCCCCTCTTTTCTTTACTTCTTTCCTTTAATCAATCTTTTTTATTGAAGAGGCCTTATGGAACTAGCAACTGTTTCACATTGCTTGCGATGTGCTGTATTATTTTGTAAGGCCTATGATTGTGTATGTCTCCTTTTTTTTTTTCTAATAAAAAATTTAAGTTACAAAAAAAAAAAAACTCAAACTCAAACTAGTTAGTTCATTCAGACTTTAATAAATTAACTTATTGCTAACTATGCAGCAGCGTAATTTTTATATGTCTGAAGTTTTAAAGAGACTGGATTTGTTGCGGCCATTGCAAATGTCTTGGACCTTGAAATATTTTTTTCATGTGTACCTTTTAATGCTAGCCTCATTTTGTTATATTGTATTGTAATTGTAGTAGTTGCTTTATTTATTTGGGTGTCCAGTATTTTACAATATGTTAACCTGACCAAATTACATTAGTGCCATGTCACATTATGGATTTGTATTAAACTGCTTTAAATGGCTCAATGCTTTGTGTGAGTGTTACAATGCATGAAACTTGTTGTTTACCCCGTAGAAACCATTAAAATAATTTTTATCTTCTATATGGCACAGGCCAACTGAGGGGACACATAAAATACATCTGGAATCTGAGCAATGAGCCCTGCATCACCCGTTATACTGGCATATTTTATTGGTGTCCAGTTTTGGTGCAAGCAGATTAAATCTTACTCTTAAACGTCAAAATTATTTATTTAAAAGGTAACCCCTATAAATGAATTAGATCACCTTATTATATGGGAACACATAAAAAAAACTGCATTCTGCCAGGCAGCAATTATGTGACTCCATCCCTGCATGATTTTTTTAAATCTGCTGCTATAGATAATTAGACCTAGAGCAAGCTGTGCACCTTTTAATAAGTTTGTTGTTAAACCCTTACATTTTTTTTCCTGCTGCAAATAACAGAGGGGCACTAGAAGCAGTTGGTTGTAAACTGTGCACGTTTATTACTTAAAACCATTACTCCACCAACTGTTTGTTGTTACACCCTCACATTTTTTTTCCTGCTGCAAACAAAAGAGGGGCACTAGAAGCAGTTGGTTGTAAACATTACACGTTTATTACTTGAACCCATTACCTCATGTTTGATGTTGCACCCTAACATTTTTTTCCTGTTGCAAACAGGGGGATACTAAAAGCAGTTGGTTGTATCAGTGTAAAACTGTCAGTTTGAGTCAGCTATTTAAAAACCCTTTGCCAAATAGGATTAAGTTACTAGAAAAACAGGTATGGGACCTCTTATCCAGAATGCTCAAAACCTGGAGTTTTCTGTTTAACAGATTTTTTCTGTAATTTGGATCTTTATAGCTTAACTGTACCAGAAAATAATGTAAACATTAAAATAACCCAATAAGCTGGTTTTGCTTCCAAAAAGGATTTCAGTTAAGGGGCGAATCTGACCCATTTCCCATAAAACTCACGAAACGGCGAAAAAATGCATTAAAGTCTATATGCAACCATTTTTTTGGCAGGTGACAATTTTTTTTACAGCGCAAAATTTTTTTTGCAGAGACAATGTATCACACTGTCACCTATTGAAGTCTATGGGCTTCTTTTTCGTGGTGAAAAAATTAGCTCATCACTATTAATTATATCTTGGACCAAGTACTAGCCATTGATTAATTATTACAGAGAAAAAGGAAATCATTTTTAAAAATTTTAATTATTTGATTGAAATGGTGTCCATGGGAGACGGCCTTCTTGTATTCAGGAGCTTTCTGGATAACAAGTTTCCGGATAACAGATCCCATACCTGCAATAACAAAAATGTTAAGGTGAAAAAAATTTAGAGCACAAAAGAATATTTATGTAGTTGATTCAATAAATATCCAGTTTTGTATTATCAGTAAAATTTCCCAAAGGAAAAAAAAAATACTACAAAAGGCCACTGGCTTTAAGCAATAGAAATAAGCAATATAAATAAGCATACACATTACACTTTCACACTGAAGCACTATTCCAAGTTTAAGCTTAAGGCAATGCTTTAGTTTGTATCATTTTTGAATCTTTAGTCCCATCTCATAAAATATACAATTGGATCTGATGTTTTAGCTTTCTGCAGATAAAAGGCTCTGTAATAAAGCAACAAAATGGTATTTTCCCACTGCCAAAGGCTCAGATGCGCTGAGCTTCATTTGGTGTAGCTGTTGGCATGCTGCCATATATGCTTGCTGACTTCATGCAACCGCAGCTAAAGGCTAGATAATCAGGATCATTTTGAGTTCATTGCACAATACTTGTCCCCCAGGAACTCTATTCAGATTAAATCAGTCATAGTAACAATGATTTTATGAGTAAGTAATAAAGAGAATAGTCAATTGTGAAAGACACAATTATTAGTAGCTGTCCTGTGCATGTTTGTGTCGTTGGAACAATGAGGACATGAGTCATGCATTAACTGGAGATAAAAATACAGCTAGTCCCTAATTGGTATCTGAACAGCTTTATAAACATCATCGGTAAACGGATAGATTGAGAATGAAGCAGAAGTTGAAAGTAGACATGCATAGAGTTAAACAGACATCGCCGCTGATGATGATTGGCAACATACAAACACAGAATTCTCAGGATGCTTTTTCCATGCAGACATCCTTACAAAAAAGCACATTAGTACTACAGTATATGATGTCCATGTAAAGGCACCAAGGGGTATGTCTGGAACCCCCAAGCAGCAAATGAAGCTGAGCTGGATTCAGCAGGGAGGTATGGCTTGTAAACAGCAATGGGAACTGCTAAGCCGCCATTTACAGTCATAATTCCAACCAAATCCACATCTTCAGTCAAGTTCTGTAAAGTGCCTAATGCAGAATTTGGAAGTTACATAGTTGAATAGTTACATAGTTAAATCGGGTTGAAAAAAGACAAAGTCCATCAAGTTCAACCCCTCCAAATGAAAACCCAACATCCATACACACACCCCTCCATACCTTCACATAAATTATATATACCTATATCTATACTAACTATAGCATTTAGTATCACAATAGGCTTTGATATTATGTTTGTCAAATAAATCATTCAAGCCATTCTTAAAGGCATTAACAGAATCAGCCATCACAACATCACCCGGAAGTGCATTCCACTACCTCACTGTCCTCACTGTGAAGAAGTTGCTTCAAATGAAAGTTACTTTCCTCTAGTCTGAAGGGGTGGCCTCTGGTTAGGTGATCCTCTTTATGGGTAAAAAGGTCCCCTACTATTTGTCTATAATGTCCTCTAATGTATTTGTAAAGTGTAATCATGTCCCCTTGCAAGCGGAAAAATGGCAAGCGCCATTTTTCCAGAAAAAACAACCTCAACCTTGACAGTCTACCCTCATAATTTGTCTTCCATCTCTCTAACCAGTTTAGTTGCGCATCTCTGCACTCTCTCCAGCTCATTTATATCCCTCTTAAGGACTGGAGTCCAAAATTGCACTGCATACTCCAGGTGAGACCTTACCAGGGACCTATAAAGAGGCATACTTATGTTTTCATCCCTTGAGTTAAAGGAGAACTAGACCCTAAAAATTAATATGGTTGAAAATTCTGAACTTATTGCACCAGCCTAAAGTTTCAGCTTGTCAATAGCAGCAATGATCCAGGACTTCAAACTTGTCACAGGGAGTCTTCATCTTGGAAAGTGTCTGTGACACTCACATGCTCAGTGGGCTCTGAGCAGCTGTTGAGAAGCTAAGCTTAGGGGTCATCACAAATAATCAAGCAGAAAATGAAGTCTGTCTGTAATATAAGATGATGCTACAGGGCTGATTATTAAATTCTGATGTTAATTGCACTGGTTTCTGTGTTGTCATGTAGTAATTATATGTATTAATTACTAATCAGCCTTATATTGTGACATTTCTATTCTGTGTGTACTGCATATTGTGAGTGGCTCCCTAAGCTCAGTAAGTGACAGCAGCACAGAGCATGTGCAGTGAATCAGCAGAAAAGATCTTTACTGCTAAAGGTCTGTGGTTGCCTTGGGCTGGTACAGAAGCACAAAGCATAATGTACAAAATTTCTAGCTACTTCTTTAGTTAAGCTTTACGTCTCCTTTAATTCCATTTTTTATGCAAGACTGAACATTATTTGTTTTAGTAGCCACAGAAAGACACTGCCTGGAATTTGACAACTTGTTATCTACAAAAACCTTAGATCCTTCGCAGTTAAGCAAACCCACAACACACTGCTATTTAATGTATAACTTGCATTTATATTATTTATGCCAAAGTGCATAACCTAGCATTTGTCAACATTGAACCTCATTTTCTAGTTTGCTGCACAGTTTTCCAATTTAGTCAATTCACTCTGCAAAGTGACAGCATCCTGCATGGAACCTATAGTTCTGCACAATTTAGTATCATCTGCAAAAATAGAAACAGTACTTTCAATGCCCATCTCCAGGTCATTAATAAACAAGCTGAAAAGCAAGGGACCTAGTACAGAGCCCTGTGGTACTCCACTAACAGCACTGGTCCAATTAGAAAATATTCCATTTACCACCACTCTTTGCAGTCTGTCTTTTAGCTAGTTTTCTATCCAGGTACAAATACTATGTTCCAGGCAACATTCCTTAATTCAACCAGTAACCTTCTATGTGGCACTGTATAAAAAGCTTTAGCAAAGTAAATCACATCCACTGCCATTCTATAATGGAGGTCCCTGCTCACCTTCTCATAAACAGAAATTAAGTTAGTCTGGCAGGATCTATTATGCATAAAGCCATGCTGGCACAAACTCATAATAATTTGCTATGAAGTCCAGTATTTTATCCTTTATTGACCCTTGGAAAAGTTTTCCTACCACGGAAGTCAGACTAACTGGCCTATAGTTTTGAGGCTGAGAACAGGATCCCTTTTTGAATAGCGGCACCAACAATTTGCCAGTCTCTTGACACCATGCCAGACCTCAATGAATCCTGAAAAATTAAGTAAAGAAGTTTGGCAATCACAGTGCTAAGCTCGTTAAGTACCCAGGGATGAATACCATTTGGCCCCGGACCGATTAGTTGTTACTAGAATTGGGACTATTAAGAAGGAAACCTTCATTAACTGGTTCATCATTTGTGTAGACAGACGAAAAATATGAGTTCAGAATCTCAGTTTTTTGTTCACATGAACCAGCTGACCCCCCCTCTGATATTATGGGTCCCACCCCTTCCTGCTTCACGTTTTTACTATTAACATATTTAAAAATATATATTTTTTTTACTGCTTGCTGCAATATCCTTTTACATATTTTATATATATATTTTAGGTTGCCTGATAGCTTTTTTGCATGATTTGGACTCCTTGGGGCAAATTCACTGAAACGCGAAGTGACTAACTATAGCGCAAATTCGCCAGCGTGACATCATTTCGTTACTTCGCCTATTTACTAACGGGTGCTGGCGTAACTACGCTAATTCACTAACTTGCGGATTTTCATGAACGTTAACTCTTGCGCCAGACTTGCCTTCGCCAACTGAGACCAGCCAAAGTGCAATAGAGTAGATAGGGCTTGCTTCAAAAAAAGTTTTTAAATTTTCTAAAAAAAAATTTCTAAGTCCCAAAAAAACGCTGGCATCTTTTTCTTTTTATGGGTGATAGGCTGAAAAATATTGTACATTTTTTTGGGGGTAACCTTCTTCCCCCCTACATTTCCTAACATATGGCACCTAAACTATACAGTGGGCACATGTATAGGGCAAAATAACAACTCTATTTTATTTTATGAACCTTTCCCAGCTTGTGTAGTGTAATGTATTTGGTGCTACACATACGTCCATTGTACTTTAACTTGGCACCAATACTTCTATTGAACCAAAAAGGTTTTGCTTTGCAACAATGTTCCTTGCTTACAAGGGGAATATACTGAAATGTTTATTTATTAAGCAGAATTTTAAAGACATCCCATTTTTGTTCTGTGTTTAACCCTGTGAAAAGCATTTCCCACTTAATATGTTGCAGAGATGCCCTTATCCTGTCAAAGTTTGCACGTCTGAAATTTAGCGTTTTAGTTACTCCCTTATAGAATTTCCTCTGCAACAGAATCTCAAAGGCTCAAAGGAGACCATGTTATGATCACTATTCCCTAAATGCTCACCCACACAAATGCTAGAGATGAGTTCAGTATTATTAGTTATTACAAGGTCCAAAAGAGAGTTATTCCTAGTAGGTTCTTGAACGAGCTGGAATAAAAAGTTGTCATTCAGCATATTTACAAACCTACTAGCTTTTTCTGTCTTGGCAACCCCATTACCCCAGTCAATGTCTGGATAATTGAAGTCACCCATAGTAATAACTTGACCTAGTTGCAAAGCTGCTTCTATTTGTAAGATTAGCTGGGCTTCATTCTCGTCACTTATACGAGGTGGTTTATAGCATACACCAAAGATAATTTTCTTTGTAACCTTTTGCCCAGTTAAAATCTCTACCCAGAGGGATTCCACGCTCTCACCAATGTCAGCAATGGTTATTTCTTTAGTGCATGGATTTATTTCAGGCTTTACTTAGTGGAGAATTATATCTTAATTGGTATTAGTTTGTTTTCCTTGTAACAGAGGGACCTCCTTAGCTGGTAAATGGTATGCCCCTTGTTTGCTTGAAATTTGTATTACTTAGTGGAGTATTATATCTTAATTTGGTATTAGTTTGTTTTCCTTGTAACAGAGGGACCTCCTTAGCTGGTAAACGGTATGCCCCATCTACCCTAGCTTACCCATAATTATTTATCTCACCCCCCACCTTGCCTAGTTTAAACACTCCTCCAACCTCTTAGCCATTCTTTCCCCTAGCACAGTGGACCCCCTTCCATTGAGGTGCAATCTGTCATGACTGTATAGGTTGTACCCCAAGGAAAAATCAGCCCAGTGCTCTAGGAACCCAAACCCTTCCTTCCTACACCAAGACTTGAGCCACACATTTAGCTCCCTAAGCTCCCGCTGTCTTCCTAAACTTGCAAGTGGCACAGGCAAAATTTCTGATTTCTTATTTTGTACGAAGACAGTTGGGTCATGCCCAGCCCCACCCAATAATTTGTCTACCCAATCAAACACATGCCAAACCACATATTGAGCCACATGCCGAACCCTGGCACCAAGTAACCACTTCTTACGATCTGTTAACATTCTGGGTCTGAAAGGGATCTTCTCTAGTAACTGATTGGAGTTCCACCCTTTGCCTGCCAAGCACGTACTCTGTACGTTCTGTCAGACAAGTGCTTTAACTGGCAAGCACGTACCTAGGACGTTCTGGCAGAAATTGGCGCAAATCCCACTGCAGAGACTTAACAGTGGTGACAGCCCCCTGGGAAATGAGGCTGGGGCCTGTCATGTCGGTCCTGCAACAGGATTGTTGCAGGGCTGACTTAAAATCGAAAGTAGCAGCATCTGCTGCACTTACTAGTTTCCTCCGGCTTGCTTCTGATTTCTCCTTCATTGTCGACTCCCACGCACTTTCTGGTTGCCAAGACTCTGCATAAACTTATATACACTTATATGCCTTCATAAACACTTATACACTCTTATACACTGTCACTCAACTTTAGAAAGTGTACACACATGTATACACAAAAAACTCAAAAAGAGGGGTTTTTCATTTTTTTACTCTTTCATTGTACCAATTTGTTGTTTTTTTTTTACCCCTAAAAACTGTTTATTTTGGCTGCATGACTATTGGTTAATTGATTTTGGCCACTAATTATGCTTTCGGATCAGTTATTTTGTTATTTCATTGATTTACACAATTTTTGTGGTTTATTGGTATTTTATTCCTGCCTAATTTTTCCTTATGTATCCTTAGTATAGTTTTGCTGTTTATTGTTTTGGTATAAAAAGATATATTTTACTTGTTTTGATCTGTCAGAATATGTACTTTCCAAAAATATATGGTGTTATGGGGGTCTTTTTACAGTTTGGTAGTCTTATGACACCTAATGCACAATTGGGGTTCTGTTTTCAGCAGCAGAGTTGGCAAGCATGAAAATTCATATGCACGTATTCATTTGGTGTTTATACATACCATATACTTTGGTAAATGTATGCATATTGGGCATCAAACTATTTAGTAGACCTCTGATGTCCAGGGTGATTTTTCTGTCACGGTTGGCACGCTAAATCCAGAACCGATGCCAAGCACCCTGGTCTCGGCTCGTGCTTCTGCCTGTAGCAGCCCCCTTTGGCCTAGGGAGGAGCCCCTCAGCTACTCAGATGCCGCCGGGTCTTATAACGAGAGGTACAAGGTGAGGGGTTCTGGACAAGCAGAGGGGCACAACTGTAAGGCAAAGTCTTTGGGGCAGAAGGTCGCGGTACAAGGCGTTAAATAGAATCGTAGTCAGATCAGGCCAGGTTGGGGCAGGCAGAGTACAAAAGAAGTCAGGCAGGCAGTGGTCAAACCAGGAAGTCAATCAGAAGGGTTAAGAAGAAGAGGTAGTCGAATATCAGGCAAGGGTCAGGATACAGGAATTCAGGAAGTTTTGAGGTGATTTTTGGAAATGACATCAATTGCCAAATTTAGGAAAGGTTTGCGGCTAGGTGCTGGAGAAAGACATGCATACCCGATTTGGATACGGGGAAATGTGTACTTTCTGAATATATATGGTTTTCTGGGGTGAACGTACTTTTTTCTACCTTTGCCCCCCCCCCAAAAAAAAATCTATGTAAATGTGTTGATTTTGCATTATCTGGAATTACAGAACTGATAGCTCAAATGGGGTGTCTACATTTTGGGGCCCCTATATGCCACATGCTTAGGTATACCCATACATATTGGGCATCAAACTGTTCAGTGGACTCCTGGCAATCATAATTAGGTTGCTTTACATTGGTATCTAATGATGTGTGGGAGATATTATGCTGTAGATTGGAAGCTTTGAGGTCATTTTTTAGAAAAATTCTTAAATTTCTATAAAAAAATGATAACTTTAAGAAAGAATTGCAATCTGGTATTTTGCTGTACATAGATATATTTACCCATTTTTGATTTGCCAGAATCTGGTCTTTCTAATAGTGTAGTTTTCTAGGATAAACCTACTGTTAGTGGAGTGTTTGGCCTTGAAATCAGAAGTATGCCATTTGTGGAGCGGTGCTTTTGAAATGGTAGTGTACTGCCTGGAGATTTTAATATATACAGTGAGAAATCTCCATAAAACTACATATATACAGATGAAGCCACTTGGATTTGTGAGTTAAATGCGTCATGACTCAGAGTTAATTGAAGAAACTGTGTTATCTAAAGTTATCTTAACTCATTTAATGCATTTAACCTTTTCATTAGCATACCAAAGCACCATTGTTCACCATTGGTGAATGCTTTAATTAGATGGGATGTTGTGTCACAGTTTTCTGTGTTAAATGAGATAAATGGGATATCTGTGTTTAGTTATTCTGTGTCAAACAGACAAACCAAAGTGGCTGCATCTGTATATATATATTTGGTATTGGCACATTCAGGAGACATAGAACTTTTCAAACCAGCCGTGTTCTCGTACATAAAATAAATTATATTTCTGATATATGTGATTTTACTATGTGAAACATGATTTTTATTTCATTTTATTAGACACTTAGAAGCCTATATCTTTTTACAGAAGTGGAATTACACCAAAATTCTAGCATATTTTGAAAGCTCATGTTGTCCTGAAAACAAAAAAACAATATATTGTTTTCCTGGGTAAACTAAAAGACCCCTCCCCCCCCCTCCAGGAAAAGGCCCTTAAAGTGAAAGAGTACAAAATGTCTAAAAACTGCTTGGCAGTAGATGTTCACATTCAGGACAAAATGGCTGGCAGGGAAAGGGTTAAACTAGTTTGGGAATGGGCATTGAAAGCTCAAACCACTTGCAGCCACATATAAACTAGTTAAACATAGAGGTGCAAGAGTAAACAGGACAATTTAGCCAGCCATGTTAATGGCTAACATTTGAACTTAGCTAGTGCTATAGGCGGCTTCTACATATACTGTACATGAGACATTCACATATTTGAGACTGTCTGTGGCAGTAAAGCAAGAAAAAATAGGGGTGGTAGCAAGAAACAGAGATAAGGGAAATGTAATGGAAGGGCCGTACTAACTGTTCTTTCATTTCACCTAAAGATACAGGGATTGTTAGGGCTAGATAGGTGCCTAAAATAAACTGTAAAAACAAGTATTGTTTCACTATTTCTCTATTTCTGGCTATTTTCATTTATCTTTAGAATTTAGCAGGCTCCTTTTAAGGGATTTACTATTGAAACCATAGCTAGACAGGTCAGACACAAAACCTACCTAGGAACATCTCTATAATCTGTATATAATAAACAGTGCTTCATATGACGCACTAGAATGAAATTACCATTGGGCACGATTTTTAAAAGAATTAATGTAATATATGCTCCTATGCACCAATGCACCCCTTCTGCCTGCTCTTATTTGCATTTAAAAATTGTACCTTGCGCTTGTGCCTGTATTCGTACATAAGGCCTTATATCTTTTATATACAATACTTCCATCAAAAACTATTACATATAATTGTATTAACAATGATCAAGTATGTTATAATGTACACAGTACTAAGGTGCTGTAAATAAAGATGACATGGATCATATGATCAGCTATTTCAAACTAACATCTTTCTCACATTACATGTGCAGTAGTTATTTCTGGGACCATTTTTCATGCTCTGTTCTAAAGCCTCAAATGTACAATTGTATCAAATAACTTTATGTGTTTGGTCTTTAAGGTTGCCCTGTATTTAATAGAAAATCTACATATTTATCTTATACGTGGAATACCTACTACGCTACCATCCCTAATAGAAATAATATGAAGAAGAATCTCACATATGCATTTAAATTTGCTTAAACTTAGTGTTTTGGAGAATACAATAGAAAAATGGATGAGGATGTTTGGTGTTTAAGGTTACAATTGTATCAAATAACATTATACTGTACTGTATGTTTGATGTTTAAGGTTGCTCTGTATTTTATAGAAAGTCTACATATTTATCTTACACATGGAATACCTCCTAGTTTACCATTTAATAGAAATAATATGCATTTAAATTTGCTGAAAATTTGTGCTTTGGAGCACATAGAAAAATGGATGAGGGCATTTATAAGTTTTGTGGCAAAAGATGTACCATAACTAGAACAAATTATTCAGTTCAAAGGATCATCTGTACTGAAAGCGAACCTGGGCTGGTGCTGAATAATGATGCGCATGATAGGCTAACATTATGGAAATGTAAAAGCATGATCAAGTCTTGAGCCTA
Source organism: Xenopus laevis (assembly GCF_017654675.1). Classification (NCBI taxonomy): domain Eukaryota; kingdom Metazoa; phylum Chordata; class Amphibia; order Anura; family Pipidae; genus Xenopus; species Xenopus laevis. Next base: position 54,030,123 of record NC_054386.1, on the reverse strand, counting down.
ACTAACCATACATGTTAAGAATTTCTACAAGCTATATCATATCAGCAATCATCAAATTAAATGGCAATGAAAACTCAAGAATAACAGTAACAGTTTGAGCAGATGGAACTAAATTTCCACCGGATATCATCCTGGAGAGAAATCCATGCCAAAGAAAGCATTACCATATGGAGTGGATGTGTTATTCCAGGTAAAAACCAACAGATGTCTTGTTTTTGGAAAAAGTGTAGAATTCTGTTTAAAATCAGAAGAGGGCTATTCTTGTCTTTATTCTCTTCCAGTTATGGTTGATATATTTTGTTGGGTTTACAATTTTTACAGTTTTATAAAAAATAAGATTTGTAAAAATTTTACAATTATTTACAATTTGAGAAAGCAGGCTAGAGACAAACTATAGTCAACTTAAATTAACAAAACAATAATTTTGTCTGAAAATGCAGAAAACATTTGAGATGGCCTTTCCAAAGAGCAGGGTAGGATGCAAAGTGCAAAAAACTGGCACACACTGTCTTGTTATTTGCATCCTGCCTGGCACTTATAACTTTATGGAGCACAAAGACCTACACTTTCCGCATGAATATCATATTGTCTGGGGTTGGCAGTGCTGTTTTCTTTTTTTTGTAAGTCTTTATTTAGTTAAATTTTGTATTTTGGAGGGGTACAGAAGGGATAAAGTTGGGGGAACATAAAATATTCAAAGTGTAAACATTTTGATAACACACATTATACATTTCGTAATAAAGGTTCATTCACAGTATAGAACTTTTCTTTGACCTCCATCTACCTCGATAATATGTCTAAAAATTTTCTTCTATTTACCATTAACAGAACCTAGGCTTTCTCATGGGTACTGTACTGTTATTTTAACTGGAGGGGGGAAGGGGAATGTCAGGGGAGGAAGAAATGGGTAATGGGTGGAGGGGGGGGTGATGATTGGAAGCAGGTGATGATTTAATCCACAGTAACCACCTTTCCCTTATCCAGGCTTATTTTTGGTTTTTCCTTCCATCTATGACTCATTATGCCTTGGGTTAACCTATTCTTATTTCTTCTCCTTATTCTCACTCTTGTCTCATTTACATCTTATTTCCAGGTTCGGACTGGCCAGCTGGGTCCGGGAAAAAACCCGGTGGGCCCCAGCCTTGGTGGGCCCCTACGGCCTCTTTCTAATCAATTTGCCAGTGCGCTACAAAAATACATAATTTTTTACCAGGCAGGCCAACCAGGCATTAGTTAAAAACTCCAGTTGTGGGCCCCAACCAAATCAACAGAGCACTGGTAAGAGCCCTCTGTCCACACCAGCTGTTCGCATTACTATGCATCTGCTGATAGAGCTGTAACCCGTCCCAGTGGAGGCTTGGAGCCAAAGACCGAAATGTTGCGTCATCAGCTTTATGTGATTAATGGAGCCGTCTCTTTGATGCTGGTGGCTGGCCTGCGCTGTGCCCGCACGTAAATCCTACGTTTTAGGCAGCAGGAGACAGCAAACTTAAATCATCCCACATGCGCACTTCTATAGGTCCAGCTCTCTGATGGTAATGCTGCAGATGGGGATGGATTATTTAGTGTGTGAGTGTGAACAAGAGGAGACTGAGAGCAGAAGTGCAAATCTTGGCTTTGGCACATCAAACCAGAATTGACTGCCTATACTGAATCCGCTGCTGCAGCATTGCATTACATAAGGTGACACATGTAGTAAGTTTTTTTCATTTTACTATATTTTCATTTCCAATTTTAAGTGCCACTCTCTGAAAAAAACTCAACAGCTGACCTAGTATGATCACAAAAAAACAGAATAAGAATGAAACCTACTTAACAAGCGTATCTGGCCCAGGAAAATGCCAACAGAGCTGTACCATTATTTGCTTGACTTTTTTGAGCAAAACAATACAACTGGAAAATTGACTTGATGGTTGTACTTGAGTGAGAAGTTGGACTAAAGCTACAATGATACATGAAGTTCTGTGCAAAGAAAAAAAAGGGGTGATTCACTTTTAAGTTTACTTTTAGTATGTTATAGAATGGCTAATACTAAGCAACTTTTCAACTGGTTTTCATTATTTATTTTTTATAGTTTTTTTCAATTATTTGCCTTATACTTCTGACCCTTTCCATCTTTCAAATGTCACTGGCCCCATTTGATAAACAAATGCTCTGTCAGGTTACAAGTGTATTATGTTTTTGTATTTATGACTAATATTGTAATTTGAATTAATATTGTTACGCCATTCCAGGCACCCCAGTCCGACACTGCTTATTTCTCTAGCCTTTGTGTGTCTCTTTATTTATTTATTGTATTTTTAGCGTATTCCAGACTTTCCATACTTTCTCAAACTGTTTCATTGTCCCATTTTTTATTGCTATCATTTCTTCCATTGTTTTTGTTTCTGCCATTTCTCTCATCCATTGTATTTTCCCTGGTGCATCTGTTTTCCTCCAGAACTTTGGGATTGCCATTATAGCAGCTTGTAATATATGAATGATCAACTTATCTTTTATTGTATCCATTGTTAATGTATTTACATTAAAGATTATTGTTTCAATACAGTTTTTGTATGTTCTGGGTCTTAATGTCTCTATTGTTTCGAATACTTCTTCCGAGTAGCGCTTAATTTTCTCACAGGTATACCAGATGTGACTATAGGATTCTTCTTCCTTATTGCACCTCCAGCATGTCTTAGGAATATTGTATATTTTATGTAATATAGTAGGGGTTCTATACCACTTACTCAATTTACCACTAACCACTTAAAGTTAGCTTCTCACACTCTTATTGATCTTGAGCCTTTATGGGCTAATGTCATTATGTTTTCCCAAGTTTTTTCACTGAACTTAATGTTAATCTCCGTCTCCCATTTTCCTTTACACCATGTGTCTTTTCACTCGTGTTCCTTCTGTCAGTTTTTTATAACATTTCGCTAGAGGATGTTTTATTTGTGATTGCTGTAATATAGTTTTCCATTCCATCAATGGTCTAATCAATTTGTCGATACCTATAGTCTTTACATAATTAGCTACTTGTAAATAGTTTCCAGATCCATATCCTGTACACGTGAGTAGCTATGTAATATTTTTTCCGGGTCTGGGAGTGTTAATCCTCCTTTGGCTATTGGTTTTGTTAGGCAGGACAATTTAATTCTAGGTTTTTTAGAAGCCCATAAGAAATGTGAGAATAGTACGTTTATTTTTCTGAAGAATTGTTGTGGTAGTTTTATTGGAATCATCTGGAATAGGTATAATAGCTTAGGCATTATCATAATTTTATTCGACCAAACCAGGAAATTGTTTTGGATTTCCATTTATTTAATAATTCTGGTATTTCCCTTATGAGTGGCACATGGTTTTCTTCATATAGTTTGTTTAGGTGTCCCGGTAGTTTTATTCCTAAATAAGTTATTGATTTTTGTGCCCATTTAAAGGGGAGCTCACCTTCACGTTTCTTTGCTTTGTTTGTTGGTAGGTTGATATTTAGGATCTCAGATTTGGAGAAGTTTATTTTGAAGTTTGATAAGCTACTAAATTTTTGGAATTCTTTTAGAACGCTTGGGAGAGATTTTTCTGGGTTAGTTATAACTAGTAGGAGATCATCAGCATATGCTGCTGCTTTGTGTTCTTGGGTTCCCAATTTTATTCCGGATATTTATTTGTTTCTTCTTATGGAGGCTACTAGAGTCTTCATGGTGAGGATAAACAAGATTGATGAGAGGGGGCATCCTTGTCTCGTGCCGTTGGATATTTCCAGGGGAGGGGACAGGATCCCGTTGTCTATAATTCTTGCATAGGGAGAATTATAGAGTGCCATTATTTTTGCAGTTAGTTTAGGTCCGAACCCAAAGTTTTCTAGAGTATGTTTTAAAAAAAGCCTAATCCACTCGATCGAAAGCTTTTTCAGCGTCCTTTGTTAACAATTGGGTTGGGATTTTTTTCCTCATTGAGTAGTGTATAGGTTTAATTAATTTTGTTTAATTGTCCTTCCCTTCTCTTCCCTTTACAAAGACAGATTGTTCCGGATGTATAAGTGTGGGGATGATTGTTTGTAGCCTATTTGCTAGCATCTTAGCGTATATTTTTTGGTCCAGGTTTATTAGAGAAATGGGTCTTTAACTCCTGCATAGGGATGAGTCCTTATTTGGTTTGTGTAAGACTGTTATCTGTGCTGCTTGGGCCTGTTTTTGAAATTTTCTTTGTTCCGATATAGCATTAAAGTGGTTGATTCTTTGATAACCTTTAGTAGCTCCTCTTTGGAAAAGGGCTTTTCTAATTGTTTTTGTGCTGCTTCTGATATTTTTGGAATTTGTAAATGTTGTAAGTAGTTCCTTATTTTCTTCTGTTTGGATTCAGGTTGTGTCTCTGGGTCTAGGTTGTACAATGGGTGATTCCTGGAAGCATTTTGCTATTTCTGGGTAAGTATGGTGTAATTTTTGTTTAGAGTCTTTCATTTGAGTTATAAAGTTTTGTTCGTTTGTTCTTTTATTCGTTTTGATAGAATTTTTGTGAGTTTGTTCCCTAATGAGTAGTAGTCTCACTTACATTTCAGATTGTATTGTATATAAGGCTTGTTCTGTATATAAGTCTAAGAGTTGTTTTAATAGGATCTGTCTCATCAATGTTTCTTTGTGTTTGGTTTCAAGTACTTTTATTTCTTGTATTAAATATATTATTTCTTGTGTTTTCGTCTCATGTTTTTTTATTTTAGTGCTTAGTGCAATAAGATTGCCCCTTGTAATTACCTTCACCGTGTCCCACAGTATTGCAGAACCTGTCCCAGGTAAATTGTTAAATTGCAAAGTGTCCTTTATAAAGTCTCTTATAGTATATCTGTTTTGTTATTAAAAGTCTTTCATTAAATCTCCACAAATACTGTTCTTTCAAGGGTTTATAAAAACATTATCAATTCTGGAGTAACTGTTTCTTGGGCTATACTAAAAAGTGAAATCTTTTTGTTTTGGATTATGTGTTCTCCAAGCGTCCACTAGGTTTAGATTGTTGAGATAAATTTTGATTTTCTTAATCTTTTTGTATGTAATGAAAGATTACTGTGAAGAACAGTCAATCAATGGGTTGAGGGTTACATTTAAATCTCCTCCTGCTAGGATTACTCCCTCCGCGAATTCTTGTAGTTTTGAAGAGATTTCTTTCATATATTTATCTTGATCATTATTCGGGATGTACATTGAACACATTGAGACTAATACATTAAATAATTTGGCCTTAACTAGCAAATAGTGCCCTTTTCATCTATTATAGTATCTATCAGTGTGAATGGTACATTTTTCTGTATTAATATTGCTGTGCCTTTCACTTTCTTGTCTGGATTTGTACTGAGGAATATTTAAGTATACCATCTGTTCCTTAACATTTTTTCATTTTAATATGTGTTTCTTGGAGGTACACAACTATGACACCTTGTCTATGGCAATTGTTAAGTATTTCTGCTCTTTTCTTAGGGTTATTCAGCCCGTTAACATTTTGAGACCACACAGTTAATACTAAATTATGACCCATGGTTTATTCTAGGTTCTAAGTAAGTCAATAGGTGGGGTAGAAAACTAACTGGGTTAAAACTTGGGGTTGGGTTTAGGTATGATAGTTCAGTCATTTATCTGGTTTTCCTTTTATGACTGTTGGGTTTTGCCTGCCTTGCTTATAAGCTTTAGTGCAGTTAAAGGAACAGTAACACCAAAACAAGTAAGTGTTTTAAAGTAATAAAAATATAATTTACTGTTACCCTGCACTGGTAAAACTGATCTGTTTGCTTCAGAAACACTACTATAGTTAAACAAGCTGCTGTGGAGCAATGCGGAAATTTGATATACGGCTATATGGCACAGGTTAACTAATGGATAACAGATAAAACCATTAGACAGACAGAGATTATTTGCTATCTGCTGTGTAACTTGAGCTTTTTCTCATTTGAATGGCTGCCCCCATTGCTACACAGCAGTTTATTTATATAAACAATAGTAGTGTTTTTTAAGCAAACACAGCAGCTTTACCAGTGCAGGGCAACACTGCATTCTATTTTTATTACTTTAAAACACTTTTATTTTTTGACGTTACTGTTCCTTTAACCGCTGGGGGGTGGTGGATAATGAGCGAGAGGGTTATGTTGCTTTTAGGCCTATCCCACTGGGTGACCTATTTGTTCTCAGTAAAATATCTTAGCATGGTGATTGTAACTTTCATCTACTTTGTCTATGAGTGCTACACATATGTCTGGTTATGTGAACATTATTAAATTATTGATAAACTCATAACACAAAACTTGACCACTTAGTGTGGGTAGATTAGTGAATTATGCTCGCATTTGCTTAGCCTTATAACATATAACATATTACTCAAACATTGTTAAAGTATTATCCACGACATACATTACGGGATTCTTGGTATGGATATCATAGCAAGTTTTGCTCTTTTATGCTTCTGCTCATATCAAATAACTAGTTATGCAAACATCATCAAACATTAAACATCTATAGTGAATAAAATATAACACTGTCCACTTAACGTGGTAAACAACCAATAAAAAGGATTGTAGGTTTACTCATATGTTTATCCGCTCAGGTTTCAGACCAAACTTTGGCCAAGTCTTTTCGTTTGGGGTATTATACTTGCTTGTTCTGGTGCGCGCTATTTTGGGGGTTCTTTGCATCAGTGGGACTTCTTGCCAGATGTTGTCCAGCTCAGGGGTATCCGCTTGGAGATATGACTCTATTCCATTCCAGCCTGGGATGTTTATGTCCTCCAACTGTAATTTTTGTATAAAGTCCTTTGTATCCTCTGGAAGTCTTATTGAAGCCTGTATAACATCCTTAGAGGCTGTTAGACTGAACGGAAATCCCCATCTGAATTGAATCCCTTTGTGACGCAGTTGCTCTGTTATGGGCTTTAGTTGTTTCCGTTTAATCAGACTAGTAATAGTCTTGTAATAGGATAATATTACTATCCTAAGGGTGAGGTCTTTCATTGTCCTTGCTTTAGCCAGGATTTCTTCCTTCAGTGGAAAATTGTTAATGCAACATAGTATGTCTCTGGGGGCCTCTGGGGGTACATTCCGCGGTTTAAACACCCTGCGGGCATGGTCCATGGGGATCGCTGAGTCTCTTTCTAGTATGTTATTAAAGATACATTGTAATGTGGGTATTATTTCTTCCCTTGTTATCATTTCTGGACGCCATCTTGGATTGTAGTACGTCTTTGTGTTTCTTACCGAACAAAGCCGGAATATCCTTTTGCTTTCCCGCCTGTTTGGAGGTCTTGCTACCCTCCCTGTGAGGTCGGATGCCCTGCGATTTCCCCATAGCAGCAGAGTTTTTGAAGCGGTCTGTGGGTTAGGTATGAGCGGAGCTCTGGATTATGCGATCATTCCTCTCAAGCGTTGACCATGCCCCCTAACAGTAAAGTATTCTGGCAGTGCTGTTTGCATGAGCTTTAGGAGGAGTGGCATGTAGGCATTCACTTTCCCACCCCCTGCCTGCTCTTGATTTCTCCCTAATCATTAAGGAATTCAATTTAGGGAGAACTGGCTAGCACAGGCTTCAAATGAGCCTTGTTTTACTGCTCTGGTTTGAGAGGTATCTCTAAATGAGGCCCTTAGTGTCTTTCCAACTCTGTCAACCTCTAAACAGTGAGAAGTAATTCAGGGGTCAAGGTGAAAGTACAAACAGATCAGATGCCACAGATGCAGAGTAGAGCATTGAGGGTTTTAAAATGCACCCTAAGTGCCTCTCATGAATATAGTACTGCTGAACACCGGTATCATGGAAGGAGCACAGGTCCTATTCTGAAGAACCAAGGCCAGCCCCATGGTGCAAAGTGCAGGTTCAATGTCCCTTCCCCGAGAGCTCTTATGTCTCCAGGTAGCGCTAAGGTAACTTTCCCTTTGAAAGTAGTAGCCACTCCCACATGGCAGGTACATGAGAAAGACCTGTCCTCACCCTGGGAGGTAGCCAAAATATATACAGGCAGGAGATAGAAACTGACTCTCCCTAATGCTCAAATACTTTCTCCAGCACAGCATACTTACCATGATTCTCCTTTCCTGGACATCCCCCTGGTCAGCATTAACCTTGGGTATTCCCCCCTCCCACAGATGTGTCCCCTAGCAGCATTTAAACCCTGCCTACTCACTTCCTCCATGTCTATGTAGAAAGCTCTAGGATTAGGGTGGGGATGCTGACCAGGGGGATGGCTAGGAAAGGAGAATCATGGTAAGTATAATAGGATTTTTTCCTGGCCATCCCTGTCAGCATTAACTTTCAGGTAAATACCCAAGCAATAATAATGGAGGGCAACACGAGAATAAATCAGAACGTTATTCAGAACTTAATACTGCCTGAATAACCTTTTGACCAAAATTAGTTCTTTTGGTCGTCCTAACATCCAAACGGTAATGTTTGATAAAATAGTTAGGATTAGCCCAGGTAGCTGCCATGCAAATATCATCTGTAGATACTCCTGCTTCTGCTGCCCAAGAAGTTGCCTCCCCTCTGGTCGAATGAGGCCTGACCCCCTCAGGTGCTTCCTGCCCCTGTAACCCGTAGGCTTTCTTTATTACCGTTATGATCCATCTATGAATTGAGGCAATTGAAGCAGCTTGGCCCTTGTTTGCTCCACAAGGGATAATGAAGAGTCTTTCAGACTTTCTAAAAGATTTCATAGTGTTTAGATTCACCTCTAGACACCTCTTGACATCCAATGACAATGGGATGTTTGCTTCCAGACCTGACTTCTCCACATCAATGGCTGGAAGAAATATTGGCTCGTTCAAATGAAAACTGGACACTACCTTCGGCAAAAAACTACTAATCTTCCTGGTCTTGGACAATGTACCAATAAGTGCTTCAGAACAACCCCTCTCTCTCATCCTGTTTAGCTGAGTGTCCATGCCGCTAAATTGTTGAGGTGCAGGATGGAATAGGTAGCCCTGGTTCACCAGATCTTGCTTGTGAGGAAGTCTCATCGGGCTGTCTATGGATAACCTCCTCAAAAGAGGATACCAAGGGCTCCTCTGCCAGTATGGCAGAACGGCAGTCACCTCGACTCTTGACCTCAGAATCCTCTTCAGCACTTTGAAGATCATTGATAATGGGGGAAAACATAAGGCCAAAGGTTGTTCCAACTGTAAGCAAATGTGTCTGTCGCCAAAGCTTCCTTGCATGGACCCCTGGAGCAGAACTGTGGAAGTTTGTGGTTCTCTGGGTATGCCATACGATCTAGATCTGGCCACCCCATCTCCTCATTATTGTTCGAACAGGTCTGCTCTCTTATTCAAGCACCCTGGTATATGGATTGCTGTAATCCCCGTAAAATACATCTGCGCAAAATCCATAATGGGGCTCAACTGTCTCATCATTGCTCTGCTCTTGGTGCCCCCCTGACACCTGATGTAAGCTACTGCTGCTACATTGTCCGATCTTATACAAACTTCCTCCTCCAATTTCAAAGGTTGGAAGGCCTCTAATGCTTTTATAATGGCTCTCAACTCCAGGATATTGGACTGCAGATAAAACAGATCTTCGTTCCAACGACCACTGTTGGCAATGAACGCCCCATCCTGAGGCTGAAGCGTCTGTGTAAATATCTAATGGCTTCTGTTCTAGAAGAGGGAACCCCCTCCAAAGATTGGTGACATGCTTCCACCATTCCATCAGGTCTCTTGCTTCCTCTGCCAGAAAAATGATCTGCTCACAATCTTTTCTCTGTTGGTTCCACTGTTTAATAAAAAAATTCTTGTATTTTACTTATATTCTGGCCCACTGAACCACACCGATCGTTGAGGTCAAGGTGCTTAGAAACCTCATAAATTGTTTTGCAGGAATACCCTGCACCTGTGAAACTGCAGTCGACATTTCCTTTATCTTGAGAATCCTCTCTTGAGACAGATACATTTCTAAACTGGTATCCATCCATGCTCCTAGGTAGGCCAGACTTTGAGATGGTTCCAGCTGAATATTGTCCAGATTTAACAGCTATCCAAACTTTCCCAACTCAGTCATCACCTTGTCAATGTTTCATCAAGGTGTTTGGATCCCTGGCAACCACTAGGAAGTTGTCCAAATAATGGTAGACTTCTATACTTTGCCTCCTTAACTTTGCTATAACAACTACCAGCACCTTTGAGAAGGTTCTGGATGATGTAGAAAGGCCAAATGGAAGTCAAGTAAACTGCAGATGCTTCTCTAGAAAACAAAAGCCGAGGAAGTGCTGATGTTCTATAGCAACGGGAACATGGAGATATGCATCCCTCAAATCTATAGAAATGAACATATCTCCTGGACTTACTGTTCTCTTGATTGTTTGAATCGATTTCACCTTGAAGGAACGGACTGCTATGTATCTGTTTAGCTTCCTGAGATCCAAAATTGGCCTCATCTCGTCTGATTTTTTCTAAAAAAAAGAGGGGAATACAAACCTTTCCCTTGTTGAGAGCTGGGCACTGGCACCACAGCCTGCTTCATCTGTAATTTTTCGATGTATTCCACCAAGATAAATCTTTTGTCCTCTTCTCGAGGGACCGGAGTTTGAATGAAATAATTGTATATAGGTTTCCACAGAAACTCTATTCTGTATTCCTCAACCCATAATTGCTTTTACCCAAGCATCTTCCATCTCTCTTGCCCAGACTCTTGCAAATTTCAGCAATCTTGCCCCCACAGGAGCCTGAGCAGGCCTTATATCATAAACAAAAGGAACACCAAGAGCCCCAATAGTGTAATATGTATTGGTAAGGGATAATGAAATAAGAGTAGATAACATATACTCACAAACCAAGGTTACCAATAGGCAACCACTCTAAAGGCAGGTGGGGAGATTGTCCTGACCCCACTCAGGATTAAGAAGTCGCTCTCTGTAGATAGAAAAAGGGTATCAACCCTCCACCCAGGGTGGACTTAGTATTGTATAAAAAGAACAGAGGCGCCAAAAGAATAAAAGGATATAAACGAGTTTAAAAAAAAAAAACTTGGTAATCAGAGGAGGCAGTAGTGGACTTACCTCCTCCAAGCAGACACAAAACGACTGTAATTAAGCAGTCCGTGAAACGCGTTGCACTGATTGGAGTTCGTTAATAAATTTTGGCTGCTTAATTACAGTCGTTTTGTGTCTGCTTGGAGGAGGTAAGTCCACTACTGCCTCCTCTGATTACCAAGTTTTGGTTTTTAAACTCGTTTATATCCTTTTATTCTTTTGGCGCCTCTGTTCTTTTTATACAAGGCCTTATATCATTGTTGTTTAGAGTGACCTTTGGGTCTAAATCCTTTGAACACATTGGACTGTGCAACAAAAAATTCCTTGCCTGGTCTGTAGGAACTCATTTCCTCCCTCCGTTTGGACATGAAACAATTCTGACGTATGGGCGGATTTCTAAAGCGTTTCTGAGTTTGGGGAAGAAAAGAGCTTTTCCCTCCTGAAGACTTATTAATGATCTCTTCCATAGCTTTCCCAAAAAGCATTTGTCCCTCAAAGGGGAGCCTGCTGAGAATGTTCTTAGAGGCAAACCTAGCTCTAGCTACCATATATGCCTTCCGTAATTCTGTTTCCATCCTTTTCTCCATTGGATGCTTTAATGCTAACAAATCGGCAAAGCTGTCTTCTTAGACAGACAAGCTACAGGAGCATCCACTGTAGGGGGTGAATCCCACACTTTAGAGTCTCCAGAAGGTAAGGGGTAAAATATCTCAAGGTTCCACTGGAATCCTCCTAGGTCCCTTCTGCCATTCTGTTGAAAGCAACTCCTCCACCTTCTTGTGCATGGGAAAAGTTTGCTTTCTTTTCTTAGAAATGAAAATAGATGTGGTTGCTTGTTCCCCATCTTGCAGTACAAGAGAGTGTCTGACAGCCTTAATCAAGGCTGTTACTAATTTAATATCAAAAGAGGATTCATAGTCATCCTCTGTCTCCTCCTCCTCTGAGTCTTGTTCCTCATAGGGTGTCCCTCTTGATGGACCTTACTGAACGGTCATCTCCTTATTACCCTGAGTCACACAGCCTGTGATATCCAAGATAGACTATCTGCAGGGGAAGGATCAGCCGCCGACTCTGCACCCAAAGCAGATGCCAGAATATCCTGCTCCAGAGATTTAGAATTTTTCTTGGCTGGGGCAGGCTGCTGTAAATCCTTAGCAAGCAGCTCCAAGATGCACTGCTTACACAGCCTTTTCCCCTTAGCAACAGGACTCTTACAAGCCTTGCAGATTTCAGACTCAGAGGAAAATTTCCTTTTCCCAGAAGAATCTTCCATCTAAAAACAAATGAATCACACCATAAATATAATGTCTCTTTTTGTAGCAGTAACCTACCTGAACAGTGACTCATCATAGCCTGAGGGGGCATTCTGCTAGGAGCCTTAGCACAGTAAAAACACTACCGGACAATAGGCAGAGACACGCGGATGAATTTTTAACATTTTGCCGCCAACAATTTGGCGCCACTTGATGACGCCATCGTGTCTCACGCGACAGCGCAACCAGGAAGCCAGCACCACTGACACCAAAGTCCCCGGCCATTAAGAGGGACCCCCAGAGTGGATGCACTAGGCAAACACTTTGCTGGAGCTTTGGGTGGAGAGAAGCAGAACTGCACCCGGAATCCAGCCCTAATGAGGACCGGATGAGCCACAAAAGAAAATATACATCTCCTGCAGGAGACACCATTCAACATTCATAGAGAGAGAAAAAAAGACATGGCGGAAGTGAGTAAAACTGAAAAACCAAGTTTGAATAGAAGCGGGGGGGTTGCGACATCTATTGTCTACCACATACAATGCTGTTTTGGCACTTCTCCCTGGAAGGTTTAATAACATATCAAAGCTCCAATCTTGCTAATACAATCAACACCTAATTTAATGACATCATTGTGGATTATGATAAATAGATTATGCCGATTGGAGCAACATTCCAGAGGTTATATAGCGAAGCAAGATCCTATGTACAAGTTATTCTGAATTGAGAAAGCCAGTTGGATGACTGGTGAAACGTCTTCAAGAAAAACACAGCAAGTCCAGTTGATCTGACTTATTTCTATAGATATACAGTAACATGACCTGAATGAACAAACACATTGATATTAGTGTTTGTTCTGCTGTGGAATTGTTTAAACAAAGATACCTTTATTATGAAGTATATAAATAGATATAGATATATAGCTATTTATCTAATTGTTTGAAATGTCTGCTTCTGAAGATACAGGCAGACCTAGTGGCAAAAATGCTGCTCCAGAACTGTTCTATTCAGTCTTTGTAAACCATTTAAAAATACATATTTCATGACATTAACATTATTTTGACATTTAATATAATGACTATGTATAATTGAAGTTTTTTTCCAAATTGGATATCTATTTCACAATGTAGGAACTAATGGATATGACAGCAATCACAAAAAATAATTATACCTTAGTATTTGTGGGGGAGGAAATGTGTTCCCAAGGACAAAAGAACATCTGAATGTTTTCTTATTAAAAAGCTTAAATAAAACAAATTTATTAATTACTACAATCAGATATTCTCCATAAGTAATTATAAGTTTTATGGAGTATTTTGCCAAAAACTTTACTTCATAATACATGAGAACTTTCTCCCTATTCAGTGCTGTGAATCATGTTAAACCTCCCAAAAATATCAGTTACAAAAGAGAAGGACAGAACTAGAGTTATGGGTACTACAGTTTGAGATTTTACTGGTTTGTTTGCTTGAACATAATTTTGTTTTGACACTATGCATTGGGGAGACTAAACAACTACTTGGTAAGAGAATGTGCTGACATCGGAGCGCTTCACAACAAAATGGGTCTGACACCACCATCAGCAACATGTATGGCACCACAGGGATTAATGGAGGTGTGTCACGGTCGGCACCCAACACCAGAACAAACACCAGGCACCCTGGTCTCGGCTCGTGCTTCACCAGTAGTGTGACCGCCTTTGGGCCTCGGGAGGAGCCCTAGGCTTACTTGGATGCCACCTGGACTTAAACGAGAGGTGCAAGGTGAGGGTTCTGGATAGGCAGAGGGGCACGACTGTAGAGCAAAGTCTTTGGACGGAAGGTCGTAGTACAAGGCGTTCAGCAAGAGAGTAGTCAGATCAGGCCGGGTCGGGGCAGGCAGAGAACAAACGTAGTCAGGCAGGCAAGGGTCAAACCAGGTAGTCAATCAATGGGTTAAGCAAGATCAAAGTCGGATAACAGGCAAGGAGTCAGGATACAGAGCGTAGAATAGTCAAAAGCCAGGCAGGGGTCAAAACAGGTAATCAGGAACAATAATCAAGCAAAATAGCAAAGCTAATAGCACCAGGAGCAAATCCTATAACGGGCAAAGTCCAGTAATGAAAATGGGCAATTTAAACTTTTGAATTTGGCGCCAATTGCGCGCTGACGTCACCACGCCAGCGCGCCTGCGCCTTTAAGAGCCGTCGAGGCGCACGCAGGCGCCCTAAGTGACCAGTGCCGGCATGAGGAGAACAGGAGCGGCGCAGCGGGCGTCCACGCCAAGGACGCGGTGTGGACCCCGCTGCCCACCAGACCACCAGGGTAGGTTTCTTACAAGGTGCCTGGGACTGTGAGGGGGCATGTCAGGCAGGAAGTAATTCTGGGCTGCAGCAGTCTCCCTTTGGGATTGACTGCATAATCCAGGAGGCACTAGGAGAAAAGCCAATTGGAGCGCCTTCCCTACCTCTTTCACCCTGGGTGCATGGAATACTGAAGGTGCTCCCAACCCCACTCACCCCCTTTCCTGTTGTCATAGCATTCTGAAATTTGGTGACTTGCTTTTGCATTATAATGGGACTTGTCATATGTCTTGGGATATTTTTACCATGGGACAATTGGCAAAACAGAAAATTTGTAAAACATTTGCACCATGTTTTTTCATGCAATATGCATTCTCACACAAAATTCTTTGTGCGCACCACAATTTGTGGCCTCACCTTAGAGGGAACATTGTTTATCACTAATTATTATATAATAAATATATAATATTCTGTTACCTTTGTTTTCATCCTAGGCTGTAAAGTAGCAGCCAGTGAGTAAGAAAAGAAACACTGCTATGTAGACCAATAGAATTCTATGAATATAACAACCAGCCATCAGCATTACCCATACACTGTACATACATTCACACACCACCGGCCCCCAGAATGCCCTCTTGCTCACTGTGCCTTATGGAAGGACTAATAACTATTTTTAGGGGAAGATTTATCAAGGGTCGAAGTGAATTCGAGGGAATTTTCGAAGTAAAAAAATTCAAAAAATTCGAAATTCAAAGTAATTTTTTGGATACTTCGACCATCAAATAGGATACTACGACTTCGAATTTACTTCGAAATCAATTCAAAGTACTGTCTCTTTAAAAAAACTTTGACTTCAATACCTGCCAAAGTGCTATGTTAGCCTATGGGGACCTTCTACAGCATTTATCTACATTTTTTGAAGTCGAAGTAAAATCGCTCGATTGTACAATAAAATCAAATTTTTGATATTGATAGCAACAACAGCCCATTAACAACAAGAAAATAAGGAAACATACTGTATTTCCAAAAACTATAACTATGAAAAGAAAATAAATTTTTGTTATATTTTGCAAAATATATTTCTTTAAAAATGTTTTTACCCATTCCAGGAGGCATGTTTCATTGGTTGTTATTTACCCTTGATTTCACCTTTGATTAAACAATTTCATTTGCGGACTAAGTACAAATAAAGTTTGTCTTTGTATTTTCTTTAAAATAACACTGTATATATATATATATATATATATATATATATATATATATATATACATACACGAATAAGATCCGCACTCACAGGACTTATGAAAATTATAGAAAATTTATTGCGAAAGCCTAACGTTTCGGCCTCCTCCGAGGCCTTTTTCAAAGTAACAAATACATACACACAAATGCTTTAAATACCCAGATTGGCGGGAAAAATATATTTTTTTGGCCAATTAGAGATGACGTATCCACCCCATCATTAAAGTACGACAAATATACAAATCCCAGATAACAAAATAATTATCACAAATCACTACATAAACATAAATAATATAACAAAAACCCACTTCCTAATACAATGTTAAAAACGTTTTAAAACCAAGTATTAAGTAACATTATATCACTACCCCATTTGTTGTTAAAGTTGTTACCATAGTTATGACTTGTTACAAAAATATCAAAGTTTGAATAAGGATGGAAGGTCTGCTCAGGGGCTCACTCCACACACATATATAGATATATATTCGTATAACTATGCTAATATCTGAACCTAGATAACATCACAGTGATTCCATATAAAGTGTTCAGGTAACAGCCGTATTAACCCTCTCTCTACCGTTTAGTATCATAATATCCCAATGTTTCTCTCCCCATCACTAATTAATTGCTAGGACCTGGTAAGTGTACTTCCCATCGATATACCCATTATTAATGAACCCTTTATTGATATACCCATTAATGTTCGCTGGGGGGTCCGCGACAAACAAAAGGGCATGTATTCACTCTAACCCGATGATCTATATCAATATAACCTGATATTCAGGCGTGTATTCACTGTGCTTGTGCGTCACATTGCTTCAGTGTATAGCACCAACACTCCTCCGTGTATAACCCTACAAAGGTTAAAATATAAATATGTTAATGTAAAAATAAAAAGATTTTTTAAATGTGAGTACCCCAAATCATATACTATAATACACCTCAATCTATTAAAGTTGATCCTTAATAAACATATGTACCTGTGAACATGAAATACAAATGAATAAAAAATTTAAAATAAAAATAAAAATACAAATCCATATAATATGCCCCTAGTGTCCAGAAATCATAATCCCGGTGTATCAGTCAATCTTCATTAACCCTATAGTGTCCAAAGAAGAATAAATAAAATCATGCCTTAATAGGTGCTAGTCCGAGAGAAGAATGTCCTCTGTGTGGCCGCTGCCCCCCCAGTCGATATATCCGGCACCCGTCCTCTATTAGTGTTCTCTCATCGCAACGGTAAAGCCACACAGTGGCGAGGCAAACCCAGCCCCCACCACCGCTGTGAAGAGCATCCAGAGGGACAAGGTACCCCAAGACAGGGTACAAGCCGAGAGACGCCGCAAGAGGCCAATGCGCCGCAGATGCATCCCAGCGTCAGCCACCGGCCATCCGCGAACACAGACCTCCCGCTGGTAAGTGTACACATATTAAAAAAAAAAAAAAAAAAAAAAAAAAAAAAAAAAAAAAACCTCATTTGCTTACGGCTCACAGTCCAAATCCCCTTCAACTGTAGGTAATAGAGGTAATTACATCATGCTCCCAGCTCATACTTCAACACCTCTCCAACTGTCGGTAGTAGATGTAATTGGATCATGCTGACGGCTCTCAGCTCAGGACATTTATCCAAATGTGGGTAATAAGTGTAATAGGAACATGTTTACGGCTCATTGACCGGATCACCTCTCCAATCACGGATAGTAGGAGTGAATGTAAAAGGGTCATGCTTACGGCTCACTGTCCGGATCACCTCTCCAATTCCGGATAGTAGGTGTAGTGGGACCATGGTACAACCCACAGATAGTTCCTTGTGTCAGGTGGCGAGTCCCCTTTCCAGACCATTAGAGACCTCTGGGAGAAATCTCGGAACGTCAGTCCAAATTATGTTAACCATGCAAATCCAAGTATTAGCATTTTGGTAAATTCATTCGTTTTCATACTTCAAAACTCACGGGTGCCCGGCTTAAATTAATCCGATACAGTCCTCCATGAAGCCAGCACTCTCGATAAAATAGTTTCAAACGCCTGGGTGCAGTATCAACAATTACAATCTCTGCATACACGAATAAGATCCGCACTCACAGGACTTATGAAAATTATAGAAAATTTATTGCGAAAGCCTAACGTTTCGGCCTCCTCCGAGGCCTTTTTCAAAGTAACAAATACATACACACAAATGCTTTAAATACCCAGATTGGCGGGAAAAATATATTTTTTTGGCCAATTAGAGATGACGTATCCACCCCATCATTAAAGTACGACAAATATACAAATCCCAGATAACAAAATAATTATCACAAATCACTACATAAACATAAATAATATAACAAAAACCCACTTCCTAATACAATGTTAAAAACGTTTTAAAACCAAGTATTAAGTAACATTATATCACTACCCCATTTGTTGTTAAAGTTGTTACCATAGTTATGACTTGTTACAAAAATATCAAAGTTTGAATAAGGATGGAAGGTCTGCTCAGGGGCTCACTCCACACACATATATAGATATATATTCGTATAACTATGCTAATATCTGAACCTAGATAACATCACAGTGATTCCATATAAAGTGTTCAGGTAACAGCCGTATTAACCCTCTCTCTACCGTTTAGTATCATAATATCCCAATGTTTCTCTCCCCATCACTAATTAATTGCTAGGACCTGGTAAGTGTACTTCCCATCGATATACCCATTATTAATGAACCCTTTATTGATATACCCATTAATGTTCGCTGGGGGGTCCGCGACAAACAAAAGGGCATGTATTCACTCTAACCCGATGATCTATATCAATATAACCTGATATTCAGGCGTGTATTCACTGTGCTTGTGCGTCACATTGCTTCAGTGTATAGCACCAACACTCCTCCGTGTATAACCCTACAAAGGTTAAAATATAAATATGTTAATGTAAAAATAAAAAGATTTTTTAAATGTGAGTACCCCAAATCATATACTATAATACACCTCAATCTATTAAAGTTGATCCTTAATAAACATATGTACCTGTGAACATGAAATACAAATGAATAAAAAATTTAAAATAAAAATAAAAATACAAATCCATATAATATGCCCCTAGTGTCCAGAAATCATAATCCCGGTGTATCAGTCAATCTTCATTAACCCTATAGTGTCCAAAGAAGAATAAATAAAATCATGCCTTAATAGGTGCTAGTCCGAGAGAAGAATGTCCTCTGTGTGGCCGCTGCCCCCCCAGTCGATATATCCGGCACCCGTCCTCTATTAGTGTTCTCTCATCGCAACGGTAAAGCCACACAGTGGCGAGGCAAACCCAGCCCCCACCACCGCTGTGAAGAGCATCCAGAGGGACAAGGGTACCCCAAGACAGGGTACAAGCCGAGAGACGCCGCAAGAGGCCAATGCGCCGCAGATGCATCCCAGCGTCAGCCACCGGCCATCCGCGAACACAGACCTCCCGCTGGTAAGTGTACACATATTAAAAAAAAAAAAAAAAAAAACCTCATTTGCTTACGGCTCACAGTCCAAATCCCCTTCAACTGTAGGTAATAGAGGTAATTACATCATGCTCCCAGCTCATACTTCAACACCTCTCCAACTGTCGGTAGTAGATGTAATTGGATCATGCTGACGGCTCTCAGCTCAGGACATTTATCCAAATGTGGGTAATAAGTGTAATAGGAACATGTTTACGGCTCATTGACCGGATCACCTCTCCAATCACGGATAGTAGGAGTGAATGTAAAAGGGTCATGCTTACGGCTCACTGTCCGGATCACCTCTCCAATTCCGGATAGTAGGTGTAGTGGGACCATGGTACAACCCACAGATAGTTCCTTGTGTCAGGTGGCGAGTCCCCTTTCCAGACCATTAGAGACCTCTGGGAGAAATCTCGGAACGTCAGTCCAAATTATGTTAACCATGCAAATCCAAGTATTAGCATTTTGGTAAATTCATTCGTTTTCATACTTCAAAACTCACGGGTGCCCGGCTTAAATTAATCCGATACAGTCCTCCATGAAGCCAGCACTCTCGATAAAATAGTTTCAAACGCCTGGGTGCAGTATCAACAATTACAATCTCTGCATACACGAATAAGATCCGCACTCACAGGACTTATGAAAATTATAGAAAATTTATTGCGAAAGCCTAACGTTTCGGCCTCCTCCGAGGCCTTTTTCAAAGTAACAAATACATACACACAAATGCTTTAAATACCCAGATTGGCGGGAAAAATATATTTTTTTGGCCAATTAGAGATGACGTATCCACCCCATCATTAAAGTACGACAAATATACAAATCCCAGATAACAAAATAATTATCACAAATCACTACATAAACATAAATAATATAACAAAAACCCACTTCCTAATACAATGTTAAAAACGTTTTAAAACCAAGTATTAAGTAACATTATATCACTACCCCATTTGTTGTTAAAGTTGTTACCATAGTTATGACTTGTTACAAAAATATCAAAGTTTGAATAAGGATGGAAGGTCTGCTCAGGGGCTCACTCCACACACATATATAGATATATATTCGTATAACTATGCTAATATCTGAACCTAGATAACATCACAGTGATTCCATATAAAGTGTTCAGGTAACAGCCGTATTAACCCTCTCTCTACCGTTTAGTATCATAATATCCCAATGTTTCTCTCCCCATCACTAACTAACTAAAACGAATGAATTTACCAAAATGCTAATACTTGGATTTGCATGGTTAACATAATTTGGACTGACGTTCCGAGATTTCTCCCAGAGGTCTCTAATGGTCTGGAAAGGGGACTCGCCACCTGACACAAGGAACTATCTGTGGGTTGTACCATGGTCCCACTACACCTACTATCCGGAATTGGAGAGGTGATCCGGACAGTGAGCCGTAAGCATGACCCTTTTACATTCACTCCTACTATCCGTGATTGGAGAGGTGATCCGGTCAATGAGCCGTAAACATGTTCCTATTACACTTATTACCCACATTTGGATAAATGTCCTGAGCTGAGAGCCGTCAGCATGATCCAATTACATCTACTACCGACAGTTGGAGAGGTGTTGAAGTATGAGCTGGGAGCATGATGTAATTACCTCTATTACCTACAGTTGAAGGGGATTTGGACTGTGAGCCGTAAGCAAATGAGGTTTTTTTTTTTTTTTTTTTTTTTTTTTTTTTTTAATATGTGTACACTTACCAGCGGGAGGTCTGTGTTCGCGGATGGCCGGTGGCTGACGCTGGGATGCATCTGCGGCGCATTGGCCTCTTGCGGCGTCTCTCGGCTTGTACCCTGTCTTGGGGTACCTTGTCCCTCTGGATGCTCTTCACAGCGGTGGTGGGGGCTGGGTTTGCCTCGCCACTGTGTGGCTTTACCGTTGCGATGAGAGAACACTAATAGAGGACGGGTGCCGGATATATCGACTGGGGGGGCAGCGGCCACACAGAGGACATTCTTCTCTCGGACTAGCACCTATTAAGGCATGATTTTATTTATTCTTCTTTGGACACTATAGGGTTAATGAAGATTGACTGATACACCGGGATTATGATTTCTGGACACTAGGGGCATATTATATGGATTTGTATTTTTATTTTTATTTTAAATTTTTTATTCATTTGTATTTCATGTTCACAGGTACATATGTTTATTAAGGATCAACTTTAATAGATTGAGGTGTATTATAGTATATGATTTGGGGTACTCACATTTAAAAAATCTTTTTATTTTTACATTAACATATTTATATTTTAACCTTTGTAGGGTTATACACGGAGGAGTGTTGGTGCTATACACTGAAGCAATGTGACGCACAAGCACAGTGAATACACGCCTGAATATCAGGTTATATTGATATAGATCATCGGGTTAGAGTGAATACATGCCCTTTTGTTTGTCGCGGACCCCCCAGCGAACATTAATGGGTATATCAATAAAGGGTTCATTAATAATGGGTATATCGATGGGAAGTACACTTACCAGGTCCTAGCAATTAATTAGTGATGGGGAGAGAAACATTGGGATATTATGATACTAAACGGTAGAGAGAGGGTTAATACGGCTGTTACCTGAACACTTTATATGGAATCACTGTGATGTTATCTAGGTTCAGATATTAGCATAGTTATACGAATATATATCTATATATGTGTGTGGAGTGAGCCCCTGAGCAGACCTTCCATCCTTATTCAAACTTTGATATTTTTGTAACAAGTCATAACTATGGTAACAACTTTAACAACAAATGGGGTAGTGATATAATGTTACTTAATACTTGGTTTTAAAACGTTTTTAACATTGTATTAGGAAGTGGGTTTTTGTTATATTATTTATGTTTATGTAGTGATTTGTGATAATTATTTTGTTATCTGGGATTTGTATATTTGTCGTACTTTAATGATGGGGTGGATACGTCATCTCTAATTGGCCAAAAAAATATATTTTTCCCGCCAATCTGGGTATTTAAAGCATTTGTGTGTATGTATTTGTTACTTTGAAAAAGGCCTCGGAGGAGGCCGAAACGTTAGGCTTTCGCAATAAATTTTCTATAATTTTCATAAGTCCTGTGAGTGCGGATCTTATTCGTGTATGCAGAGATTGTAATTGTTGATACTGCACCCAGGCGTTTGAAACTATTTTATCGAGAGTGCTGGCTTCATGGAGGACTATATATATATATATATATATTGTGAGAGAAATGCTGGATTAGAGGTGGAAGGTGTTTATATTTCTCCCAGATTTCTCTCTTATATATACTAAGCTCCAGGGAAAGTATGTCAGCAGTGAAAGAGTGTTCTTTCACTGCATTTGGCTTTTGGAAAAGCCGGTAAAAAGGGCCCTGGAGTGAATGGAAGTGAGCGGGTGGGACTTCCATTCACCAGGCTATCCAGGTTTTGGTGAAGCCTGGCTAATTAGTGGCCTCGTTAGACTTCAGGGGAAACCCCTTTAAACAGTGTGTCTCAGAGTTACTCTCGCTCTCTCTTCCTGGGGAACTGCCTGCATGCAGTAAGGGGAGAGCCGGACACAGTGAGTAACAAACAAACAACTGTTTTTTGTAGAGTTGGATGCTAGATCCTCTCTATTGTATAGAGAGGGAGCGACTGTATGTTATTTAGAGCCGGACAGGATAGGATTTCTTTTTATGTTTTGTTTTCCAATATGCTCCTGTGTGCCGGTTATGTGTGAATAAAGATGATTGCGGTCAGCCTAAAACTCAACGCTGAGTGTGAACTGTGGTTGTCTGAGACCAATCCGATCCCTGCAATCTACCTAAACCCCCCGAGACGGCACCGTTTGGACGAGTGACGTTACATATGGTGGAGGATGCGGGCAATTAAAAAAAAAAAATTTTTTTTTTTTTTGAAGATTTAAAGGGCCAGAAACCCAGTTCCAGCTGTGCATTATAAAGTGTTTTGCTGCAAGGCATTATGGACGACGTTCTCAAGGCCCTGATACAGGCTACGGCTGCTCAGCAAGAGGCCACCAGAGTCCAGCAGCAACAGCTGATCGCAAACCGAGAGGAGCAGCGACAAGACCGGGAGCTCCTCAAAGAGGTAGTGCAGCAGCTAGCTGCAAGGAGTGCTGCAGCACCCCCTACAGAAACTGCTAAACCAACTGCTATACGGGCTAGCTACTATCTGCAAAAGCTGACAACAAGTGATGATGTTGAAGCTTACCTTTCCACATTTGAGAGGACAGCAGAGCGAGAGGACTGGCCTAAAGAGCAGTGGGCAGGCCTGGTGGCACCTTTTCTCTCTGGGGAACCACAAAAGCCTATTTTGATCTGGATCATGTTGCCGCTAAAGATTATGACAAACTAAAAGCTGAGATTTTGGCCCGGCTGGGGGTCACCCTCTCGGTCCGTGCCCAGCGTGTTCATCAGTGGATGTTTATGGCAGAAAAGCCTCCACGCTCCCAGATGCATGACCTAATTCATCTAACTAAAAAGTGGTTGCAGCCGGAGACCCTAACAGGGCCACAGATCGTGGAGCGGATAGTGATGGACCGGTACCTTAGGTCTCTGCCTTCACCTTTGCGCAAATGGGTAAGCCATGCAGACCCAACAACTGCAGACCAGCTTGTGGAAATGGTAGAGAGGTACCTTTCTGCCGAAGAGCTACTCAGTTTTCAATAAGTGGAGCACACCCTAGCTCCCAAAGGGAAACTTCCTGGCATATCCAGCAAACTCCCTGCATCGGACCTACGACCGATAAGAGCATGCTCCAACGTGGAGAATCTACAGGCACTAGACCCAGAGACTACCAAAATGTGCCAGGAGGGACCCCTCCTCGCAGAGGACCCAATAAAGACTTGGTGCGGTGTTACCGGTGCCATATGCTGGGACACTTTGCTGCCGACTGCAGCCTAACTGATGAACCTATGCAGTGTGATACTGCCTTAACAAAGAGACGTACGTCAATGTATGCTCAGGTTGTATGTACTGCCCTTCCAAAGACAGGGAAGGATAAGTACCTGTGTGATGTTGTTGTGGAAGGAAAGCTAGTAAATGCATTATTAGATTCTGGTAGCCAGGTTACCCTGATGAAATCTTTGTTGATTGAAACGCCTCAGTATGGGCCTGAGACGGTAGGGGTCACATGTATTCATGGGGATACTCGCGAGTATGCTATGGCTGAAGTGGAAATCAAAACTGCCTACGGGACATTAAGGTACCCCATAGGGTTGGTTCCCACTTTACCACATGGCATAATTTTGGGGAGGAACTTCCCCCATTTCTGGAAATTGTGGGAAACTGACAAGGTTATGGACCAATCCTACTCAAAGGGAAGCCGCCCTGATTCCGGTAATAAAGTGTCTGAGGGTGTACCGGAGGGTGAGGTTACGACAGATTTTCCCTTTTCTGTATTAGCAGGGGAATCTGATGAGGTAGACCCGTTGGAGGAAGACAATGACATGCCTGACTTGGAGATTAGGAGGGATAATTTTGCTTCAGAGCAGTTAAAGGATCCCACACTGTCTAGAGCAAGGGCCAATGTAAAATGATAGATGGGAAATCTATAGATTCTGACTCTAGACCCTCTTGTCCCTACTTAGCCCTCCAAAATGACCTACTATATCAGGTAGTAGAAAGGGAAATGACCGGGCAGAGCAGCTGGTTGTCCCAAAACCATACCGGCGTATGGTACTTGACCTCGCACATAAACATGTGATGGGTGGACATTTAGGTGTAGAGAAGACCAAAGAGCGAATTTTGCAACGGTTTTTCTGGCCAGGAATACATGGTGAAGTCGAGCAATACTGTAGTTCCTGTCCAGACTGTCAGTATTCGGCTCCTAAGCCGCATTTTCGGAGACCTTTGGTCCCTCTCCCTGTGATAGAGACACCATTTGAGAGGATAGCCATGGATTTGGTGGGCCCAATAGTAAAGTCTGCACGGGGACACCAACATATATTAGTAATAATGGATTATGCTACCCGATACCCTGAGGCCATTCCTCTACGTAATACCTCCTCTAAATCCATTGCTAGAGAGTTGGTACATGTCTTTAGCAGGGTAGGAATCCCAAAGGAAATACTCACTGACCAAGGCACCCCGTTTATGTCCCGGTCATGAAGGATCTGTGCAAGCTGTTTAAAGTAGTCCAACTTCGCACTTCAGTATACCACCCCCAGACTGATGGATTAGTGGAAAGGTTCAATAAAACGCTCAAAAATATGCTTAAGAAGGTGGTAGACAAGGATGGGAAAAATTGGGATTACCTGTTACCCTATTTGATGTTTGCCATAAGGGAGGTCCCTCAATCCTCTACGGGATACTCACCGTTTGAGTTGCTATATGGTAGGCACCCTAGGGGCTTGTTGGACATAGCAAAGGAGACTTGGGAGGGACAACCCACCCCCTTTAAAAGTGTCATTGAGCATGTATGCCAAATGCAGCACAGGATCACCGCGGTGATGCCCATAGTAAGAGAGCACATGGAGCAGGCGCAAGAAGCTCAACAGAGGGTGTATAATAGGGGTGCCAGAGTACGCAATTTTTCCCCTGGTGATCGTGTACTTGTGTTAATACCCACGGTAGAAAGCAAATTTTTGGCAAAGTGGCAAGGACCCTTTGAGATCCTTGAAAAGATTGGTGAAGTAAATTATAAGGTTCGCCAACCAGGTAAAAGAAAACCCGAGCAAATTTAC
The DNA here is from genome assembly GCF_017654675.1 of Xenopus laevis. NCBI lineage: Eukaryota > Metazoa > Chordata > Amphibia > Anura > Pipidae > Xenopus > Xenopus laevis. The sequence continues at coordinate 54,004,240 of NC_054386.1, read as the reverse complement.
CATGTCAATCTTATAAAACCCTGGAAAGAAAGAATGTCATTGTTCACCAAACCTACTTCATCTCTAAGGGCAGAACCCTTAGTGCCAGAGGTTAACGTATCAGACTCCTTGTCAGACACTCAGAGGAAAGAAGTACAGACCTTTGTAACCCAGAATAGGGATGTTTTTTCTGAGAAACCTGGACGAACCTCTTTGGTAAAGCATGACATCATAACTGAACCTGGGGTAAAGGTTAACGTAAAACCTTATAGGGTGCCTGAAGCTAGACGAGAAGCCATATCTCAGGAAGTTAAAAAGATGTTAGAGTTGGGAGTCATTGAGGAGTCGCATAGCGAGTGGTCCAGTCCCATTGTTTTAATACCTAAACCGGATGGGGAGCTGGCGCTTCTGTAACGACTTTCGAAAATTAAATACGGTCTCCAAATTTGATGCCTACCCTATGCCTCGTGTGGACGAGTTAATTGAGAGATTAGGGACGGCTAGATACCTGACAACCTTAGATTTGACCAAGGGCTATTGGCAGATTCCCCTGACGGATCAAGCCAAAGAGAAAACTGCTTTTAGTACTCCTGAAGGTCTGTTCCAGTATGTAGTGTTGCCGTTTGGGTTACATGGAGCCCCGGCAACCTTCCAACGTACCATGGACCAAATCTTAAGGCCCATAGGCACTACGCAGCAGCGTACCTTGATGACGTCGTTATCCATAGCTCGGATTGGCAATCCCATCTACCTAGGGTACAGGCCGTGCTTGATTCCATACGAATGGCCGGTTTGACGGCTAACCCCAAAAAATGTAGCATAGGCCTGGAAGAAGCCAAGTATTTGGGGTATAACATTGGTAGAGGGCTAGTTAAGCCTCAGCTTAACAAGGTGCAGGCCATTCAAGAATGGCCTAGACCAGTCACAAAAAAACAGGTTCGAGCTTTTTGGGGATCACTGGTTACTATAGACGGTTCATAGCTAACTTTGCTACTATAGCTGTCCCTCTGACTGACCTTACAAAAGGGACCAAGTCCATAATGATCAAGTGGAACTCTGAGGCAGAGCAGGCCTTTCAGACCCTGAAAAAGCCTTATGTAGCCAACCAGTACTGATAACCCCAGACTTCACACAGACATTTATTGTACAGACTGATGCATCCGATGTGGGGCTCGGAGCAGTACTATCCCAAATCAGAGAAGGTGCAGAGCATCTTATAGTTTTCCTGAGTAAAAAGCTGAACATCCATGAGAGAAACTATGCTACAGTAGAGAAGGAATGCTTAGCAGTGAAGTGGGCTCTGGAGGAGTTTAGATACTATCTGTTAGGCCGCCAGTTTACATTAATTACTGACCACGCCCCCCTTAAATGGATGTGTGAAAATCGTAAAAAGAATAGAAGGGTGACAAGATGGTTCCTGGCCCTTCAGAACTACAAGTTCACAGTGGAGCATAGACCGGGGTCCCAGCTGGGAAATGCAGATGCCTTATCCCGGGTACACTGTCTTGAGGCTAATTGTGTTCCGACCCCTACGTCGAAACAGAGGGGGAGGGTGTGTGAGAGAAATGCTGGATTAGAGGTGGAAGGTGTTTATATTTCTCCCAGATTTCTCTCTTATATATACTAAGCTCCAGGGAAAGTATGTCAGCAGTGAAAGAGTGTTCTTTCACTGCATTTGGCTTTTGGAAAAGCCGGTAAAAAGGGCCCTGGAGTGAATGGAAGTGAGCGGGTGGGACTTCCATTCACCAGGCTATCCAGGTTTTGGTGAAGCCTGGCTAATTAGTGGCCTCGTTAGACTTCAGGGGAAACCCCTTTAAACAGTGTGTCTCAGAGTTACTCTCGCTCTCTCTTCCTGGGGAACTGCCTGCATGCAGTAAGGGGAGAGCCGGACACAGTGAGTAACCAAACAAACAACTGTTTTTTGTAGAGTTGGATGCTAGATCCTCTCTATTGTATAGAGAGGGAGCGACTGTTTGTTATTTAGAGCCGGACAGGCTAGGATTTCTTTTTATGTTTTGTTTTCCAATATGCTCCTGTGTGCCGGTTATGTGTGAATAAAGCTGATTGCGGTCAGCCTAAAACTCAACGCTGAGTGTGAACTGTGGTTGTCTGAGACCAATCCGATCCCTGCAATCTACCTAAACCCCCCGAGACGGCACCGTTTGGACGAGTGACGTTACAATATATATATATATATATATATATATATATATATATATATACACATATATATATGTATATATTATATATTGATCTCTCAGTATGTATAATGTGCCCATATAGTAAAACAAGAGAAAGCTTAGATAATGTAAATTTGTTTTTCTCTTTTCAAACTACTGTAATTGACAGATTCTCAGTGGTTTGATGCTATTCTATCTTTAGGTCTTTGCTTGACAGGGGCAGATTTATCAAGGGTCGAAGTGAATTCGAGGGAATTTTCTAAGTAAAAAAATTCGAAATTCGAAGTACTTTTTTGGATACTTAGACCATCGAATAGGATACTATGACTTCAAATTCGATTCGAAGTAAAATAGTTTGAATATTTGATAATCAAAGTACTGTCTCTTTAAAAAACTTCGACTTCAATACTTCGCCAAATTAAACCTGCCAAAGTGCTATGTTAGCCTATGGGGACCTTCTACAGCATTGAAGTAAAATCGTTCAATCGTACGATAATTGTTCAATTCGAAGGATTTAATCGTTCGATTAAATGATTTTACTTAGACCGCAGAATACCCAAATTCGATGAAAAACTTTAGAATTCGATATTCGAATTCGAAGTATTTAAATTCGATGGTCGAATTTTGAAGTATTTTTTACTTCGAAATTCGACCTTTGATAAAACTGTCCCTAATATGACATTAGTAATACATATCCTCACATGAACTCAACAATTCATTCTTCTGCCAAATTTGTCAAATTTGTTGCGACTAGAGTAGTTTTTTTACACTTTATCTTGAATAGTATTGATGTTTTTTTCTTTAAGATTTTTCTGTTTGAAAATCTAGCTCTTTGTAGACAGAATAAAGACAAAGCTCCTTTCACATTAAAGATAAAATATAAACCTCTTTTTGACATGAGCTCATTCAGTTAGACATAGATAGGAAAGCATACTGAAGCATACTGGACATCCAAACTTCTACATAAGTATGTATGTACAGTATGTAATACTGTTTTTGTAATTATTATTATTATTATTATTATTATTATTATTATTATATATTACATTACATGAAAAGAAAATATATTTTTGTTACAGGTATGCCCAGCTGAATAAGGTCATGTTAAAGAGGGTGGTATACAGTATATTCACTTAAACTAGAACCAATTTAAGGCTAATAATCAGTTGTGATAATTAATATTATAATGTTCTTCAGTGCAATGTTTTGCCTTGGAATGGTGCTGTAATCATTTTTATTCTGGGAGAAACAGGCTTTATTTCTGTAGAGTGAATGTGCAGTTATAATATATACTTGGATGCCCGAGTGCCAGCATAGCAACCCCAAGTTACAGTATATTTCATTCTGAATGGAAACTTTAAGCAGACTTTAAACCTATTCTAAAGATCTGATAATTCTAAATAATTTCCTGTAGCTAACAGACCAGGTGTGATTTAAACTGTAGTGTAGTTCTTACATTTCTACCCTGACTACCACCTACCCGCAGCCACTTTGGCCTGTAGTCAATTAAGGTTACAGTATTTTGCAAAAAAATGTCTTCTCCCTGTAGAGGGCTAGATGATAACAGTGATCAAGTTGTTGTCCATGCATATGGGGCCAAAATGTTTGTGCCATCACAAATATTTTTAATGAGCTTGATAGCTTGTCTTAATTATTTCATTTTCTTAAAATAGTTTTTGGATATTTATAATGGCAAATGTCCGGAAACAAGTATCTTATAAAGAAGGGAACATATATGCACATAGTTAATTGCCATGTTGATAAAGGTTCAACTTTTTGGGTGCCCAACTACAGTACAAGGGGGGATATTTTGTGAAAAATTTAGGAAATCTCTTGTTTAATTTACCATTGGCAGACGCAGCGGGGACCTTTATCAATGTGGTGTTTAATATACACAGGGGCTGATATCTGATATAATCGAGAATATTCTTCAGAACCTTGAATAGGCATTATTTATTAACTGCAACTTTTTGCATTATGATTTTGGAATTGTATTCCATCCATGAGTAACATTTGAGCAGTATTTTGCTTCCAATCCACTGGCACATTACACGTCTTCATGTCATGCAATCATGTCTTTTGTCATTCTTAATATTTTCTTTCTAGAACAGTATATTTATTTGTGTTTGCCAAATACCAAGCACATGCTATTGTTACTAAATGATTTTGTTTGTCGGCCTAATATGGCAGCCAGATTCAGTCTTATCTACTGTAAATCCACTAACATGCAAATATGTATTGTCAAAATGCAATGGAACTATTGTACATTTAGTCAGTAAATCACCCTGTGCTGACATCAGGAATCATCTAATATAATGACAAAAAGCTTTTCCACAGGCTAAAGTGATTTAGCTGACAAACTGGCAATTACTCCTACAAACTCTTCATGCCTATCTTTAAATAAAACATTTGTTAAATCACTCTGTGGCTTACCTTTTGTCACCTCTAGCAAGATTTATGCAAAATTATATTTCATAGGCTACTTTCAATTTATGGTATTTCATGGAATGCAGATGAGTCGGAGAGAAGATGTTTTGCATTCAGGAGAGATTTGATTATTTGAGAATGAACTTATACAAAGGGCCACTTTCGGCGAGCTACTGTATGGATATTATTCAGTTTAAGTATTCTGACAATATGCAAAGTGCTATTTCCAGTGGTTTTAAAGTCACAAATACAGCAAGGGAAATTTAAGTTCTCTTATAAAAGCCAAGTTAATGTTATATTGCGAAAAAGACTAGGAAAATGTGGTTGAAGTATGTAACTTGAGTTTATTCTTCAGAACATTGAATAGGCAGTATTTATTAACTGCAACTTTTTGCCTTATGATTTTGGAATTGTATTCCATCCATGAGTAATATTTGAGTAGTATTTTGCTTCCAATTCATTGGCAAATTTACGCCTGTGAGGTTGGCCCGTCTTTAGCACCACTCTTTGGTCATTTCTGATGCCTGCTGATAGAAGATAATAATGCCATATGGTGCAAAAATAAACATGTAAAACCCACTGATGACAATTATTTTGCCCATTTCATAGGCTAATAACATGTACCTATTTCTTGCCTGACTGCCTGCCCTTCCTTGAACTCTACCAGCCTTGTTATTTTGCATTTCCATGACTGTTCCCATGTACAGATGGGAACAGGGTCTATTAGGAATAGGCAATGACCTTAACAACCGCTGTGATAGATTTCTAGATGATTTTGACAAACAGTAAAGAATTGACAATTTTTTGCACGTCTTGTTTAAAGGCCACCAAACGTCTTGAGACAATAAAGCAGTAGTTTTGTTAATACCTAGATGCCCCGCCATTTTAGAATTCTGAGCTACACTGAGTACCTGCTCCCTCAGATTCTCGGGGAGAAACAGTCTCCCAGAAGGAGTATCATCTGGGGCCAATGTCTGCGCTATAGACAGGAGTGTGGAAGGTCTGACCCTAAAGCTGTCACAATCACCTCTTTGGTAATAATGGAAACACATACACTCTAAATCAAGACAGACTTGATTCAAAGCTTCTAGAGAGTGCATCTGCCTTAACATTCTTGGAACCAGGCCTGTATGTTAGAGAAAAATTAAATCTGGTAAAGAAGAAAGTCCATCTGGCCTGTCTCGGATTCAAACGTTTTGCTGACTCAATATACAGAAGATTTTTATGGTCAGTATAAACAGTGATAGTATGTTTAACCCCCTCCAACAAGTGTCTCCATTCCTCAAAGGCTCATTTGATAGCTAATAATTCTATATTACCAATGTCATTTACAAAGGACATTTTTACAATTTAAGACAGCATATTTTAACCATAGACACTTTAACAGAAAGGCTCCCTCTTTTCATTTTCAGATATCTCTATTGTTGCTTCATCTATTATATGTCTTCTATCATACTAATCTTAACTTACTTTAGTGATTTTCTAAGTCTATTTTTTGAGAAAAGATAACCAAGGTTCCCAGATTTTCCAGTACATTTTACTTGTCATCTCTTCAATTTTTCTAGTTTCCTCTACTATGTGTTGCCACTCAGCAGAGATGTTGACTTACAGTGTCTTGGAATTAAAGATCTGGCTGTGTTTAACAAGTGCAGGGTAAGTTTGTCGACCATTACGCTATTTTTTTCCATTGCTATATTCAACAAAATAAGTGGTATGTCGTTCTCCTTAATTGCAATATGTGTAGTTTCACCTATAGCTTGTAGTATCTTACTCCAATATTCCTTCAAAGCATCACATTTATTCCATATGTGGGCTTGTGTGCCTATGACTTGGTTACATCTCCAACATCTATCTGAACTATTCGGAAATATTTTTTTTAATCTAGCTGGAGTGTGGTGCCATCTAGTGGTTAATTTATAGTTAATCTCCCTTACTCTTGCTGTCCTAGATGATTTATGCATTGTAGCTAAAATCTTGTCCCATGTTAAGGATGTAATTGTAATGTTCAAATCTCTTTCCCATTCCTTATGCGCTTCCTTTTTAGGGAGAGAAATATTGGACTATAATAATTTATATTTTGTTGAGATTACTTTGTTTATGTTATCTTTCCGGTCTAGTAGGTTTTCCCTCTTTGTTAATACTCTATTCCAGTCTGCTACCTTATCTTTATGGATAAAATGATGTAACTGATGATGATTCCATATATCCCTGGAATGACATCCCCATATCTTTTGTATAACTGCTAATGAAATTACTTTATTGTTATTAGGGATGCACCGAATCCACTATTTTGGATTCGGCCGGACCCCCGAATCCTACGTGAAAGATTCGGCAAAATACTGAACCAAATCCAAACCCTAATTTGCATATGCAAATTAGGCGTAGGAAGGGGGAAAATGTTTTACTTCCTTGTTTTCTGACAAAAAGTCATGTGATTTCCCTCCCCACCCCTAATTTGCATATGCAAATTAGGGTTAGGATTTGGTTCAGCCTGGCAGAAGGAATCAGCCGAATCCGAATCCTGCTGAAAAAAGCCGAATCCTGGCCGAATCCCGAACCGAATCCTGGATTCGGTGCATCCTTAATTGTTATTAATAATAAAGTCACTTGTTCTTGTAGGTCTTCCATTTAGTTCCTGCCACTTGTTAAAGGCATAACTCCTCAAAATGCATATTATCTGGACACATGGTTAACGCCATAGATTTTTGGGTTGGGTTACCAGACTTGACCCAAGTGGGCTCTTATCAATTGCCAAAATTCTCATAGGAGGTGTAAGGGGAACTAGAGGAATATTATACCTTACTGCGAAGGCAGCATTTAAGATATTCCGCTGCCCCGGAATCCACAAATGCTGATATTTTAACTGAAACCCCAGACCAAGACAAAATAACAGGTACCAAGATCCTAGAAGTAAATTGGGGAGAGGAAGCTTCTCGAACCAAATGGAGCTCCCCTTCTTTATTTAAGCTTTGAAGTTTCCCAGCCTCTTAGGACAATGGTTAAGGAAATGACCCTTCTCCGCACAGATGGGGATACCCACCGGCCCGATTCCACATCAGGGTGAGATGTTACATTCCTAGTCTACTATCTAAATCAGTTGTATGACAGTCACAAGTAATGGATCATAAAAAGCCATATGGGATGTCAGCAGTGGTCATTTGCTGGCAAACTAGCAAAATCTATTTTTGTATTTATCTTAGCTACAGTCATATCTTTCACACCTACTTCCTGTTTCTCCTTGACAAGCCAAGTCTTGTCCACCAGTAGTGGTGTAGTTCCACCAGTAGCCCTCACAATACTGCAACCTTTTGAAATCACTTGTTGCCACTTTCCCCTCAAATGGTAGTTTTATATTAAGTAAGCTTTTAGTATTATAGAGTGGCCAATTCTTATAAACTTTTCAATTGGCCCTCATTATTTATTTATAGGTTTTTTAATTATTTGCCTTCTTCTCCTGACTCTTTACAGCTTTCAAATGTGGGTCACTGGCAAATGTATTGTTATTGCTACTTTGTATTACTCATCTTTCTATTCAGTCCTCTCCTATTCATATTCCAGTCTCTCATTCAAATCAGTATATGCTGGACCCTAGTAAACAGACTGCTGAAATTGCAAACTGGAGAACTGCCGAATAAAAATCTAATTAATTATAAAAACTAAAAACCAATTGCAAATTGTCTCAAAATATCACTCTATACATCATGATAAAAGGGTACTCTGGCTTCCAAACCAAAATTTGATAAAGAGGCCTACATAACACAGAAATTCCTAATGTACCAATCACAGTTACCCATTACTTAAAAAAGTATGAATAAATGTAATTTTCTTAGCTGCAATCCAGCTGGTTAACTGCATCATTTGAAATCCTGGCAGGGAACACAATTGTAACAACTTCTCCTCAGCTTACAGACAGCATGCAGAAACTACATGACCTACAATGCATTGCACTGTGATGTGTCATTTCTTATTGAAATCACATGTGCGGGGAATTGTTGGGTTTGGATGATGCAGGCTGAGGACAGCTGGCTGTTGATACAAAGTAACAGTAGTCAGCCAGCTCAGCAAAGTAGTCAAAAAGATCAGCAGAAGAGCAGGGAGCTAGGCTTAGGGAACTGCCAGAAATGATTAAAATCTAAAAATTTAAAGGTGAACAACCCCTTAAACTGTTACCTCCTTTCACTCTTCTCAATATTCTTCCAGTGTCAAACAAATAGATATTTACTCAAATCATAATACAATCTCTTTCAAGAACAGATATGTTGCTTTATCAACCAATCTTCCCAATCTAAGTTTAAATATTGACATTATTAATATTGAATAATGATTCATTTTTTATAAAATGTACAGCTCTGTGTAGAACATTATATTATAAAGGCAAAAACATTTTTATTAAGGCCAGTTGATACTTCTAGGTCATAAAGGCAAAACATACTGCCGACCACATAAGAACTACCAGCACAGGAGGTTCCTGGTAGCTGTAGTTCCAAACTTTTTGATATTCCTGCTGAGGCTCATTAGTCATTTGGGCATACACTGTAAGGGCAAAGGGTTAAATATCTGGATATTGCAAATGGGCTGAATCATACACAAATGCAACCTTTTCCAATATCAGTTAACTGCTCTTATCAGAAAACAGATGGTAAGTGCAAAGTAAAGTGGTTGGAAGAAGGTTAAACAGCCAGGATGACAAAATATACAGTGCACAGAACAAATAAACCAATAAAATCTTTCAAACTCAATATGCAGTGATTTTGTACAGTGAAAATATTCAATTAATAATAAATAAATAAATAACTGAAGAGAGAGGATAAGTCTGGGAACATGGATCAGATATATTAAACTCAGCATTCAAAACAAAATCATTTGCATCCATAGAGATAGTAAAACACATAAGAAGACATCTACTAGATTCATTGCTTCAATGTACTCATAATACTAAACCCCATTACCATTAAAATGAGACAGAAAAATGATACACCTGTCAATAAAATGCAGAATAAATCATATCATTGTTTCTTCCCTGCAGGTAGAACCTGTTCCATATTAAAACATTGTGCCATAAGCTAAATATCATCAACAAATTTGGATTCTAATCAGTGAACTCTTAAAAACACTTTAAATATATTAAACTTTCAACCCAAGATTCAAATGTGTCCAGTGATTTCTACTATTACCTGTGTAGCTCTTAGAGTACTCATACTCATACAGTACAGTACTTAAAGGGGTGGTTCACCTTTAAGTCAACTTTTAATATGTTTTTGAATGGCCAATTCTAAGCAACTTTTCAACTGGTCTCATTATTTATTTAGTATAGTTTTTTTTAATTATTTGCCTACTTCTTCTGAAACTGTCCAGCTTTCAAATGCTCTATAAGGCTACACATTTATTGTTATTGCAACCTTTTATTGCTCATCTTTCTATTCAGGCCACTCCTATTCATATTCTAGCCTCTTATTCAAATCAGTGGATGATTGCTAAGGTAATGTGGACCCTAGCAAACAGACTGCTGAAACTGCAAACTGGAGAGTTGCTGAATAAAAATCTAAATAACTCAAAAACCACAAATATTAAAAAATGAAAACCAACTCCGTTTTGCAGCAGTTGACAGGGGTGAAAATTCATATACACATTTTTCATTTGGGGTCCGTACATACCTTGGAATTGCTATGTATATTGGGCATCAAACTGTTCAGTAGACCACTGGCATTCATATTTAGGGTGATTTGCCTTTGAATATAAAAACATTGTGTAAGATAAATGTGGCAAATTGCAAATTTTAAAGCGATTTTCAGAAATGTTGTAATACCTCTACCCCTGTTGGACTTGTCAGAATGTGTACTTTCTAAAAATGTATGGTTTTCTGGGGGGTCTTTGTACTGTTAGGGGGTCTTAGGACATATAATATGCAGTGAAAGGGCTTTGTTTGCAAAAGCTGAGTTGGCAGGCAAGAAAATTCCTATGCACATTTTTAATTTGGGGTCGATACATACAACATACTTTGGTAAATCTTTGCATATTGGGCATCAAACTGTTCAGTAGACCTCTGGCGTTTATATTTAGGGTTATTTTCCTTTGTATGTGAAACATTGTATGAGAAGGAGAAGGATGCGGCAAAGTGCAACATTTTTTTCTGTGATTTTCAGAAATGTAAAAACCTCTACGTTTAGAAAAGTTTTGTTTTGTGGGGGGGTTACATTTTTAGCACTGATGTCTGTGTGGTCTTTTAACTGTGATGTGGAGTGGTTGGGGTCTGGGATGGGGTTTGGTCACCAGGGTGGGCAGGGCTTGGTCACCAGGGGGGGGCCAGGGGGCCCTGAAAATGTTGTTGTATGGGGCTCAGTGATTTCTAATGATGGCCATGAACCAACATGAAAACACAGTAAATGTGTTTGCAGTAGCTGGAACAACGGAAATGATGGCTCATATGGAGTGACTTCATTTTGGGGATCCTACAGACCACATACTTAGGTAAACCTATGCACATTGGACATTGAACTGCTTAGCCCTGACCTTCATATTTACAGTGATTTATCTTGGTACCCAATGATATGTATGCTGCAATGTAGAATTTCAGAAATTCTATAAAAATCACTTTAGGAAAGCTTTGCAGCTTGGTTAATTTGTAATAGAAAGACATACAGTATTAACCCATTTTAGATTTGGGGGAATGTGTACTTTCCAACAAATATATGATTTACCTTTTTGTGGTTTTACTCCACTGGAAAAATGGTCATGGACAGCAACAGAAGGTACTTTAGCTAGGCAAGAGAGTTCACCTAGCGCTGAGGAAAGGTCTGGCCTCTATTTACATACTGTATATGTACAATCTGTTATTCGGAAACTTATTATCAAGAAAGTTCTGAATTATGGAAAGACCATCTGCCATAGACTCCATTTTTATCCAAATAATCCACATTTCTATAAATTATTTCCTTTTTCTCTGTAATAATAACACAGTACCTTGTACATGATCCAACCTAAAATATAATTAATCCTTTATGGAAGCAGAACTAGCCTATTGGGTTTATTTAATGTTTACATGATTTTGTAGTAGACTTAAGGAATGAAGATCCAAATTACGTAAAGATCTGTTATCCCGAATGCTCCGGGTCTTGATCATTCTAGATAGCATACCTATATACAGTATCTATACCTTATTTTTAATATTGCCTAGTGGCAATCTCCTATGCTTCTATGATCAAGCTGTTGCTGGCAGAGCTTGCTATTTTACCCTTGGCTAAGAAACCATTTCTCAATAGCAGGCTGGCTTTAACTTTTACTCTATATGCCAATATAAGAAGCTAATGGTGTGGGATGAAAGTTCAGGAATGCAGCATTGCATGGTTGGGACATGGTCAACAGAACAGGGACATCAATTATACTTTCCATTCCACTCCCTAGCTGTTCTATGAAATTGTGCTTGCCTTAGCAGCAACTTTTCCAAATAAAATATTTATTAGGGAATGTACTGTAAATAGTTTTACATATCTCTGATAGAAATGGATGTAGTAAAATGGGATGTCACTGATTTACAGTTTTTCATAATCACTATTTACTGCTTGCACCAGGATGAGCACTGTGGCTCTTGGGTGATTCGAGCATATTGGAACTAGAAGTTTTTTTAAATGTTTTCCACATAATTGATGATCGATTCACCAAAAGCTAAATTGAACAGCAGAAAGGCCCAGTCTGCACAACCACAGAACTGGAATGAATTCTCATTTAATAACACCCAGAAAGCACACTTGAACTTGAAACATTCCATGTGATTATCTCAGCTGAAAACCTCAGGTCAGCTCCCACACGTCAATGTAAATATATGAAAAGTCAATAAAAATTTAATGTAAGTTTGCATTTGCTTAACTTTTAGCCTATGGTTTGCAGACGATGCGTTGAACCATGACATTCTACTGGACTGAGCTTGATTCAAGGCTGCTTACTTTGAATGATTATAAGTTCCCCAGCACAGCTGTCTGCTGTACCAAAAAAAAAATATTCACAGCGCCAGCAGACTTCTTGCTTCGCTAGATATTGCTAGGTGTTGTGTTCTTTGGTAGCTCAATTAAAATTCCCTACTATCTTTAGAAAAGGTTATAGCAAATGCTGACGAATTGTTCTACATCAACATGTTTTCAATCGCTCAATTATGATAATGAGGCACAGAAGTGATAAGCTTAGATAAAAATTTGTGTCTTCTGTGTAGCAAATGAAACGCCATGTGGTTAAATCTAACAAGGTAGGTGAGACCAGATTTCTCAAGCTTTATTCCAACCGTTCCACCCATTACATAGACCTATAACAATAAATGTAGCTACAGTAAATTTTAGTTATCTTTTGCACTGAAAGAACAGTAATGTTAATTGGCAACTAAAGCCTCAAACTAGCTTCCCGTGTGTGTGTGTGTGTGTGTGTGTTTGTGTGTGTGTATATATATACTGTGTATGGAGGATCAGCACACACTGTGGTGAAGGTGAAAACAATTTTATTTTATTTTCAAACAAGATTACATCTTTATCCAACATTTCGGTCCCACATGGGGAACTTTATCAAGGATCCCCATGTGGGACCGAGAACGTTGGATTAATGGAACAGAATACCAAATTGAGACCATTTATAACCACGTGTGTGGTTGTGCTTGCAAAAATCTCCTAGCAGTCATGCAAACAAAAGATTTTCCCATTCATTAAAGGTACTTGTGTTGATAGCTGCAGATTTCCCAACAGCTGCCTGGGTCAGTCAGTGCAGTGCACTTGCAACTGCCCAAATGTTGACACACCAGCTACAATTGTCTGAGGTTCAGCTCCCACTGTGGGGGGGAGGTAATAATGCATTGTGGGTAAAAAACAAGGAAATTTCATCTTAAATTGCACACTGCGATAAAGACATTCACATTCACCTTATAATACTTACAAAATAATATAATTCAATAATGTATTTAAATTATCTTAATATGGACTCTATTAATATGGACATCTATTAATATGGCCTTCCTGTAATTAACAGCTTCAGGTTGAACAATGCAAATGAGTATTATTACAATTAATTATTGTGCATAAAATATGTTGTTGGTCCACATTAGAATTGAATGTTTGGCTACAATAAAATTGTACAGGTAAATATAACAGTATCTTGTACTTTATCCTCAATAAGATATAGTTAATCCTTATTGGAGGCAAAGCAATCCTATTTGGTTAAACTAATGTTTAAATTATATTTTAATAGACTGTAAAGATCAAAATTACAGAAATACCCCTTATATGGAAAACCCCAGGTCCTGAGCATTCTGGATAACAGGCTCTATACCTGTACAATAATTAAGGAAGTGCTGCCTTTATGGTTTATATACTGTATGTAGTTGTAGGAAGTGCACACCTCAAATAATTGCACTCAGGGTCTTAAAATATAGAAAACTTTTAGTCCTCTGAGGGATTTTTCTCAAGACAAGCATTTTCTATGTTTTGAAAAAGGTCCAAAACACTCTTATATGTATATGATTATAGAAATTGTGTATGCTTTAATTTATCTGTTGGTTAGGTATTCTTACTGAAGGTATAGTTTTACTTGTAAAGTAATGGATACCTGCCCAGTGAGTCTTAAAAAATTAAATAACTTCTATTTAATATTGAATATGCAACTTTTGATTAAGGGCCAGCCCTATTAACTTGTATAGGAATTCATTATTTGGTGGATTGCCTATTCCACTCTTTCTCTATTGTGTATAAATCTTATACTGCTATTACTTGTATATTGGTATATGGCTTTTCTGTGTTACTGAACTTATAAAATCTTTGGTATAAAAATTCAAGGTCTTCCTAATATGTGTAGTAATGCAAGTAAGAAAAAATTTGACAATACTAAGTTAAATAGCTGTTGATTGATTTAGGCAGATGCCTAAGCAAAATTTAGGAATATTATCAGGAAAGGATTTAGATGCAACCCATGTACTTATAGGGGCACATTTACTTAGCTCGAGTGAAGGATTAGAATGAAAAATACTTTGAATTGCAAAGTATTTTTTTGGCTACTTCGACCATCGAATTGGCTACTTCGACCTTCGACTACGACTTTGAAACGAACGATTCAAACTAAAAATCGTTCGACTATTCGACCATTCGATAGTCGAAGTACTGTCTCTTTAAAAAAAACTTCGACCACCTACTTCCCCACCTAAAACCTACTGAGCACCAATGTTAGCCTATGGGGAAGGTCCAAAATTCATAGTGATTATGACATCAAATATAAAACATTTTAATAACTTTTAGAACATTCAGCTCAGTTGTGGTTAAAAGCGTGGGGAAGTAGATCCTATGAGGATTAATTTAGATAGGAGGTTAATAATCTGTTAATCTGGTGACTTCTGGGAGGCGCATTATCAGTTTGTAGTTGTTCTTGTTGTAGTGCTGCTAGATATTGGGATGATTCCATGATCAAAGGGTGATCTTTCAAAGTTTCCATATCGTACCATGATGTATGTCTAAAAGTATAAATTGTGAGGTATTTGATTTGTTGTGGGAGGTGTGTTATGTAGGTTGACCAAGTATTAAAGAATTTCTATGTATTGTGTTCACTTGTGCAGACTATATATTGCTTGAAAGTGCACACCAGTAGCTATTCAGCAGCGCCATCCTTGCTTTCCTACATGCAGATCTGTGGGCGCAGTTCTCCATAGAATTTGTGATTTGACCTAAAATAAAGAAAAAATGTTGCAAAGTTAGATTTCTCCCCAAAATTGTCATGATAACAAAATGTTATGTATCGATCTCCAACTTCTCCCAAACAAAATGATACCCTGCATGTATGGGTGCACCTAAAGACCCTGCCTCCAAACACCCCAAAACAGGGTCAATCCACAAGAGCAATTTCAGCTAGAAAGTTAGGTGCTGCACTCTAGGTGCACACCTTGCAGTTCTTGAGTCTAAACAACCCCTTAGCTTTGAAATACCCCCCACAAACTATATATTGCTTGAAAGTGCACACCTGTAGCTATTCAGTGAAGCTATCCTTGCTTTCCTACATGCAGATCTGTGGATGCAGTTCTCCATAGAAATTTGTGGTTGACATAAAATAAAGAAAAAAAGGTCCAAAGTTAGATTTCTCCCCAAAATTACCATGACAACAAAAAACATCCTACTAAGTATCAATCTCCAACTTCTCCCAAACAAAATGATACCCTGCATGTATGGGTGCACCTAAAGACATGGCCTCCAAACACCCCAAAACAGGGTCAATACACAAAAGCAATCTCAGCTAGAAAGTTTGGGGCTGCGCGCTAGGTGCACACCTTGCAGTTCTTCAGTCTAAACACCCCCTTACTTGTGAAATACTGCCTTTTCTGGTTATTGTTTCTAGCCAGTCCATATGGAAAATATGGTGTAGTTTTTGTTTCACCAGTATTAATGGTGGAGGGTCAGTGTGTAGCCATTGTTGCAGTATTGTTTTCCTGGCTGCTGCTGCCAGTCTCCCCATTAGGTGTTTTTCAGTTTTGTGTGAAAGAAGTTGTGTTCCTGAATAATGCCCATTCTATATGTGTTTGGAGGGGTTTTCCAATCATCTGTGCACCGTATGAAATAACTTCCTTCCAAAAGCATTATTAAGCATTACAAAATTGCATTAAGGGACATGACCATATGGTATGTATTAGGTTTGTTGTAGGAGTGCGTCATTTTAAGCATTCATCTGAGGAGAGATTACCCATCTTAAATCTTCTAATTGGGGTGAGATATGAGTTATGGAGAATCTGTAGTGACATTTCCTGATACCTGCTTGCCGGAAGTAGTGTCATAATTTTAGTATGTCTTAAAATTTTTAGTATGTCTTAAAATGTCTGATTCTGTGGTATAAGGTATCTCCGTAATCCATTTAAAGTTGAGTTTATCTTCATTATCTATGTCTATTAACGGTTTAATGGTTTGGTGTATGTGTGAGGTTGTGAGTTTCTTGTGTAGGGATGTGAAAATCTTAGACACCCTTACACTTTACAGACAGGCACATCCCTAGCTATATGGGCTCCTCAGTGGGTCCTTGTGCTTATGTAACCCCTGTAGTTCACACAGTGTGCAGCAGATGGCACTGTGCCAGAGTATAAAAGGTTTAGGAACCATGAGGTCTGGGTCCATTGCTTTAAGCCCAACCAAGCAGGCTGGAAGGGAATGGGTAGTGTCGACCCTAGGTGCCTTGGCCCTAGTAATTAGACAGGTATACTCAATTATAGATCACTCCAGGAGTGATAGAGAGGTTAAATAGTTTAGCAGCTCAAGGCTCCACCGAGGAGATTAGAGGGATTATGATCCCAGGGTATTACTGACCCGGAGTAAGGACTAAAGTGTTGAGATAGGGATGATAGGAATTCCCCTAGTCTGCCACTGGAAGATATCCTGAAAACTGGGCAATACCCATCACATGCTGTCAACTTACTCTCTGCTGTTTATTCCCTAGCCTGTGGGGATTCAGCCTATACATGCTGTGAGTATATGCTTCCTTTATGCTGCTATGTATATTCTATGCTCCATGTGCTATTGTTCAATAAATACAGTTCTATGTTCAACTGTTAAAGAACTACTGGCGCCCATCACAGTTACAGTTACACTACACCCTGCCTCCATCGCATTGCGAGGGCTTGCCCCTGAGAAAGAGAGCTCATCTGTGGTCTCAGCCCACAAAGGAAAGTAGCTAGAACTGCCCTCGCACAAAGCATTTTACTATAGCGCTACATTTGTTCTTGTTTTTCTAGAGTTGATTTAATAAGTTATTTTTGTCGTTATTTGTTAAGAGTCTTATTGTAGTATTCGCAAAGTGAATGGTTTGTAAACTTAAGTATATATGGGTGTTTGTAAATGGAGATTTTTCTGCAAGTTTATTTGTTGAGAATACTAAATATTTATCGTCTAGTATATCATGTATGTTATGTAAACCATTTTCACTTCAGTGAATAGGATTTCGTATACCTGGTGGGTAGTTTTTGTTGTCTATCCATGATAAGTAGGGGGAAATGTATTGTGACATATTTAGTTTTTTCCTGACTGAGTGCCATGCTTTATATGTATCTAGGAGTAATGGGTTATTTCTTATGTGTGTTGGAATGTTTTGTATAGTCGTATGTAATAGATAATTTAGAGAATGGTTTTGATATTGGTCTAAAGAGAGTGTTGTGTATAAATCTCTATTAAGAATCCAATCTCCTGCATATCTAAGAAGCGCTGCTTCATTGTAAGATTTTATGTTAGGGAAATTGAGACTGCCTAGAGTTTTGGGTTGTTGTAGTTTAAAGAGGCTAATTTGTGGGCGTTTTTTATTCCATATGAAAGTTCTAAATATTTGGTTTAATCTTTTCTGATAAGTTGGCTTAATACAGTATGGCAGCATCTGTTTTGGATATAAGAGTTTGGGGAATAAAATCATTTTAATGAAATGTATTCTGCCCAAGAATGATAGGTTAATGTATTTCCATTGCTGCGTTTCCTGTTGTATAGCATCTATTATTCTTCTTATGTTTAAGGAGTATAAATCTTTGTAGTGTGAGGGGATTTTGATTCCTAAGTATTTAATGTTTTGTTTTTTTGAAGGGGAAGTGTGAAAGCCAGTCTGTATTTTCTTTTTATATTTAAGAATTTTTTTAATACAGTATAGCGTACAAGAAGTGGTTCAACAGAGAAACATCTATATGATTATCAACAATGAATGTATCTTCCCAGTAGAACATGAAACGTAGTTCTCGTGAACAAACTAATTTCGTGACAATTCCACAGCTACTGTACTATTAATTGACAAAAAGAGAAAGGGGGAAAAAAAAAAAAGGAAAAGAGTAATAGGGAGAGGAGAAAACAAAAAAGGATACAGAAAATAGCAAGAATGAGGTTAGCTACCTGTGTACATCATTTGGAAGGTATCGTTTTTTGTATTTCTGAAGTTTTCTTTTTCTTTTTTGTTTGCATGATCTTTGTGTGATACCTTAAGTTGCAGCAATGGTCCCCATCTGAAGTGTTGCCAGGTGTTGGGCCCCAGGGATGCCACTCCAGCTCCTCCTCATAACTTCTATCCAAAAGTCTGGCTCTTATTGATTCCATTGCTTTGATCCAGTTTACTTTAGCAATAAGTGTTTGCACTCCTGGTATTTGTGTCTATTTCCAATTTGCTGCTAGTAGAGATCCTGCTGCTGTAACGTACAGTATCCCACAACCCAGAGTAAACCCCAATGTCCCGGGCTCGGCTCACGCTTCGGCCTATAACCGCCGCCTTTCACGTCGGGAGGAGCCCTCCGCTACTTGGATGCCGCCAGGACTTAATAGTGAGGAGACTGAGGGAAGAAATCTGGGCGAGCAAGGGAACGTAACGTAAAGTTTATCAAAGTCCAGGAACGGGCCGAGTCAAAACCAATCGGGAATGCAGTACAAAATCGGTAAGCAGCAGAGTAATCGAGGTCACAGGCCAGGTCAGCAACTAACAGGGTCAAAGTACAGAACGGAATCCAAAGAGTAGTCAGGAACAAGCCAAAGGGTCAGGGCAGGCGGAAATCAAACAGGAATCAGGGATAGCCAAGGTCACAACAAGAATCACAGAATTAATCACACCCAGGAACCATATAGAGAACCTACGTTGGGCAAGGCACAAAAGGACTGATGGCCCTTTAAACATTTGAATTTGGCGCCATTGGACGCTGGCGAATCAGCGCCAGCGCCTGTGCAAACACGCCAACGCAATTGCGTCGGCGTGCCTGCGCCTTTAATTCTCGCGAATGCGCGCCGCGCGCTCCATAGGAGCCGGCGCCTGGGGCCTAACCGCATCGGCGGTGCGAGACGGGCGTCCCCGTCGAGGGGGCGGCAGGCGTCCCTGCCGTCCCCTGGGTAAGTTACTTACAGCTGCAGTTAGAATGTGTGTAGCCAATTTGTGTGAGCTTTGGGATTGATTTGACTAAGAGAAATGTATGAGGGGACGCTTGAATAGTGCAGTGGAGAACCTCGGAGAGCAGAGTTGCTACCTTCGTCCAGTAGTCCTGGGCTATAGTACATGTCCACCATGTATATATGAAGGATCCTTTTTCCCCACAACCTCTAAAACAGCGAGCTTGGTCTGGGTTGCCACTAAGTTTACTAATGCGGGTGGGGGTGTAATACCAACGAAATATGATCTTATATGCTCTTTCGTTTGAGACTGCACAGGCAGAAGTTTTTTTCGCCGGATCCCATATATGTGACCAGGATCTGTCAGATATTGTGAGGCCTAAATCTTCCTCCCATTTCGTCATATAGGGTTGGTTCAAGCTTGCCGTGTCTGAAGCTAGGCTGCTATATAGGCTGGTGATCAAATGTGTCGGGTATTTTTGGTTATGACAGATGGTTTCAAAATATGTGAGCGTACTGTCCGTTCTAGTTTTAAGTGCAGCTTCCACATAATGTCTGATTTGTAAGTATCTGAAAAAGTGTGAGTGCGGTATATCATATTTCTCTTTACATTGTTGAAAAGAAATCACAGACTGGCCCGACAAAAGGCATTAAGTGTGATCATATTCGCTGCTATCCAGGGGATGAAGTCTGATGGGGTACAGCCCGGTGTGAAATCTGTATTATAAAAAATGGTCCGAAATCTAGAGCTGAGGGTGCTTAATTTCATTTTAAGATATATTGAATCCCACAAGTCTAACGCATGTTGTGATGTAGGTAGGATATCCAGAGAAGTAATTCTGGAAGCCTTCGGTATCCAGAATAAATGGGCTAACTGTAGAGGGCGTATGAAATGATTCTCAATTTCCTTCCAAGGCTCACTAGTCAATGTATGTATATGGATAATTGATTCTAGTCTGCTTGCCAAATAGTATCGATGTATGTTTGGGACTCCCAATCCCCCCATAGCCTTGGGTTTAGTCATGATTGCTGCCTTAATTCTAGGTTTTTTACCTTCCCAAATAAAGTCTGGTATAGCCTTTTGAAGGGCATGTGCCGTTCTTTCTGGGAAGTGTATTGGTAAAGTCCTGAATAGGTATAATAGTCTCGGTAATAATGTCATTTTGATTGCTGCTATTCTACCGAACCAAGAGAGGTGGTATTTGTGCCAGGTGAGCAAGTCTCTTTTAAGTTTGTCCAACAGTTTAGGATAATTGGTCTTGTATAAAGTATCGTATGATGAAGTCAAGTGGATCCCCAAATACGTCTGTTTCCCATTTATAATCAAAATTGAGCTGCAATAATTTCAGTTCTGGTTTTGACATTTTCAGTGGGAGTGCATGAGATTTCGTAGGGTTAACTTTGTAGCCAGAAATACGTTGGAACTGATCCAACGTCTGTATTATATTTGGCAATGTGGTTTGAGGGGATGTAAGTGTAAGAAGGATATCGTCCTTTCTGATAGCTTGGGCTAGGGGTTCGAGGGATGAAGCGAACATTAAGGGAGACAATGGGCATCCCTGTCTCGTCCCTCCCCGGATCTCAATACGGTTAGACTGGAGGCCCATGTTCAACACTCGAGCCAAAGGAGCCACATATAATTGTTTGAATCCTGTAAGGAACGGTTTAGGTATTTGTAATTTCTCCAGGACCGCAAACATGTAACCCCAGTCCAATCTGTCAAATGCTTTTTGTGCATCCAAAGAGAGGAGAATGGAGGAGGTTCGCATTCTTGTGTCACATGTGTACGTCATGTGTACCGGTTTTGCTCTTTTATGTGAGTTTGCAGTAGGCTTGCCTGATTTGTCCATGAAATCATCCCAAACTGCATTGAAGTCTCCTCCTAATACGATATTTGTAGCCTCCCAAGAAATTTTCTGTAACACATCTGTAAAAAAAATATTTGTTAGTATCATTAGGTGCATAAACATTTATTATTGTGTATATGGTACCAGCGATATCTATGTCTACTATCAGGTATCGGCCATTTTTATCTTTGTAAGTTCGTGAGACAGTTTTTACTACCACTCTTGATTTGGTTTTATAAGAGGCATCTAATGTTGCCTGTATCCATTTATCGTTTCATTTTCGGGTATCTGTTTGTTTCCAATGAGTTTCCTGTAGGAGTACTATTTGGGCTTTTTCTCTCTGTAATTTATCTAGCACCTTTCTTCTTTTAATTGGAGAGTTAAGGCCTCCCAGGTTCCAAGAAACTATTTTAAAGTGATCAATAGGTTTCTTTGAAAGGGTTTTGGAACCTGTCATATGTGTTGAATGCATGTTTTAAACTATTTCCATTTTCGACGGTCAATTAGTAAGGTATGAGTGTGTTTTGGGAGAGGTCTGTCCCAGTGAGCAGACCAAGTCCCTAGATAATAAACCACATCAGATTTAGGGTGAAACCACATAACATACATTTGTTTCTTATCTGGATTTTCATTGAGCTGACATAAACAATAACTATTCAACCTGGAAAGTAACATGGTAGTTAAGAGAGATTAAAAGAATTTAGAAATAATAAACATTTCACATTTTGCCCTTTATAATATTGTCCGACTTTGACATTTCACTCTTATTGAGGAGATTGGTTTCGAAGATAGAAGAAATATATTCCTTTAAATGTTTTCTTGTAAGTAATCTATGTTCCAATTTGGAATATGGGTGTTTCTTCACTGTAGTTCACAAAAGTACATTTCCCAGTCGCTAGATTAAGTGTGTTCTTTATCCTTTGTTTTTTCTTCGTAGTATGCCTTAGCGTGTTTTGGGTTTTCAAAAAACAGAGGTTTCCCATTGTCCTTGTCTATGATTTTAAGCTTTACTGGGAATAACAGGGAAAACTGTATGCAGAATTGAAGAGAGTTGTGCAGATCGATGAGAATTCTTTCCTTTTCGTAGTGACGAGGCAGAGAAATCTTGAACTATTAATATGCGGTTGTTTTCATATAATATATTTTTCGTTTTCCTGTAAGCTGAAAGAATGTTAATTTTATCTGTGTAATTGAGGAGTTTGAATATAACTTGTCTTGGTTTTTTGGCTTCTGTGGTTAGTGGCGGGCCGTTTCTGTGGAACCTTTCAATCAGGAAATGAGATTGGTCTTCTTCAGTTTTTAGGAGAGATGAAGCATTTGGCATGCCAGATACTGTATTTGGTTATAAGGTTTAAAAGTTCCAATGCGGGCTGTGGTAGTTGTAGAATGACTATTTACAGCCTTTACTGCACTGTGCAGTCATAAATCAGGTAGTGCATTTGTGCGGATAGACTGGGAGAGCCCAATCAGTACGTCAGTCCAATGGGTTCTGTATTGGCCTTTGTTAAATGCGCCGTTTATGCCGTAATATGACCGGGGTTCAGTTCTTTCCCTTTGACGGTATACGTCAGGTGTAATCCAGTTCACCGGTCGGATATTTTTTCCCTGTTCCGGATTATATTGTGCTCCGGTGTGTACTTCCGGTTTCCGGTAAGTCCGTCAGACTTTGTGCTCCCCGCCCTCCCGTAACCGGGTCTCGCCTATTATAGTATGATCGGGTGTATACACCCTTACCGATCAGTGTCTTGGCGGAGTCAGTTAGTTATGGCAATCCGGTTTGGGTTCACGAGGTGAGCGCACAATGTGCGTGTTGACTTCCAGGGATTGCAGTTGAGGGATGAGCCAAATAGCTGCAGCTATGTTTTCCCTTCACTATCCTGTTGTTGGTGGTAAAGATTTTTGTGGTAGCCGTACGTTTAAAGGCTGTGATGGCACTTGATAGTGATCTCTGCTCAGGAGCTCTTCTAAAATGCGGCTATCTTTGGGTCCGCCCCCCAGAAGTTCCACTTATGTACTTTTAATGTATGCATTTCTAAACTTTTTGTGCAAGGAATTAGGGAACCTTGCTGACATCAGGAGCAAGAGTCTTCCATGCATTAGCACCAATTATACTCCAGTGAAGGAAAGAAGATGTCCCTGTCCTTTAAAGTGCTTTTTAATGGTCTTATGATGAAGGCAGTTTTCCTTGAGGGAAGGTGGAGAAGGGCATTACTTATTGCTAAATGGTGTTTCCTGCCTACTTTGTACAATTCCAGCCATCCCACTGAACCCCATTGTTACATACCTTAATGAAACACCAGGATCCAGAAACGGTCACAGCATTTATTCACATATTATAAAATAAATAGGACCTTGCCAGCCTAACCCCAAAGCAATATTCAAAGCTAGAATTCCATAAGAGATCACTACTATGCTCTGCCATTCCTCACTTGAGATAAGAATTATGTCATTATATCCACCACTGAGTAGTAGGCTGCCACTTTCTACATAGAGGATAGCCCCAAGCTCTATTACAAGCAGGAGTTGCATCTCCCACCATGAGTTGGAATGTGCCAGGGGCGCAAAAGAAAGGCCGCCTCAGAGTGGTAAGGATCTCCAAAACACCCCTGGTCACAGGAGAGAGCCTCCTTTCTCCCTCTTCTAAATTTACCTGTGTTGTATTCTGGAAGGTCCTATGTTATCATACCGTATAGCCACTGTTTTGACCCAGAGGAAAGCAAAATACCCAGTCTGAAGCCAGTGGCAATTATGCCTCAAGAGGGTAGCTTTAGGTTTCCCCTGCCTCAATAGGCTCAGCAGCACTCATTATGGAATGGAAGAAATGAAAGACAGAGCAGCATCAAGTGCCATTAAATGGAAATGCAAATCTTTAATGAAAGAGGTTTTAGGTGCAACTTACTGTGGAAAAAGTATGGGTAGCATGAATGAACTTGTGGACATACATGAGCCCTATTGAACTCAGATTCTGGCTTCTTTGAAAAATGTTCCAGCTGTGGGAATTATAATAGTAATTATGATGCTACCATCTTCTTGACTCTCCCAGTAAACATTTGCAGTGTGCTGTGCACTTACAAAAGTAAAGTAAAAAATTAGTTAAGAAAAAACCCATATGTTTTGCTCTAATGCATATGCACAATCCCAGGGTAGCAGCAATGATCTGGTGATCATAGAAAAAGTTTGAACTGCTTTAAGTCCTGACTTTCCCAGTTTGATCCATAATCTGCCCTTAAAATTAATAAATAAAGAAATGAGTCACAACAGAACTACAGCAGCTTTGTGCATGTAATACAGTTGATAATCGGAACATCTTGCTGGGAGATCAGTATTGATTCTTGTTAAACTGTTTACAGAATAATTCTCTTCTGTCTTAATATTGTGAACCCAAATGCGGAAAGAAAGAATGCCACAGTGTCTAATGCTGTTTGCAACCTCACAAACAAAACATTACTGAGTTATAGGAGAACATTATTCCCAAAAAGAATATCTTAGTTTTTCTATCATGCTAATGAATGTCAGCCACAGTCTATCTCTGAACCGTTGCATTGCTTCATCTAATTTAGTAAGAAATTGCTGGACTGGTTTTGTTTCAAGATGGATTTTTTTCAAGAAACATGAAGCTCCTCATATTATATTTACTGTTAAAAATGTAATCACTATCTATTGGTGCTGCACAATTGTGGTAAATGCACCACCTATTTGCGACTGCAAAGCTGAGGGAATTCTGAGGAAAATATGCTGCATCGTGGAAAAAACATAGTGATTGCACTCAAAATTGTACTTTTCTGTCCACATTGCAGACACACATGTGACTTTTGTACATGATGTACCAAGATATTTGGCAGAAGTCAGAAGCATCTTTAGACACAACCTGCTAGTGGGACCTTAGAAATACAGTCATGCCCACATTGGCTGTAATTTATAGGTTCCATTTTGCTAATTTGTGCACTAGCATGCACTTTATTAGAGCAGGCTGGGGAGGGCACATCAGCTCAATTGCAAGGATGTAAGTACCTTTTATAAAAGCCTGATTGCTTGATACAAACTTGCAAGTGGCAAATATTTTCACAAATCTGCACCACAATTTCATCATGCAGGTATATACTGTATGCATTTGGCAACTGAAAAAACACAAGAAGAAAGGCCCATTGACTTCAATGTGACTTCAATAACTTCTTGATGTTCCTGAAATTTCATGAATTTCACAATTAAATTTTTTTTCTTTGAAAAAGCAAAACTGGGCAGTTTCCCTCATTACTATGTAACAGTTTAGTGCAGCACATGTGGTTGTCTTAAAAAATGAGCTTCCTTTAATTACAGTATGTAATTTTAGAAAAACTCTGGTGGAACACTTTTTGCCCTATCAAACAAAGCTTCCAACTTTCTGTATGGTTGTGATCTCTTTAAATGAAGTGACATTTGAGATATAAGGGCTCATACACAGAGGCTCCTGAAAAAAGTGCAAAAGCACGAAGGTGTGCAGAAGCTCTCACTCGGAGAGCAATTCAGTTCATGGTATGACTGCATTCTGCACCTCCTACCTGTTAAAAAATGCCAGCATGCTTCCCCCTACATGCCCCCTGAATAGGGATGTCGCGGACTGTTCTGCGGCGAACTTGTTCGCGCGAACATCGGCTGTTCGCGTCCGCCGCAAATTCGCCAATAGGCGTTCGCGTCAAAATCGTTCGACCACTCGACCATTCGATCGCTAAAATCGAACGATTTTCGTTCGATTCGAACGAAAATCGTTCGATCGAACGATTAAAATCCTTCGATCGTTCGAATTGAACGATTTTCGGATGTTCGAAGTTCGCGAACTGTTCGCGAACTGTTCGCATTTTTTGCCGGTGTTCGCGAACGGCGTTCGCGAACACATTATCGGCGGTTCGCTACATCCCTACCCCTGAATATAATTCTGTCAAATGCAGGCAGGGCTGTATTCATGGTAGTTGTCACAGGTCTTTGTGCTATCAATGCTAATTTCATGACATTTTAAATACTTTACAAAAAAAAGAGCAGAGTTACTAGATATTTCCATTAATACAATGAATATCCAGAATGAGTGTTTTAAATAAAAGGATGCAAAGACGTCCTTGACTCCTATGCCTGGAACAGAAAACAGCAGTGCTTTCTTTATGATTCAGCCGGTGAAAGGCATGATGGATCATACAGTGAAAGGAATGATGGATTACAAATGTATTTCTACCATTGAAAATAGAAGCGGTTATTACCGTATATACTCGAGCATAAGCCGACCCAAGTATAAGGCGAGGTACCTAATTTTACCTATGAAAACTGGGAAAACGTATTGACTTGAGTATAAGCCTAGACACAACTACAGCCCTGTCTCCCAGCAGCGCACATTCCGCCAAAGCGACCCAACCAGCGATCAACTGGACTTCTTTGCAAAGGATTGCCAAACGGATTACTGTGTGCATTGTCCCACTGTCCCACTACCATGTGAAGAGGGTGCTGTGTGATATTGCCATCACTGTTAATCCTTCATATAACCAACAGAGGGTGCTGTGTGATATTGCAGTCACTGTTATTCTTCCATATAATCAACAGTGGGCACACTGTTATTCTTTCATATAACCAACAGAGGGTGCTGTGTGATATTGCAGTCATTGTTATTCTTTCATTTAACCAACAGAGGGTGCACTGTTATTCTTTCATATAACCAACAGAGGGTGCTGTGTGATATTGCAGTCACTGTTAATCTTTCATATAACCAACAGAGGGTGCACTGTTATTCTTTCATATAACCAACAGATGGCGCTGTGTGATATCGCAGTCACTGTTATGCTTTCATATAACCAACAGAGGGCGCACTGTTATTCTTTCATATAACCAACAGAGGGCGCTGTGTGATATTGCAGTCTCTACCCAAGCAAACTGTTGGTATGGAATGATTAAAAGTGGCTGCAATCTCAGCTACTGCCCACTGACTCGAGTATAAGCCGAGGTAGACTTTTTCAGCTTATACTCTAGTATATACAGTAAATGTGAAGTTAAAATTAGATAGCAGTATTGATTAGCAATGTAAAGATTTTGGGAGCATAATGTGAAATGGTTGCATTCTGCAAAGCTGCAGCCATTTATTTCAAAACCATAAATTATAGCGCATTACTAATCAAACCCTCATACAAGTTAAGCATGCCTGCACTGCTGTTGGAAACCCACAAAACATTAGTAAAAACCAGGCAACCATTTCCTTTATGTCCCTTCTCATCAAAATCATTTTATGTGAATACAGTATGTGACTGGTAGAGAAACTGCATGCTTCCCCTGTGTCATTGTATATTTACTTTTTTGGTAATTTATGTTTTATTGGATTTTAACAAGTAAAAGATAGAGGTATGCAACATAATATAGGATAGAATAAGAATAGCATCCAAGTAAAAAAAAAAGGAATAACTGTTAATGAGAGTTTGTGTACAATATCTCAAGTATAGCAGAAGGCAAATTGCTTCTAAACAGTATATAATTTGGCAAAAGAACAGCAAGCCTGTGTTAAGAGTGGCATAAATATAAATTTTTTTGAAATATCCAGTGGGCTACATTTCTAAATGGTTCTCAGTAGTGAGAAAGAAAAAAAGAGAAATAAACATAGAAACAAGGTAGTGGCGAGTGAGTTTTTGTATCCAAAAAGTCTTCCACTGTATAGAGGCCTGTTAGTGCCCATCTTTTTTGAGAGAGATGTCTGGAGGGAAATTGGGATTACCAAGATAGCTAGTATTTAAAGGCAGTTGGGACAGTAAATTGTGTTTAAGTTTTAACTTATTCGACATCTGCAGGGTAAGTATAGCAGATGGTAAAAGGTTTGTTGTTTGGGTTTATTCCGAATTCCCCAGACATTAAATTTTAGCTTTGACTCCAAATTGTAGCTGGGGAGAGCATATACCAGGCTAGAAGCTGTCTTAGCTGAGCAGCTTCATAGTATTTTTGGAGTTGTGGAACTCCAAGCCCCCCAAGATTTAAGTGAGGCTATGTAGTGGCTTCACTGTACCCATATGAAGTTATGGAAGAGTGCTTGTACATCTTTCATACTTTTAATGGTACTGAGACTGGTAAAGTCTCAAAAAGATAAAGAAATGTTGGCAATATGCTCATTTTAAGAGCTGATATGTGTCCAAACCAAGAAAGTATATATTAAGGGGCATTTGTCTGAGTTTTAGTTTAGTTAAATGTATAACCCGAGAGTATGCTGAAATTCTAGTGAATGCAAATTCTATTGCCCAATGCCAGTTTTATCCACATAATCCATAATTTTTCCTGTTAAATATCAGCTCTTCCCTTCAATTACCATAGAGACTGAATGTTCTGAGGGTCATTTATTTTATGTTTTGAAAATGTATATATGCATCCCACACACATGCATTCACCCACATAAATATCATGCCATGTCCAGTTTTGATAAGCTGAAGTACAAAGGCATGCATTCTTTCTTAAAATTGTAAGACATGTTGGGTTGTATCTTGCAACCTTGCATAAATATGCTGTGATGCAATAATAAGTATATCTTGTGTTTTTCTGAACATGATAATTGTTTATTGGCCATGCTTTTCTATACCCCATTCTGATAAATCTTTAATGTCCCCTTCTCACTACACTATTAGACTCCATTTAATTCTTGGACCATCTCCTTAGAGATCTACTGGCAATAATGACCTTATAGGTTCTTTGAACAACTAAAATATCAGGCACCTTTGATGACAAGGGTTTGTCAAACAGTTGTTGCTCCATTTTTTTATACATTTGAGTAGTTTAATCAATATTTTATTTTTAATAGGATCACAGTAAATCTGCTGCAGAGTGTGGAAGATTGGGACAGAAAGTCATTGTACCATAGCACAGAAGCAATGAACACCCTCTTGTATTGCTGGTGTTTTTCATGTGCCTTCATCTTTTTTTTTGTTGGATATGCTTAATATGCTGCAGGAAACTGAGTTAAAACAAAATAGCTTTTCCCATAGGCAACTAAAATGATATCTTTGTTTTCCTTGCTAATTAGAAAAGCAAAATTAAATAGCTTCCTTCAAAATTAGAGCGATTTTATATCTTAAGCTTCCCAGCAATTAATTAATAGATACAAACTGAATTCAAATCCACTAAATACAAAAAATAGGTGTGAGGGTAAGGAGTGATTTGATATCCCATTTCTGTTCTGTCTTTGCTTGGCAATTTACAGCATAGAGAAAAAGGAAAAGTTAACCTTTGAAACTGCACCACCCCATCCAGGAGCCTTGAAACCCACGGAACAAGGTTAAAACGTAACTTTTACTAATAATTAATTAAAAAATTTTTGTTCAGGAGAACATTTAAAACCAAGTTAGGCACAGGGAGATAACGAACCCTGGTTAGGTAAAGCGAAATTTGCCACCCCTGGGTCAAATGTAACGCTAATACATAGAGTCTGTAGTGAACCACTACAGTCTATAGTATCTAACTGCAATAGCGTGGTGTGGAACACAACTGCGATACTGGCGTAAAGCAGAAGAGCACAAGGGTCTCATAGGCTGTAACCAATATAGGCAACCTCTCAGCTTGCCCCCCTTGTTTATCCACCACCAAACAATTCGTAGTCTTAATAGATCTGCCACTCATTCACCCTCAAACGCACCCCTCCGTTGCTTTGGAGGAATTATTGTGTCTAGGTGGCATCAAAAATTGATCCACTAATTAATAGTATAGAGTCGATGGTGGTGCTTTAGCAGCTTAAGTCTAAACTACCCAGACAGCGGTTCCGTAGATCGCCCACCCCTTCACCCACAGAGATTCCCTCCCATTTGTGGAGCAAAGTCATGGCCTAAATACTTTGTAATTCAGTCACCCTGCCTAACCAAACTAAAATGCGCCTGATGCACGTTTCGCCCGCATTAAGCAGGCTTTGTCAAAGGCATTTGGCTGCCAAAGGCTCGCCCCTATAAATAGACGAGCATAGAGCCGTTGAGATTCAAACCGGCCAATCACGGGTCAGTGCGTCACCGGAAGGAGGATCAGACCCGTCACTGAACCGACTGCGCCGGTTCGATTAAAGTTTCACTTATAAGTACTTAAAAAACATTACTGTTTCCAGTGATCATTGCAACATTGTGATTTTAACAGATAGGACAAGGCAACAGAATGGAAACTATTTATCTTCCAGTTCCCATATGAATTGCGAATATCCTCAAATGAATACATTCATTGTGATGCTCTCATTGAGTCCCATTTGGCCTAATGCATTCATTTTGAAGATCCATTCACTTTCTCTAGATTGTAATACTGTTTCCATATCACCACCTCTAATCCCGAGGGAAAATTTAACAAGACCCATTGCTCTGAGATTACTACTGGAATTGTTGTGGAATTCCATGAAATGCCGACTGACGGGTGGTAATTTTCTGTGATTCTTAACCAATTCTGGTGCATTCTCGATGTGCCTACTCGTGTGGGTTTGGTTGGTGGTCTGGAGAAATGGCTTTTTACTAATCGGTCCCTTAAATTAGGTGCCCTGCGGCAACAGGTCAGGGGTCTTGGACCCAGTAGTTTCTCCAGTATGGGGTCTGTGTGTAAAATGTGCCAGGGTTTCTTCAGTATGGTATCAATAGTTCACCACTGTTTTCAATAAGTACCGATAAAACGGACAGGTTGATCTGCGTCTGATGTAACTCGTTTGCGGCCCTCTAGTAAGGAGTTTCGAGGAGTTTTCAGAGCTCTAGAGTACGCTCGCCGAATGATATTCAATGAATATCCCCTCTCTTGTAGGCGTTTAGTTAGTTCATCTGCCCTTAATTTGAAGACTGATAGATCTGAACAATTGCGTCTTAGACGTAAAAATTCACCAACTGGAATACCTCTTTTGGTGGAGATGGGATGGTGGCTATCAAAATGCAGAATAGAATTGGTCGCAGTTGTTTTGCAGAATAGATCTGTGCTGATAGAACCATCTCCTGAATAATCAATGTCACATCAAGGATGTCTAAGCTTTTCTCACTGATTGTGTGGGTTAGTCTGATATTCAAATCGTTCTGATTGAGAAGGTTCAGAAATTCAGTCAGAGCTGCCATATCCCCTGCCAAAGGAATATCAGGTCGTCAATATAACGAAACCAGTGTGAGATATATTGAATATACGGGGCCATCTGATCACCAAAAACATAATTAGCCTCCCACCATCCCATAAATAGGTTTGCATATGTTGGAACAAAGGCAGCACCCATTGTGACACCCCTAACCTGTAAATAAAACTTGCCATGGAATGTGAAGAAATTGTGATTGAGGCAAAAATCTGTGAGGTCCGCCAAGAAATCTCTATATTCACCTCACCACATGCTTTCTGTTTCCATAAAAAAGCGGATTGCTTTAATGCCGTTTATGTGAGATAGAGGAATAAAATGATTCAACATCACAACCAACCAGCAGGGTCCCTTTGTCTACTTTCACTGGTGAAAGTTTGTATAATAGATCACTGGTGTCAGGATGTATGGTGGTAACGTTACAACAAATTGACGTAATTTGATATCAATGTACTGGCTAGCTTTCTCGCAAATATTGCCATTGCCAGAAACAATAGTTCGACCAGGTGGTTTCTGTAGGTTTTTATGTACTTTGGGCAGCATATAGAAAGTTGGAGTCACAGAAGTCTCATTCAGTAATGCTTTGTATTCATTCTTAGAAATTAAACCTGTCTGGTAACTATCAGTGATCAGTCCATTGTACAGGGACCTGAATCTTATAGAGGGATCGGATGGGAGTTTTTTATAACAGTAGGGAATCGTTAAGTTGCTTAAGGGCCTCCGTAAGGTACATAACTCTTGGCCATATAACAATGTTGCCGTCTTTATCCGAAGGCTTAATAACCACATCCTCCCAAGAAGCAATCTCTTGTAATGCTAGCTTGTCGGCCATTTTTAGATTATCACTACTGTTATTGGGCATGCTCATAAAGTCTCTCATCACCAATTCCCCAAACGTGGTGACAGCAGAGCTAGTGTTCCTAGGGGGCATAAATTTGCTCTTAGGCCTCAACGTTTGAGTTGGTTCTGTTTGCTCTAACAACAGATCTTGTAGATCATCGATAGCCTGATCCAATGTTGTCTGTTCTTGTGTGGCGGTTACTGACGAATAGGCTAAATCATATGGTTTTGGGAATCACAGATGGCCATGAGGGGATTGGCCAAAACTCGTCCCTCTGGGTCAGTGTCTCTGTGAAAATATTTTTTTAATAATAGTTTCCGACAAAACAAAAAAAGATCTTTGTATAGGGAAAAAACGCTGATGTCATGCATGGGGGAGAAGGATAAACCCTTCTTTAGAATTGTATTCTGGGTTGGGGTAAGTACATGATCACTGAGGTTGATAATGTTTAGTATCTCTGATTCTGTCTCCTCCTGTACTGCCCCCGTTCCCAATGATTCTGTCGACGGTAAGCCCACTTTTCGCAATCTCTTAGTTCTCTCCCCCCCTCTTCTGACCCTCTTCTGTTGCTTACCCCTAAAAAACAGGGGTCAGTCATCTGTGCTTGCCCTGTACGGGTCGTGGTTTCATCCCCTGACCTTTCTGATCTAGAATAGTCGCTGTTGGACATGTCCTTATCGTATAATCAGTAGTATCTCGAATATATTTTTGTCTTTTCCTATCTATTATCTCTTGAGCCACCCGGTCTATTTCAGAATTAATTCTGGACATACGTGTAATATACAGTTCATTTTGGGAAAATTCGGCTAGCTGTTTCTCAATGTCATTTATTTTAGTCTTTAATTCGGATACTACACGTCTTTCATGTTCGCATGCTCAATTCAATAATTGCATCGAGCATTTGTGTAGTACCTCTTCCCACATAGACTTGAAGTTCTCATCATGTGTATCAAAAGTTGGGAGAATTTTTATGCGTAACCCCCTAGGTATAATGTTACTGTCAACATATTTCTCATAGGTGGAGACAGTCCACCATGCCCTCGTAAGTTTGATTTGTTCTTGTTGGTAATCAGTTAGCAAAGCTCTCCAGTCATTCCCTGCTGGCGAGCTATTGCCACTGGATCCAGCTTGGAACACATCCGAAAGCTGGCTAGACCATTTCTCAAACCGAGATTGTAAATTCATAATGGGGGTCGCCATCATATAAAGACAACTTAGTAGATGCGGTGTGCTACACCAGGGATTCCCAAAGTGAAAAAATGCAGGGAAAATAATAATATAATCACAAACAAGATAAGGGAGATCCACCCATCAATTGAGAAAACCAGCAGATGGTGTGCAGGGTTAAAGAGATAAGTATTGAAAAAAAGGAAAAAGGAAAAGTTAACCCTTGAAACTGCACCACCCCATCCAGGAGCCTTGAAACCCACGGAACAAGGTTAAAACTTAACTTTTACTAATAATTAATTTAAAAAAATTTTGTCCAGGAGAGCATTTAAAACCAAGTTAGGCACAGGGAGACAACGAACCCTGGTTAGGTAAAGCGAAATTTGCCACCCCTGGGTCAAATGTAACGCTAATACATAAAGTCTGTAGTGAACCACTATAGTCTATAGTAACTAACTGCAATAGCGTGGTGTGGAACACAACTGCGATACTGGCGTAAAGCAGAAGAGAACAAGGGTCTCATAGGCTGTAACCAATATAGGCAACCGCTCAGCTTGCCCCCCTTGTTTATCCACCACCAAACAATTCGTAGTCTTAATAGATCCGCCACCCATTCACCCTCAAACGCACCCCTCTGTTGCTTTGGAGGAATTACTGTGTCTAGGTGGCATCAAAAATTGATCCACTAATTAATAGTACAGAGTCGATGGTGGTGCTTTAGCGGCTTAAGTCTAAACTACCCAGACAGCGGTTCCGTAGATTGCCCACCCCTTCACTGACAGAGATTCCCTCCCATTCGTGGAGCAAAGCTGTGGCCTAAATACTTTGAAATACCTAGAAAATTTATGATGCGGCTAGTGTCACCTGTCACCTATCAAATGAAGTGACAACTGCCTTATCTACATTGAATGTGCAGTTGCACATTCAATGTAGATAAGGCAGTTGTCAGTTGCACATTCAATGTAGATAAGGCAGTTGTCACTTCATTTGCGATAGGTGACAGGTGACACTAGCCGCATTATAAATTTTCTAACTAATTGAACCGGCGCAGTCGGTTCAGTGACGGGTCTGATCCTCCTTCCGGTGATGCACTGACCTGTGATTGGCCGGTTTGAATCTCAACGGCTCTATGGTCGACTATTTATAGGGGCGAGCCTTTGGCAGCCAAATGCCTTTGACAAAGCCTGCTTAATGCGAGCGAAACGCGCGTCAGGCGCATTTTAGTGTGGTTAGGCAGGGTGACTGAATTACAAAGTATTAAGGCCACGGCTTTGCTCCACGAATGGGAGGGAATCTCTGTGGGTGAAGGGGGTGGGCGATCTACGGAACCGCTGTCTGGGTAGTTTAGACTTAAGCCGCTAAAGCACCACCATCGACTCTGTACTATTAATTAGTGGATCAATTTTTGATGCCACCTAGACACAGTAATTCCTCCAAAGCAATGGAGGGGTGCGTTTGAGGGTGAATGAGTGGTGGATCTATTAAGACTACGAATTGTTTGGTCGTGGATAAACAAGGGGGGCAAGCTGAGAGGTTGCCTATATTGGTTACAGCCTATGAGACCCTTGTTCTCTTCTGCTTTACGCCAGTATCGCAGTTGTGTTCCACACCACGCTATTGCAGTTAGTTACTATAGACTGTAGTGGTTCACTACAGACTCTATGTATTAGCGTTACATTTGACCCAGGGGTGGCAAATTTCGCTTTACCTAACCAGGGTTCGTTATCTCCATGTGCCTAACTTGGTTTTAAATGCTCTCCTGGACAAAAAATTTTTAAATTAATTATTAGTAAAAGTTAAGTTTTAATCTTGTTCAGTGGGTTTCAAGGCTCCTGGATGGGGTGGTGCAGTTTCAAGGGTTAGCTTTTCCTTTTTCTCAATACTTATCTCTTTAACACTGCACACCATCCGCTGGTTTTCTCAATTGATGGGTGGTGCTCCCTTATCTTGTTTGCAATATACAGCATATACTGAATTTTAAATGGGACTTCCCAATTTGCTGTAACTATACAGATATTTTAAATGGAGCAACATCACTTTGGCCAATGTTTGCTGCTTCCTGCATCTCTATGGCTTTATGGTAGGATTTGGATGCCATTACTCCTGGGATAATTGTTATGTTATAACAGATCAACATTAGTTTTAGGTCTAATAAATAATAGCCCCCAGTCATTTATTTATTTTATAAGGAGTAGGCCAGTAAATGCTACCTGCATATTGGGTGAAATGGTTTGCCAGACTTGGAACAATTTTTGCAGCAATTATTTACCTTAAAGCCTTTTCTAGTGCTGTTCCTCTCTTAGCCTGCATCCCCAATTCATTGTTGATTCACTTGGCACAACAGGAGAGACACTGTTAAAAAATAATTAAAAATATGGAAACAACTAATGAAAAAGCACTTTGTATCATGCAGTTAAAACGTGGTTCCTCTTGCATATGATTGTCAAGAATAATCATAAATAGATGTATTGGTGCCCAATCTAAAGGCACCAGAAGTTGCAAATATTTCACTATTTGAAGGAAAATATGGAGAAAATTCATGATGGCAGAAACCAAAGAACAAAAAAATAACATGAGCAAAATTGTACATGATGTCATTAGGACTACAAGACCAATGTGCTAATTACAAAGAGTGGTTGTAAATGAAACAGTTTTCTAATTGGCCAGTGTTGTTAGTGGAGTTCCGCAGGGCTTTGTCCTTGGCCCTTTTTTTTTTTTAAATGTGTTTATTAATGACCTGGAGGTGTTCATTCATTAGTACTCTCTCTAAATTGTGCAAAACTATGAGTTCTATGCAGGATGCTGATGCTTTGCAGAGAGACTTGACCAAACTGAAGAACTGGCCAGCAAACTGGACAAATCAGGTTCAGTGTTGATAAAATTATGATTATGCAAAGAATAAATGCAAGTTATACATTTAATGGTAAATGTTTTGGACCTCCTTAACTAAGAAGGATTTGAGGATTGTTGTGGATAACAAACTGTGTAGCTCTAGGCAGAGGACATCAATTCGAGGGATGACAACATAGTATTGCCTCTTTATAGATCCCTGGCAAAGCCTCACCTTAAGTAAAGTTAGCATGGGTTGGGTTGTTTTCTCTTGAGAAAAAGGCACATGCGCAGGCTCTACAAACAGAAAAAAGAGACATAGAAAAGAAGAAACAGAGTTTATGTCTTTAAACTTGAAGAACTGAACTTTAATTTAATGTAGCAAAAATGGCTCCTTGCAGGGAGGACATTGTGGTTGCAGAACACTCTGCTGGGTTATGTTGTAATGGCAGATTCTTTTATATATATATTTTATATATATATATATAGATATATATATATATATATATATATATATATATATATATATATATATAAATAACCGTGGGTCATTTGAAAGGGTTGACTTTGGTGACCTTGATGGACCTTGGTCTTTTCTGAACCCATATTAACTATGTAACTATGTACTAGGGATGCACGGAATCCAGGATTCGGTTCGGGATTCGGCCAGGATTCGGCCTTTTTCAGCAGGATTCGGCCGAATCCTTCTGCCCAGCCGAACCGAATCTGAATCCTAATTTGCCGAACCGAATCTGAATCCTAATTTGCATATGCAAATTAGGGGTGGGGAGGGACTTTTTGTTAGAAAACAAGGAAGTAAAAAAATGTTTTCCCCTTCCCACCCCTAATTTGCATATGCAAATTTGGGTTCGGATTCAGTTTGGTATTCGGCCAATCTTTCACAAAGGATTCGGGGGATCGGCCGAATCCAAAATAGTGTAACTGTAACATTTAATCGGGTCTGAGGGGAACAGAGGTTGACTTAGTAATAGAATCTGTGCATGTTAACTTTACTGAGATTCAATAAACACATTTCAAATCCACATTAGAAATATTAATAATAGGATATAAAAATAACCTGGACTAGTAGCCATAGCAACAGCATGCGTCTGAAGAAAAAGATTCAAAGTATAATTATGATAAAACAAATACTTTATTTTAGAATAAAACAAAAAAGTCTGACATTATTTCTGCCCACAGAGAGCTTGCTTGATAGATTATTACTGTAAAGGAATTTAATCATCTGCAAAAGGTTTACATCTTTATGGTTTATACTTTAATGTTTTCACCTGTACAGCATCTATTATCTTCTTATCAAAGAAAACTGGTCACCATTTCCTACAATACTTTTCTAGTACCTAAGGCAGAGCACAGAACTGGGCCAGTGAGCTTTGACACCACAGGCAAGGGCTGTTATCTATCTCTTGTCCCCTAGATCACATAATAACCACCCATATCTGGAAGAGGTGGTGGTGGGCACAGACCAGTTGACATAGCAAGAGTTAGGGGAGACAGTGAGCTGATGGATGATAAGCCACCCCAGCAGTACATACTGCATTCCTCTGTCCTTATACTTTGAAGCATTAAAGAAGCCATTCTTTAGATCTTTAATGTTATATTATGGTTTAGTATAGTGCCCTATGATATCCCAAAAGCTACAATGGAGTTACGATTCTCACCCTCTGAGCTGGCATTTGCTACACAGTATGTGGCTGAAAATGTTTAATTCACAAAGAGGAGCTAAAAGTCAAGGTTTTAAATACTGGTAAAAACTTCACTGTAAATGTACCTTTAACTGATGTGGTATGCAGTTCTGAGGTACAATTAAATCACAAAACAAACAAGTGGGGTAGGCTTTAAAGACAATTTAAACATTGTTGATTAACCATACTTCATACACAATTTTGTGTCATACTCCAGCATCAATTAAGGCTTGAAACACATTCAGCAACATTAGGCTTTTATTCATAGGCCAAAATTACTTTACAAAACTTTTCTCCAGCTCTCCAGGGTCAATGATCCAGTGAATGCAAGAGAAGCCTTCAATGTGACTTTCATCTGTAAATATTCTTTCTAGTTGCTAGGGTGACTTAATGGAAGACATATTGGTTAAAGCATGGATAGACAGGTACAAACGTAACATTAGCAATATACATCCCTCTCACCAACAGCCAATCTTGTTCCTGGTTGTTAGGGACATTGACAATTTTTTATTGTCAATGAGTATGAAAGTATAGTGTTTAAGATAAGACATTTAAGATGAGCTTCGATTTTAGTTGACATTTATCCATTTTTGTACCTGTGAAATCCATTAGTAGAACAAATAAACAATGTTTCTACAATATCTGTATTTTACAAAGAGCACAGGTTTAATGGTTCATTTGGGTCTACATAATTTGCATCTTAACGAATTATTTACTTTACAATTCAATTCATGCATCTCACACCAGGGCATAACTATAGAATAACTACAGAAGAAGAGGGGGTCCAGGAGGTATAGGGGGCCCCATGAGGCCATAATTCATTTACAATTTCAATAAATATTGATAAAACAGGTCAACCTCTAGACATTTTGGGGGCCTGAAAAATTATTTGCTGTGGGGCCCAGTAAAAAAATAGTTATGCCACTGTCTCACACCCTATAACTAATGCCACAACTCAAAGATCTAAAGGCAGGTCAGGTTTGAGTTACCTGACCAATTGGCCAAATGTATAAATTTTGTATGGTTTTCTGACCATAGTGCTCCTTCTATGGCTACTTTAAAATTTACCATAAAATACCGGAAAGGGACTATCACTGAGAAGTTGAAATTGGCAGCAGTACACATAGCAAAGTTAACTGGTTATGTAGACACAGACTGAGCAGGTGATGTAAAAGGTCGCAAATAGGGAAGGGCGAATTTTTTCACCTTGTTTCGCCGTGGAAATTACACCCATAGAATAAAAATTATGTGCGCTGATAAAAAATTCCTGCGTGTCAAAATATTTTGACGCCCATAGACTTTAATGGGCTTCAGCGTCATTTCACTGGCTGCAAATTTTTGCCAAAATGGGTCAAATTCGCCCAAGCCTAGTCACAAGTCAACTACAGGATTTTTGTTTTAACTTGGAAAAGCCACCATATGTTGGACCAGTAGAAAACAAGCCACAGTAGCTTTATCATCAGCAGAAACTGAATATATTGCCGCAGCACAAGCTTGTCAAGAAGTTATCTGGATACATCAACTCTTGATGGACTTGGGTATGGACATACACGAACCAACCCAACTCTTGGAAGACAACCAAGGATGTATTAAGTTGTCACAAACAGAAAAAGTGAACCAGCGTATTAAACCAAGTTACTGTTCACACTGAAGTTGGTGTATCTGCTAACTAAAACATGTCCTCATTTCTCTTGCAGATATGTGTTTTTGGAAACTAAAGCAACAAGCCTTCTATCTACAATTCTCACATCTGTGTAATAGGTGCTTAGATTGCAGTGGGGAATGTAAAATCCTATTTAGAGCAAGCTAGAATGCATGCCAACTGCCACACAATTAAAAGTGTCTATAATGATGTAGCATTGTCAATATGACAATTATTTTGTTCCCAGTGAATGCTGATTAACCTTAAAAGTGTCAGTCTTTTCAGTATCCTTCTGTAAGGGGAGAACAGGATACAGATCAAGTGTTTGATTATAGTAACAATACAGTTGGTCCGCACCTCATCATAGCCACATTGGGATCCTTTTACCTTCTTTTATTTAACATTGTCACTTTAGGCAAGTTCCCATATACAGTATAATCAAATCTAAATCAATATGTTTTCATTTTGTTGAATAGCACATTTTTTTGCTGCAAATGCATTGGAGTCAAAGGGTGTTTTTCGCACATCTTTCTGCGAATTAAAAATATTCCAGTCTCTTATTCAAATCAATGCATGGTTACTGGGGTAATTTGGACCCTAACAACCAGATTGCTGAAATTGCAAACTGGAGAGCTGCCGAATAAAAATTTAAATAAGTTAGAAACCGCCAACAATAAAGAAAAAAATATTCCAGTCTCATATTCAAATCAATGCATGGTTACTGGGGTAATTTGGACCCTAGCAACCAGATTGCTGAAATTGCAAACTGGAAAGCTGTTAAATAAAAAGCTAAATAAGTCAGAAACCGCCAACAATAATAAACCAATAGCAAATTGTCTCAGAATATCACTCTCTACATCATGCTAATAGTTACCTGAAAGGTGAACAACCCCTTTAAAGGGAAAGTATACCCTCCATTTTGACATGAGCACATTCAGTTGAGTTTATATAGAATAGGGATATAAACACTCTGTGTGCAGGGATTATTTCCACCCACTCCCATCACAAGCACACAGTGTACTGTAACTGCTCCCTTATCTTGTTCTAGTGTAATGTGATGCATTTTGGATTCCAGAGAACATAAGCATCACCCAATATGGAAAGTAGAGGGACTTCAAGTCCCAAATTCCATCATGCCAAACTGTAACAAGGTGAGGGAGAGGTTCTATTACACTGTGAACCTATAGGGTGCTGGGAAATTATTTGCAAAGCTATCATGGTTTCTTTTCAGTTGGTGGAATCAGGTATGTTTGTGTAAAAAAAAAACCATTATCTTGAAAACTGTTATACCGAAAGCTCAGAAGGCTGTCCCCCGTAGACTCCATTTTATCCCAATAATTCTAATATTTAAAAATATTATCCTTATTCTCTGTAAAAATAAAACAGTAGCTTGTACTTGATCCAAGCTAAGATATAACTAATCCTTATTAGAGACAAAACAAGCCTATTATGTTTATCTAATATTTAAATTATTTTTTAGTAGACAAAGTATGGCAAACCAAATTACAGAAATATTCATTATTTGGAAAAGTGTGCTAAGCATTCTGGATTAAAGGTCCCATACCTGTACATTCATATTTAGTTCTGGAAAATAGTGTATATGCATCTTTTCTACAGTACATAAGCCCAGCATACTGTGCTTATGTCAAAAAAGGGGGGTATATTTCCCCTTAAATCTTAACCAACTGCAGTTACTGTATATAGTATATAGTCCTTTAATTCCTGCATGTCCCAGGCTAATTGTCCCTGTTCTGGGCAGCATACTCTATTTGACTCATTCCTGCCTTTATTAGTGTAGCCCCCCCATGGGTAGGCTTGACAAGTGTGTGAGTAGTGTGACTTGCTGATAGTGTACACAGGACTCCCTTAGGCTGTGGGCAGCTCCCTGCCACTCCCAGCAGTGTGTAGTGGCCCCTTTAATCACCTTTCCCTCAAGTGGATCCTGGGTGTCTCCTGGTGTACAGATCAATCAAGCTGAAAGTAACAGTAGTTCAGGTTAATTGCTTCAAACAAATAACTTCTTTATTGGACAATGATATGGATCACAGCAGTAAGGCAGTACAGCTCTCCAAGTACAATCAAAGCACACAGTGAAAAACCTTTACTCTTTCTGATATTTCCAGTAGATCCCTCTCAAGTGGTAGTGCACCCTGTCTTGGTGATTTTTCCCTGCACTAGGGATCTAGTAGTATCTTACTACTTGGCACATTCCCTGCTCCTGCACTCACACACTCGTGTCCCTGTCTGGCGGCTTGATCACCGCAAGGGTGCTAACAGGCCCGGATTTGTGGAAAGGCCACAAAGGCCCGGGCCTGGGGAGGCCCAATCACATCCAAATTGGTTCGGAAGCACTAGGGATTCACAGGAGATACAATAGTTTTTAATATTTCCTGTGCATGAATCCACAGTACTCCGAACCCAATGCTGAAAATTTGCACATTTACACAAAGGAAGAGGAGGGGACAGGTGATGAAGGTCTGTGGGCCGAGGGGCGTCTGCTATGTAAATCTGGCCCTGTGTGATAATCCTACCTACTCTCCTTGTTGGAGCCAGAAAACTGCTCACTAAAAGAATCTGCCACTATTTTTCGCTCCTAGAGTGAGTATAACATAAACTCCTACCACTAAATGATCTTTCCCTAACTTGGGGCCTGACACTGTCCAGACCCACTCCTATACCCACCTCCCCACTAGGTGGGATACAGGAAGACAGAGCCCTGAGCACGTGTTTTCTCCCTTTTAAACTTTTAAACTACAATGGAGCTACTCAGGTGTCCAAATACAGGGGAAACTGCCTGAGTAAAAACATACCTAAACCTCAGAGTCTCACTCTCTACATTAGATTTAATTCAGAACTTTTCTGCTGCATTGTATTTTTGGGTATAGAATTTGAATACCATACCTTGGGATAGGGAAACAAATAGTTTTATGGTTAAAAAGAGCCAGCTGCTGCTTCAAATGCCTCTTTATTTCAATTGCTTTGCTGTGTCTATTGAAAGATTGCACATTGTATTCCTTTGCCCCTTATCAGCTGTAGGCTCTGTTGGTAAATTGCTACGAACTGGAAAACTGCCTATCCTGTTTCTTTATTGACTTCAAGCTCCTTGGATCAATATATATTTTAGGTACTGTTAATTACTTTGTTGCTGGGTGAGTTTCTCTAGTGCTGGACAGTGGGAAGATTCCTCTGCAGCCCTTGCTGGTTTTTAACAGCAATCTAGTTAATAGCAGGCAGTAGTGTGACTCTGAAAGTGAAATAATCAATAATTGTCCAGAACCCTAAATGATGTAATATTAAATGTCCCTAAAGCAGCACATTTTCCTTAGCCTTTAATATAAATTATTCAGATTAAGCACAACTAAATGACCAACACAAACACATTCTATGTACTAATGAATAAGGAATTGTGACTCATGTCTGTGGCTGTAGTTTGTACCAAAGCACTCATCACATTTATGATGGTTTTGTTAATTAACCTGAAAAAACTTTTATGCCAGCAACAAAGACCCTTAGGTTCATTGAATATCAACCATACACAATTAACCTTATGACCCAATTAAAAGGACAGTGGCTAAGACTCTTGGTGTAATGATAAGTCTCTTCAAACCTGATATTGACTCACATAAAATCTCTCATGCACAGCTTACCATCTGTACCAGATTTCTTTGATGATGTAATGCATAAAAGGAATTTTGTAGGACCTATTCTAAGGCATATAAAAGCATATAGTATTATCAATGCAAGATGGATGTTTGCTTTATTTAGTCTGCTTATTGCGTTTGATCGAATAACAATGGAATAATAATACTGCTAACATTCACAATATGCCCACAAAAGCCTTGTGTCTCCCTGCCTGACATTCTTATATTTTGGTAATTAATGAAATAATCTTGCCACTCAGTAATTCAAATTCTACCTTCACTGGAGAGCATGTTGTGATAACTTGGCCCTGGACCTTAAAGGAGAACTAAAGAAGTAGGCTAGAAATGTTGTACATTTGGTTGTGGGTTTCTGTACCAGCACAAGACAACCACAGCTCTTTAGCAGTAAAGATCTCTGAAGATGCCCCCGTAGCTTCCCATCTTCTTTTCTGCTACTTCACTGCACATGCTCTGTGCTGCTGTCACTTACTGAGCTTAGGGACCAACTCACAATATATAGTACACATAGTATACAGTATAAATGTCACAGTATAAGGCTGATTAGTAATTCATATAGATGAATACTACATTGCAACAAGCATCATAATTTAATAATGAGCCCTGTAGCAACAGCTTATATTACAGATAAACCTCATTTTCTGCTTAAAAATTGCAACAACCCCTAAGCTTAGCTTCTCAACATCTGCTCAGAGCCCGCTGAGAATGGAGACCCCCTGTGACAAGTTTGAAGTCCTGGATCATTGCTGTTATATAGAAGCTGAAATTTTAGGCTGGTGCAACAAGTTCAGTATATAAAATATACTTATGATATTTTTAGCCATATTAATTTTTAGGGTTTAATTCTCCTTTAATATGACAAAATCCCTGGCTACATATACATAAAACAAATGTAAACTGTAAAACTAAGATGCAACCCAAGGACCTAAAAAATAGAAACTAAGGATTTTATTGCATTGAGTAACATGATCATTAGAAAACAGATACTGAGAAAAAGCCCCATTATTTGAAATATAAAAAGGAACCACAAATAAATTGATTCTAGAGTTTGATAACCTATTTGTCTAGGAGTTCATTATGCTTCAGGAGATACTTTTGTTAGAAAATAAGTGTAATTCTTTTTAATATGAGCATTTACGCATGTTTGTGCCTAATGAATGAAGCAACAGAGAACATTTAAATGCTAGGAACACATTCTTTAGTATTCCAGCAAGCTAATTTCCTTAAGGGACATGTAGAACTATACCCCAAAAAAGTCTAAAAGCCAAATCTAAGCCCATAAAATCACTTACACTCGTTTCACTTCAATAGAAAACTATAAATATTTCCAAAACTGGAGAGGCTTCCTCCTAACTAACATCTCTCTCTCTGCTTCATGATCTGCAGCTGGGGAACAAGGATGACGAAATTCAGAAGCACAGGCAGAAACGGAGGCTTCTTGTCTGAGCATTGCAGATGAAACCTGTGTTGGATTCTTTCCCAGTCCCTTTTAGCTGATTTTCTGTTGTGTTTCTATGACACTCATTGCCTATTCCTATGGTGAATATGGCTTTTGCATGAAGGCTTCAGAACCGCAAATGAAAAAGTAATAAGAATGCCCAGCCTAGTACAAAAACGCATAATTACTGATAAATGTGTGTTCATAATTGTAAATGTAGATTA
Organism: Xenopus laevis; assembly: GCF_017654675.1. Lineage (NCBI taxonomy): Eukaryota > Metazoa > Chordata > Amphibia > Anura > Pipidae > Xenopus > Xenopus laevis. The sequence continues at coordinate 53,959,410 of NC_054386.1, read as the reverse complement.
AATGTTGCAAATAAAATCAAGTGATAATCAAGAGCTAAAATAGCAGCTCTTTTTATTTATTTTATATATATTTTTTTATTATTTATTTTTAACATATTAGCTTAACCTTAGTCTTGAATCACACCAATGCAAAATAGAGAAATAGCTCCTACAAAATTAGAACAGATGGGGAGGGTTATTTAATAAAATCTGAATTTATCTCTTTATTTAAATAAAAAACCATGACCAAACTCCCATATCAGATTTTACCTTATTTCTTATTAAAAAAGCTTGATTTAATTGGTTTGGGCAAAAACTCGATAAAATCGAGACAAAACCTAATTTTTTTTTGTTTTTTCCCGAATCACTCTTTTTAGGATTCTTCCCCGAAAAGTCCGAAATGGACAGATTTTCAGGCTAATTCCAGCGCAGACCACAGAAACATTTAACTGTAGATTATAATGAAGGTACCCCCTGCTATAATTTATAAAAATATTAATAGTCACCTTGAAATTATGTGACCTGTATTTCTGTGGCCACCGGTGCGCCGTGTCTGTGCATATGTGCGGTGCCGGATATGTGCATGCGTGCGTCAGTGCTCACACGCATAGCGCCACCACGCTAGTGCGCATGCGCTAAATTTTGAGTTTACCGTGACCCCCGACAAAGAGGGGTCATGGCACTGAGAAGCGGATCTGGCCCGGCGGGGCCCACAAGAGCCTGGGGCCCACTGGGTTTTTTCCCAGTGTCCATAAGCAAGAGGAACCTAGCCTCAAAGAGTTATTATGGCTATAACAGTCTGCTTTGGCTAGGAGTCTGACTCTTGTCGGTTTGGGTACCACCAGCTATACATTAGCACATACTAGCATATTGGGCATCCATGAAGCCAGGTGAAGAACCAGTTCTACAAAAATAGAAAGTACGAGTGTTGCTAAATAGTTGGTATGCCCTGCCAAAACATCCAATAATGATATGTTTACTTGAGGGTGGACTGACTACAGGCAGAATCAGTTGAGAAAAGGTCAAAACTAGATTGCTAACCCAAGGACAACATTTTGCAGGCTGGTACAATAATAACAAGATATTCATAAGGAACTAGGCAAGTTTGTCATACAATGAATGAAGCAAGAGTTCTGTACTGTGTACTTTTTTTTAAATAGTGCCAAAATATTCTGAAGCATTTATACAGAGATTATACATGATTCACATCAGTCCCTGGATCTTTGGAGCTTACAATTTATGTATGTATATATTTATTTATATTGAACTAAAGTCAGCTTCTATAATACATGGGACAAACACTGCACAATAGTATGCACAATAACAAAAAATATACATAGTTTGAGAGATTAAAAATTACATGTTAAGAGACATACAGTATTACATACAAGTCTTGCTGTTCAAATTAGCTGGGTAGATGGCCTATACATTCTCTATTCTAGAGCTCCAGGATGTAGGATCTGAAGCTAAGAGAAGAAATTCAAGGATAGAATTCCAGAGGCAAGGAACTGAGAGAGACAGGATTAAGATGATAGATGAAAGGTGATGTGGTTAATTTAAAAAGAGGGTAGCTCTGAGAGGGACACCGATGATGGCCAGGATCATATGGGGAGATGAGAGCTAAGATGTAGTGAGGTGTGGAGGAATAAAGGGCTTGGTAGGAGAATTTTGTACAACAGGGTGCCATACATATGTAGGCAAGGGCAATGGGAACGTTAAAAAAACAAATAGGTTAATGAGTACAACTAAGGATTAAGTACAGGATTTATAGCAATACTTAACTAAAAGAACAATTTTCAGATGAACTACTGAAATCTCATGATAAAGTTTCTTTGTATACAGTATGTTGTAATTATCATATTTTCATAAAATGATCATATGGTTCAAACCCAGACTAGGAATAATTACAGTTAACTCCAGATAACAACTGAAAGCAGTTAGTTAAATAATGAAATATTGTAGACATTCCTGATTAGGTTGATATTGTGGTAGGGGTATTATCATTATGCTCTATATAGGGGCTGCTAGAGAAGTCCACGGCCAAGTAGTTTTTCTCATAAGAGAAGAATAGAGCAGAAAACTAGCAATTAGCATTACAAAAGGTGCAAACTCCAAAATGGAATAAATTAAACAAAATATGTTTAAAAAATAACTTATTGTTGGAAGGAACAATGTGCAGATGCTGATTCTTCTCCATTGGAGAGACCAGTATATTACACTTAAATGCAAATTTATTGTTCTGTCGAAACAGTTACATAGTTACATAGTTAAATTGGGTTGAAAAAAGACAACAGCACCATCTTCTTTCATCTTGGGGTTTTTGTAGATAACAAGTTGTCTAATTCTGGGCAGTGTCATTCTGTGGCTAATAAAGCAAATAAAGTTCTGTCTTGCATGAAAAGGGCATTAACCCAAGGGATGAAAACATAATTATGCCTCTTTATAGGTCCCTGGTAAGGCCTTTTCTGGAGTATGCAGTTTTGGACCTTAAGAGAGATATAAATGCTGGAGAGAGTGCAGAGACTGGCAACTATATTGGTTAGAGGGATGGAAAAAATAATTATGAGGGTAGACTGTCAAGGTTAGGGTTGTTTTCTCTGGAAAAAAGGCGATTGCGAGGGGACATGATTTACTTTACAAGTACATTAGAGGACATTATAGACAAATAGCAGGGGGCCTTTTTACCCATAAAAAGGATTGCCATACCAGAGGCCACCCCTTTAGACTAGAAGAAAAGAGCTTTCATTTGAAGCAACGTAGGTGGTTCCTTACATTGAGGACAGTGAGGTTGTGGAATGCATTGCCGGGTGATGTTGTGATGGCTCATTCTGTTAATGCCTTTAAGAGTGGCTTGGATGATTTCTTGGACAGACATAATATTAAAGGCTATTGTGATACAAAATTCTATAGTTAGTATAGATATGGATGTATATAATAATGCTGGGTAGTGATGGGCGAATTTATTTGCCAGGCACAAATTTGAATAAATTTGTGAATTTGCCGTGCATCTGCGTCAAAATTTTTGACGCCGGCAACAATTCCAACCCCAGCGTCAATTCGGATGTCCATTGAACGGACGCCCATTGACTTTAATGTGTGTCAATTGTTGCCGGCATCAAAAATCCTGTTTCAGGAACATTTCGCCCGTTTTGTGGCGAAGAGACCATTACTGATGCTGGGTTTTCATCTGGAGGGGTTGAACTTGATGGACTTTGTCTTTTTCAACCCAATTTAACTATGTAACTATGTAATTATGTAACTATGTAACAAGGGGGGGGTGACAAGCATTCTGAGAGGGTTGGTTTCAGTGATGACTGGAGATTTTTCACCATACCATTTTCAAAGATTTTAGGCAGAGTTATCTCTGTTGTTAGTTTTAACGTATGTTCCTCTTAGTTGCAGAATCCAGAATCCGTTACTAAATATCTTTATGTATAGGTTATAGGTTGAGTTAGTTGAGACCTATGATTAAGGGATTTATTCCCGAAATGCGTAAGGTTCCACAGCAGTAACCCCAATACAACCCTTTCCAGAAGTGCCGTCTGCTTGCTTTGAGTTCGTTGAATGTTCGCAGTGGGGACACTGTTCGACAGAGCACCTGGTCAGGATTAGCGGTGAGCAGTAGCGGTCCCTTCTCCTTGTTCTCTATCTATAGGTTGAGTTAAAAATGTATAAATGAATAGTATGAGTAAAAATAGACCTTGAAAAAAATATTCTCTCAAGGTCAATCACAATCAATATTGGATAAAAAAAACAATCCAGTGTATTGCCTCTGCGAAATTGAATTGAGTTCTGTGTGATTGTGATCAGGTCATTAAAGCAGAAGAAAATTGCCCCTTTCCTTTAATAAAGGTTTGGGGTTCTGCACCTAAAACCACTATCAGCTTTGATAAATATTCTCCTCTGCACCCATATATATGTGCTTGCATTTGGTTTTTGGCATGGAGCAACAAATACATGGAGCAACAAATAGTTAAAAAATTATGTTTTATGTTTTGTTAATGTGCCAGAAAATGTAAAAGTAAAACGATATTATATGCCATTAGAGGTTAGCGTGCATTTATTATAAATCGAGCAAGGTGTAACCTACTGAGTCTCCAATGTTGGGAGAGAGAGGGGCATCCCTTGCTCATGCAAGGCATTTTGATCCTTCCATAGGATATAGTACAAATGTAAATTACTCCATCTTATAGAATGAGCTCATTGACCCCCAGCACAACATGACTAACAAATGACGTCTGTGCTCAGGCAACTTCAGCCTAGTTTGAGGGCGAGTCAGTAGCACAGGCATGCATTGGCTTAGTAGTATTGACTGTATGTATAATAATGCTGACATGTTCCTTAATGTTATAGTAATGTGTCAGTACAGGTATTGGACCTGTTGTGCAGAATGCTCGGGACGTGGGGTTTTCTGGATAAAATATCTTTCCGTAATTTAGATCTTCATACCTAAAGTCTATTAGAAAAACATGTAATATTAAATAAACACAATAGAATTGTTTTGCTTCCAATAAGGATTAATTATATTGTAGTCTGCATCAAGTACAAGGTACTGTTTTATTATTATAGAGAAAAGGAAATCATTTTAAAATATTTGGATTATTAGATTATAAGGGAGTCTATAATCTGGATAATGGGTTTCCAGAAAAAAGGATCCCATACTGGCATAACTTTTATACCGTATATACTGTATTGTGCATTATGACAGGATGCCTATGAGCCCATATTTAACCAAACATGTTCTAGTTATACACTAGTGTAGGTTTATAGCAAGCCATGAATTATATTTGACCCCATTTTGATTGCTGTTTCACTCCTAGTCAGTCAGCTTCTACTCCTAGCCAATCAATAATTTCGGTCTATAAACAAAGAACCAACTTTCTAGAATGCTCCAAAATACAGCAATGACATATCTATATTTTATTTAAATTCATAAATTTTGACTGATGCTTTTTCTGTGCTGTACTACAACAGTACTTTATATTTGATGGTAACTTGTTAAATTCTGTTGACAATACAGTCAATAAGTAGCCTTAAGGACCCATGCTCTAAATGACAGAGTTTCCTTATCCAGAAAACCCCATTTTAAAAAACTCTAGATAATACATCCAATACTGTATTATTTTTAAAAAAAATATTTTCTAATAACTGTACTCTCATGCAATGGCACTGTCTAGCTCTAGATATAGAAGGCAACAGAGTTAATCTGTTAATATTGAAAAGGATTTTAATAATACTCCTTGATTAATTTAAATCCTTTGTAGAGCAGTAAGTGTGTCACATCAATAAATGATGGGAAGTGAATCCCAGCAAAATGCATTATCAATACCCTGTCACAGTTTGTATTCAACTCTATTCATTAAAACATTATTGTCTAGTGGTTCATATTTGACTGATGGAACAATATTATTGGCAATTGGTTGCTATCAAATCACTTTATAGTGCGATCGCATCTTTATTATTTATTTGTTAATTACAAAAATCACTAACTAGTAATGAATTTATTTCTTCTCTGATACTATATTCTGAATCTGATTTTCAGCTGATATTCTATATATGTATGTATGTATATTTTTATTTGTAAAGCGCTCCTTGAGGGCAAAGCACTGTACAGCAAAACAATAAATTAGTAGTAACAAACAAGTGGTCATTGGAATAAAAAGTAACAATAAGTGCATTATTAGAATACAATTTACATAAATATAAAATATAAAAGGGTGGAGGAGTGTGCTTGTATGTAAAGCCATGCGCTAAAGAAATAACAATAGCTGGCACTGTTGAGGGTGTAGAATCACTCTGGGTAGAGATTTTGACTGGGCAAAAGGTAACAAAAAGAATTATCATGTATGCAATAAACCACCTTGTATAAGTGTCAAGTACGAAGCCCAGCTACTCTTGCAGATACAAGCGGCTTCACAGCTGGGTCAAGTTGTTTCTATGGGTGACTTCAACTATCCAGACATTGACTGGGGTAATGGGGTTGCTAAGACAGAAAAAGCTAGTAGGTTTGTAAATATGCTGAATGACAACTTTTTATTCCAGCTCGTTCAAGAACCTACTAGGAATAACTCTCTTTTGGACCTTGTAATAACTAACAATACTGAACTCATCTCTAACATTTGTGTGGGTGAGCATTTAGGGAATAGTGATCATAACATGGTCTCCTTTGAGACTCTGTTGCAGAAGCAATTCTATAAGGGAGTAACTAAAACACAAAATTTCAGACGTGCAAACTTTGACAGTATAAGGGCATCTCTGCAACATATTAAGTGGGAAATGCTTTTCACGGGGTTAAACACAGAACAAAAATGGGAAGTCTTTAAAATGCTGCTTGATAAATATACTTGTCAGAATATTCCACTTGTAAGCAAGGAACGTCGTTGCAAAGCAAAACCTTTTTGGTTCAATAGAAGCGTTGGTGTTGAGGTGGGTAAGAAAAGACGTGCTTTTAAGGCTTTCAAGTTAGCTGGTACAGCCGAAACATTTATAAGGTACAAGGAGGCCAATAAATCATGCAAATAAGCTATAAGGCAAGCTAAAATTGATATAGAAAAGGATATTGCAGCAAGTAGTAAAAAAAATTCAAAATTATTTTTTAAATATGTTAATAGTAAAAAAAATGAAGCAGGAAGGGGTGGGACCCTTACTATCAGAGGGGGGTCAGCTGGTTGATGAAAACAAAATAAAAGCGCAGATTCTGAATTCATATTTTTCATTTGTCTCCACAAATGAGGAACCAGTAATTGAAGGTTTCCTTCTTAATAGTACCAATTCTAGTAATACAACTAATGATGCATGGTTCACACATGAAGAAATTCAAAAGAGACTAGAACATGTTAAGATTAACAAAGGTCCGGGGCCAGATGGTATTCATCCCAGGGTAATTAGCGAGCTTAGCTCTGTGATTGCCAAACCTCTTTACTTAATTTTTCAGGATTCATTGAGATCTGGCATAGTGCCGAGAGACTGGCGAATTGCTATTGTGGTGCCTCTATTCAAAAAAGGATCCCGTTCTCAGCCTCAAAACTACAGGCCAGTTAGTCTGACGTCAGTGGTAGGAAAGCTTTTCGAAGGGTTAATAAAGGATAAGATACTGGACTTCATAGCAAATCATAATACTATGTGTTTGTGCCAGCATGGTTTTATGCGTAATAGATCTTGCCCGACTAACTTAATTTCTTTTTATGAGAAGGTAAGTAGAGACCTCGATTCTGGGATGGCAGTGGATGTGATTTACTTAGACTTTGCTAAAGCATTTGATACAGTGCCACACAAAAGGCTACTGGTTAAATTAAGGAACGTTGGCCTGGAACATAGTATTTGTACCTGGATAGAGAACTGGCTAAAAGAAAGATTACAAAGAGTGGTGGTAAATGGAACATTTTCTAATTGGACCAGTGTTGTTAGTGGATTACCGCAGGGCTCTGTACTAGGTCCCTTGCTTTTCAACTTGTTTATTAATGACCTGGAGGTGGGCATTGAAAGTACTGTTTCTATTTTTGCAGATGATACTAAATTGTGCAGAACTATAGGTTCCATGCAGGATGCTGCCACTTTGCAGAGTGATTTGTCTAAATTGGAAAACTGGGCAGCAAACTGGAAAATGAGGTTCAATGTTGATAAATGCAAGGTTATGCACTTTGGCAAAAATAATATAAATGCAAGTTATACACTTAATGGCAGTGTGTTGGGAGTTTCCTTAAATGAGAAGGATCTAGGGATCTTTGTAGATAACACGTTGTCTAATTCTGGGCAGTGTCATTCTGTGGCTACTAAAGCAAATAAAGTTCTGTCTTGCATAAAAAAGGGCATTAACTCAAGGGATGAAAACATAATTATGCCTCTTTATAGGTCCCTGGTAAGGCCTCACCTGGAGTATGCAGTGCAGTTTTGGACTCCAGTCCTTAAAAGGGATATAAATGAGCTGAAGAGAGTGCAGAGACGTGAAACTAAATTGGTTAGAGGGATGGAAGACTTCGATTATGAGGGTAGACTGTCAAGGTTGGGGTTGTTTTCTCTGGAAAAAAGGCGCTTGCTAGGGGACATGATTACACTTTACAAGTACATTAGAGGACATTATAGACAAATAGCAGGGGACCTTTTTACCCATAAAGTGGATCACCGTACCAGAGGCCACCCCTTTAGACTAGAAGAAAAGAACTTTCATTTGAAGCAACGTAGGGGGTTCTTCACAGTCAGGACAGTGATGTTGTGGAATGCACTGCCGGGTGATGTTGTGATGGCTGATTTAGTTAATGCCTTTAAGAATGGCTTGGATGATTTTTTGGACAGACATAATATCAAAGGCTATTGTGATACTAAGCTTTATAGTTAGTATAGGTATGGGTATATAGAATTTAATTAAAAGTAGGGAGGGGTGTGTGTATGGATACTGGGTTTTAATTTGGAGGGGTTGAACTTGATGGACTTTGTCTTTTTTCAACCCAATTTAACTATTATGTATGTAATACAATGCAGATTAAGTGCTCAGTGTCAAGGAAACAAAAGGCTAGAGGACCCTACCCCCGAGGGTAACATACAGACACAATTCAGAGGGGTATTAAGGTGCTGTGGGTTACAGTTTGTTACACTGTTATATAGAATGAGCTCATTGACCCCCAGCACAATATATGGATTAACCTTTATAATGATGCATTGAATCTACACAGTGCACATGTAGCACCATTTATTTAAATGACTGTAGGGCTCATTAATGACAAAGTGAACATTCTGGATAGAATTTGCCATGTTCTTTACGCACAATGCAATGTTTTACAGACAATTAACAGCATTTATTAATGGCATTAGTGTTTTATTCACTTGCCACCAGTCAGTCGTGGCTATAGACAAAGTGCAAATGGAACAGTAAAATTAAAGGCAGGTCCAGGCTATCAGTAATTCTAGGTTTTGCTTGCACCAATGTATGTGCTTTAATGTAATTCATCAGAGCAATCTGAAGGGGAGCATTGGTGCATGTGTTTTTCAGATTCTTTATCTGTAGCTAGTTCAGCAATGATATATGAGACGCAATATAGTTCACCAGTCACAAACTCACTATGGGCTCTTAGGACATATGCCTCCTGGGCTCGGGAAATGCCTACTAGGCCAAGTAAAACCTACCGAACCTCAATGTATGGGGAAGGTCCCCATAGGCTTTCTAAAAAATTTTTGGTCGAAGAAAAATCGTTCGATCGATGGATTTAAATCCTTCGAAACGTTCGATTCGAAGGATTTAATTGTTCGATCAAATGATTTTTCCTTTGATCGTTCGATCGAACGAATTTCGGCGAATCCTTCGACTTTGATATTCGAAGTCGAAGGATTTAACTTCTGCAGTCGAATATCGAGGGTTAATTAAATGTGCCCCATATTGTACAGATATGGGACAAATTATTCAGAATGCTTGGGACATGGGGTTTTCTGGATAAGGGGTCTTTCCATAATTTGTATTTCTATAATTCAAGTCTACTAAAAAGTTATTTAAATATTAAATAAACACAATGGATTGTTTTGCTTCAATAAAGATTTATTGTACTGTATCTTAGTTGGTATAAAGTACAAGGTACTGTTTTATTAGTACAATAAAAAGGAAATGTAATGTAATATTCTGAATTATTTTATTACAATGGAGTCTATGGGAGATGACCTTAAAGGGGTTGTTCACCTTTGAGATAACTTTTAGTATGATATAGAGAGTGATATTCTGAGACAATTTGCAATTAGTTTTCATTTTTTATTATTTGTGGTTTTGAGTTATTTAGCTTTTTATTCAGCAGCTCTTCAATTTGCATCTTAATCAATCTGGTAACTAGGGTCCAAATTACCCTAGCAACCATGCATTGATTTGAATAAGAGACTGGAATATGATTAGGAGATGGCCTGAATAGAAGGATCAGTATTAAAAAGTAACAATACATTTGTAGCCTTACAGAGCATTTGTTTTTTTTAGTAGGGAGTCAGTGATGTCCATTTGAAAGCTGCAAAGAGTTAGAAGAAAAAGGCAAATAACGGTAAAAAATAAATATGTAGGCTGCGTGTGTGTGTGGCGTGTGTGTGGCGTGTGTGTGGCGTGTGTGTGTGAGAGACAGGATAAAATGCAGTGGCATCTTCTTGTATAACACCTCCATCTTGTTGTAGAAAATGCTTTGATGTTTGTTTGGAAAGTGTTAGTCTTAATTGTGTTAGCCTTAATTGAAATACACCCATGAATACATTTATATTTTTATTGGCTTGCTATGCATTTCCATCTACTATATATACAGTATATACACAGTATGTACTCAAGCACAATGTTGCATTTGCTGCAACTGCATCAAAAATGTTGAAAAAAACACAATCAGAGGAAAAGTTTCTCAGAGTGGGTATTGTCATTTCCAGCATTCTACGGTTTGTGTGAAACTCACTGGGTGCTAGTCTACTGCACCTTTTGCCAGAGTCCGCAGAGTTAACCCTGCAATTACCAGCTTGAAGGTAGCTGCAGGGTTTCCCTGTACCAGTTGGTGCACTTGCCCATGATTAAGAAGAAGAGGCAGGATACATGCATTGCTGGTGCTGAGAAAGTTAGTAAAAGTAGCATAATTGTAATGAATGGTGTCAATATGGAGTCAAGTACATTTTTGTGTTAATGAACCCTAAAATCTTAAAATTGCTTCATTCTGCCTTTTAGCTACATGCATTTCTTAAAGAAATGCTCTTTATTTATGACTGCAGTCTATAATAACTGTAAGGAACTTACCTGGTGGTCTAGTGGGGGGACGGCAGGGACGCCTGCCGCCCCCTCGACGGGACGCCCGTCACGACGCGCTGCTCCTGTGCCAGCTCCCTAGCGCGCACTCTGATTTAAAGGCGCAGGCGCGCTGACGTAATGACGTCAGCGCGAGAGGCGCCAAATTCAAAAGAGTATTTAAAGGGCATTCCTATAGTTTACCATTGCCCGTGATAGGATTTGTTCCTGGTGCTTTTGAGCTTGTTGCTATATTCTGTATCCTGTTTGATTCCTGTTTTTGACCCCTGCCTGGCTATTTGACTACTCTGATTTCTGGATTCTGACCCTTGCCTGATTACTGACTACCGCTTCTGATTACCCCTCTGATTGACTTCCTGGTTTGACCCTTGCCTGCCTGATAACGTTTACTCTCTGCCTGCCTGGACCCGGCCTGTTCTGACTACTCCTTTGCCTAACGTCTTATACTGCGATCTTCTGTCCAAAGTCCTTGCCTTACTGTCGTGCCCCTCTGCCTATCCAGAACCCTCATCTTGCACCTCTCGTTTAAGTCCAGGTGGCATCCTAGTAAGCCGAGGGCTCCTCCCGAGGCCCAAAGGCGGTCACACTACTGGTGAAGCACGAGCCGTGACCAGGGTGCCTGGTGTTTGTTCTGGTGTTGGGAGCCGACCGTGACATTATCAAGGGCCCCAAGATGGACGAAGAAGGTCGAGCTGCCGCTGCTACTTCCACCACTGAAGTACTACTTACCACGCTGTTACAGCGCCTGGAAGAACATGAGCAGAGGCAAGATTACCTGATGCAAGGTTTCCACAATTTGACCCGTCAATTTGACCCGATGCTTCTGTTCAGTCTCCAGCTCCAGAAGTCACCCCTCCTGTGGCCACTCCTGTGGGTTCTTCTGCTCTGTTGGGTAATGTATCCAAAACCCATGAACCCAAAATTGTTTTTCCCGATAAATTCAATGGGGACAGGTCAAAATTTTTCGTGTTCCAAGAGGCATGTAAATTATACCTCAGCTTTTTCCCCATTCATTTACTACTGGCGAGGAAAAAGTGAGGTTCGTAATAACCCTATTACAGGGTGATCCCCAAGTTTGGGCTCTCAGATTGCCCCTCTCAGATCCTGCCCGTTTTTCCCTTGATTAATTTTTTAAAACCATGGCTGTACTTTATGATGACCCGGATCGTGCATCTTCTGCCGACTCCGTGATTCGTAAATTGCGCCAGGGGAAACGGGATGCGGAGGTGTTTTGCACCGAGTTCCGCCGGTGGGCAGTGGAGACTGGGTGGAACGACATGGCGCTTCGTAGCCAATTCCGTATTGGGCTGTCTGACTCTGTCAAAGATAGCTTGGTAAATTACCCTTTACCCTCCAACCTGGATGATCTCATGTCACTTGCCATCCAGGTAGATAGGAGGCAGAGGGAAAGAAGGGGTGAAAGGGGTTCTCCTATGCATTCTGGGTTTACCAATGTGAAGTATAACTTTTCTAATATGATGTCCAATGTTAAGTCCCCTAACCCTTCCATGGTTCAACCTCAGGAGGAACCCATGCAATTGGGTATATCCCATCTAACCTCTGAGGAAAAAACCCGCAGGCGTTCCCTTGGTCTTTGCATTTACTGTGGGGAAAAGGGTCATTTCCTGAATTTATGTCCTAAGAGGCCGGGAAACTTCCAAGCCTAAATGGAGAGGGGGAGCTCCATTTGGGTGCAGAAGTTTCCTCTCCCCAGTCTACCTCTAGGATTTTGATACCTGTTAAACTCACCTGGCCTACGGGTTCTGTCAGGGTGTCCGCTTTTGTGGATTCAGGGGCGGAGGGGAATTTCCTGGATGCTACCTTTGCGGCAAAATTTGGTATTCCCTTAATCCCCCTGATTCCTCCTATGAGGATTTTGGCAGTTGATAAAAAACCTTTAGGTTCAGGCCTGGTAACTAAAAAGTCTGTGACTCTTTCCATGTGCTCTGATAACTATCACAGTGAGAGGCTAGCCCTTTTTATCATTGAGGGTGCGTCTTCTCCTCTCATTTTGGGGTTACCTTGGCTCCAGACCCATAATCCTCATATTGACTGGGTATCGGGGAAGATTCTGCAATGGGGTCTTAAGTGTGGTGGTTCATGTTTTCCTCAGGTGGTGGCAACCACTTCTTTAGAAGGTTTACCTGCAGCATATGCTGAATATGCTGATGTGTTTTCTAAGATATACTGCAGAAACCCTACCTCCACACAGGCAATATGATTGCCCTATAGATCTTATTCCTGTGTCTATTCCTCCTCGGGGTAGAACATACCCTCTTTCTTTGCGGGAGGCCCAGGCAATGAAAGAATATATTAAGGACAACCTTGAGAGAGGGTTCATTAGGCCTTCTAGTTCCCCTGCGGGGGCGGGTTTCTTCTTTGTTGGGAAGAAGGATGGTGGTCTACGCCCCTGTATAGATTATAGGGGTCTCAATAAGATCACCATAAAAAACCGCTATCCCCTCCCGTTAATTTCTGAATTGTTTGATCAGGTTAAGGGTGCCAAGATCTATTCTAAGATAGATCTTAGGGGCGCCTATAATCTCATACGCATTAGGGAGGGGGATGAGTGGAAAACTGCATTTAACACCAGAGACGGCCACTACGAATATCTTGTAATGCCCTTTGGTCTCTGTAACGCACCCGCCGTGTTCCAAGAATTTGTCAACGACATCTTTCGGGACCTGCTGGGGATATTCGTAGTGGTCTATCTTGACGATATCTTGATTTTCTCCTCTAATTTGGGTGAACATAGAAATCATGTTCAACAAGTTTTGTACAGACTCAGGGAGAATAATCTTTATGCAAAATTGGAAAAATGTACCTTTGAGGTTACTTCCGTTCAATTTCTAGGGTTTAATATTTCCAGCAAGGGTCTTGAAATGGATCCAGGCAAGGTGAGAGCTGTACTGGATTGGACCCAACCCCAATCATTACGTGCTACCCAAAGGTTCCTGGGGTTTGCAAATTACTATCGTCAATTTATTAAGAATTTTTCCATTATTGTGGCTCCCATCACTGAGTTAACTAAAAAAGGCGCTGACCCCAGCATTTGGTCTCCTGAAGCTGTACAAGCTTTTGAATTCCTCAAAAAGGAATTCAGTTCTGCCCCAATCCTTCGTCACCCCGACACTGCGCTTCCCTTTAATGTGGAGGTTGACGCCTCTGAGGTAGGAGCTGGGGCAGTCCTTTCTCAAAGGCACCCGACTACCAACAAGTTACATCCCTGTGCTTTCTTCTCCAGGAAGTTTTCACCCGCAGAGGTGAATTATGATATAGGTAACAGGGAATTGTTGGCAGTCAAATGGGCCTTTGAGGAATGGCGGCATCTTCTAGAAGGTGCTAAACATTTGGTGACGGTCTATACCGACCATAAAAACTTACTGTATATTGAATCAGCTAAACGCCTAAATCCTAGGCAAGCCCGGTGGACTTTATTCTTTTCTAGATTCAATTTCTTGTTAACTTTTCGACCTGGTTCTAAAAATACCAAGGCGGATGCACTCTCTAGGAGTTTTGAATCCGTTTCCTCTGACTCTAGTACTCCCATCATTCCCAGGGAAATAATTGTTGCAACCTTGGAGTCTGACCTCTCTTCCTTTACAGTCATCTGCTCCTGCTGATACCCCATCTGGTAAATGGTTCGTTCCTGAGGAGCTTAGGGAACAAGTGTTAAGAGAGGTTCATGATTCTAAAGTGGCAGGTCACCCAGGTATTGCTAAAACCATTTCTCTTTTGTCCCGTCATGTCTGGTGGTCTTCCTTCAAACAGGATACTAAAACATTTGTCAATTCCTGTCCAGTCTGCCAAAGGTCTAAGTCATCTCATCTTCTGTCCCAGGGTCTATTAAACCCTTTACCCATCCCAGAGAAACCATGGTCTCACATTTCCATGGATTTTATTGTGGAATTGCCTCCTTCTCAGGGTAAGACAGTGATTTGGGTGGTGGTCGATAGGTTCAGTAAATTGGCTCATTTTATTCCTCTTCCACATCTCCCTTCTGCTAAAACCCTGGCTGACTTATTCATTACTCATATTTTTAAGTTTCATGGTTTTCCTGAAAATATTGTTTCTGACAGGGGGGTTCAGTTTGTTTCAAGATTCTGGCGTGCTTTTTGTTCCTTGGTGGGTACCGAATTATCTTTTTCCTCTGCCTATCACCCCCAAACTAACGGTCAAACCGAAAGGGTGAACCAGTCCCTTGAGCAGTATCTCAGATGCTATGTGTCCGATAACCAGTCCACATGGTCTGAATTGCTACCCTGGGCAGAATTTGCATACAATAATGCTACCCATTCCTCCTCAGGAGAGTCTCATTTCTTTGTTGTCTATGGTTTGCACCCCAAAGCATTTTCTTTTTCTGACTCTAATTCCCCTGTACCCTCTGCCAATTCTTCTGTCCTGAAATTCTCCAAAATTTGGTCTCAGATCCATAATTCGTTATCCGCAGCTTCCCTAGCTCAGAAAAAAGCTGCTGACAAATCCCGTAGGGAAGCACCCCAGCACAAGGTGGGAGATTTGGTATGGTTATCGACTAAGAATATCAAGTTAAAGGTTCCCTCTCCCAAACTGAGTCCCAGGTTCATTGGTCCATACCCCATCATTGCAATAATTAATCCATCTTCTGTCCGTCTTCAGTTACCTCCTAATTTCAAAATTTCTAATTCCTTCCATGTCTCTCTTTTGAAGCCTGCCAATAATTCTCATCATCTGTCTGTTCCTCCCCCAGTGTTGGTTGAAGGTCAGCCTGAGTATGAGATCCAGGAGTTCCTCGACTCCCGCCTCGTGAGGGGTAAGTTGCAATATCTTACCAGGTGGAAGGGCTTCGGTCCTGAGGAGAACTCTTGGGTCTCAGTTGATGACATCAAGGCTGACCGTCTCAGGAAGCAATTCCACTCCAAATTTCCTGGTAAACCTGGGGGTCCAGTGGCCCCCCCTAGAGAGGGGGGTAATGTAAGGAACTTACCTGGTGGTCTAGTGGGGGGACGGCAGGGACGCCTGCCGCCCCCTCGACGGGGACGCCCGTCACGACGCGCTGCTCCTGTGCCGGCTCCCTAGCGCGCGCGCGCATGCGCACTCTGATTTAAAGGCGCAGGCGCGCTGACGTAATGACGTCAGCGCGAGAGGCGCCAAATTCAAAAGATTATTTAAAGGGCATTCCTATAGTTTACCATTGCCCGTGATAGGATTTGTTCCTGGTGCTTTTGAGCTTGTTGCTATATTCTGTATCCTTTTTGATTCCTGTTTTTGACCCCTGCCTGGCTATTTGACTACTCTGATTTCTGGATTCTGACCCTTGCCTGATTACTGACTACCGCTTCTGATTACCCCTCTGATTGACTTCCTGGTTTGACCCTTGCCTGCCTGATAACGTTTACTCTCTGCCTGCCTGGACCCGGCCTGTTCTGACTACTCCTTTGCCTAACATCTTATACTGCGATCTTCTGTCCAAAGTCCTTGCCTTACTGTCGTGCCCCTCTGCCTATCCAGAACCCTCATCTTGCACCTCTCGTTTAAGTCCAGGTGGCATCCAAGTAAGCCGAGGGCTCCTCCCGAGGCCCAAAGGCGGTCACACTACTGGTGAAGCACGAGCCGTGACCAGGGTGCCTGGTGTTTGTTCTGGTGTTGGGTGCCGACCGTGACAATAACAATGCATTCTACACAGTGCTTAG
Organism: Xenopus laevis; assembly: GCF_017654675.1. Classification (NCBI taxonomy): domain Eukaryota; kingdom Metazoa; phylum Chordata; class Amphibia; order Anura; family Pipidae; genus Xenopus; species Xenopus laevis. The sequence continues at coordinate 53,943,015 of NC_054386.1, read as the reverse complement.
ATCACTCAGATAATCTGTATATAACAGTGTATGGGTACACAGATGTGTGCATTTTGTGTGTCTGGAAAAGCACTCCTCTGGGAGCCTAAATGTTCACTCAACAAAGTATAAACTTATTAGAGAAAAGTCCTGAAAATACTTGAAACAAACATAACTTACCTTTTTTTCCCTTATAAAAAAATGCTAACTTTTTCTGAAAAATCTTCAATAAATCATAATATATGGGTGGGCACAGCAATAACCAACATTTGTTTTAGAGATGTAACAACAGTACAAGTAGGCTGTGCATGGAGCATTGTTCTGCAAACATGGAACCAGAACATTATTAGTCTTAACCGAAATCTGTATCTGTGCTGTAGCCTCCAGTTTTTCTTTTACCTAATAAAACTGAGTTGCAGTTTTTAGCTTTTATGGCAAAGTGAGATTTTATAGCATCTGTTGATGAACAAGGCAGCATTACAGTATGTCATATCCATTGATAATAATTACTTTTTTCTTAAAGATGTAATTTTTCCACCGTGTTCACAAATACTGTTATTCTCAAAAATACTGCCAAAATAATTAAAAATAGAAAGATATAAGGGATATAAATCTTCATAAAACTATCCAACTGGGCCCCTTATTTATGACCAAGTGCAACGTGCAAAGTCCAATTTCAGACACAAATTGCCAGTGCATTGTTTTTTTCCCTAGATTTCCAGTGTCACTGTAGCCAAGCAAAGTATTGCTTTCGCTGCACCTGTGTTCCATGTCTCAAAATGAATGCAATGCTGGGTGAGCATTTCAACGAATCTGAAACAAATGTATGCTAAGTCAGAGAAGTACCGTATATTGCTTTATTTCAGGCACATGCCAATATCATGACATTTGCACATACTAGTCATGTCTACTATTCCTACTGATGCAGCCCACAGCAGTAACCTTGGAATTTCAGTAGTCCTATGGCAATAGATACATGTGCATGTGATTTCAAAGAGGAGACAGGAAACAGGCACTGTTGCCGAGCACAGCTATAGAAAAATTAAAAGGATTGTCAATTGACACTTGACATTTAATGAATCTGATCAATGCATGCAACAAGTTGCGTCCATTTATATTCAACCACAGCTGTGGCTGCAGTCAGAAATGAGTCCTTATTGATGGGACCACAAAAAATGGCATAAAATATGGAAAAACATAAAATTAGGGTATGTAAAATGGAGGCTTCACTGTATGTATCCAGCTGTAACTAGAACTCTAGCGGGAATAACATTCTGCAACTGATGGCTAGTATTTGTGCTAAGAAGGTAGAAAATACCAAGTGCTGTCCTGGCAAACAAGGAGTTTGTGTCACTAATAAAATGGCAATGCTATACATGTGCAACAGTTACTACTTTATATATTTATAGAAAAGCAGTTGTTAGGTTTGTGTGGAAACCAAAATATGGGTACAAGTAATGTGTGTAATATGTTTTCTTCCTTACCCCCCCTGGAAAGTTTTCTGTGGATGCCCATGCAAATACCCCCTTTTACTTCCCCCTGGAGCTCCAAGTAAAGCTACACTCTGCAAACTGACACTACAACACAAACCCCCACCCCATAAGAAAGGAGGGTGGGACATTGCGAGCTGCTGCTCCTCCTGCTGGCCAGAACCAATTGATGAGGTTTGGCCATGTCCCTCTATGTAACCCTCCTCCTTGTCCCTTAAAACAGCTACTCCATTTCAGCCTACCAAACCACAATGGGAGGGGAGGTATCAGGCTGCCTGGTTACTGCTTTTGGGCAACCTTAGTGTCTTTTATTAAATATAGGCGTTGGTAGGATAAAGACAGTGGTAGTGTTGTCAGTTTCATAGATAATACACCAGAACACACAAGAAGATCATTACAGTACCAATTCCATATATATAATGCCCCCACAACACAAACAAGTATAAATAAGAAGTCAGTTTCCCATATAATAACCCCAGAACACCTGGCAGGATAAATGCATTGCCAACTTCATGTAAAAAAAACTCAATTCTTTTGCTGTAGAAAATGCATTGGTGCATTGCCTTCATTAAAAGCTGTCCACAGATGGAACACAATTTATGTGGCTGCTACACCCTATTGTCTATTGAAATGAATGCTGCTCTGTGCAAGACACAAGTCAGGTAAGAAAATAAACTATTTGAGTTACCACTATATCTATATTTATACTGTGATATTTGCAGATTTAGTCATTGTGAGTACGGCAAGATCACTTGACTTTTATGTGTTAATTAATACCATGCTCCTCAAATCTAAACAATTATGAAGATAAAAAATGTACAGTTTATTGAACATCAACCACTAGTGACGGGCAAATTTATTCGGCAGGCGCGAATTTGCGGCGAATTTGCGCGATTCGCCCCCAGCGAATGAATTCGCGAAACGCCCGCGAAAATTCGCCCGAAAAAATTCGCCGGCGTCAAAAAAAACGGACGCCGGCCTCAAAAACAAGACGCCGGCGCTGTTTCGTGGATTTTTCGCCATTTCACAGATTTTTCGGGGAAGCGAAACGGTGCAAATTCGCCCATCACTATCAACCACAAAATAATTTAGGCGAAAGTTCTAAATGTTCCGGATACAAACACTTAAGACATTAAACACTACAATGGCAGAGCTCACTATAGTGGAAAAGATTAATTATGTGAGGATGACATTTATTTTATTCCATTTGAAAAAAAGGTTTTATCATTTCAGGGTAGGGTGTGTTTTATCACTATGACAGGTGAGTGAAAGACTTTAACGTTTTGTAAAATGGCTGATTTGCTTTAGACTGCTCTCTGTTTAAAATGTTATTTGCATCATAAACTGGGACCCAAGAGTCCCAAGAATAATGGAAAGACAAAGCTGAGAAAAAAATGTATAATAACATTTCTCTATTAAAATGAACATAACATAATAATATGCTGTAAGTGGGCTCTGGTTTGCTGTGGTGCATTTACTGAAAATTAAACCACAATAAACAAAAAATAGTGCAACATACCCTTTGAATGCAGGGCCTCTAGGGGTGGCAGGACCTCAATCAAAGTCTTTGGGGTTAAGGTCAAATTCTCGTAAGGTGCAGTCTGCATTGCTGGCACACAGTTACTGGTATGTCTAGGAAGTTGGAGGAAAGTTCAGGACTGGTGCAGCTGCATGGTATGCATGGTATTTTTTAGAGTCTCACAGAGGCTGGGGATTCATGGAACTGTGTATATGACACCTCCTTTCATAGGGATCCCATTTGATAAACATATTGCATTTCAGTTGTTAAGTGAACATCTCCCAGCACATCATTTGTAATGTCTATCTTGTACTCTTAGGTGATGGCACAAGGGGCAAATTGTCTTCCGTGGGAAATCTGTGCTACCTGTGGGCAACAAATCTCCATAAATACCTTCACTCCTGGCACAATGAAAATCCTGTGGGTAAAACACATTGTGGAAAGAAATTTCACACTATTAACGGACTGATAATCGGGGTCACAAATACCAGAGGGTTTTCAGAATCCAAGAGAATGTCCAGAATACAGGCAGGGGTCAAAGATAGGCAGCAGACATGTATGAGAGGAAGAACTCTTCCCAGGGAAGAATTCTAGGCAAGAAAGGGAACCACACGTTAAACTGACTGGGAGAACCAGGAGCATAGTCGGGGTCAATACACCAGATGAGCTAAGCAGAACAATAACAGTAGGTGGTAGCATAATTGGGGCAAACCCGGAAATATGCGCATTCAAGAACACGTCTGTGGCGGGTGTACCCATCTAGGGTGCGACGCGAGTCCTCTTCGCACCCCCGTCGCAACCCACTAGACCACCAGGGTGAATCCTTTCAACTGTATTTCCTGTTCAGATTTATTGTACACATATCAAATGCAATTCACAATGAGGGACTTATTGGGTCTTTGACTAGAGATAATGATGACTAGAGACTAAAAGACTATTTTATAATATGTTGGAAAAATAACATTTGGCTTTATTGTCATCATCTATTTATTGACATCAGCTGCATACCTTGCATATGGATCATTACAATTTATACATATTATTTGGTACATTACTGTGGGTGGGGTGATATAAATAGGGAATACAGATTTTGTCAAGATCAAGGTTCAGTGTTTTATTACATGACTAGAGTTCTTGTTCTGATGTGTGATTACATAACCTTTCCTTCTGGTTCCCTCCTTGTACTGCATGTAATCATTTTAAATTAGACTGCCTCAAGTTTAGACCCCTTCAGCACTCCATTTGTTACCCAATCTTCTATATGCCTTATTTAAATGCCACAGGCTGATGCCTAAGTTTCAAATAATTACATATCCTCCAAACAATTGCATATTGATAACAGCATTCCTTTTAGCGAAAGCCAATACTAATACATTGCATAAGCACAACTAGCAGCTGAAAGAGCTGCCCCCCATTACAAGTATGAGCAGATTGGCTATAATGGTCAGTCCTGGTGCTTTTAGTGGCAACGTGAGATCCCTGTTTCTCCCCTACAGCTTTGTAAGACCTTGTAATCAAAGAGTTCCTGTATAAATAATTAACAAGTAAGGAGGTGCTCTTAATGTCAGAGGCACACATGATTGATTAAATGGCACTTAATTGTATACACTGCAAGAAATAATAATTAATTTTTTATTATCCCACCTGGAAAATGCTGTTGATTATGTCAGCATGCTTATAAATAATGAAATCTAATTATATATGCCCTGTGGAGGCAAAAGCGATATGAAAGATCTAACCTATAACCTAACATTCTTATTGGGTGCTTGTGTAGAAAGCAGACAACATCCTGAGAATGACAGGTTATATTGTATCAGACAATTGCTTCTTAGGTTAGTATGCAGGTAACAAAACAAAAGGTCTGGGTCTGAATTAAATGGGCTGTTTAACTATTATGTTAGAGGTGGATCTCATCTAAGCAAATGGTCAGTTTTTCTTCATTATTTATTTTGTATGCTTTTTGATTAGCATTCCTGCCTGCAATGGGAAATGGTATCTGGTTAAGGGGTCACTGACCCCAGCAACCTAAAAACAGATTCACTTTTAAAGTTAGTTTTGTTGGTTTTTATATTTCCAATGGCTTCTTGTTCTTTTCAGGTCCTTTCCTTATTGATCTGCCATTCTGACTTACAGAATTGCTAGGGTGAATATGGAAAAAATATTTCCAAAGTTTTTATTGTTTTTTTTTTAAATTGGAGATATTGAAAAAACTGCAGACTAATTTAACAATGCTGCCAGAATTCCCTATCAATACAAAGAGAGAAGGCATTGCATTTTCAATAACCTGCTTATCACAAGCGAACGGTACAGTAATGCTGCACTCAAAGCTCATTCTCAGCACAAGCATATACTATTTTTGATAATAGACAACTTATCCTATCTTTTAAAAAATCATATGTTTTATGTTTTAAAATGATTATTAGATAGGCTAATACAAAAATGAAGCCAATGTTTCACTAAAAACGAAAAAGTTTTCACTAAAAAGAGTTATGAGCAATTGAAAGTAACTGTAATCATCAGGTTGAAATACCTCTGGGCTCACTGCTTCTAAGTGTCTCCGGGCTAGCCCCCCACCCCCACCCTTGAGCAACTTGTTTACAGTTTCAGCCAGAACCTCCTCTGTGATATAATTGCCCATGCACTTAGAAGCAGCACTCATCCCAACTTAAATGGGCTCATGGCATCCCACAAGTGTTTAAGAGAAGTCCATTCTAACAATGGATGTACACCTCTGGAGCACCATGGCAACGACTGGATAGATCTGTACTTTTGTATGGCAGGTATCACTCAGACTTTTTAACTGTAAAATGGAATTAAAAAAAACCTTACACTGGTACTGTAACCTTGGTCTTGTCGTTGTAAAGTGAAGTTACATTAGGTACCACTTTGCCTTAGGGAGTGGTATCCCCCAAAACAGTATTGTTTATCAATCTTCAACTTGCTCTATGGCGCTATTCTATCAAGGCATATAATGATTTATGGAACTTTCTCGTGGAGATCAGGATCTTTCTTTTATTTGCCCTTTTTCCACAGCTCAGTTTAAATAAAACCTCATTCACAAAAGGGGCAAGGTGGAAAGTGTAAAAATTGGTTGCTAAGCACCATAACAAAATTTGTATCTGACTCCTAGATGTGCAATTCTCTGCTCTCCTAAAATATAGTGCAAAGAGTTGCTTCCTTATGCCTGCCCAAGCTGATCTCTGTGCCTAGTGTTGCAAGTTTCACAGGACAGAGCACAGATTGTACTTTTCAAAGAAGGAGCCCTTAGTAAATGACCCATATAGTCACAGACACAAGTGACATCCATACATTCTCCTTAGCAGCTTGTAGCAAGCATGAATGCACCCACCCAGCTTCTGATGAATTGTGCTCAGTTATGTGCATAGATGCAAGGGAACATTGGAATTAGGGATGCACCAAATCCACATTTTTGGATTCGGCCGAACCCCAGAATCCTTCACAAAAGATTTGGCCAAATACCGAAACGAATCCGAATCCTAATTTGCATTTGCAAATTAGGGGTGGGAAGGGGAAAAAATTTCCTTCTCTAATTTGCCCCTGATTTGAATATGCAAATAGGGATATGAAAATTAGGATTTGGATTTGGTTCAGCCGAGTCCGAATCCTGCTGAAAAAGGCAGAATCCTGGCCAAGACCTGAACCGAATCCTGGATTCGGTGCATTCATAATTGGAATTATCCTCAGCTCAGACTTGCTAGTGATTCCAATGTTTCAAAATTCAAATTAAAAAAATTCGGATTCCGAGATTTTTTTCTAACAAAAATGGCCTATTCGCCCGAGAAAAAAAAAACGTTGATTTTTTAATAAATTTTGGTTGGTCTTTTTTTATTCAAATTTTGAATTTTTTTTTATTCAAAATTCGACCCTTGATAAATCTGCCCCTTAGTGACAGAACTGATGCAATTTGCACGGAAATACAGCATGAAAAATATGTTCTACAACTTTTCTTTCATTTTGGTGGAGTGCATGCAAGCTACTGCAGTTACTACTATGCTGGTACTTGGTCTTAAAGGAGAACTAAACCTTTAAAATGAATGTGGCTAAAAATGTCATATTGTATATGCTGAACTTATTGCACCAGCCTAAAGTTTCAGCTTCTCAATAGCAGCAATGATACAGGACTTCAAACTTGTCACAGGGGGTCACCATCTTGGAAAGTGTTTGCGACACTCAGATGCTCAGTGAGCTCTGAGCAGCTGTTGAGAAGCTAAGCTTAGGGGTCATCACAAATTATCAAGCAGAAAATGAGGTTGGCCTGTAATATAAGATGAAGCTACAAGGCTTAATTAAATTCTGATGCTATCAGCCTTATACTGTAACATTTATAATATATATTCAATATATTATGCATCAGCCCCTAAGCTCAGTAAATGACAGCAGCACAGAGCATGTGCAGTGAATCAACAGAAAAGAAGATGGGGAGCTACGGGGCTTGAAGGAAAGATCTAACTGGTTTTTGTTGTTTACAGAATTTCTTACAAGTTTACCCACAAACTATCCTCTTTGATATAACATACCGTATATACTCGAGTATAAGCCGACCCGAGTATAAGCCGAGGTACCTAATTTTACCTACAAAAACTGGGAAAACTTATTGACTCTAGTATAAGCCTAGACACAACTACAGCCCTGTCTCCCAGCAGCGCACATTCTGCCAAAGCGACCCCCCAGCGATCAACCGGACTTCTTTGCAAAGTTGATGGTGACAGAGAATTGCCAAACGGATTACTGTGTGCATTGTCCCACTGTCCCACTACCATGTGCAGAGGGTGCTGTTTGATATTGCCATCACTGTTAATCTTTCGTATAACCAACAGAGGGCGCTGTGTGATATTGCAGTCACTGTTATTCTTTCATATAACCAACAGAGGGCGCTGTGTGATATTGCAGTCACTGTTAATCTTTCATATAACAAACAGAGGGCGCTTTGATATCGCAGTCACTGTTATTCTTTCATACAACCAACAGATGGTGCTGTGTGATATTGCAGTCACTGTTATTCTTTCATACAACCAACAGATGGCGCTGTGTGATATTGCAGTCACTGTTATTCTTTCATACAACCAACAGATGGCGCTGTGTGATATTGCAGTCACTGTTATTCTTTCATACAACCAACAGATGGCGCTGTGTGATATTGCAGTCACTGTTATTCTTTCATACAACCAACAGATGGCGCTGTGTGATATTGCAGTCACTGTTAATCTTTCATATAACCAACAGAGGGCGCTGTGATATTGCAGTCACTGTTATTCTTTCATACAACCAACAGATGGCGCTGTGTGATATTGCAGTCACTGTTAGTCTTTCATACAACCAACAGATGGCGCTGTGTGATATTGCAGTCACTGTTATTCTTTCATACAACCAACAGATGGCGCCGTGTGATATTGCAGTCACTGTTATTCTTTAATACAACCAAAAGATGGCGCTGTGTGATATTGCAGTCACTGTTATTCTTTCATATAACCAACAGAGGGTGCACTGTTATTCTTTCATATAACCAACAGAGGGCATTGTGGGATATTGCAGTCTCTCCCCAAATGTGTTGTTGGTATAGGAATGATTAAAAGTGACTGCAATCTCAGCTACTTGGGTCGGGTACCGCTGACCCAGTATAAGCCGAGGTAGACTTTTTCAGCACATTTTGGATGCTGAAAAACTCGGCTTATACACGGGTATATACGGTAGATCATTTGTTTGTTAGAACAGCAAAATAATGAAGACTAATATTTAAATAGGCAGTTTTGAAAACTGAAGGGTATCCTTGAAAAAATAAATATTCTCAGGGTTAACATATTCCCCCTTCCTTCCAGTAATACATTTTCCACCTGCTCCTTTTGGTCTCTTAAAAACCATGGGCTTGAACCTGTGTCTTAATAAATGTCAGCAAACCCTTTTACTTTCATATAAATGAGGAACATTCTGTTAGATATCTCTCCTTACACACATTACTATTATATTGTAAATACTCCTTAATTATGTAATGCTAATTTGGCTAGGCAGACCAATAAGGGGTAATGTCCAGCTAGTGATACGAGCATGGGTTACAACACTTCAAGGTCAGGGCCTTCACTAAGTGGAAGAATTTAGTAAGGGTGTAGTAGAACTAACACTCCTAGGCCATTGTGCATAAAAATAGGAATAATGATGGACGCCAGGAGGTACTTATGGTGAAACAAAAAAGGGTGATAGTTTATTTGTTCAAGGCAAATGACCACAGGTTTACTTACATATGATGATGTATAGGCAGATGTAACATCACATGCTAGAACAGGTTGGATGACACAGCTGAGGAATGTGACTCCCATAAGGCATTGTAGTCAAGAAGAAGGATTTGAAATCCCCGCCAGATACCTTGCAGTGGTCCAGATCCCACCCAGCGGAGTGGTCAGGGAGAAGGAGTCTAACCTGACACCCTATCCACTGTGGTCCCTTCACTTAAGGCAATCTAGAAGCCTTGGGAAGCTATTCCCTACTACAGATCCTCGATGGAGCACAAAGCTGCTCTTGCTATCTTTTTCTATCTTACTGTCCTAGAGAGTCTATAACAGATATAACCTATGCTAGCTGACCTCGTTCACAGGTTTCCCTGGTCCCCGACTTAAACACTAAGGGGGTTATGTAAAAAAAGGCACTAAGTTTGCCCAGGAGCAGTAACTCATAGCAACCAATCAGCAGGAAGCATTTACTCATCACCTGTTCAAAGCAAACATCTTTTTGGTTGCTATGGGTTACTGCTCTTGGGCAAACTTAGTGCCTTTTACTACATATGGGGGCATAGGTGCTGTCCCTTTAGGGCAATGGCTTTACTGGGCCTTGCTGTACTCAGGCTCAATGGGAACTTCCAGTAGGTAAGGACACCAGTAGCCAAAGAGGAAGATCCACCCCTTTCCAAACACTATATGGAAGTGTGGTAGGAAGTGGTCATTACACCTCTTGGCCAATAACACTGGATATGTAAATATCACTAGATACGTGGGCTTTTGCCCAGCAACTAGGGAAAAGGAGGACGGGTAGGGATTTAAAGTTATAGGGGCATGTTAATCCTGTAAGGTCCCTACAATTATATAAATGTTTGCTCAAGTGATGTACATTTTTAAATTGTATTTTATTGTTTTGTATGTGTTGTAAATATTAGATTTTGTGTTTGTATCCCCTTGCTCTGTAAAGCACTGCGTGTTGTATTTGCCAATACCACATAGAGGATAAATGAGGCAACATATTTAATGCTGTATTCACACTATATACTGTATTTTTCACTTCATTGTGCTTCATAGAAGTGTAGTGTATGCCTAAAAATAAATAATACAAATATATTAAAGTATATATTTAAACCCTGGGATATGTATTTTCCTCTTCCAATGGATTTTATTGCTTAGAACTTAATGTATGATAAAAGAAAAGTTTAAAGGGTTAATAAAGGTGGCAAGAATTTAACAGCATAATTAGTTCTAAAAATTTTCCAAGTAACCCATAGAAACCATTTACTGTGTCACTTAATGGTTAGTTATTGAAAAAACAGCATCCTGTTGGTAGCATTGTGCCAAATGATTGTTTTTTAAAACCCTTTTTTTTGTTAAACTTAAAATAGTCAGATAATATTGTTTATAATACATGTGACCTGACCAAAAATCCCTACTCTGCAGGTGATAAAAACAGAAAAGTATATTTTAGTCTTGATGAAAAAAAACCCCTCACTCTGAGGCATTTTTATAAGTGCATAACAAGGGTGTAAACGTTACAAATGATAATTGTATGTATTTGTTTACACCGTTATTTTACACCACTCTAGGCCAGCTACATCCCGCTGAACCAATGGGACAAATTTAAGCAGAATTCCTGCTGTGAAAAGTATTGTGTAAAAAAAAGTTTTAGAAAAGTGTTGACTTTTTGGAATTCGGCACTTGACTACACATTCACAGAAAATCATAACACAAATTTATAAAGCGATGACATTTGGTGCATTCACATTAATTTTTTAACATATGTATAGAAATATGTCTCTTAGTAAATCCTAAAATGGTTGTAATTTAGCATTGTGAAGTTTCAAAATGATTCACTGATTATTTCAAGTGCTTTCTTTTTTAAGTGGATCCAAGGACATTATCTTCCCCCTGCCCCCAAAGCTTCTGAATTCTAAAAATAATTTGTCTTACACTTTAAAAAAATCAATACTCATTTTGTTTCTCTCATATAATTGATTCACATTTGCACAGTACAACATTTTTTGTTGTTCTTTCCTTTGGTTGTATTGGAAGATTGAAATATGATCTGAATGTCTGCTATTTGGAGAGATTCTTCCTATTCAGAAGCTCATGTGGGCTGGTAATATCTACTAGTAGCATTTTGGAAAATAATTATATGCTAATGTCGCTGATTGGCATCACTGGGAGGTGGACTTTGGTTTTATATTTGTTTGATTACTGCGTACAGCAGTGGAGATTAAAACAACTAGTATGCAAATGTATCAGAATTCAAGATTTTGGGGTCCGTTTATAGGGATGTAGCGAACGTCGGAAAAAAAGTTCGCGAACATATTCGCGAACTTGCGTCAAAAATGCGAACGGTTCGCGAACGTCGCGAACCCCATAGACTTCAATGGGAAGGCGAATTTTAAAAGCTAGAAAAGACATTTCTGGCCAGAAAAATGATTTTAAAGTTGTTTAAAGGGTGCAACGACCTGGACAGTGGCATGCCAGAGGGGCATCAAGGGCAAAAATGTTTCTAAAAAATACATTGTTGACACAGCGCTGCGTTTTGTGCTTTTAAAGGGCAGAAATCACACTACATTTCTAAACCTGTGTAATAAACTGCTTTAAAACGTCCAGCGTCTACATGTAAAGGTTACAGCCTGTTCACATGCAAAGACGAAAAGCGGCGCTTACTGCAACGCAAAAAAACGCAAAGAGCTTTAATGAATGATACCGTCAAGTGAGCAAATAATAGTTGTTAATTACTAGTTGAGCTTGTCACCTCCAGGATGTTCGTCCTGTTGGTGGCAATATTTCTGTAGTGGTGTGTTTAGCAGTCACCGTGCTTGTGCGCACGTGCACGGTCAGGCAGAGGTAATTCAATGTACAGTGAAGTGAACCAAAAAACACTGATTCTGCAGTGTGGGCCCAGTTTTGGTCTACTTTATTGATCACCTGCGGTGACCATAAAAGATGCGATTTTGCCACTGTTGCAGAACCCTGAAAAATTAGGCATGTGTACTTTCCTGAAAAATTATGTTTTTTTTGTCGCAGCCACTGAAGCACAGAGGCCAGAAAAAATATGCCATATAAATGCTGAAAATATTCATTTTTTTGGTTGCAGCCACTGAAGCACAGAGGCCAGAAAAACTCAGGATTTACCTGGATTCAAATGAAACCAGTAGGGTTTGCACCCTAGTTTGTAACGGTGGCGGAGGGAGGAGGACGCTAAAGGACAGCTGTGTGTGGAGTCATGAGGCGTGCAGAGAAGGACAGCTGCATGGGGAGTCAGAAACTCAGAACAAGTCTTCCGGCGTGCAGTAACCCTCCGAGATCCACCCCTCATTCATTTTAATAAAGGTCAGGTAATCAACACTTTTGTGACCTAGGCGAGTTCTCTTCTCAGTTACAATCCCTCCTGCTGCACTGAAGGTCCTTTCTGAGAGAACACTTGAGGCGGGGCAAGACAAGAGGTTCATGGCAAATTGTGACAGCTCTGGCCACAGATCAAGCCTGCGCACCCAGTAGTCCAGGGGTTCATCGCTCCTCAGAGTGTCGATATCTGCAGTTAATGCCAGGTAGTCCGCTACCTGCCGGTCGAGGCGTTCTTTGAGGGTGGATCCAGAAGGGTTCTGGCGCTGCCTTGGACTGAAAAACATTTGCATGTCTGACGTTACAGAGTGGCCAAAGTGCTTTGTCCTTGCAGGTGCGCTCGTGGCAGGATTACTGGCACCTCTGCCCCTGGAATGTTGATGAGTTCCTGAAGTGACATCACCCTTAAAAGCATTGTACAACATGTTTTACAGGCTGGTTTGTAAATGCAGCATCCTTTCGGACTTGTGGTACGTTGGTAACATTTCTGCCACTTTATGCTTGTACCGAGGGTCTAGTAGCGTTGCGACCCAGTACAGGTCCTTCTCCTTAAGCCTCTTGATACGGGTGTCCTTCAACAGGCATGACAGCATGAAAGACCCCATTCTCACAAGGTTGGATGCAGAGGTATCCATCTCCGCTTCCTCGTTATCAAGGACTGCATCATCCACGGTCTCCTCCCCCCAGCCACGTACAAGACCAGGGGTCCCCAAAAGGTCACCACCAGCCCCCTGGGAAGCCTGCTCCTGTTGGTCCTCCTCCTCCACAAAGCCACCTTCCTCCTCTGACTCCACTTCTGACACCTCTCCCTGCGTTGCAGCAGGTGCCTGGGTTCGTTCTGGTGATTCCGACCAGAAATCGTGCGCTTCCTGCTCCTCGTCACGCTGGTCTACAGCCTCATCTGTCACTCGTCGCACGGCACGCTCCAGGAAGAAAGCAAAGGGTATTAGGTCGCTGATGGTGCCTTCGGTGCGACTGACCATATTTGTAACCTCTTCAAAAGGGCGCATGAGCCTGCAGGCATCGCGCATAAGCACCCAGTAACGGGGGAAAAAAATCCCCAGCTCTGCAGATCCAGTCCTACCACCCAGTTCAAACAGGTATTCGTTGACGGCTCTTTGTTGTTGCAGCAGACGTTCCAACATGAGGAGCGTTGAATTCCAGCGAGTCTGGCTGTCGCAAATCAAACACCTGACTGGCATGTTGTACCGCTGTTGAATGTCAGCAAGGCGTGCCATGGCTGTGTAGGAACGTCTGAAATGGGCCGACACCTTCCTGGACTGCCTGAGAATGTCCTGGAATCCTGGGTACTTCGAGACAAAACGTTGGACTATTAAATTCAGAACATGTGCCATGCAGGGCACATGTGTTAAATTGCCCAGTCTCAGTGCTGCCAACAGATTGCTTCCATTGTCACACACCACTTTTCCGATCTTCAGTTGGTGTGGGGTCAGCCACCGATCGGCCTGTGACTGCAGAGATGACAGGAGTACAGATCCGGTATGGTTTCTGCTTTCCAGGCACGTCATCCCCAAGACAGCATGACAACGGCGTACCTGGCACGTCGAATAGCCTAGGGGGAGCTGGGGGTGCACAGGTGTGGAGGAGGAGGACCCAGCAGCAGAGGAGGAAGAAGAGGAAGAAGACGAGGTAGAGAGCGAAGGAGGAGTAGAGGTGGTGGCAGAACCGCGTGCAATCCGTGGCGGTGACACCAACTCCACTGTCGTTGTTGAGCCACACATTCCCTGCTTCCCAGCCATTACCAAGTTCACCCAGTGGGCAGTGTAGGTGACATACCTGCCCTGACCATGCTTGGAGGACCATGCGTCAGTAGTCATATGGACCTTTGGCCCAACACTAAGTGACAGAGATGCGGTGACTTGGCTCTGCACATGGTGGTACAGGTATTCCCTTTTTTGAAAAAAAATTGCGGCTGGGTACCTTCCACTGCGGTGTCCCAATTGCTACAAATTTGCGGAAGGCCTCAGAGTCCACCAGCTGGTATGGTAAAAGCTGGCGGGCTAAGAGTGCAGACAAGCCAGCTGTCTGACGCCGGGCAAGGGGGTGACTCGCAGACATTGGCTTCTTACGCTCAAACATGGCCCTCACAGAAACTTGGCTGGGGGCAGATGACTGGGAATGGGAACTGGTGGTCAAGGTGGAAGGCGGAGTGGAGGGTGGTTCAGACGGGTCAAGGACAGCAGAGGTAGAGCAGTAAGATGCTGGACCAGAAGGAGGGTGGCTTTTAGTTTGCCTGTTGCCTTTGAGGTGTTGCTCCCAAAGTGCTTTGTGCTTGCCGTTCATGTGCCTTCGCATAGAAGTTGTACCTATGTGGCTGTTGCGCTTCCCAAGACTCAGTTTCTGACTGCACTCATTGCAAATTACAACACTTTTGTCAGAGGCACACACATTAAAAAAATCCCACACTGCTGACCTTTTTGAAGCTGGCAATCTGGCGGTAACAGTAGAAGTTGGCGGCGTTGGCGGCAATGGCGGGCGCGTTGGCCGGCTGACCACAGGTGCCGATACATGTTGTTGCCCTACTGTTCCCTGCGAGCTGTCCTCCCTGCTTCTTCTAAGTCTTATTCTCCTCCTGACTCTCCGTCTCTCCATCTGAACTATCCTCCTCTTGCTCTCTTCTACTGGGCACCCACAAAACATCAATCTCCTCATCATCATTCTCCTCAGATGCATCAATTTCTTCTGACAGCTCACAGAAGGAAGCAGCAGCGTGGACCTCCTCATCACTCATTATGTCCATCTCTGTTGTGTTCTCTGCCAGAATTAAATCTGGTGTAACGTCCTCATCTCCTTCATCTTCTTCTGCCAATAATGGTTGCGCATCACTCAGTTCAAGAAACTCATGTGAAAATAACTCCTCTGACTCCAGTGAAGAAGGGGCGCCGGTGGTGGAGGAAGTGTTACGTGGGGTGGCCATAGCAGTGGAGGATGTGGATGTTGTGGTAAAGTTAGAAACGGTAGAGGATGGGGTGTGCTGTGTAAGCCAGTCAACTACCTCTTCAGCATTTTGGGAGTTCAGGGTCATTGCCTTTTTAAAACTGGGCAATTTCCTAGGGCCACAGGATAGCATAGCAGCACGGTCCCTAGTGCCTCTGCGTGGCGGCCTGCCTTTGCCTGGCATTATTTTTAAAACAACAACAACAACTCAGGTGGTGGTTCTGGAGACGGTATTATTATTGATATTTAGACAGTATGTGAACAAGCTCACACAGCTAGATGGCAGTTGTTTGAAAATGAACAACACACTGGGCAAACAATGCCTGCAAGGTCAACGTATACACTACTACAGCAGTGGATACGGAATATATTATTGCTGCTTGAAAAAAGTCACTCAGGTGGTGTTTCTGGAGACGGTATTATTATTGATATTTAGACAGAATGTTAAAAAGCTCACACAGCTAGATGGCCGTTGTTTGAAAATGAAGAACACACTGGGCAAACAATGCCTACAAGGTCAACGTATACACTACTACAGCAGTGGATACGGAATATATTATTGCTGCTTGAAAAACGTCACTCAGGTGGTGGTTCTGGAGACGGTATTATTATTGATATTTAGACAGTATGTGAACAAGCTCACACAGCTAGATGGCAGTTGTTTGAAAATGAACAACACACTGGGCAAACAATGCCTACAAGGTCAACGTATACACTACTACAGCAGTGGATACGGAATATATTATTGCTGCTTGAAAAACGTCACTCGGGTGGTGTTTCTGGAGACGGTATTATTATTGATATTTAGACAGAATGTGAAAAAGCTCACACAGCTAGATGGCCGTTGTTTGAAAATGAAGAACACACTGGGCAAACAAATTGAAACAATGCCTACAAGGTCAACGTATACACTACTACAGCAGTGGATACGGAATATATTATTGCTGCTTGAAAAACGTCACTCAGGTGGTGTTTCTGGAGACGGTATTATTATTGATATTTAGACAGAATGTGAAAAAGCTCACACAGCTAGATGGCCGTTGTTTGAAAATGAAGAACACACTGGGCAAACAATGCCTACAAGGTCAACGTATACACTACTACAGTAGTGGATACGGAATATATTATTGCTGCTTGAAAAACGTCACTCATGTGGTGGTTCTGGAGACGGTATTATTATTGATATTTAGACAGTATGTGAACAAGCTCACACAGCTAGATGGCAGTTGTTTGAAAATGAACAACACACTGGGCAAACAATGCCTACAAGGTCAACGTATACACTACTACAGCAGTGGATACGGAATATATTATTGCTGCTTGAAAAACGTCACTCGGGTGGTGTTTCTGGAGACGGTATTATTATTGATATTTAGACAGTATGTGAACAAGCTCACACAGCTAGATGGCAGTTGTTTGAAAATGAACAACACACTGGGCAAACAATGCCTACAAGGTCAACGTATACACTACTACAGCAGTGGATACGGAATATATTATTGCTGCTTGAAAAACGTCACTCAGGTGGTGTTTCTGGAGACGGTATTATTATTGATATTTAGACAGAATGTGAAAAAGCTCACACAGCTAGATGGCCGTTGTTTGAAAATGAAGAACACACTGGGCAAACAATGCCTACAAGGTCAACGTATACACTACTACAGCAGTGGATACGGAATATATTATTGCTGCTTGAAAAACGTCACTCAGGTGGTGTTTCTGGAGACGGTATTATTATTGATATTTAGACAGAATGTGAAAAAGCTCACACAGCTAGATGGCCGTTGTTTGAAAATGAAGAACACACTGGGCAAACAATGCCTACAAGGTCAACGTATATACTACTACAGCAGTGGATACGGAATATATTATTGCTGCTTGAAAAACGTCACTCAGGTGGTGGTTCTGGAGACGGTATTATTATTGATATTTAGACAGTATGTGAACAAGCTCACACAGCTAGATGGCAGTTGTTTGAAGAACACACTGGGCAAATAATGCCTGCAAGTGCACTATTATTGGTGCACTACTATGAAGAACAGCAAACAGCACTGTACACATTAAAGAACAGTAAGATAAGTAAAATAAAAAAAAATTATATGTATATTAAAAAAAAAAAATTCTCGGGTTGGTGCTGCTTAACTACTAGGAGCAGCACAGTAGCACACCAGTCCCACTCCCCAACACTGCTAGACTAATAGCACTGGGCTCTTATAGTAGCAACTAGCAAAGTAAAAAAACAAAAAAGAAAATAAAAGCAGTCCTTACAAGGACTATTGGGTTATTACAGCAGTCAGCAGAGATCAGTGCCCACAGCAGGCAGCTACATACAGAGCACTGCAGTAGAAGGTAGATTACTAGCCAGCAAAGCTACCTAACCTGAAATGTCCCTCAAATCCCTGCAGACTTCTGTCCCTCCAATACAGAGCAGTATCAAGTAGATTACTAGCCAGCAAACTTACTATCAACTGTCCCTCAAATCACTAACAGCTCTCTCCCTACACTAGCTCTTCCAAGCACACACAGGCAGAATGAAAAAACGCTGCAGGGCTTCAGTTTATATATGGAATGGGAGTGGTCCAGGGGGTGTGGGGGTGGTCCAGGAGGGACAGCTTCCTGATTGGCTGCCATGTATCTGCTGGTCTGGGGTGAGAGGTAAAAAAAAAGTGCCAGGTAAGGCGAACCCAAAATGGCGAACGTCGTGCGACATTCGCGAAAATGATTTTTAAAAATCATTTTCTTTGTAATAATAAAACAGTAGCTTACTGTATACTTGATCCCAACTAAGATATCCTTATTGGAGGTAACCACTCTTTTATTGGGTTTAATTAACATCTATATGATATTTTAGTTGATTATATGGAGATCCAAATAATGCAAAGATGCCTTAGCTGGAAAAAACCCAGGTCTCAAGCATTCTGGATAACAAAATGCCCATACCTACATATAGTTACCCAGTAGATGAGCTTGAGCAAAGGTGCATGTCCAATGAACCCTTCTTAACCTGTACCTGATGCAGAAAATGCCTCTAAAGTTGTTTCCAGTTTGTACTAGAAGGGAAGTTCTTACCAACCACAGACGTTAATGGACCCCTGCTGAATGAATACTTTACTAGAAATAAAGATACAGGTATAGGATCCCTTATCCGGAAACCGATATCTAGAAAGCTCCGAATTACAGAATGGCTGTCTCCCATAGACTCCATTTTTCCAGATAATCAAAATTTTTAAAAATGATTTCCTTTTTCTCCGTAATAATAAAACAGTAGCTTGTACTTGATCCAAACTAAGATATCATTAATGCTTATTGGATGCAAAACCAGCCTATTGGGTTTATTTAATGTTTAAATGAATTTCTAGTAGACTTAAGGCATGAAGACCCAAATTACGGAAAGATCCATTATCCAGAAAACCCCAGGTCCCGAGCATTCTGGATAACAGATCCCATACCTGTACCAGTATGTACCCTAGTCATGTCCTGCATGCTAAAAAGTCATCTAGCCTTTACTTGAAACAAACATTTCAATCAGTTCCATTAGAATTCCATTATCTTTTATGCTAAACAATAAACTATTTTATACATCATTGGATAATCTGCTTTTTCTAATCTCAAGGCAAGTTTTGTGCTCTCAGCAAAATCTACTGGTATATAAGGCGCCACTAAGTTTATTGAATGGTCCACTTACAATATATGTTTGGGCATGGTAACTGTTTCTTCGTAACCATTCATATACAGCATACCATTCATTTGTTTAGTTGCCCATCTCTAGACTCTATTTATATATGTTTTTATATATTACATAGTTAAGATGGGTTGAAAAAAGACAAAAGCCTATCAAATTCAATCCCTCAAATGATCCACAGAGCACAAACATACATACTAACACTGACCCCTCCATACATTCACAGAATTAAATATTCCACTATGTATATAAATTGTAGATTTTACTATTACAATAGCCTTGGATATCATGCTTGTCCAAGAAATCATCCAAGCCACTCTTAAAGACATTGGGGCAAATTTACTTACCTCCGAAGTTGCGCCAGCGCTCTCTTCGCCGCAGTTCGTCAGGTGTAGCCAGGGCTATTTTTAAATTCACGAAGATCCCAAGTTGCGCACAAGTTACCGATCGTTTACGAAGTTGCGCTAGCGAAGGCTAATTTGCATACAGCGCAAAATAGAAGTTTGAATGGACGTGTATGCTGCAGCAAATAAATAACACTACACAAGCCCAGGAAAAATTAATACAATTATATAGAGGTGTTCTAATGCCCTACACATGTGTCCACAGCATAGTTTAGGTGCCATATGTTAACAAAAGTAGCGGGGAAGGAGGGACCCTAAAAAAATTGATCTTTTTCAGCCTATCACCCTATAAAAAGTAAAAAAACGCCAGTGTATTTTGGGACTTGGAAAAATTTTCAACTTTTTTTTACAAATTCCTATCTACTCTACTTCTGACCTGGCGAAGTAAACTCTGGCAAAAGTGGTAACGTTCAGAAAAAAAAAACTTAGTGAATTTGCGTAGTTTCGCCCCTTCACCAGAGTGCAACCTCGCCTGGCGTTAGGTTGCGAAGTTGCGCTAATCTATCTACTTCGCTAGCAAATTTTCGCCAGGGACACTTTTAGTAAATTTGCAAAGCAGCAAAATGATGTAACGCTGGCGAATTTGCCCCATTAACAGAATCAGCCATCACAACATCATCTGGCAGAGCATTCCACAACCAGACTGTGAAGAATCACTGACGTTGCTTCAATTGCTTCAATTGCTTCAAATTAAAGTTCTATTTGCAATGCAAAAGGGATGGGGTTTTCCACACGAGTGCTCCCATTAAAGGTATGGTTAATCTTTAAGTTACCTTTTAGTGTGTTATAGATTGGCCAATTCTAGGCAACTTTTCAATTGGTCTTCATTATTTCTGGTTTATAGTTTGTTAATTATTTGCTTTCTTCTTCTTTGGACTCATACCAGCTTTCAAATGGGGGTCACTGACCTCATCTAAAAGCAATTGCGCTACCGGTTATCCCATCTCTTAAGCAGAATGGCAACATTTGTATAGTGCTCCTTGAAGGCATAGCTCTGTACAGCAGAACAATAAATTAGTATAAGAAACAGGGGGTCATTACAATAACAAGTACACATTAGTATAAAAATATAATACACATAAATATATAGTATAGTTACAATACATATTGCGAAGGAGACAAAATGATGAGGTCCCTGCCCCAAGTTCTTCAAGAATTAGTCTTTAAGTTTAGATTTTAAAGGCTTTGAGGGTGGATTCTCTCCAGCAAACTTCAGGAATGGTATTCCAAATATAAGGAGCAGCAAGACAGAAGGGTTTGGCTGATCACCATTTCAATCAGAGAAGATCCTGCCCAGTTTTCCTTTTTTGGCAGACTGTCTTGACCCAGGCAACCCTTCTGAAAACCGGGCTGTCCAGGTCAAATCCAGACAGGTGGTTGTAGTAGTGGGAGATACAACCAAGAGGTTCCTTTGAAAGGAGCGGAGGATTCAGCCAGGAGCAAATAGAGAGACAAGAGATGAGATGTAGTTAGGTGCAGAGGAGTGAAGGACTTTGAAGGTTATGAGGAGGAGTTTGTAAGTTATTCTTTGTTTTATGAGAAGCCATTATAAGTACTTTAGCAGGGCACGGGCCTGTACCATTTTGACAAGAAGAGGAGAATTCTGGCAGCAGGGTTTAATACAGACATCATACATCATACTAAACGTTAACTCAAAGATGAACAACCCCTTTAATTTACCCTCACTTTAGTGTAGGACAGTTCCTTCTATTATGTGTTCCTAATTGCCATTGTTAACTTTACTGTTAATAAATGCTCTAGGGTACATCTTGAGGAGAGATTTACTTTAGTTCTATGTAAAATACAAGTAGCTTACATAATTATAAACTCAAAATTCCTAGAATATTCTGTAAAAATGATCCTGGATGTATTCAGTTGTGAATAAATTCGGCAGACACGAATTTGCAGTGTGTTTCCACGTTTTGCCGCAGACAAATTAACTTGCAAAACTGCAGAGACAATTTGGCGTTGTTGCTGCTCAAAATTGTTACGTGCATAAAAATTGTCGCGCATCATAATTATTTGGACGTCCATTGACTTAAATGCATTTGCACCAAATAGTCGCTCACTTGAAAATTGACGCACTTCAAAAATATTTGACTTCAATTTTTCACACAGATTCACCCATCACTAGTATTCAGTTGTTTTTTTAAATTATTTGGCAAGCGATGATACACCCAATATTCTCCCAATACCCTAGTGAGAAATAATCACCGCATTTCACTTTATGATAGTATTCTCTTATATATAGCATGTTTGTCAAAACATGAAAACCACATTATTGCCTCAACTAAAAACGTGACTTCATTAGGTGCATATATTTTATTATTTCAAACCTCTAGCAGCAGGGTTTAATGAGTATGTAATTTCTTTAAATGGACAATATATTCACGAGAACTACATGTCATTAATTTTATGGCTAAATGTTATACATTATGTCAGTATAGATTTAGACCGTGTCTGCAACATATGTTTATTTTATGAATTAGCCAATGATTTTACAGTTCACTAGCTGCTTGACTGTCTGAAATATTTGGAAAATTAATCATGTTTGCTGGGAAAGTAGTTTTACATAATTTCATAATAAGATTTTCTGTGTAACCTGTAAACAGCTTATTCCAATCTTTTTCTTTTTTGTTTTGAAAAATAATATTCATCTCATCTTTGTTGGTTACAGTATGTGCAGGGAATAAATTATTTTAATGTGGTTGACTAATTGTCATAAAAATAAATGTACAAAATTATAAATACAGGTATTACGTCTATTATCTGGAATGCTTGAGATCTGAGGTTTTTATTTTTGGTTATGGTTTGTAAGGTGAATGAAGAGGTGAAAGAGGTAATATGTATGTTAAAAACTGTGTATGTAAGTGTCTAAGGAATATAATATAATATACTAAGGGGCAGATTTATCAAGGGTCGAAGTGAAAATTCGAAGTATAAAATTTGAATTTCGAGCTATTTTTGTGTACTTCAACTATCGAATAGGCCAAAATTCGATTTGAATTTGAAAAAAAATTGACTATTTGAATATTGAAATTTATCATGTACTGTCTCTTTAAAACTTCAACTTCAACCATTCACCATCTTAAACCTGCCGAATTGCTGTTTTAGCCTATGGGGGACTTCCTAGAACCTATTTGGAGTAATTTGGTGGACTCAAAATCAAAGTTTTTTGGGGCAAATACTATTCGAATTCGATCGAATGTGCTAAAACTTTGATTCGAACGATTCTAATACAGCCTATTCACCCGAAGTTAAAAACATTGATTTTTTAAATAAATTTCAATTGGTGTTTTTTTATTCGAATTTCAAAGTCATGGGAGTTAAAAAAAAACTCCCATTGCTTCAAAATTGACCCTTGATAAAATGCCCTTAAGTTTAGTTTTCCGTTTACAGGAGGTATAAAAGAAGGGGCTCCACCCAAGTTTAGGCACTTGTCAGGAGGGCGTGGCTGAGTCAACATCAACCAGCAAGGAGTGAGGACCTGGCAGTGTTAAGAGAGGAAAAGTCAGTATAGTAAGTATTTTAAGTAAGCGAGCACTAGTAGCACAAGCTAGTGAGGGTGTGTATTATGGGCAGTTGTGTCCCCTACAAGGAGGAAATGGAATTAGATTCCAACGGACATCCCGTTAGCTAGGGAACCAGTGTCAGTATAGGGGTAGCTAATGAAAGCACAAGAGGCTTCCTGCCAGAATACGAGAGAAAGAACCTAACTGGGGAAGAGTGGAGGGGTATAACCCAGAAGGTATTGGGCCATTATTGGAGAGTAGGGGGATAAGGGTGTGAAATACCGGACCACTGGAGTGGTTGGGTGGGAATGAGTCCTAAGAAAACAGAAATAAAAAAAGAGAGTAATTGCAAAGTTCTGTCCTGTGAACGAATATTTGGATTGTATGACTGAAACAGACTGTGTATGTGGAAGGAGTGTTGTATTGTATGTCTCTGGTGTGCTGTGAGTTAATAAAACGTGGATGTTACAAGCCAGAAGGACATGTATTTGTTGCTACCCATAGTATGATTTCAGCCAGGTAACGGAAGGGTGAAACAACAGGGATACTATCACTTAAAAGCTGTCTGCCCTCCTTACAGGTTCTTTTTCTGTAATAACCATTTAAACATTTACTAAACTGTATAGGATTGTTTTGCTTCAAATATGGATTCCTGCAGCTATGTTACCATCAAGGACAAGGTACTGTTTTATTACTACAGAGACAAAGGGAATCATTACAAAATGTATGTGTGCTTAAAATTTAGTCTATGACCTTCCTGTAATTCAGTAGTTTCTGGGTGTTGGTTTCTGGATAGGAGATCCTGTATATGAATAGAGCAAGACGGATTTATTCTCTTAAAGGGATGGTTCACCTTCAAACAACTAGTTGTTTTCAGATAGATCACCAGAAATAATGACTTTTTCCAATGACTTCCTATTTTCTATGTGTGACCGTTTTTCTAATATTGAAGTGTCAAGTGTCTTTTTTCACCTTCTGAAGCAGCCCTGGGAGGGGGGGTTGCCGACCCTGTAAACTGTTCTAAATTGATACATTTAGTTGATACATTTCTTATTTTTGTCCCTGCTGAGCAGAATCTCTGGGTTTCATTACAGGCAGCTGTTAGAATTGATACAATGGTTGCTAATACTCCAGAGATGCTGCTGAGAAATATATCAACTAATTGTTTCAAGTATCAACTATATGTTGCAAAATTGTGACAGTTTAGAATCTGCACCTGAATTACTGAGCTGCCAGACACAAACACCAGAGACAGGGACATTCAACTTTAAACTTAGATTTTGGATAAACAGTAAAAAATAAATAATTGAAAGTAATTAAAAAAAGTCTATTTCTGGGGAACAATCTAAAAACAACTGAATTTAAAAAAGTGTTTGGAAGGTGAACAACCCCATTAAAGGACACCTAGGGGCAAATTTATCAAAGGTCAAGGTGAATTTTCGAATGCAAACAATTCTAATTTTGAGCTATTTTTTGTGTACTTCAACTAGGGAATAGTCCAAATTCGATTCGAATTTGAGAAAAATTCGAAAATTTGAATATCGAAATTTATCATGTACTGTCTCTTTAAAAATTCCATTTCGACCATTCGCCATCTAAAACCGGCCGAATTGCTGTTTTAGCCTATGGGGGACCTCCTAGAACCTATTTGGAGTCAATTGGTGGACTTTGAATCGAATTCAAATGAATGTGCTATTAATTTGATTCGTATGATTCGAATTTGTCCGAATACAGACCTATTCAATTGAAAACTGACCTATCCGGCCAAAAAAAAATTGAATTTCGAAGTTTTTCAAATTCGAAATTCGACCCTTGATAAATATGCCCCTTAGTGAGCATTTTTTCTTTCAGAAAGTCCATACATGCTCCTTAGCCCTGCTCTGGCTAATTGTGCCAATTTCGTGGAAGGGAATTTTGGGATTACCAGAAGTCTGTGCTCAGTAATTTCATTAGTTTCTTTAGTGGATTTCATCCTTAACTGCAACTGACTTGCGTCAAGTGAATCAGCTGCTAATGGCATTATCCACATCTCACATCAGAAGTGGCAGCAATCCCACACAAATGCAGTAAGAAAACATATGCCATTTACAGTTGGTTTATGGTCTGCCAATACTGATTTTAATTAGCATCCAGATTTATGTAAATTCCACACAGTATTGTGGTAAAATTCTGGAAAAACCACATGACAATTTGTGCATGAACTAGCCTAGCTGTGTACCTGATTTGTATACAGTTATTGGACCTGTTATCCAGTATTCTCCAGACCTGGGTTTTTTTTTCCTAATAAGGGATAGATCTGTGATTTGAATTTCCATACCATTAGTTTAAAATCATTTAAACATTAATTATCTGAACTTTATTTATGTATCAGATAAACAGTTGGTGGGGGGTTAGGAGAAAATCTCTTACAGACATGGAAGTAACTTTACCACTCCCACAGGTCTATCATTCCTCTTACTTAGGCATTCTGTAATTTGTAACACAGGCTATAACAGTCATGGTGTGTAAGTAATATCTTGAAGGGACCATCTTGATTGAAGCTAGTTCACCTCCCCACCTTCCAAAAACCCAAATGGGCTTTTTAAGTAAGTACAGACGGCAAAAATACTGTGAGGCAAAAGACACCTAAATGAATGGCAGAGCTTTTCAAATCAGTCATTTCATCTGAGAATAGTTCTACCAAAAACAATACAGAAATTCGTCTTTGTTAGCTAATTATCTTTTTGTAGCCAACGGCAAGGAGAAATATGGTCAGAATCTCTAACAGATCAGAAACAGTTTATGACGATGCTTATCTTTTTAAAATATTTATTGCCTTCAGCTAATTACCAATAATTACTCACCTCTCCATACCCAAGCCGAAGGTAGAGGTGAAAATTTATGTTGCACATTTTAGGAATACGGAACTTTAGGTTGTGGTTGTAAAATAAGAAATAGTATATTACATATATCAGAAAATGAATGTATCTGTCACCAAAACCTTATGCCAAAGAATTCCCTACAAAATATGCTTAATCTCTATTTTGTGTTACAGTCCCTAAAGATCTTGGCCTCCTGATCATTTCCAGCCCAGTCTTCTCTGTTCACTAATCTGGTTCCACACCTTTAACTCCATCTTCCTTAAAGAGATACTGACACCAGAAATGTTATGTTTTTTACATCTATCTTGATATTGGCGTTGCTAATTTTAACAAGTATTTGCCTGATGCTTTTACATTACTTATCTGACTCCCTGTGTTTGTTTATGAGGGGGCTGCCATATTTGTGTGTCAGGAATCCATTAGCATTGGAAACTCTAACCGACAGGTTGAGAAGGGACAGTCAGGTTGGCAAAACAGTCAGGTGTATGAAATTCAAATTACTTACAAAAGCAAATCTATCAGTGAAAAACCATCAAAATCGGTAACTTTTAATACATTCATATTTTAAGTAGATTTTTAGTGTCAGTATCACTTTAAGTCTTCCTCCATTTTACCATGGGCCTGCTCATCTTGGAGGATCTCCCTGGTTTCCCATACCTTTTGCACAGTATTATATTCCAGCATCTATGTCGCCTTAACCATCTAAACAAATACAAGAGGTCCTCTGCACTCAACCCATTATCAATATATCTAAGACATTGAGATGACTTTGACGTAGCCAGCTTAAATACACTGGAATAAATGGACAAACAATCCCTGTTTTGTTTAAAGGGTAAGGTATTTTTTAGTAACTGTATGCACAAAATGTCTCAATGTCTTAAATATATTAATAATGGGTTGAGTGCAGAGGACCTCTTGTATTTGTCTATATGTGTTTTGTAATCACAGCCTCATTGCACCCCACTTAATGGTTTTAAAAATTAGTGGTGAGCACAATTTTCCCTTGTTTGTCCCTTAACCATCTAAGCTGTTTTTTGGTTGACAGGGTCAGTAAGAACAGTACAGCTAATAAACTTTTAAAATAAAATAAATAGTGAAGGTAACTTGAAAACCTTCTTCAAGTAAATAGGTGCTGTTGGAGTTCCTTGTGGATGACCCCATGCCCATTTTGTGCTTGCACTGGCAGTAAAGTCTACAAAAAACTGTATAAATTGTTAAATGTCTGAGATTTTTTCCATCTCCATTATCCTCTCCAAACTCCCCAGCTGTCAAGGCGGGCAACAAATTTGACTCCAGCCCAAAGAAAATGCATCTAAATTTTAGCTCTTAGTCATTGTGCAACACTGTCATGCTTAGCTATAGTGGCAAATGAATCACTATTGACTGGGTATTGATCCTTGGACTAAAACATGGCACTAACATGTTTTGTTTATGCAAAAATATTTCTTACTAGATTTTCTTTAATCACATTCCTTACAAATGGAAGAATACATTTACATCATATATTATAGAATTCTAAAACCCATACACAGATGCTTGTACACTGTTATTATATGAACATTCAAACTTATTTAAAGTAACAATTATATATACAAAAACATATACAGGACATACAGTATAATAACTTCAGTAACATAATAAGGCTAGCATTGGTATCAGGGGTTGGAGATGAATGAGAAAATCCTCAGCAAATTGTACCTGTAGTCATTAGCCACCAGGATCACAAATAACACAAATAATAAATATTGGTACAAAATAAATGCACCATATAAAGATAATATATTTTTTTGTGTATGATATTCAAGTATATACTGGGGTGTAGGAAACATATCTGGGAACATATAGTTATGTTCTGTGCAAGACTGGCTATATTATGGCTGGAGCAGTAATGTATTGGGTTATACAAATGTATTTGACATGTAAAACTATGTGTATTGTCTTTATATATAGTTAAGCAAACTGACTAGAATTGATTTACATTTAACACATGACCTGTTCTTTTGTGTGATAATGCTTAGCCAGCAATGGTAAATAGGTTATATAGATTTATCTGCCGTAAAAATATGCAGAGTGAACCAGCCAGGTTCTAGTAAGAACAATGTAAACTGTAGTGTGCTACTAATCTCACTGTTGGTAGAACACAGCGATGGTCATGGAGAAGGTGATCATGGAGAAGGTATTATTCCAACAACTACAACAAATTTGCATGGCAAACAAAGTGCAAAGTCCATACATCAGGGTCAAACATGTATCTTAAATTAAAACCACCACAATTCTGACTGTAAAACTGTGATTGGGTGCCAATGCTTGTCTTCAAGAGATATTCGATAAGTGAAAATGATCACGGACAATCTCCAAAGTCTGTTAAACCTTGGCCTTAAGAAAGTGTGGTTGGTGGCTCCCAATTAAACAGGGCCTAAAACCTACCGAGCACCAATGTTAGCCTATGTGGAAGGTCCCCATAGGCTTTCTAGCCAATTTGGGATCGAAGGAAAATCGTTCGATTGATGGATTAAAATCCTTCGAATAGTTCGATTTGAAGGATTTAATCGTTCGATCGAACGATTATTCCTTCGATCATTTGATTGAATGAATTGCGCTTAATTCTTCGACTTCGATATTCGAAGTCGAAGGATTTAACTTCGAGGGTCGAATATCGAGGGTTAATTAACCCTCGATATTCGACCAATAGTAAATGTGCCCCGCAGTGTACATTGCAGCTACATTGCACTATACAGGAACACAGAGGCTATATTCCTCTTTCACTTGCTTTACTTCTTCTCTTTTATGAATCCTATCATATATGGGACATTGTGTGCTGTTGAAAAAACAAGCTCCATTTACAGTATTTGTGTATTCTGAGAACTATAATGACTCCCAGAACACATAGGGGCAGATTCACTAAAGGGTGAAGTGGCTAATGCTAGCGACTTTTCACCAGTGTTGCCATCCGCAGGGACATCAACAATTCGCTAGTGAGCGGGATCGTCTATCGTGAGATGACTTTTCACTCTGGCAAAGTATCATTACTCAGCAAATTCACTAGAGTGCAGATTTTACTGAATGTTACCTCTTTCACCAGAGTTAACTTCGTCACCTCAGACCAGGCGAAGTGCTAAAAAGTAGCTAGATCTTCCTCAATCATCTGTTACTTACATACATCATATACTGTGTGCCGAAAATGCATTAAAGTTCAAAAAACACTGGCGACTTTTCCTTTTATTTAAGCGGGATTAGATGCAAAAGTCCTAACAGACTTTTTTTGGGTTACCGGCTTTCTCCACACATTATATAACATTTGGAACATTAATTTTACAGTGAGTTTATGTGTAGGGCATTATATTAACTCTCTTGTCTTTATTAAGGGTCCATGGACATGTGTAATAAAAAGTGGTAACTTTAAGCATTTGCACCAACATTTATAATAAAGACCTCCACACAATTTTAAATTTCCCGCCGTATGCAAATTGACCTAAGCACAAGATCACTAGCGAATTTTCTCTAGGCACGTACGAATGCTAGGGCATCTTCGCTATGAAATGTTCTCACTGCGAAAACGCTTGCGAAAAGTTTCCATCGTTGGGCACCTAGTGAATTAGTGTAGTGGTAGCAAATTAGCGCCTGGCAAAGTGGTGCGATGCATGCAAAGCGGTCACTGGCAACAATTTGCCCTTTAATGAATTTGCCCCATAATGAGGATAATAAATAAGATAAAAATAATAATTAATCAACATTAATTTATAATCATCATCATCATTATAATAAAAATAAAAAGCTGGCTCCATCTGCAAGTGTAGACTGAGAACTATAAGGACTTCCAAACACCTATGATGATGATCACCGTCCTTATAAAATCTGTAAGTGTAGTCAGAAAACTAAACACCTATGATATTGTAATAATTAAAATGCTGGCTCCATCAGCAAGAGGTCTATTTATTGCATTTTGAATTTTAGTGGTTTTAGAAGTTTTTGAAACTACAATTAAACTCTATTCCTACAAATGCCACAGAATTTATTAAAAGTTCAGTATATTATGGGGAGCTATTTACTAAAAAGTTTTAGGGGGGAAACTTTTCGAGAAAAAAAATAATTTTTGAGATTTATTTCACCCCAAAGCTGCTAATTTGATCTGAATATACTCTAGCTAAAACCTGACAAAATCATATAAAAGTCAATAGCAGATGGTCCCTTTTACCTCTGAAACATGTTTTATGCCTTCATGGTTCTCAAAAGTTTTGGGCTGTTTTTCACTGGTTTTCATTCAATAATCTGAATTATTACTTTTTTGAAACATCAATGGAAACAACTCGCACAATTTGAATTTTTCCGGAATTTTCTTACACGAAAAAACTGCGGCAATTCTGAATCTGAAACTACTCCAGCTAGAACCTGTCGAAATGGCAAATGTACCTTTTACAGCTGGAAGATCTTTCTTTGCTTTGTGATTTTCGGGTATTTTTGATGCTGCCTTTTGTGTGACAATACAAAAAAGTTGTAAAAAGTTTTTTGTGTCTTTCCTGCAACTTTGTGCTTTTTCAGTTCTGATCTTTTGATTTTTGAACTGTCGCTCCAAAACCCTCTAAAACCACAACTTAGAGCTAAAAAGATTTCCAAACACCTGATGATCTTTTTTATAATCATCCTCATCATAAGATGTTTTCATTTGTATGTGTAGTCTAAAAACTATAAGGGCTTCCAACCAGTAGTATCTGGAAGTTTTTATGAAGAACTATAAAAAGTAACTATTATTATATAATAAAAACAGATATATAATATAAGGAAACCACAACGACTTCAACTGCTCAAAAGTGACAAAAGTTCACTGCCGAACAGAATCTGTTTTTATGCAAAAATTTAGAGTAGCTGAGTTAAAATCTTTGAATCATTATGAATGGTTTGACCCACACAAAAGGCTTTTTTTTTGTCTTATTAATTCTGGTCTCCTTGGTAATGCATTGAAATTTGTATCCGTGTCAGTATTTGTTGCACAAATGGAGATTAACAGCTGCTTTAAGAATTTATTTGATGATATTAACCATATTGAATCCAGTAAGAATACATTGTGAGAAAGCCTTGCAGTTCATTGAAATCATTAAATATCCCCATGAAACCTTACCGCATTGTTAAAGTTACTGAGTCTAACAACATCTTTAATTGTACAAAACAACTGCTAACCACATTTTGTGTGTTCAGCAAGGACATTGCATTTCAGTCTTTCAGTCTTGAAACTTCTATAGAAAATTACCAATCACTTTATTTTATTTTCCTTCCCTTGCTATGATTTTTTCTCAGAATGTGGATTATCTAATATTCAAAATGAAAAGGGTTACCTATATTTATAGATCAAGGAATATGATTTGGATGGAATAACATTGTCTGAAATGTGTTAAATGAAACATATGCACTTTAAAAACATACATTAGAGTCATCTTGGAACTCTTGATATGATTTAATGGTATGTAACTACTCTAGTGAATATTTTTTTTAAGGCAAGCAAAGCAAAGTATTAGTGATGGGCGAAAAATATTTTTGACGCATGTCAATTTTGACTCGAGCGACAATTTTTTTATGCACGATTATTTGGTCCTAATGCATTAAAGTCAATGGGCGTCCGAATAATTTTGATGCACAACATTTTTTATGCGCACGACAATATTGACGCCGACAATTTTTTTTGATGCGGTGGATTTAAAAAATGCAATTGATATGAAGTTGGGGGTAGGGGTTCAAACATTTTATATTATATTTATATTATATTAGAAATTTGCAGCGCAATGGAAATAAAATAAGTGGAGTATCTTTGACCACAGTTTAAGTCAGTGATCCCCAACCAGTGGCTCGTGAGCGAAATGTTGCTAACCAAACCCTTGGGTTTTGCTCCCAGTGGTCTTAAAGCAGGTGCTTATTTTTGAATTCCTGGTTTGGATGCAAGTTTTGGTTGCATAAACACCCTTAATAATGCCAAAAAGAGTCATCTGTAGGCTGCCAGCTCTGTAGGAGGAAACAGCCAACTAAAAGCTCTTACAGCAGTAACTTTAAAGTGCAATGGTTTACCCAATTCCAAAGTTTACCTGGGTGTACAAACCCCAGGTCCTGCACCTCTGGGCACATCAACATAAAATAAGGGTGAAATACGCACACACCGACTTCCTCAGTTGCCTTCTGCATGGCTTTATTATGCCTGCAGGCTTTTGTGCATTTTTGCAGCTAGTATTATACTCCCAAATACTACATGGGTTACACACATCTCTCACACACACTCATCCCTTAAGTGGAACATTATTATTCAGTGTAAATTTGCCATTACAATGCAATGAATACCCAAGCTGCTCCTGTTGCAGCTGCATAAACATTTCCCATGGTTTTTTATCTTCTTAATAAAAAATGAAAGTTTTTGCATTGTAAAATCAGAGCTGATACTGCAGTAAAAAGAATGTCCTTGTTTCTAGATTTATGTTGTTAAATTACTCAGCAGTGATTATGTCATTATTATCATTTTTCGAAAGGTATAAAAAAAAATCTCCTACATAGTTTAATAGACATAAGAATATACAGCAGTCACAATTTAATATTGTAAGGGGGCCCGAAGGCGCAGTAATAGTGTAGACCAAAGAGGAGACCAAACCAAGTTCGAGGTACAAGAGGGTTTATCAAAAAGAATCGTCAAGGTACAGGCAAATAGATCAGACCAGGCAGCAGACAACAGGAATCGTAATAACAGGCAAGAGTCGGTACACAAGAATCAAGAGCAATATATAACACACCCAGGAACAGACGAACAGGAACCTATAGTTGGGCAGGGACTGGAAGGGGAGAGAGGTTTAAGTAGTCTCTGAGTTTGGCGCCAAAGTTGACGCACTGGCGTCAGACGCTGACGTGCTTGCGTCAAACGCAGACGCCAGCGTCCCCACGCTGACGTCCTGACGCCGGCGCCCATTCTGACGCCGGCGTCCATTCCGTCACCGGCGGCCAATCCGGGAGCAGGAAGACGATGACACCATGGAGCTGCGCCCATCAGGAACCATGCGGTGAGGCAGGAGGTCGCCATCTTGGACGCCATCTTTGGAAGGTGAGTTAGAATCCATTACAGTACCCCCCTCCTTAGGGGGGCCCCAGGACCACCGAGACTAGGAGAAGAAGGGAAAAGTCTATGGAACTTACGGACCAAGGCAGGCGCATGGACGTCCGAGTTCCTCACCCAGGAGCACTCCTCCGGACCGAACCCTTTCCACTCGATGAGATACTGAAGAGTACCCCTGGAAAAACGAGAGTCCAAAATCCTCTTGACTTCGAATTCCTGGTGACCATCAACCAAGACAGGAGCTGGGGAAGAAGAAGAAGGACAAGACACAGCAGGCTTAAGTAACGAGACATGAAAGACATTTGGAATCCGCATCTCCGGAGGAAGTTGAAGGCGGACCGCCACAGGGTTGATGACTTCGACAACAGGATAAGGACCGATGAACTTAGGACCAAGTTTGGGAGTGGGAATTTTCAGACGAATATTACGAGTAGAAAGAAAAACTTTGTCACCAGGAGTATATGGAGGGGCAGGAACTCTTCTCTTATCGGCAAACCTCTTCTGAGCCAGGGAACTCTTCTCCAAATTAGTGGCAGTGGCCTCCCAGATAGCCAACATGTGAGCAGCTTGGTCGTTGGCCGCAGGAACGTTGGTGAGAAGAAGATCTTGAGGAAAGGCCAACGGATTTCGACCATAAACACAGAAGAAGGGAGACTTTAGGGAAGAGGAATGCAGCGCATTATTGTGAGCGAACTCAGCCCAAGGAAGAAGATCTGACCAATCGTCCTGGCACAGAGACACATGACAGCGCAGAAACTGCTCCAAAGCCTGGTTGACCCGTTCAGCGGCACCATTGGATTGTGGGTGGTAAGCAGAGGAAAATTGGAGAGAAATATTAAGGGCCTTGCATAGCGACCTCCAGAACTTGGATATGAATTGAGAACCCCGATCAGAAACAATCTCAGCAGGAAAACCATGAAGACGAAAAATATGTTTAATAAAAAGTTCAGAAAGTTCAGAGGCAGAAGGCAATTTCCGAAGAGGAGTAAAATGAGCCATTTTACTAAATCTGTCGATCACCACCCAGATCACAGTGTGGCCGGAGGATAAGGGCAGATCGACAATGAAATCCATTGCCACATGAGTCCAAGGGCGAGAAGGGATGGGCAACGGCAGGAGAAGACCTTTGGGAGAAGAATGACTAGCTTTAGAGACAGCACAGGTAGCACAGGAAGAAATAAAGTCTTTCACGTCCTTTCTCATTGATGGCCACCACACCAAGCGTGACAGGAGTTCAGTGGTCTTCTCAATCCCTGGGTGACCAGCTTGTTTGGAATTGTGGGCTTGAGATAGGATGGCCTGGCGACACTCAGGTGGAACAAAAGCAACCCCCAAGGGAATGTTATCAGGAGCAGAGGCCTGGGCAGAAAGAAGTTCAGAAGCCAAGGAGGGAAACAGGGCAGCAATAATCTTGGAAGGAGGCACAATAGGTTCGGGATCTTCAGAACAAGAAATCTCGGGAACAAAACTCCTGGACAGCGCATCAGCCTTTCTATTTCTTGAGCCAGGACGAAAGGTGATGATAAAATTAAAACGGGAGAAGAATAAAGACCATCTGGCTTGACGAGGATTTAAACGTTTCAGGGACTGGATAAATTCAAGGTTCTTGTGGTCTGTAAAGATGGTCACAGGAATAGAAGATCCCTCAAGTAGATGCCTCCACTCCTCCAGGGCCAATTTGACCGCAAGCAGTTCACGATTCCCAACGTCGTAATTCTGCTCGGGAGAAGAGAATTTTTTGGAGAAGAATGCACACGGATGTAACTTCCCATCCGAAGAAGACCTTTGAGATAAGACGGCTCCAGCTCCCACATCAGAGGCGTCCACTTCAAGGAAAAAGGGTAGAAGAGGTTCGGGGTGTCTCAGAATCGGTGCAGAAGAAAAGGCCACTTTCAATGTTTCAAAGGCTTCCACAGCTAGAGGGGGCCAGTGCTGAGGTTTGCCCCCTTTTCGGATGAGAGCAAGAATAGGAGAAATCTTGGAAGAAAAGCCTTTAATGAACTGCCTATAATAATTGGCAAAGCCAATAAACCTCTGAATAGCCTTGACGCTGGTGGGTAGAGGCCAATCAAGAATTGCAGTAACCTTGGCTGGATCCATCTTGAACCCCTGCTGTGAGATTATATACCCAAGGAAAGGGATGGAAGGCACCTCGAAAGAACACTTCTCCAACTTGGCGAAGAGATTATTCTTTCTAAGACGAAGAAGAACTTCCTTCACCTGACAACGGTGTTCCTGAAGAT
The DNA here is from genome assembly GCF_017654675.1 of Xenopus laevis. Classification (NCBI taxonomy): domain Eukaryota; kingdom Metazoa; phylum Chordata; class Amphibia; order Anura; family Pipidae; genus Xenopus; species Xenopus laevis. The sequence continues at coordinate 53,907,699 of NC_054386.1, read as the reverse complement.
CTTTGGAGAAAATGAGGATATCATCCAGGTAAACGACTACACATTGCCCCAACAAATCTCTGAAAACGTCATTTACAAACTCCTGGAAGACCGCGGGGGCATTGCATAGACCAAATGGCATTACTAGGTACTCATAATGCCCGTCACGAGTATTGAAAGCGGTCTTCCATTCATCGCCCTCTCGGATCCGAATGAGGTTGTAGGCGCCCGAAGATCAAGTTTGGTGAAGAGATTAGCGCCTCTCAACTGATCGAAAAGTTCAGAGATTAAGGGGAGAGGGTAACGGTTTTTGATAGTGATTTTATTCAGCCCTCTATAGTCGATGCAGGGCCGCAGACTGCCATCCTTCTTTTCGACAAAGAAAAAACCTGCTCCAGCAGGAGACGATGAGGGACGAATGAACCCTCTCTGGAGATTCTCCTGAATGTAGGTTTTCATGGCAGCTGTTTCAGAAGGAGACAGAGGATAGGTGCGGCCACGAGGAGGCATGGAACCAGGTAAGAGCTCAACTGGGCAGTCGTAGGGTCGATGGGGAGGAAGAATCTCAGCGGAGCCCTTATTGAAGACATCCGAAAAGGATTGATATACAACTGGAAGAGAGGGCTTAGAAGACACAGAGGAAACTTTGACAATGGGCACAGCAGGTAAACAGTTCTGTTGGCAATGTGGACTCCAACGGGCAACTTGTGAAGAAGACCAATCAATGACTGGGTTATGGGTGCATAACCACGGAAGACCCAGAACAATAGGAGTAGAAGGGCAATCAATAAGAAGAAAGGACAGTCTCTCCAAATGCAGGGTGCCCACTTTAAGAGAAAGTTCCGGGGTGGTCTGTGAAATGATGGCAGAAGACAGAGGACGATCATCAATTGCCAGAGCTCGCAGGGGAATAGTCAGAGGAAGAAGAGGAACAGCATGTCGGCTAGCAAAAGTCTTGTCCATGAAATTCCCGGCAGCACCAGAATCTATGAAGGCTTGAACCGAGATTCTCCGGGAGCCAAACTGGATCTGTGCCGGAAGTAGGAAACGATGACCAGACGGTCTGGGAGAAGGACAAACTCCACCCAGGTAAGTTTCCCCAAACTTACCGAGGTATTGGCGTTTTCCTGGCTTCACAGGACACTCGAGGACGGAGTGAGCTTTGCCCCCGCAGTAAAGACATAATCCCGCCGCCTTTCTCCGGTTCTTCTCCTGTTCGGAAAGACGGGCCCGTCCAATCTGCATCGATTCCTCAGCAGACGTAGGAGAGGAAGAAGCAGAAGTCGCAGGAGGAGGAGAGGGCGAGAAGTAAGCAGGATTGTTGAGCAGGGGTCTCTGGAAGCGGGGGGCCAGGATAGGCTGGAAACGAGGGTTCTTCTTAGAATACTCACGGTCTAGCTCGACCTGGAACTCCCTCTGGCGAGTATCAACCTTCACGGCCAAGGCGACCAACTCTTCCCAGCGGGAAGGAATTTCCCGGGATACGAGGTCGTTCTTTATTCTTATAGCTAGGCCGTTGTAGAAGGCAGCATGGTAACCGTCATTGTTCCACGACGTCTCCGCTACCAGGGTGCGAAACTCAATGGCATACTCAGGAACCGAGCGGGAGCCTTGCTGGAGCTGGAACAACCGAGCCGAAGAAGCTAAGGCTCGTCCAGGAGCATCAAACACCGTCCGGAACTCATGGAGAAAAGCACAGGCATTATCGATCAGAGGATCCTTCTTTTCCCAAAAGGGTGATGCCCATTCTAGGGCCTTTCCCTGCAGACGGGAAATAACATAACCCACTTTGGCTCGCTCCGAGACAAACTGACCTGGCAGAAGGTCAAACTGGATCTCACATTGGATAATGAACCCTCTGCAAGCGTCAGGATCACCACTGTAGAGAGGAGGTGCGGGGATGCGAGTCTCGGAGACTTGGAGCGGGGTTGCAGGTACAGCAACTGGTGCCACGGGAATCAAGGTAGACACTTTCTCCAGGACTGCGCCAAAGTGAGACTGGAGTACTTCATAAGAGTCAATTCGGGAAGCCAAAGCTCGAATGGTTTCACCAAGATCAGGCGAAGCATGAGTCTCCTCCAAAGGGTCCATGGCCCAACTATACTGTAAGGGGGCCCGAAGGCGCAGTAATAGTGTAGACCAAAGAGGAGACCAAACCAAGTTCGAGGTACAAGAGGGTTTATCAAAAAGAATCGTCAAGGTACAGGCAAATAGATCAGACCAGGCAGCAGACAACAGGAATCGTAATAACAGGCAAGAGTCGGTACACAAGAATCAAGAGCAATATATAACACACCCAGGAACAGACGAACAGGAACCTATAGTTGGGCAGGGACTGGAAGGGGAGAGAGGTTTAAGTAGTCTCTGAGTTTGGCGCCAAAGTTGACGCACTGGCGTCAGACGCTGACGTGCTTGCGTCAAACGCAGACGCCAGCGTCCCCACACTGACGTCCTGACGCCGGCGCCCATTCTGACGCCGGCGTCCATTCCGTCGCCGGCGGCCAATCCGGGAGCAGGAAGACGATGACACCATGGAGCTGCGCCCATCAGGAACCATGCGGTGAGGCAGGAGGTCGCCATCTTGGACGCCATCTTTGGAAGGTGAGTTAGAATCCATTACAAATATTCATTGGAAATAGAGGCCAGAATTACATACAGATCCAGTGGTATGTACTGCCTTAACTGTAACCTGCAAACAAGCCTAATATATCATCTGGGAAGGCTTACTTTTCAACTGAATTGGATAGTAAATCAAAGGAACACTATATGTCAGGGGCCTTACTGCATCTGAAGCAAACTTAGCTTAGCTTCCATAGCTCTAGTCCTTGATCCTCACTGACAGAAGTTACCTGACAATAAACCAAGGAGGTTTTTATTTTTTTCTAAACTACAGTATATGAGCTTGACCCATCAAAAAATATCCAATCAAAATTCACAGTGGACATATTTTGTGGTTCTGAATTATTTGAAGATTTTATGGCCATTTAGTACCCTGTGTAATGAGACACTAAAAAAGGTGTCCTTGATACCCCGGCTGCCAATATATTTTATTTCAGAGAAGAGCAGTGGTGAATGAAAGGCAGAATGCTCAGACTCATCATGTTTCGCACAAACTGCTGTTCTCTTCTCTGGTGCTTTATTCTATATCTGAGCGACATAGGTTATACTTTTCTTTACCCCCTTATCTGCCAGTGATTATCAAGACTCACAAGACTACTTTGTTAATAGTGATGGGCGAATTTGCGCGAAACTGCACGGCGTCTCGTTTTTGACGCCGGCGCCCGTTTTTGATGAATTTTTCCGGGCAAATTTTCACGGGCGTTTCGTGAATTTATTCGCTGGCGGCGAATCTCGCAAATTCGCCGCGAATTCGTGCCTGGCGAATAAATTCGCCCATCACTATTTGTTAACATAATAAAATGAAGTCTAAATGCATTTTTTAAATAAAATTAAAGTCAACATTTAAAGCCACAGAGCTTTGTATTTAGCTTTCTAATATTTTGTACTCTTTTCATTCTTGCATTTTTATGATTGGTAGTGATCATACTTTATAATAGGGCCTGTGTTCTACAGGGAATTTACACCCTCTGGCTTTCCATTGTAACATTGTTGCTGATCTGGAGATGGAAGTATTTTCCTAGTACCTAACAGATATGTTTTCCTTTCTCAAGTTTCATTACAGTGTGATATCATGGAGCTAAAATGATATGGTAATCTCCATAAATCCATTTTAGATACTTTCGTTTTGGTGAGTTCTCCTACACCTGTAGATAATATTTGGTCAGTAGAATTTTTATTGGTGAATTCTCTAACATCCATAATGTAATTCATAAGGAAAGGCAACGTCACCGATATGTTACGCACCAGCATTAAATTAAATTTTTATCCCTGTGCAGTGTACTGGAAAAAAATACCACAAATCTGCGCCACTATTTTACTTACCTTTTTTCAGGAATACCAAGTACAGACTGAGACTTGTGCTTGCACAGTAGAGTTAAAACCAATGGTCCATTTCATGCAAAAGCCTACCTCATTAAGAAGCCTACCTGCTCTGAATATGACTAATCTTTATTGGATATTATCATCTCAGAACATTTTTTTTCTAAATCTAATAATGTAAACAGCACAACGTCTACCCTTCTGAATGTTGACCTATGTATCAATCTGGCTCCATGATCTTTGCTTCTTCAACTGGAGCTGGAGGAATTAAATACAGTTTCTCTATAATAGAACAACAGTTGATTTATATTACTCTGGTAAGTAGGATTCTCATTAGTTAATACACATTAACTACATCAAAGTTCCTGTTGAAATTGACCACAGTGTATATGAATAAGATTAAGCACTATTTGGGCAGGGACTGAGGTGAATGATGTATAATGTTTGAGCAGAGGAATACATTAGAACAATATAAATAAAAGATAGTAATAATTTCTCTAGATGTAATTTGGGGCCTTTAAGTTTGGACCATCTACTCTAGACAGCTAAGGCACCCATTTTAAACTTGTGTGCACAGTTTTTTCATAATACAACATTTTTACAGTATGTGAGTAATTTATTAAGTCCAGGGCAGGGTGAAAAGTGAAAAACACCAAGATCAATCCACCATGTTTTCTGTATTTTGAGCCTTGTTATGTACTTTTTTATTGAAGGTCTCTGTGCTCCAAAACACAGCAGTGTTTCCTTGTTGAACAGGGGCACTCTGTTCAAGGTGAGAATCTTGCCTCAGACGGAACATAGTGGCCAGTTACCAGGGGCGGCAAAAAGCTGCTTTTTAAAATGGAAATTCGACTCTTCTAGTGTTGCGAGCACAATAGCGACCTGCTCCGACGCCATAAGTTAGAAACGCGGGGGGGGGCAGCACCAGGGTGGCTGCCTCATGCTGCAGCAGCCCTGAAACGAGCCTGATGATGAATACAGCTCTGCCTGCATTTGGCAGTAATGGAGGGGGAATGCAATAAAAGTCGCAAAGAGAAAAACAATTCGCACCAATAAGAATAAAAATTCACATCTCGCATAGTAGTATTCTTTCTTAAACTGTTATTGCATTGCACTTTGCGAATTTTAATTGAGCATTGCCCACTTTTAAGAAGTGCTTGAAGGTGTTATAATCTTCTGCAGCAAACATAACTACTTTTTCATTAAGAAGTTTTATTACATTCAATGCGCACTGGCACAAACTATAAAAATCGCAATCCTTCTTCCCTTGTCAGAAGTGGTTGCTGAACAGTTTCTGGATTCGCAAAAGCTATATTAAATTCGTGCAAAGGCAAATTTGTTTGCACAAAGGCATAACTTTTTGCATTGCGAATATTTTTTCCGTTACCGACTTTTATTACATTCCCCCAATAGACTTCCATCCCTAGCCATTCCCTAACTTGCATGCCATTTGCACGCACAAGTTTGGAAATACAGGTGGGCATAAGCTATAACAAGACCCTGTACTTGCTGCCGGCCCAGTGCCCAGTGATGCTGCTCTTTGCATCTAAGCACACTTCTTATAACCTACAGTATATCACCTACAGTATATCATCTACAGTATATCACGTATATAGAAACTATATCACCTACTGTATATCAGCAGATAGCATTTACTGCTCACCTATATAAAAGCAAGCATCTTATTGATTGTTACAGGTTACTGCTCCTGGAAAAATACGAGCGCAAAACTGCCCCTGCAGCTGTACTTATACCCAAGTCATATTTATTAACAACACATATACAGTATTTCTAAACATTTCCTCGATTACAGTTACAGTTAACATAAAACAGAGTTACCATCACACGTTCTTCTGACTGTCACTATAAAACCTTATTCCCATCAACTTGTAAATTCTAACTTCTTTTTTTGTAACTTAAATTTGTATTTGTTTTCACAAAAGAAAAAGAAATACAATCACAGTGAAGGACACATATGTCGTAGTTTGAACAAAGTGCAAACATGTATCATTGCATTATCAAGAAGACAAAGAAAAGAGCACCTAATATTTTGTGTTGTGTTTCCTTCTCCCACATAACTCCTTCTAATCAATATGTTTCAATTATGGCTAAATTAAAGAGCATCTTAGCTCAAGTACCAGAGTAGGATTAGTAAAGAATATTTATGTCGTGGTAGGCACTTTCACGACCATGATGCTTATTAGAAGTATTGAGTGAAGGCACAATTGGAAACATTATACACTATTACTTATAAGTAAGCCAAACAACAAGGTCAATGCAATGACCATGAACAGTAATAACAAAATAAAATAAAACAAAGTAAAGTAAAATAAAGTAATAGTCGTAACCATACAGATTATTAACCATCAAGCTGTTGCGTCATTATCGTTGCGGGTCCCCTTAACTACATTATAGTTGAAATTAGTCAGTTGAAGTTAGTTCCCAGGCTCCCCATACTTTCAGAAAACTGGGTATAGTGTTCTTAATATATGCAATCCTATGTTCAAAATCTTTGTTACTGTTTACTTTCTGATAGATTTCTCTTATTGAGTGAAAGTTTGACGTTTTCCATTTACCTGCAATGGATATTCTAGCTATCATAAGTACATGATTGAGCAGTTTTTGTTGAGCTTTAGTAAGCCATATAACCGGTTTGCCCATTAATAATGTAAAAACATCTTTCTGTACGTTCTCATGTGTGAACCATTTTACAGGGCCGAAGATTTCATCCCAAAATGGTTGAATCTGTACACAGTTCCAAAATATGAACATCTCCGGGGGCTTCGCCACATCTCCAGCACAATTGAGAAACCTCAGGAAATGTTTTGTGTAACCTCACTGGGGTTAAATACCAATGCATCAATATTTTATAGATATTCTCTTTCTGCTTGGTACAAGTTACACTGCGTTTAGGATTATTACAAATAGATTCCCAATCTTCCTGGGTAATTTCTACATTCAGTGCCTTTTCCCATTTCACCATATAAGAATGTTTGTAGTCTCATATACCAAAGGGGTCATTAACCATAGCATATATTTTTGATATTAGTTTCTTTTAAGGAAGGCCTTTGTAAGATAACTGTTCAAAAGCAGTAGGCAGATTATTCTTAAAATATTGAGTGAATGGTGTCACATAATGCCTAATCTGGAAATACATAAACCAATGTAACTGTGCACATGGAAGTTTTAATTTAACATCTTCATAGTTAAGCATATTCCTCATAGAAGTGTCCAAGACATCCTTGACTTTAAACAGAGAAGTGACCTCCCCAAAGCCATTAAAAGGAGCAGAAATGGCTGGGGGAAATAGGGGATTTCCTGAAAGTGCTAATAGTGGGGAATAAGGAGAGCATAGTTTGGATTTCAGCTTTGTTCTATTCCAAATTGCTATTGTCAGCTGTGTTGCCTTAAGCATTGGTATCTACAATTTTGGAATTTTCAAAGGTGCCCAGAACCAAGCATTGGGATGATATGGTTGAAACAATGCATTCTCCACTCTCACCCAAATAAGTTAACTAACAAAAAAAGCTAACACTTGCCGTAATTGGGCTGCTTCATAATATTTCTGTAGTATAGGTAAACCCAGCCCTCCTTGGTGTGTTGATGTTCCCAAGGTATGTTTATTAATCCTATGGGATTTACCTCCCCATATAAATTTATGAAAAGTAGTTTGTAAGCCTCGGAAAAAAGAAATTGGGATCTCTATTGGCAAAGTTTCAAAAAGATATAGGAATTTAGGGAGTACATTCATTTTAATTGAGGCTACTTTGCCAAACCATGAGATAGCCATATTTGTCCATTTCTGCAGGTTCCCTTTAATTACTCTAGCTAGTGGGACAAAATTCTGTTTAAAGAGGTCCTCAAACTAGGAGCTTTGTGGTGTGGTAAGGGTCAAAATAACATCATCTGCATACAGCGCTACTTTAAGATGTTCGGTACCTATCCGCAGTCCATTAATATCCAGGTTAGCTCTAATACTGGCTGCCAAGGTTTCTATGCTTAAAGCATAGAGCAGGGGGGGGACAAAGGGCCTCCCTGTCATGTGCCATTGGAGATCACTATAGGTTGAGATAGTTTTCCAGGTAATTTAAGGTATGCAGTAGGTTTAGCATATAACAGTCCTAAAGCTGTCAGGTAAGGACCCTGTAACTTTAAATATCGTAAAAGAGCAAACATATACGACCAGTCCAGGCGGTCAAAGGCCTTCTCGGCGTCTAAACTAAGTATTAGGGCCAGGTTGCTTTGTCTTTGCAATAATTTATAATGCGCCTTGTATTGTCTCCAGATTGACGTCCCTGAATGAACCCAACCTGATCCCCATGGATCAGTTTAGGAAGTATTGGGGCTAGCCAGTTCGCTAAGATCTTTGTGAAAATTTTTAAATTGGAGTTTAAGAGAGCAATTGGTCTATAACTGGAACAACTTGTTAAGTCCTTGCCCTCTTTTGGTATTAAGGAGAGATATGACGTAAGGTCGGAGTGTGGAATGGGTGTACCCTGCAAATAACTATTAAAGAGTTGAACCAAATAAGGGGATAAAAGTTTGTAATACTGGTATGGATAACCGTCCGGCCCCGGTGTTTTACAGTTCGGAAAAGTTTTCAGGGTGTTTGTGACCTCCTCTAAGGTGATTTCTCGATTCAGAATCTCTAGATCTGCTTCCTGAAACATAGGTAAGTTTGCCCTTACAAAAAAGTCATTCAACTGAGGCAATACATTCACATCAGTGTTTGGTAAATTATATAAGGCAATGTAATATTTATAAAATCGTTCTGCAATTTGATCAGAGCTATATAACAGTTGACCCGTCGAGGATCGTATAGCTCTAATTGTAGATTGCATTTTTTGATCTCTCAGTTTCCTCGCTAAAAGGGTATGCTGTTTATTACCCATCTCATACATCTTTTGCCTAGTCCAAATTAAAGCTTTATCCACTTCTTGTAGTTGATAAGTTTTAAGCTCCTCACGTTTTGCAAGTATTTCTAGTAGTAACTGATCAGAAGTAGTTAAGGTATACTGAGCTTCCAGTAGTTTTAGCCGATGTGTGAGGTCTTGCAATTTCTGAATTAAAGAAGAGGAAAAAGTACCCCACTAGCTTCAAACTCGCTCAACAGTCTCTGGTAGTTTAAAGCTACCTAATTAAAATAATCTCAATTGCGTGCAAAGTTACTAATTACTTAATAGTAATCTTATAAATTCAAAAAGTGCTTGTGCTATAATTTAACCGGTTAAAATCCCAATTAATTATGAATTAATTAAATGCATGTGATACAATTCATTCTATTATATATGCAGGGGTAAAAAAAATTGGTACTAATATGCCCTTAGCTATAATCAATTCTATTTCACAATAGTGTATATCCTTTTGCCACAAGGTGTATTAGTCTAAAAGTTAATAATAACCCCCTCCAATCACTTTGAGTTAAAAAACTTTAAAGTGCAAGTGCTTAAACAGTTAATGAAGACGGGTAATTAACATAAATTCATCCGGACTGAACAATAATTCATAGAATTGAAAGTGCTTGAAAGTGCTTTTCAATAAATTATAGTTGAGATAATTAATTAAATAGAGACCGCATTAAATAGGATAAATATTAAAAAACACACAATGCTCAGGTTCAGAAATTAAGTCAGAAATGGAAAGGAAGAGGAGGTGGAGTTTTCCCAAATCTACTACCTAGTTTTTTCTATCCCCTGGGACACCACAAAGACAAAGAAGGCAGAGTACCCCGGACTGTGGTCTCAAATTTTAATCTAGTCCTAGACTTGAAAGGAACTATATAGGCCTTAAAAACCACAAATCCACGGGCTCTTGAGAGCTTTAGTATCAGAGAGAATAGTGAAGAACCGAGCACTGGTTGAGGTTTGAAACCTCCCCACCCCTTCCACTACTTTGAAAACCCAATTGACTTCAATTTAAAAAGTTAAAGTTAAAGAGGACTTTTGTCCTGGTAACGCGCACAAGCTAAGACGTACGTTGGAATTATGGGCGAGGACAGATGGAATGAAGTGTCGCGATAACTCATCAAGATGACGCACCATACGGAAGTGATTTAAACCCGACGACAGGGGAGCTTTCTTATTACGCCTTGACAAAGCCAGTATTGCGAAACGCGCGTCGGCGTTCTGAGTCCTTTTTAACTTTAACTTTTTAAATTGAAGTCAATTGGGTTTCCAAAGTAGTGGAAGGGGTGGGGAGGTTTCAAACCTCAACCAGTGCTCAGTTCTTCGCTATTCTCTCTGATACTAAAGCTCACAAGAGCCCGTGGATTTGTGGTTTTTTAGGCCTATATACACGTAGTTCCTTTCAAGTCTAGGACTAGATTAAAATTTGAGACCACAGTCCCGGGTACTCTGCCTTCTTTGTCTTTGTGGTGTCCCAGGGATAGAAAAAACTAGGTAGTAGATTTGGGACAACTCCACCTCCTCTTCCTTTCCATTTCTGACTTAATTTCTGAACCTGAGCATTGTGTGTTTTTTAATATTTATCCTATTTAATGCGGTCTCTATTTAATTAATTATCTCAACTATAATTTATTGAAAAGCACTTTCAAGCACTTTCAATTCTATGAATTATTGTTCAGTCCGGATGAATTTATGTTAATTACCAGTCTTCATTAACTGTTTAAGCACTTGCACTTTAAAGTTTTTTAACTCAAAGTGATTGGAGGGGGTTATTATTAACTTTTAGACTAATGCACCTTGTGGCAAAAGAATATACACTATTGTGAAATAGAATTGATTATAGCTAAGGGCATATTAGTACCAATTTTTTTAACCCCTGCATATATAATAGAATGAATTGTATCACATGCATTTAATTAATTCATAATTAATTGGGATTTTAACCGGTTAAATTATAGCACAAGCACTTTTTGAATTTATAAGATTACTATTAAGTAATTAGTAACTTTGCACGCAATTGAGATTATTTTAATTAGGTAGCTTTAAACTACCAGAGACTGCTGAGCGAGTTTGAAGCTAGTGGGGTACTTTTTCCTCTTCTTTAATTCATTAATTTGTACTGACGAAGGTCAGACCTCCGCTTCTACTGCAGGATCAATATATTTAATAAGGGATCACTTTTTTTGTTTTATTGTCTTGCAATTTCTGTCTCTGGGCTCGTTTTTTAGCCGAAGTTATAGCAATCAGGGTACCCCTAATAGACGCCTTAAGGGCTTCCCAAAGAGTAGCTATGGAATCGAATTTCGATTGAAAATTTGTTCAATGAGTTTTCAATAGTTCTACATATGTCAATATCATTCAGTAAAGTCTCATTTAGCCTCCAATGTGGGTTCCTACTCGGACAGCTTAATAAATTTAAGGAGAGTTGAATTGGGCCATGATCTGACCATGTAATAGAGGCAATGTCTGTTGTAAAAGATGTTCCAAGACAAGGTTGAGAGACCAAAAAATAATTGAAATGTACATGCACCTTATGAACAGCGGAAAACAAGCTAAATCGTCTTGCTCTTCGGTGTTCTATACGCCAAACATCATATAATGGGACCTGATTAAATAATTGCCGTATCAGAGGATGGGTGTGATCTATCCTCTTGTTGAGATAAAGGGACATTAAAATCTCCATCAATGACCACATACGGAGAACTATAAGCAGTCAGTTTGGCAAAGACTTTTTTAAGGAATTTAACCTGCCCTCTATTAGGAGAGTAAACATTCCCTAGTATTATCGATTTACCCCCTAACATACCTTCTAACAAAAGATAATGAACTTTGTGATCACAGATCGTATTAGTTACTTGTAAGGGACAATCTTTCTGACTAAAATGGCAACCCCAGCTTTTTAAGAGTCAGAGGATGCATAATATGCAGTTGGGAAATACTTAGAATACAATTTGCCTGGGGTAAGTCTGGAAAAGTGGGTCTCTTGCAGGAACGCAATATCTGCCCTTAAATTCCTAAGTTCCTTAATAGCTAAATATCTCTTAGTGATCGAGTTTAAGCCATTACAATTTAAAGATATGATATTTACCATGTTGTCAAATAAAATTCAGCTAATGTAGGCATTATTCCAGTATAAGAGAACCCACTTAAGAATAAGACAAGGGCATTGCAAATATCAGTAAACATGTAAAGGATTCTTGTACGGTTACGACCAATAAAAAAAACAGATGCATCAAAAATAACTATAAGTATAACCAAAAAAACTGTGTAACCAAAAAGTGAATAATACCAATTCACAGTCAAAGTAGAAATAAGTCCAGCACTCAGGCTATTGAACTTGAGGGGAAATTTCCACTTTCCCAGGGGGGGGGTCTTCGCTCAGATCCATAAATAACAAACCGGATAACATGCAAATTGTGGACAAGAGCAAAAAGTAAAGAGAGAAAAAAAATTAGAAACTGTCTAACGTGGCAATGGACTCCCGTGACAGCAGAGTAACAAAAGTTATTTAAAAGGTGTAGCGATGTTCAGAAGGTAATAAAAGAGATAACCAAATCTTACTGATAATTAGCTCAGGGGGGCTGCATTGGAGAACCCAATGTCGAAGAGGAGCTCAAAGCCAATCTTGGAGAAGAAGATGATCCCGTCGCCATTTGCCATTGGGGATTGATGCCAGGTTGTGGTGGAGGTTGCCTGGGTGATTCAAGCTGTGACGCATTTTTAAGGCCCAATGCTTATAAAAACTGATGTTGTCTCTCCAGGGTTTGCAAAGAGTAGGTCTGTCCATGATGCTGCACGATAAGCCGGAATAGGTAGCCCCAGCTACATAAGATTGTTTTATCCTGTAAAAGCTGGGTAATCGGCCGAAATTCTCTCCTTTTAGCCAAAGTAATCAGAGAAATGTCTGCAAACACTTGGATTTTATGGTTCCAATATTCAAGCGATGTAAGTGATCTAACTCGAGTAAGCACTGCTTCTTTTTGAACAAAATGGTGGAAACACACAACAATGTCTCTTGGAGGTTTGGGTAAGGGTGGTTTAGGCCCCAAAGAGCGGTGCGCTCGCTCAAATTCCCATTTGTCCTGGTCAATTGTGGGGCATAAATTTGTAAAATGTCCCTGTAAATATTGTGGAACTTCTTGTGTCCCAATTTCCTCAGGGACTCCCCGTATACGTAGATTTTGCCTCCGGGATCTATTTTGAGGTCTTCACACATACTTTTCAGTTGGTGCAATTCTTCCCTTAACATTGTGTTGTCCTCCTCAATATTAGTGTACCGTTGTGTTAAACATCGGTAATATACTCCAACTTATCGGTTCTCTCACCTAGATCATTGAGATCCCGCTGCAGATCTTTTATTGCCACGGCCACCGTGTCCGAAACTGCTTTAATCAGAGTATTGGTTAGGCCATCCTTAAGGTGAGAGAGCTGAAGCGCTAATATCTGTGCAGTGACTGGTGAGGTGTCTGCAGAGTCAGCTTCTGTATTAAGTGTTGGTATATCAAAAGTTTGACTTGCCTCTCGCTGCAGTGAAGCAGTACTCTCATCTTGTGAAGAAGTTGGGGACATTGCGGGTATCTCCTCGTCCATTACTGCATCTGCCGTCCCGCCGCCATCTTGGCTACGCAGTTGTTTTTCCTTTGACACTTTCTTCAGGAACGGAGACATGGTGATCCGCTGTTCTTTCGGCTTACGTTTACCCATGTCAAGGTCGCCAAACCGTTAGTAGTGTTAATCCTCCTGAGTTGAGGACTATCTAGCCTTGAAAGCTAATTTTCAGGAGGATTTAATCTATCTCTGCCACGGAGCTCCTGTGCTGCACGTCCTCACTCACTCATGGCGCGCCACGCCCCTGTAAATTCTAATTTCTATTCATTGACTTAAACCCAGCTATGTTACTTTTCCCAATACATTTTCTGCTCAAGACATTATTAATTAAAGAGCTGTCCATTCAATAAAATGTCATTCCAGGCACTTATATATTCCTTTTAGAATATGAACTGTTATTAATACTTTTTCTGATAAGATTTGGAGAATTCTCTCTTCTTGAATATAATCAGCTGCAGTTTCCATTATGAAACATATTTTATATGCTTTTTCTTCATTAAACATTGAAGCATTTACATTATTTACATTATACAAGCTGACACACATCCAAAAATGACCTTTCATGGGAATTATGAGCCAAAAAATATCAAGCTCCTATGAAGCCTCTTAATTACAGGCATTATGTTTAAAGACAGTTGTCCAAAAAAGTAAAATTTATTAATATTAGTTTTCTTATTTTGAATCAGCATTTTTAGAAAAGGCATTTGTATTGCACCCCATTGCAATGGGAGTTTATGTATTTCTGTATTTTCTTTTTTATTATCGTACATGTTTTCTTTTTAATATCGTACAAGATCAGTTCGAGCACAGTTATAGTTTAAAAAATCTAGTAGTATAAGCTAGTAGTGTAAGCAAAAGAAGATACATTGGAATGAAATCCTTATAAGTGATTATTGATCTTGCTCTGAATCATTTAAGACATAAGACATGAGTTGCTTCTTAAGTACATTGACCTTATTAAAACATTATTAAAGGACATATTAATGTTTAAGAATACATATTCTTAAACATTAAATCCTGATTGGGAACCTTAGTCATCATGTGTCATGTTGTATGCCATAGGGATCTTTTTAGTAAAGAAGCCCTTTGTAGTGAGCCTGGGACAGGTGGAGTGAAAAGGGGTCATGACTGAGGCACGAGTAGGGAACACTAGTGGGGTTTGCAAGTTTGGTATTATGGGAATTGTAGTGTGAAGGAAAGCAGGGAAAGGGGAAGGGCTTAGCCTTTAAATAGCTAGGAAGGAAGTAACCCCTTGTTACCTGGTGACTGCACCGAAACAGACAGCATCCCTTCCTCCTGCCCTGTGGGGATGGTTGGGAGATGGTGTGTTGCAGCTTTTGGCATAATCGGGCTGTCCTACTGGGTAGCATAAAAGGGGGGGGGGTAGTGTTAACGTGAGGTTGGTGTTGGATAGGCCTGGGGCTAGGCTTAGGGGCAAGAAGGCACAGCAGGAGAGGAAGTAGTAAAAGTAGGAATTGTAAAGTCCACTCATATGTACAGCATGAATGAGACACGGCAGTTTGTGTCTGGGGTGGTTGACACCCTAGTGGTCATTTATAAAGTTCACGCAGCGCATATTTATGTTCAAATGGTTATATTTTTTCCTGAATGTTTGAAAAATCGCACTGCTGTGCCCTTCTTTCTTTTTTTTTGAATTTGCAAAATACACAAATATTCTCAAATGGCTTGCAAATGAGGCTGTTGTTTGCTTAAGTGCTCCTACTGTGCAATGTTTTTGTGCGCAAAAATAGCATTGACAGTAAATTAAATTTGCAATTAGCTATATTATATCTGCCACTCAAACACAGATTGTGCACATTATTTTTCACAATTTGCAGTTATGACATATTTTAAAAGCCATTATGGGCATTTGCAGTGTGAATACAAATTTGCAATTCTGTTTGCACATTAAATACACCACTCTTATCCAGCTTTATTAATATAACCATGTGCAGGGCAGATATATTCTCTGTGCGAATCATTCTGTGAGAAGTTTACAAATAAGCCCCACTGTAAAGCCAGTACTGAACCAACTTTTGGTGTTGTCACGGACACGGTACTTCCAACCGCACGTGACTTTAGGTGTGGCTATCAGGGGTCACTCACTCAGTCTCTCACCCACCTTGCACACAGGTTAGACTAACACAAAAGCACCCCAAACACCAACCAACACCCACAAAACTCATTCGCTGCCACCATCTATCATTCACAGGCGATAGAAACCTAGTGTGACTATTCCCCTGTTCTCTCTAACAGGTAATAATTCACAATACACCAATTCATTAAACACTCTCTCAGTATAGTCAGTTAGTTCCTACTGACTCAACAAGTACTTCAGCATGCAGAGGGTTAAGGCTCACAGTTACACTCTTTCAGGCTAGGTTCGTTTTAGAGCATCAAAGACAATCTTATTAAATTCTCTTTAATATTATAAAAGGTATAACAGTGCAATATACAAAAAGATGTTACAAAAAGAGACATACATTCAATAATACAATTACAAACAGTTGTAAAATAAAAGGGAAAACATGGAAAACCTATACTTAACTCCAAAGATATAGAATTCCTGGTCCTGGAGGCAAGGGGAAACAAACGGGATAACTTCCAATCGCAATTGGTCCTCCAAAGTAAATCCAAAGTTTAGTCAGAAGAGCTGACTATTTATCAGTGATTTCAGGGCATCAGGTAACTGCACACTCCCCCCTCCCTCAGGAATGTAAGTGGGCGTGGCCTAGCAGGACACAGATTGAGTTTTTATGACCTCCTTTGAGTAGGAACTGGACCAAGAATATAATGACCATAACTCCTTATTGGAACATAGGAGAGAGATGATATTATATTCAATGGTTATTAATTCTCTCAGGGATTCCATAGATACTAAACATCAATACTGTGTGACCTGCACCTGCCCAGATATTCACATCTAATACACAGAGTACAAACCTAGTCATGTTTGGACTCGTTTGAAATCTGAAATTGCCTTGAACCCATCATCAGTTTTTTATACTGTTGGTACAACAGGTATGGGTTCTGTAAGGATAAATATATTCGAGTATACATTATATGTAACCTTTACTTCACCTTTGAGGGTCTTGCTGGGAACTTTAAGTTCTCACTCCTTGGGCTTTCCCTCTCCCCATGGAATGGTTCTTATCAGCCAGGGCATGGAGGAGGGTATTACAGCTCTGACCCCTCTGACCATAGTGAAAAGAGGCCTGTTATGTGTCTGATTTAGATGTTGGCAGAAATATTTCTCATGATACCTTGGCCTGTTTTATTAACTATTACAGGCCTGTATCATGACAGGTGTGTTATTAAATTAGTTGATCAGTACCTTTTATTGAATAATTTGGTGGTTATTTACTAAAATCTAAATTGTTATGGTAAGGTTTAAAAGGGGAAAATACACATTTTCATGGGAAAAAAAACGTGAATTTTTCAAGATTTATTAAACTCCGATGGTGTTAAAAGTCTGAATAAAAAAGTATTTCAACTCAGACCTGCCAAGGTCATGTAAAAGTCAATGGCAGATGTCCCGTTGACATTTTGAAGCTATCCTTATCTGTGCTGGGTTTCGTACAATAATCCGAAAGATTTTGTGATTTTGGGAATCAAATCCAAAAAAGTTTCAGGTTTCGTGGGTGTTAAATACGGAAAAGTCGCAGTTTTTGTTGACAGATTCCAAAAAATTTTAGGATTCAGATTTTTTTTACTATTTTATTGAGTCCCACACAAGACACTTTCATTAAATTAATTGATAAATAGGGAGGGGGGGAAATCCTCTCAGATTTGGCCAGAGTAGTTTTCAGAAAATAGTGAGAAAATTTTGGATTTTGTTAAATAACCCCCTAAATATTTAACAATAATATCCATAGACAAGCTTTGGTATAATGACTATATCCACCACTGTCTAAGTGGTTTCACCAGTGAACCTTTCCTTTTAATATCTTTAAAAGGAACAGACTTCTTTTTCTCTGGCCCGTACACAGATGACCCAAACTCAATTCTCTAGGTAAACAACACTGGTTTCGTTTTATCTCTATATTTGTATTCATAATTAGTTAATCAAAAGTGCACTTCACATTGCTGCCTGTGTTCCAGTGAAATCAATTGCATTACTAGTGGTCAGCAAAAGAAATTAAATATTCCTACTGCAGCAAAACATATTGGAAAACAGTTGGAAAGAAAACTATGGGTGTGAAGTAAAGTCAGGAATGTCTAGAAAAAACGATTGCAATGAAAGATTGCTTATTTTCCTTTAAAATGTAGGCATGCCCAAAAGTTATCTAATTATTTTATTTTAATTATTTTAATTAATTATTTTTATTTGATATTTTAGCTGTTGGGTTAATAGAATGTAAGAATTATGTTTGCAAAATACAAATGCCTTTTGACTTAGGTTAAAATATGAATGATTATATAATGTGCTGCAATAGGTCCTAACCAATATTACAAGCAACCTATTTTGCTCCTACCATATTTGTAATCAATAACAAGTTATCTTTAACTGGTCATGGTCACCTGAATGAAATGAGGAATCTGCTTGGTGCTATGGGTTGTCATAGAATGCAGATGAGGAATTTTGGAGAGGAAATGATTCTTTATGACCATAGTGAGTGTGCAAAGTGCAATTATCTGGTGCAAACAATTGAAAATTTGGCACAAGGGAAGTTGTACCAGCCACAACATAAAAATTAATAAAATTTTAGGGTTCATGCTCAGAGTAACACACAAAAGCGAAGCTCCCCCCCTAGCCTCCCCAGATCATGGGCGCAAATGAAGATTTCAAGGTATGAACAGTGGGTTGGGGGGTTGTGTTGGCAGCAGGTGGAGGTACTCAACATCTTAGGTGAAGGGCCCAGTGTGTTTTAGGGGGGCCCTGACATTGCAGCCCTGGTGAGCCCAGGACCCCCAGTCTGACACTGCTAGCACAAATATACAAGTGCAAGGAGCATATTTGTACACCAATACCATTAGTGAATGGCATCAATATCCTTATATATTATATATACTTATATATACTATTTGGGACTATTTAAGCACTATTGTACTTGCAGCTGCGTTAGTAAATGAGCCCTAAAAGGTTAAACAGAGTAAGCTTGGAAGGAAGATAATGTGAACATTATAGCTACCCTATGTGTATTTTCAGGGCTTCAATGAGACTTAATTGTTATGGTGGAAGATATTTTAAGAATTTATTGTCATACAGAGCATGGAGTAGGTAGCCCAACATCCTCCTTGAAACACAGTAAACAATCACACAAGGGTTTCAGTGAATAGAGCCAGTTGTTCACCACATTTAAATTCTCCTCAACCAAAAATTGCTTTGGACTGCAATCCACTCCTAAGTATCTGAACTGAGATGACCTCAAGCATGAGAATATGAGTGCCAATAGGGAATAAACAATAACAACTATAACTCCTACTGCTCAATGGTTAATTGGGTAGAGACAGTGTGCAATTAGACTTCCTATAACATACTAAAAATTAACTTGAAGGTGAACAACCCCTTTAATTTGGGCATAGCTAAATATACATGTGCAGAAATACAGCCTGCAGTAAGGAAAAGCAATGTTTATTGGACCAATACTTTTATTTATTGTGTTAGATGCATGGTTTCAGTTATTATGTTGATGGAGATGTAAATATCATAGATACATCATCATGGAATGTTTATTTTAAAGACAAAATAGGTATTTAACAGGGATTGGAAGCATGGCTATGAGCCAAAGATAATATAAGTGCTAGTAAGGAGATTAGGTGGGAATGATATTTATTGGATATTTCTGTGGACTATAATGTAATATAAGCAACAGAAGGATTCCAGAAGTGGAAAGAAAATGTTAGAGAAGCAGAGAGGGTGAAATTCTATATTTAATATAATGGGGAAGATATGGCAATTAATGTGTTAGAAGAGGTGCTGTAGGTATGAAATAAGACAAATAAAGAAAACATGCAGAGGAATTTAAAAGATGACTTTGGATTACTTAGTACAAGCAGAAAGTTTCTAGTAGTTCTTCTTGGCTGAGGACTGTTAATACAAACAGGCAGTTCCAGCCGTGCTCTTCAAGCAGCATGAACCTTTTATTGCAATACCCCATTCTCCATGTGCATCACGGTCAGATCCCATTATAGCCAATAGTAAATGCTCTGTTGTGCTCCAGAGAAGAAAATCTAATACACGGAGAGCACTGTGTTCAAACAAGTTACAGCTTGAAAATTTATGCTGCTGCTCCTTCTTAATAACACTATGGCCATACACACAAAAATGATGAGGTTTTCCATAGCAATGAACTAATTCAAAACGCAATTCTCACTCCACAATAGAAGTGTAAACTCCCTACGAGGACTGATCACACTACCTGTGGCACTCATCCAGGAAGACATCCTTGTAAGGAAGCAGCACCAGTGACTTTAAAACCAACAGATGTGAGCATTTTTCAGCCATAATTGCAAACTATAATTGTGCCCCGTGGTAGCAGCATGTAGCATGTGCAGACATTTCTTTCCCTACTTGCTTGTATTTCAAAATTGCCTGGTTCTGGGTGTTGTATCTCTGTAACCTGAGTTTCATTGTTGACAGTTATTTTTATGGTTTTAGCACTGATTGTTGATTTAAATGAGGGTGTATATAGTTCCAGAAACCCCGTCCTTTGCTAGCTCTGTGATGTAGCATCAAAAGCTTCTACAGATGCTCCAGTGGGAATCAATGCGCTATTATCTAACTTAATGAAATCAAGTTACAATGTTCCTTTCTGATATTACACTGAAATAAGACATCAATATGAAAGATAAAGTGCTGTTTGTGTTTTGGGCTCGAAGAAATATGTGCAGGAATGGGATCGATTATGCAGAAACCCATAATCCAGAAAGATGATTCAAATTATAATATAATTAATCCATATTGGAGATATAACAATCATATTACAGAAATATCCTTTATCTGGAAAACCCCAGGTCCGAACATTCTGTATAACAGTTCCCATATCTATATAATGGTTTCAGTAATGATCACATAAACAGATTGTGCAGAATTCTGATTGGAGGAGTATCCTGCATTCATTGTGTTGGGCGCCCTGAAAAAGTGGGGAAAATTATATTAGAATGTATGACTTTGAGAATCTATTAACCATGAAAATATGTGGGATTATGAAGTTGTAGTAATTTAGAATTTGGGTGGAGCAACATTGCTATGTAAAATGTGTGGTCCCTTTAAGGTATAAAGCCAATGTGTCATGTCATTCACAACCATATGAATGAAGTGCTAGTAACATGATTTCTACCTTACAGGCATGTATTTACCTATACAAAAATGAATAAATGTATTCAAGTGGTAAAGGTTGAAATGATATCTTACTTCTACTACATGGCAGTAGCTGCTGTGAGTTCTGCATATGGAAAGTCTAATTAAAGTGCTAAAGCATTGCATTGCAGCTGTTGTTATTATCAAATTAGCAGTGGAAGCACTGCAAAGATACATAGAACATTTTCATACTGCAGAGCCCATGACAGTTGGAGTTGGATGGGAGATCGAGAAAGACAACTACCTAGAAAAATAAACCTGGGAGGAACAATAGTATATTGACCTGTATAGTGTGAAAATTTAATTTCTTAGGACTCAGAAATAGATGAGAGAAGGATTCTTAGGTTGGCACACTTTATTTTATGGCATGATGTCTAGCAGTTAGAAATGTGTGACTGTTTTTATAACAGAAAGTACTTACATCATTCATGCAAACAAGCTTAATTGGTTTTATGAATATAGCACCTATGGTTCGTGATATATGATGTTGATTTCCAAAGTTGGGGTACACAGCACAGAATTTCTCAGGCACTTGCTTCAGCAGCCATACAAAAACATGAAAGTATAACCCACTCTTATATGGGGTGCCATTTGTCCCAAATACATTCTGTATACAAAACTATCCCTAATACACAGAATGAATGTCTCTCATGTTATATAAGTATTTGTGACCAAACACAGAGAAAACAAATATACGAAAGACTTATTTCTATTAAAGAATGAAAACAAAATCTGGTTAGTGCACAAAAGGATGTCATTATATCACAAACTCCATTCTGTACAGTTTAACAAGCAATCTGTCGCACAAATGTATAACCTCCATGTAATGGACACACTTATGTGCAAAGTTACTTACAGAATGAATTATGTAAAAACAAAGTTGGACATAATATATAATAGTGTAACTAACTAGTGCTTGTCAAGCTAGATTTGACTGACAAAATAGATATCTGTGACAGAAAGCAAGATTTTATAGTACAGGATTCATTCTTTCCACAAAATGACAGTTTTGTTTCACAAAACAGATAAAATAACCATTCTGTGAAGCAACACTGTCAGTCACATTCCTGAACCAATAAGAACAAAGCTTATTGCCATATACAAACAAGATGAGAAGTGGCCAGCTCTGCTCCACATGGCTAAGGCAAAGTATCTGGCCTGCTATAGAGGGCGCCCTCTAATGTCCCCTGTGCTGCATAGTAATAAACATGAACAAACCTTTCCTTAAAGAGCTGCTGTTAAACACTACAGGTTCATAAATGGAAGTTTTTGCAAATGGCTGAGAAATATAATGCTGCACTTATAATGATTGTAGAGAAAGAAAAGTATGCAAAACTTATATAAATATGATCATTTTAGGTGATATGGCTATTCTTATTGTATTAACCTGCTTGTGTGGCCATTTTGGTTAAGGGCATTCCTGCTGTTTTGCCATTATCTTATGACTCACTCCTGTTCCACTTCCTGTCTAAGATGAGAGTAATAATGGGACAGGCCACACCCACCTTCCATGTTGTATTAAATGTACCAGAAGTTACAGTGCTTGTCTGGCTGCTTTGCCTGACTCTCAGAGTCAGCTATAAGTTTTGTATATGATAGTTAGACTCCAATGTCTCCTCCTAGCTGTAATCTTGCACCAATTAGCTTGTAGTAGTCTCTTAATAATGTGCTTAGCTATAGTCCAACTACTACATAATAGCTTTAGCCAGAGACTTGGGACTGATCATGTGCACACATACCTCCCAACTGTCCCTTTTTCAGAGGGACAGTCCCTCTTTTGACAGCTCAACCTGAGGTCCCTCATTTGTACTGGAAAGTCCCTCTTTTCTCTGCACTGAACAGCCAAAGTTTCTAACTTAATTGGCTTTTGGCAGAGAGGCCAGTACAGCTAACAGTACAGCTAAGATGCTTTATAACAATTTTGAGATAAGAAAATAAGTAATTTTAACAGTTTAGATAAGGAGAAATATTTTCACATTTTTATAACCTGCCAAACTTTGTAAAATGAACATGGTAATTAGGGGGTGTGACCACAAAATGGGTGTGGTCAAATAAATTGCTGCACTACATGCAAAATAATTTTTTGTCTCTCTTTATATTTCCAAAATGTTGGGAGGTATGGTTCAACTACTACATAATAGCTTTAGCCAGAGACTTGGGACTGATCATGTGCACAGTCGCATTCTCTATAGTATGATGTGTATGTTATATGAGCAGCCACTCCTGAGTACTGTGTCATTTAGTACTGGGTCATTTAGGCAGGGGCAATTTTAGGGGATCATAATCTATTTATATAGAAGCAACAAGCTGCACAATGCTTTATATTTATTTATAACAAAAGACTCTAATGATGCTGTCCCCCTTACCTGCCCAGTGCTTAACCCTTTCACATCAGAGTGGGTCGAGGGGGGCACAACACTAGAGCAGAGAGTACAACTGCGCCCATGTCACATGCATGTCCAGGGCCGCCAGCAGGGGGGGGGACAAGTGTTCCGGGCCTGAAGGGGGGCCCAGAAGTGCTGCATTTTTCAAAGAGCCGGGTCCCCTTTACGAGCGCCCGAGTCATGCGGCCATTTCGCATATTACAGAATGCGGAAGTGCCGAAAAGACGAAGCTGAAGTTCCAAAGCGGCGAAAAGACCCAAATTCATGAAAGGAGGTGAAGTCCTAAAGCCTTTTGTTTACACATAGTACTCAGGAGTGGCTGCTCATATAACCTACACATCATACTAAACACAATGTGTGTGCACATGATCAGTCCCAAGTCTCTGGCTAAAACTATTATATAGTAGTTGAACTATAGCTAAGCACATTATTAAGAGACTACTACAAGCTAATTGGTGCAAGATTACAGCTAGGAGGAGACATTGGAGTCTAACCATCATGTACAAAACTTATAACTGACTCTGAGAGTCAGGCAAAGGAGCCAGAGAAGCACAGTAACTTCTGGTACATTTAATACAACATTGCAGGTGGGTGTGGCCTGTCCCATAATTACTCTCAGCTTAGACAGGAAGAGGAACAGGAGTGAGTCATAAGATAATGGCAAAACAGCAGGAATGCCCTTAACCAAAATGGCCACACAAGCAGGTTAATACAATAAGAATAGCCATATCACCTAAAATGATCATATTTATATAAGTTTTGCATACTTTTCTTTCTCTACAATCATTATAAGTGCAGCATTATATTTCTCAGCCATTTGCAAAAACTTCCATTTATGAACCTGTAGTGTTTAACAGCAGCTCTTTAAGGAAAGGTTTGTTCATGTTTATTACTATGCAGCACAGGGGACATTAGAGGGCGCCCTCTATAGCAGGCCAGATACTTTGCCTTAGCCATGTGGAGCAGAGCTGGCCACTTCTCATCTTGTTTGTATATGGCAATAAGCTTTGTTCTTATTGGTTCAGGAATGTGACTGACAGTGTTGCTTCACAGAATGGTTATTTTATCTGTTTTGTGAAACAAAACTGTCATTTTGTGGAAAGAATGAATCCTGTACTATAAAATCTTGCTTTCTGTCACAGATATCTATTTTGTCAGTCAAATCTAGCTTGACAAGCACTAGTTAGTTACACTATTATATATTATGTCCAACTTTGTTTTTACATAATTCATTCTGTAAGTAACTTTGCACATAAGTGTGTCCGTTACATGGAGGTTATACATTTGTGCGACAGATTGCTTGTTAAACTGTACAGTATGGAGTTTGTGATATAATGACATCCTTTTGTGCACTAACCAGATTTTGTTTTCATTCTTTAATAGAAATAAGTCTTTCGTATATTTGTTTTCTCTGTGTATGGTCACAAATACTTATATAACATGAGAGACATTCATTCTGTGTATTAGGGATAGTTTTGTATACAGAATGTATTTGGGACAAACGGCACCCCATACTCTTATAGTAGTTTGTTAGGATTCTTAAGATTACTAAATTATATCTTGATTATTCAAGTATCATCTTGGGTCATCAAAATCCCAGAAAACACATTCATTCATTACATGATTAAACCTTGGGTTGAAACCCTTTCTACTGAAGTATTAGAACTCCGGCAGGTACGTTTAGTTCCAAATGTGTTCCATTTTAGAGGGAAATGCTATAATCAGTCTGCAGCTAAACTACTATTCCTCTCAGGCAACCTCCTACTGCTGTTGTCAGAGCAACATAACTTTGTCATAGAATGCACCAGAAATAAACTTGGCACCTTGTTGACGTGGAAAAGAACATAGCTTTGTAGACTGTATTTAAAGCAATTTGTTTCTGAAGATTAAGGAGATAACAGGACATGGTACAATAATTCAGTAGAATAATATGAATATACATGGAGACACCTTTATTCCAAAAATGTCTTATTATTTAGAGAAATCTCCATCTAGAGGTTTAACATGTTTGAAGGTAGTGTTACTTTCTTGGGGGTCCCAAATTAATAAACTTCATGACCTAAAACGTTGATAATCCTCCTTGTTTCAGAGACTATTTTATATTTTCATATTATTAGAAAGGGATCATGGGGACCCATCCTAAGATATTGTATTAGTTATTGTATTGTATCAGTATTACTGGATGCAAATGTGGAGATACATTTTTCCTATTAAAGTTAATTTGGTCTTATATGCAAACAGCTATCTCTGCAAAACAATTACTGATGCTGACTATGGCTGCTTGTATATCTGTGGATTATATGATATTCTTTTGAAAGGTCCAGTAACAATAGACCCATAAATGCTATATATACATTGGTTGCTGTGGTTTGCTAAACTGGAGAGAATTTGTTGCAACTTTTCTTACATTACCTCCCTGAATTTGTATTATACAGTCACATGGGTGAATTTTTGCAAAGCGAGATATTCTGATACCATAAGATTACATACTTTTAAAATGTAAGAACCTGCACTTATGATTTACTTCAACTAGTATTTCTTAGCTCTGCCATTCCTCTAGTTAATTCTGCTGGGATCTCTCTGTACTATAGTAGGGAAAAAGTAAACATTGGAAACTGAGAATATTTTTTTTTTTTTTTAAAGGTTTTTATTTTGCATTTTATAACAACAAATAAACAAACATTATATGGTTTGCGGTTCCATCTTCTTACAAACATTATAGCACAGCTTACATATCTAATACATTTGAGTCCTGTACATTTGCATACACTCTATTTCAGAAAGGTTCTGATCCTGTTAGTCCTAAATCCCTGGAATAGGTGGTGCAGCTAGTTCTGTCACTGTTAGCTTATCCCCCTTCATCCTACGGCTCCTCTACGGCTTCTAGCCAATCTCGCCACACTAGATCATACTTCTGGGGACATCCTCTTGCAGTGTAGGTGAGTTGTTTTAGGGGGAGTGTTGCTTTAATCAAGTTCAACCAGCCATTAACTGTGGGGGAGAGGGGGGACATCCAATTCAGGAGGATACATTTCCTGGCATAGAACAGTAATGTACGAAAGAGTATTCTCATGGCCGCCCTAGGGGTGACCTCATCTATTACACCGAGAATGCATACCTGAGGAGTTAATAATTGAGGCAGTGCAATTTTATCCTGGATATAGTTGAGAACCTGAGACCAGAAGGCTTGGATTCGGGGGCATGACCAGATAAGATGTAGATAAGATGCCTCTGAGGCCCTACACTTAGGACACTGTGGTGATTCCCTTCAGTTCATACAGAACAGCCTATTTGGGGTTAAGTGGAGTCTATGTAGGATCTTGAACTGGATTAGTCTATCTCTGGTTGAGACGAGGTAGTCATAGGCCCTAGCCGTCGCCTCTTCCCAATCTTCGTCCTCTAGCCCCGGGATGTCTCTGCTCCAGGCTGCACCCGCTGCATGAAATGGAGGTTTAATAGTAGCTAGGAGAAGCGAGTACAGCCTGGTGACAAGTTTTTTGGCGGTGGGGGCTCTAAGGGCTGCTTCTATTTTAGAGGTTGTGAGATCCATGGCGTTGCCTTGAAATTGGGTAGTGGTGGCCTGTCTAAGCTGGAAATAGGAGAACCAGGGAAGAGGCTCCTGGGTTTGGACATGTTTAAATTCAGCCCTAGGGCGCATCGCTCCATCTGTAACCAAGTCCCCTAGTGTACGTAGGCCCCATTGTGGCCATATTTTGTATTCCGCTATGTGCCTCAAGTGTGGGAGTAAGGAATTTCCCCATAGGGGTAGTTGGGGCGACAGAAGAGGTAATGCTAGATTGCAAACTTTAAGTGCTGCCACCCATGCTTTGTATGGGGTGATTATAATTGGGTGGGTGGTGTGTAGATCGGAAGATTTGCGGAATGGGATATATGAGAGGGACTCTATTGAGCTCGCCAAAGTGGCCTGCAATGGGAAATTTGTATTATACGGGTCTGGATTAAGCCACCAGTGTATATAGTAAATCTGAGCAGCCAATGAGTAGAAATACCACTGCGGGAGGCCCAATCCCCCTTCGCTAACAGGTGCCCGCAGTTTGGCTCTAGCAAACCTGGGGGGCTTGTTCGCCCAGAGAAACGCTGTTTGGGCCATATCAATAGAGACAAAGAAGGACCGGGGTATGAGAACAGGGGAATTGTGGAAGATGTAGAGGAATTTAGGGAGAAATATCATTTTTAGAAGATTAGCCCACACTTTTAGCTTATCTTTCATATTGGAGAGAATCGGTTCAAGATTAGAGGGTATAAAAGCATCTAGATTTCTATGTATCACAATGCCAAGGTATATAAAGGAATCCACCCAGACCAGAGGGGTGGGAGGAAATAGGTCGGGATTAATGTTGGCGTCAATAGCGAGTATGCTTGATTTTCCCCAATTGATTTTAAGTCCTGAAAAACGCCCAAAGTGGTCCACTATATCCAGGACAGCCTGCAGGGAGTTGCCTGGGTTATCCAGATACAACAGTATGTCATCTGCATATAGAGAGATGCGTTCTTCCACTCTCCCCAGGCGGAGACCTGTGATATTATTTGCTTGGCGGACCAGGATTGCCAGAGGCTCCACTGCCAGGGCAAAAAGGAATGGTGATAATGGGCATCCCTGTCGGGTGCCCCTATGTAGGTTGAGTGCAGCTGATAGATAGCCATTAGCGTTGACTTTCGCTATCGGCTGTTTGTATAATAGTCGCACCCATCCAATGAATTGGTCCCCCAAGCCAAATCTCCTCAGGATTTCCAAAAGGTATGGCCATTCTATAGAGTCAAACGCTTTAGCCGCATCCAAGGATACTACCACTCGTGAGCCCTGGTTACTATGAGTTGCATGCAAATTTGTAAATAGTCTTCGAACATTCACATCGGTAGATCTATTAGGCATAAATCCAGTTTGGTCTGGTTCAACTATTTCCTGTATAGCTTGCTTAAGTCTGTTGGCCAGGACCTTAGCAAATACCTTGGCATCTGTGTTTAGGAGGGAGATAGGTCAATACGATCCACAGTCAAGGGGATCCTTCCCTTCTTTCGGAATAACCACGATCATAGCCTCATTGAAGGAGGGAGGGAGGTGGTCTTCCTCAGTGGCATGTATTATAGTCTTGTGTAGCCAGGGTGAGAGGATCTCACTGGAGGCTTTGTACCAGTCCGCCGGAAGGCCATCGGGACCAGGCGTTTTGTTAGATTGAAGGTAGGCTATTGCGTCTTGCACTTCTACTAAAGTAATAGGGGCATTAAGGAGGGCATTTGTATGTGACGATAGTTGAGGAAATTGGATATCATCAAGATAATTTGTTAATTGTTCTGATGAGTAGTTGACTTTTGTGGCGTACAGAGTTTGGTAGTAAGTTGCAAAGGCATCGGCTATCTGAGAGGGGTTTGTTACTATGTTACCTGAGGGGGAGTTAATTCTGGGGATAGTGTTGGATGGACTTTGGGATTTAGAGAGGTATGCTAGGATTTTCCCATTTTTCTCCCCTTTATCGAATGTTCTTTGGGAGGCATAGAGCAACTTTTTTGCGTCAATTTAACTCTAGCTTCTTCTAGCGCTATTTGTGTTGCCTTAAAGGTGTGGAGTGTATCTGGTCCTACATTTTGGATATAGTTTTCCTCTGCCTCAATTAGCGTCTTCTGTTTTTCTTCTAGTGCTTGAGTAGCTTCCTTCCTAGCTCCTTTGATTGCTGAGGTAAGTGCACCCCTCAGCGTGGCTTTACCTGCCTCCCACACAGTCCCCATGCTTGCCGTTCCAGGATTAAGACCCCAATATTCTATAAGGGCTGCCTCATTTGCTTCCTTTATATTAGGTTGTGTTAACCAAATTGGGCTAAGACGCCAGAGACGTTCTCTGGGTCCTGGAATAAGGTCCAGTTTTACCAACAAGGGGGAATGATCAGATACCGCTCTAGGTAAGTATTCTACCGAGTTCACCCAGGGTAACACTTCCGCAGATGCTAGAGCAAGGTCAATACGGGATAGGGTGTTATAGGTAGCTGAGAAGCAGGAAAATTCACTTGTATCAGGATTTCTCCAGCGCCAGAGATCAGTAAGATTCATGGCCTGTGTCCAGAGAGAAAGTCTAGAGGTTGTTTGGGGGCTTGGGGTTAACCTGTCTAGCGAGGGGTTCAATAATGCATTGAAATCTCCCATTAAAAGCAATGGTGCTGATGGAAAATTTGCTAGTTTGCTCATTATATTATCCAATAACGTGCTTTCAAAGGGGGGGGGCATATACACATTAGCTATGGTTAACAGTTGATTGGATATAGTACACCCCAGAAGTACATATCGTCCATAGTGATCAGTAGCGATATCTAGCAATTCGAATTGTATACCTTTGCGAACCAGAATGGAGGTACCCCTGGCATGAGTAGAAAAGGTAGCATGATATGTGTGTGCGACCCACGGCTTCTTAAGCGCCATTAATCTCTGGCCCACTAGGTGTGTTTCCTGTAGGAGAAGAACATCTGGTACATGCTTCTTGACATAGTCAAACATTAAGGCCCTTTTGAACTTAGAATTCAGCCCCCTGACATTCCAGGAAAGAAACTTAAGTGGACCCCCCCATGTCTAACAGTTGTGAATTCTATTGTACAGGCAAGCTGGCTTAAAATATACATTGCAGTACTATTCGTCATATATCGAAGCAAGAACCATATCAACCAAGAATTATCAACATAATAACAACATCCCATAAAACCCTTCCCTCCCAACCTGACCCAGGAACTTGGCAGGTATTGTTCCCAAAACATTGTAACCGGGGGAGTGGTCACCCAAGGATAGGTAACTTTTAACCGAGATAGACAGGGATAAGGTTTGAGTCTCCGTGATACCTGAAAAAAAACAGCCAAAAAAGGTTGATCCTTAGTTTTGCTCCAGCAGTAAGGGTTAGGTCGAATAGCAGAATAATTTGTGAAAAGAGTCACTTGTAGCTGAATGTCTCTTTAGTAGTGACACCCCTCTGAAGTTCCAGGAGTATAACAAAAGGTAGCCTTCCATAACAACCCCATATTGCTGGCCTCTAGCGCCCCCACCCCTATATGGGAAACATCCATATGCCTCTGGATATTAAATATAGGTGGACGCTGACAACAGTCCTTTCTTGCCAGAAGGGGTGGGCTTTAAGACATAAGCAGAAAGCAGTAGCGTCAAAGTACTCGAAATAACGGTGCTGATGTAATTGAGTAGGGGACGCAGGGCCTGGAAAAGTGCCAATTAGTGTCATTTGCTGTGTGTATGGTTCCCCTACTTAGAAACCCAAGAGGGTTCTGAGTTGATCCATCAATGTGGATTCCCTTTTCACAGCAGTGAGAGAGGCACCATTGACAGTCTAGTTGTTGTAGGCATAGGTTGGCTCTAGCAAACCTGGGGGGCTTGTTCGCCCAGAGAAACGCTGTTTGGGCCATATCAATAGAGACAAAGAAGGACCGGGGTATGAGAACAGGGGAATTGTGGAAGATGTAGAGGAATTTAGGGAGAAATATCATTTTTAGAAGATTAGCCCACACTTTTAGCTTATCTTTCATATTGGAGAGAATCGGTTCAAGATTAGAGGGTATAAAAGCATCTAGATTTCTATGTATCACAATGCCAAGGTATATAAAGGAATCCACCCAGACCAGAGGGGTGGGAGGAAATAGGTCGGGATTAATGTTGGTGTCAATAGCGAGTATGCTTGATTTTCCCCAATTGATTTTAAGTCCTGAAAAACGCCCAAAGTGGTCCACTATATCCAGGACAGCCTGCAGGGAGTTGCCTGGGTTATCCAGATACAACAGTATGTCATCTGCATATAGAGAGATGCGTTCTTCCACTCTCCCCAGGCGGAGACCTGTGATATTATTTGCTTGGCGGACCAGGATTGCCAGAGGCTCCACTGCCAGGGCAAAAAGGAATGGTGATAATGGGCATCCCTGTCGGGTGCCCCTATGTAGGTTGAGTGCAGCTGATAGATAGCCATTAGCGTTGACTTTCGCTATCGGCTGTTTGTATAATAGTCGCACCCATCCAATGAATTGGTCCCCCAAGCCAAATCTCCTCAGGATTTCCAAAAGGTATGGCCATTCTATAGAGTCAAACGCTTTAGCCGCATCCAAGGATACTACCACTCGTGAGCCCTGGTTACTATGAGTTGCATGCAAATTTGTAAATAGTCTTCGAACATTCACATCGGTAGATCTATTAGGCATAAATCCAGTTTGGTCTGGTTCAACTATTTCCTGTATAGCTTGCTTAAGTCTGTTGGCCAGGACCTTAGCAAATACCTTGGCATCTGTGTTTAGGAGGGAGATAGGTCAATACAATCCACAGTCAAGGGGATCCTTCCCTTCTTTCGGAATAACCACGATCATAGCCTCATTGAAGGAGGGAGGGAGGTGGTCTTCCTCAGTGGCATGTATTATAGTCTTGTGTAGCCAGGGTGAGAGGATCTCACTGGAGGCTTTGTACCAGTCCGCCGGAAGGCCATCGGGACCAGGCGTTTTGTTAGATTGAAGGTAGGCTATTGCGTCTTGCACTTCTACTAAAGTAATAGGGGCATTAAGGAGGGCATTTGTATGTGACGATAGTTGAGGAAATTGGATATCATCAAGATAATTTGTTAATTGTTCTGATGAGTAGTTGACTTTTGTGGCGTACAGAGTTTGGTAGTAAGTTGCAAAAGCATCGGCTATCTGAGAGGGGTTTGTTACTATGTTACCTGAGGGGGAGTTAATTCTGGGGATAGTGTTGGATGGACTTTGGGATTTAGAGAGGTATGCTAGGATTTTCCCATTTTTCTCCCCTTTATCGAATGTTCTTTGGGAGGCATAGAGCAACTTTTTTGCGTCAATTTAACTCTAGCTTCTTCTAGCGCTATTTGTGCTGCCTTAAAGGTGTGGAGTGTATCTGGTCCTACATTTTGGATATAGTTTTCCTCTGCCTCAATTAGCGTCTTCTGTTTTTCTTCTAGTGCTTGAGTAGCTTCCTTCCTAGCTCCTTTGATTGCTGAGGTAAGTGCACCCCTCAGCGTGGCTTTACCTGCCTCCCACACAGTCCCCATGCTTGCCGTTCCAGGATTAAGACCCCAATATTCTATAAGGGCTGCCTCATTTGCTTCCTTTATATTAGGTTGTGTTAACCAAATTGGGCTAAGACGCCAGAGACGTTCTCTGGGTCCTGGAATAAGGTCCAGTTTTACCAACAAGGGGGAATGATCAGATACCGCTCTAGGTAAGTATTCTACCGAGTTCACCCAGGGTAACACTTCCGCAGACGCTAGAGCAAGGTCAATACGGGATAGGGTGTTATAGGTAGCTGAGAAGCAGGAAAATTCACTTGTATCAGGATTTCTCCAGCGCCAGAGATCAGTAAGATTCATGGCCTGTGTCCAGAGAGAAAGTCTAGAGGTTGTTTGGGGGCTTGGGGTTAACCTGTCTAGCGAGGGGTTCAATAATGCATTGAAATCTCCCATTAAAAGCAATGGTGCTGATGGAAAATTTGCTAGTTTGCTCATTATATTATCCAATAACGTGCTTTCAAAGGGGGGGGGGGGGCATATACACATTAGCTATGGTTAACAGTTGATTGGATATAGTACACCCCAGAAGTACATATCGTCCATAGTGATCAGTAGCGATATCTAGCAATTCGAATTGTATACCTTTGCGAACCAGAATGGAGGTACCCCTGGCATGAGTAGAAAAGGTAGCATGATATGTGTGTGCGACCCACGGCTTCTTAAGCGCCATTAATCTCTGGCCCACTAGGTGTGTTTCCTGTAGGAGAAGAACATCTGGTACATGCTTCTTGACATAGTCAAACATTAAGGCCCTTTTGAACTTAGAATTCAGCCCCCTGACATTCCAGGAAAGAAACTTAAGTGGACCCCCCCATGTCTAACAGTTGTGAATTCTATTGTACAGGCAAGCTGGCTTAAAATATACATTGCAGTACTATTCGTCATATATCGAAGCAAGAACCATATCAACCAAGAATTATCAACATAATAACAACATCCCATAAAACCCTTCCCTCCCAACCTGACCCAGGAACTTGGCAGGTATTGTTCCCAAAACATTGTAACCGGGGGAGTGGTCACCCAAGGATAGGTAACTTTTAACCGAGATAGACAGGGATAAGGTTTGAGTCTCCGTGATACCTGAAAAAAAACAGCCAAAAAAGGTTGATCCTTAGTTTTGCTCCAGCAGTAAGGGTTAGGTCGAATAGCAGAATAATTTGTGAAAAGAGTCACTTGTAGCTGAATGTCTCTTTAGTAGTGACACCCCTCTGAAGTTCCAGGAGTATAACAAAAGGTAGCCTTCCATAACAACCCCATATTGCTGGCCTCTAGCGCCCCCACCCCTATATGGGAAACATCCATATGCCTCTGGATATTAAATATAGGTGGACGCTGACAACAGTCCTTTCTTGCCAGAAGGGGTGGGCTTTAAGACATAAGCAGAAAGCAGTAGCGTCAAAGTACTCGAAATAACGGTGCTGATGTAATTGAGTAGGGGACGCAGGGCCTGGAAAAGTGCCAATTAGTGTCATTTGCTGTGTGTATGGTTCCCCTACTTAGAAACCCAAGAGGGTTCTGAGTTGATCCATCAATGTGGATTCCCTTTTCACAGCAGTGAGAGAGGCACCATTGACAGTCTAGTTGTTGTAGGCATAGGTTCCCCACCAAATGTGTATTCTATGGTGCCTGGCTAGGTCAAAGAGTGTAAATAAGAATGGTCTCACCTGCTGCAGCATGTGTGTTTGTCACCATCTTAGTTGGGGCGATTAGGGCTGCCTCTGGGGGATGGATTACCCCGAGCATCCAGCCAATCATTTACTTCTTGAGCCGAGGTAAAGAACATGGCTCTGTCACCCGCTTGAACCCTCAGCTTGGCAGGATAAAGCATTCCATATTTCAAATTAGCCTCCCGCAGACGTCGCTTGGCCGCCATGAAGGTGCCCCGTTGCCTCTGAAGTTCTGCCGAGTAATCTGGGAAGATAGATACCTTTTTCCCTTCCACCATGATGTCTGGGCTTTGTCTGGTAGCCTGTAGAATGGCATCCCGGTCTCTGAAGTTCAGCAGTCTAATTAGGAAGGGTCTGGGTGGTGCCCCTGGGGGAGGACTGCGGCCTGGCACACGATGGGCTCGTTCGACCGCATAGAAGGATGAGAAGATGGCCGTGGGGACAACCTCCTTCAACCATTTTTCCGCAAATGCTATTGGATCCTTCCCTTCTGCTCTTTCAGGGAGTCCCACAACACGGACATTATTGCGTCGCTGCCGGTTCTCATAGTCATCCAGCTTATCGGTGCAGGCTTTGAGTTTCGTTTGAGAATATTTGATGTGAAGAAAATAAACAATTTTACAAGAATGCTGATGTGTTATAAAGATTTATACTGGTATAAGTGCAGTATTATTGTTACATATTTGTAAAGTCTTTTTTTTCTTGCTTCAAAATAAAAATTATAAGTTACAAAAAAAAAAAAAAAGATTGCTGCTTATGGATGATCTGGAAGAAAAACACTATGCCTAAATTCACTTCTTCATATAATTTAAATAAAGAAAGCATATTTTTTGACAATTGAAACTTTAAAGCAGATAGATATTGATCACAGGTGACACTCGTGACATTGCAAAATACAGAGTCCTGTGCATAGACTCACAAAATGTGTCTTTATGTCTATTACAAAAAGTAAGCATTGAAATCTTGAGTTAGAATAATGCACTGGAACCAGAGCTTAGATGGCCTTATATGAAAATGCTTAGGCAGGTTGTATGAAACAGCTTCAATCTTCAGCATTTATAGCCCTTAAACAAGATGTTAATTTGGGTAAAAATTTGCTAGTTGTGGCCAGTACCTCTTTCTATCTATTTCCTTCTTTGTTGTAGTAAAGATTCCTCCCTTCCTAGGATTTCATTATAAGCAGTAGCTGTGTGTGTGTGTGGATCTGTGATGAGCCTACACACATAGATGTATGTACATATGTAATATTCATTTAAAATAGTCAAAAGAAACAGAATTTCAATATTCTGTCTGACTGTCTATCTATCTACAGTATCTATGTATCTATCTACCTGTAAATAGATATAGATAGATAGATAGATAGATAGATAGAGCACAGTAAAAATAAACATGGGAAATCTGCAAACAACACAACTAAAGGTACATAGGTTGTTGAAGCAAGGGGAAATCAGACTTCCCTGCAAGCAAAAAAGTGCTTGAAATTCTCTTGGCATTGGGGACTGCTGGAATTCCTGCAGGTAAAGCATATGCACCACATAATAGCGTTAAATTGAAGAAGGCATATTGGCAACATGAGATTCAGGTGTTGTACCCAAGGTGATTCCCAAAGTTTCCCACTGGCAATTTATTTATGAGCAGTTTGCTGCTCATGGGGGATCATGGGCAACACCATGTACCATGTACTATCACACTAAGATGCTTCTATTTAATTGGGTTGTTTAGTAGCAGTTGTTAGCATGCACTCTTGGGGTCATTTTGTAGGCACTGTTAAATAAGAAGCCTGAGAGACAGCTGGAGTGATTTACTATTTTGTGAAACAAGGGGATCCCTGCTAGCTCTGGGTTTCACCAGGGCACTGTTAGTGCACCAGAACTTTCTCTTGTGAGACTGACATGGAACCTGCACACTACAGTCTCAGACCAGAGAAGATGAAGTACAGATAAAGAAGAGTCATAATCAGGGTAAAGGTAAGAACAGGCAGCTAGAATGATGGTCATTAAACATGTAGAAGCCAGGAACTGGATACACATGCAGAGATCAGGCTTGGGTGAGACCTGAGAACCAGATGCCAGCTTGGTAATGGATTTTTAAGCTTAAAAGCTGAAAAGGAAACCAAAGTGGCCACTAAGAAATAATGACTTGGGCTTTTTTTAGATATAATACTGAATATAAATTGTATTTTATCCCACTCAAGGGAGTAGAATCTTGCGAGGAAGCAAGCTTAACACTATTCCTAATATAAATGATTTTATACTATGAAAAAAATTATTTTCACAATGTCTGCTCCATCTGTATGCACTGGGTGTGCCTTACATCCAGACATGTTGGCATACACTTAGGGGCACATTTACTTAGCTCGAGTGAAGGAATAGAATAAAAAATACTTCGAATTTCAAATGTTTTTTTTAGCTACTTCGACCATCGAATTGGCTACTTCGACCTTTGACTACGACTTCGAATCAAATGATTAGAACTAAAAATCATTTGACTATTCGACCATTTGATAGTCGAAGTACTGTCTCTTTAGAAAAAACTTCGACCTCCTACTTCGCCACCTAAAACCTACCGAGCATCAATGTTAGCCTATGGGGACGGTCCCCATAGGCTTTCTAGCAAATTTCTGATTGAAGGAATTTCATTCGATCGATGGATAAAAATCCTTTGAATCGTTCGATCGAACGATTAATCCTTCGATCGTTCGATTGAACGAATAGCGCTAAATCCTTCGACTTTGATATTCGAAGTTGAAGGATTTAACTTCGACATTCGAATATCGAGGGTTAATTAACCCTCAATATTCGACCCTAAGTAAATGTGCCCCTTAAATCATTAAATATTATCTTACACCATTAATTAAAAATGTTGCAGCTGTTTATGAGTTTTATTCTGGCAGAAAAATGTTACAGTTATTTTTGCAGATGTGTAAATAACAGATCCTTCCATTGGTACTTTCTAGATACTTTTATAGATCAGAACATTAGGCACACCTCATTATTTGGTCTGACCATGACAACGTGACATGAGCCTGTGCTTTGGAATCAAAAGCAGTTGGAGATCAGAAACAATTACTTGCTTAAAATGATAATAGGAAGACATTTGTTCAAAGCAGGCATATTTAGGATACTAAATATTTAACTATTGTCCTTGGCAGTCATTCAGGCTTTTTAACTGCAAGAATGCAAGCGACTTTAGATTCAGAAACCTCTCAGTTAGTGTGAAGGGTCAGTTTTCAGTACAACATTTTACATATTATAAAATCCATGGAGAGCAGCCAATATGGAAACATGTTTGTTCTCAGGGAAGATGTATAAGTTCTCAAATATTATTTTGGTCTGGAGTGACCTATGATGTATCTCTGCAATATCTACGTTAATCTATGTTAACAAAATCCAGCTCTAGAAATCATTGACTCTTAGGGGCCAAGTTACAAATGCTTATATTTGTTTTTACTTTTCCCTGAATCATAAATTGTGGTTTATACTAATTACTGTGATTAACGGAATACCAGTAATTTAGTAAACAAAAAAAACTATAAAAAAACACTAATATTAAACTGTCAAAATCATGTTGATGTCCCTATCCAATTGTAAAATCTTCTCTATGTCAAGCCTATAAAGGTTTTGGATTTTTCTCATTTGTATTTGCATGAAAAAGTTGATGATTTTAATGATTAGCATCCAGATTAGTTCTGCCTTTTTATAAATGATGACATTCTAGGTTTCAGATAAAGTTCTTTTTTCTGTGGTTCTAAAACCACTAAAATCATAATGTTGATAAATGGGCCTCTAAGGAGCACTTTTGTAACATTCTAAAGCCAATTTTAATAAAGATGAGACTTTTACAATCTAATTCTTGAAGATAACATATTTTGAGGGTTGCAGTGCTTTATGTTTGGCTACTCAAAAATGCAAGAGAATCATCCAGTGAGGCTTGCTCCTGATCTTTGTAAATCAGAGGGTCTCAAATGGGGCATCCAGTTTACTGTGGGGGAACATATCATACCATTTCCCCCATTGTAATGAATAGAGGTCCTCCAAAATAAGCTGCACTGATAAGATATATTGCACCATTAGCACCTGCTTCAATGTAATAATATTTCTCTGCTCCAAATAAAGATAATATGAACCCACACGGGGGCGTGGTTAACCGCCGAGCATGGCAGTCGCATAAGACCGGAGCTCCGCTACACAAACCCGGTGTCACGCCTGCTGTGGATTGGAATCATGGGCAAACATGGTAAAACTAAAGAATATGATGGTGAGGAATGCAGGAGCGTTAAAGCGAAAGACTCACAGCGCTTATTGAAACAGTTCTTCACATCGACAGACTCTGAACAGTGTCGTCAGGGATCCAAGATGGCGCCACGGCGTGCTAGAAGTCCCGCTGATGAGTCCGACAGCGAATCTGTAAGTTCTGAACAGATTACAATTGCGCATTTAAAATCCCTTCCTACTAAAACGGACTTAGCTGACATGATTACACAGTTTAAAAGCACGTTGAAGGAGGAAATAGCTGGCATAAAAACGGAGATGGCCTCTCTACACTCACGTGTTCTAGAAATTGAAACTAGAAATGACTGTGTGGAAACTACGGTGGAGGCCCTGACTGCTGCTAATACGCATTACACAAAAGTCATTGCCACGATGCAGAGGAGATTGGATGATTTGGACAATAGAGGGAGACGCAATAATCTCCGTCTCAGGGGAATCCCGGAACAGCCTGAAGGGGAAAACCTTATGGACATTGTGTCGCAACTATTTCGGCAAGTGCTAGACAAGCCAACTTCATTTGATATTGATTTGGAAAGAGCACACAGAGCACTCAAACCCAGGGGTACCCCCAAGGATAAACCCAGAGATGTTATCTGTTGTATTACCAGATTTGGTCTGAAGGAGGAAATTCTAGCTAAAGCTAGGAAATTGAGATCCGTTTCCTTCATGAACTCGGAGGTTATTATCCTACAGGACCTCTCCTGGTACACATTACAGCAACGCAGATCTATACAACCACTCCTTCTGAAGCTGAAAGACAAGGGGCTTCTATATCGCTGGACGTATCCCTTTGGTGTACAAGTATCCAAGGAAGGAAGAACGGCATCGCTCTCAAATCCTGATGACGTATCCCAATTTTGCAAAATATGTGGCATTGAGGAACCAGACCTGTCAGAATGGGAAAAACTTACATTGGCTCCTGCTATCCCGGAACTGCCCGATAAAGAAAGCTGGACTGACGTATCCACACCTAAAAGTAAGAAGAAAAAGAACAAAATGACACCAGAAAAGTGCCACAAACCGGACGGCTGACAAGAACAATGGACATTCTCTATTCTCATCCACCCTAACCAGGGTTATGGTATTTTTTTTCTCATGTCCTTATTTATTTTAATTTTTTTTTTTTTCTGAGAAGTTCCTTATTGTTCAGGTGACTGCTATGATATGTGAGTGATTCTACTCAACGTTGAAATTCTTTTACAGTTTTTGTAGCATATTATGGAGACCTGCTTTAGTCATAATCTAGTAGTTCACGTTAGGCCATACTTATACTTTTTATTGATTTGTACACCGGGTGTGGCGACAGCGAGCCCACACAGCCATGGTTATGGTGATTACCACCCCCCCAGGGGTTTCCGACAGACCTTTTCTGTCGATTCCTAGCCACTCATGTAGAGGGCTCCTATTACCCCAATACTATTTTGATTTGTTTACGTTAACTAAGTTTAATAGATGTTTATTTTTCGGTTCTACTACCATTGTACCAAGCAGTGCTGCAACGACTAATTTGGTTTTTGACTACTTTCAGACCATACTTTTTGCTAGATTGCGGAAATTTTTTGCACATGCTAAGTCTCATACTTACCTGATTAACAATGGCTGAAGTCAATGTAATATCCTTGAATATCAATGGGCTGAACATTCCTGAAAAAAGGAGTAAACTGTTTAGGGAAATGTATAAGCAAAAAGCACACATATTAATGTTACAAGAAACCCACCTTAGAGGACAAGATAATGTACTAGAGAAGTTTAGTAATTACTCTCAATGGTTTTTAAGCAACAATCCCGATACTAAAACTAAAGGTGTGGCGATAGGTATACATAAGCATATTACCTACCACAGTTCTGCTACTATTAAAGATGAGGAAGGTCGGTATGTATTTACTAAGGGCACTTTATTCAATACCAAATGCACATTAGGAAGTGTCTACCTTCCTAATACACACCAGGCTGATTATTTACTCAAATTGCTACGGACTTTAGAAGCCTTTGCTGAAGGCCTAATTTTGATAGGAGGTGACCTGAACATGGTCTTGAATCCTTTATTGGATAATTCAAAAGGCATCTCGCCATTACCGTTTGCTACTTTGAACAAGGTGAAGAGAACTCTCAGTCGTGCTAGACTAGTAGATACGTGGAGATGCTTTCATGAAAATGAAAAAGATTATACTTTTTTCTCTAATGCTAGACAAACTTATTCTAGGATAGACTATATTCTGATGTCACAACAGTATCTTGATTGGATTTCCTTCTCAAAAATACATAATATTATTTGGTCTGACCATGCCGCAGTACAATTAAAATTGCGGATACCCCACAAACCATGTACTCCTTGGAGGTGGAAATTGAATGAATCACTACTGGATGATATAGATTGTATTACGGAACTCCAAGATACTTTATCAACTTATAGAGAAGCCCTACAGACTGATCCAGCATCATTACATTCCAAATGGCAGGCATTAAAGTGCTTGGCAAGGGGAATTTTGATTAAACATGGGTCCAGGTTGAAAAAGGCTAGACAGGAGCAGACACAAAAATTGATGGATCAGATTTTACATTTGGAGGAGAAACACAAAATTACCCAATCTACTGATTTACTGCACCAACTGACATTGGCTAGATTAGAATTACATAAATTACTTAATGATCAAATCAAACATGTCCTATCTAGAGTTAGACAAAAATACTTTGAACATGGCAATAAAACGGGTAGACTATTGGCTAAAGCACTAAAAAGTAAACAAATTCAGGCCAACGTTAGACAGATTAGAGACTCGGCAGGGAATTTACAATGGACCCCCAACAAAATAGCAGAAACTTTCAAAGAGTATTATGAGCGCCTGTATAATCTCAACACACTCTCAGTAAAAGGGAAAGCTACCCTGAGAGAAGCGATTAAAATTTATTTGGATTCGAATGCACTCCCTCGCATACCCGACAAATATAGACAAACCCTTGCAGATCTTATTACGGGACCTGAGATACAGGACGCTATTAAAAAACTGAAACTAAACAAAGCACCTGGTCCAGACGGCTATACTGCTAAATTTTATAAATTATGTGAGTCAAATATTATACCGGTCTTACTCCCTTTTTTTAATGCTGTATCCAAGGAATCTCCATTGAACTCCGACTTTTTGTTAGCCCATATATCGCTTATTCCAAAACCGAATAAAGACCACACAGTTTGTGGAAATTATAGGCCAATTTCACTTTTAAATTTAGATCTCAAAATTTTTACTAAAATTTTAGCACAGCGATTGAAACCGATTCTACCACACTGCGTACACAGAGATCAAGTGGGTTTCGTACAAGGGAGAGAGGCGAAAGAAAATACAATTAGGGTAATTAATGGAATGATTTGGAACAGCATTAAGAAAACACCATCCTTATTGCTCTCTACAGATGCGGAGAAGGCGTTTGACCGAGTTGGTTGGGACTTTTTAGAACTAGCATTGGAGACACTGGAATTGCCTAAATTATTTATAGACAAAATTATGTCTCTTTACACTATACCCTCAGCACAGGTTAGGGTTAATGGAATTTTGTCAGCACCCTTCAATATCCGCAATGGTACCCGCCAAGGCTGCCCACTGTCCCCATTGCTTTATGTGATCTGTATGGAGTACTTATTAGTGGCACTACGAAAAAATGTAGATATCTCGGGTTTGCAATCTCCTCTTCAGCATCATAAAGCAGCGGTTTTTGCTGATGACTTGTTGTTATTGGTTTCTAATCCAGTTGTTTCCTTACCTAATATTTTAAAGGAGCTTCATTTATATGGGAGGTTATCAAATTACAAAATCAATATGGGGAAATCGGAAGCTTTATCGATAAATCTCACCCCAGCCCTTCAAAAACAACTTCGAGATTCCTTTCCGTTCAAATGGCAAGACAAAATGATTAAATATCTAGGAGTATATATTTCAGCGGACCCTAAAGATCTTTTTGACTTGAATTATGTACCACTTCTCAAAGAAACTAAACTTACTCTTATGCGATGGGGGAAGAAAAATCTTACTTGGAAGGGCAGAATTAATAGTATTAAAATGAGTGTTCTACCCAAATTTATCTATTTGTTTTCAACTCTTCCTATTGCAGTTTCTAAAACATTTTTTAAAGATTTGAATAGTATGATATTTTCTTATATTTGGCAATCCAATAGGGGGAGACTGAACAGGAAAACCCTCTACCAACCTAAACGGAAGGGAGGTCTTGCTGTTCCAGATTTTGAATCCTACTATCAGGCAGTGATCCTCTCTCTAATATTGGAATATACTAAAACAGATTCGCCGATTCAATGGCGTACCATAGACAATATATGGACAGGTCGTACCTTGGCTAGCCTACCATGGATAAATAAGGATCACATAGTTCCA
Source organism: Xenopus laevis (assembly GCF_017654675.1). NCBI lineage: Eukaryota > Metazoa > Chordata > Amphibia > Anura > Pipidae > Xenopus > Xenopus laevis. The sequence goes on along the minus strand of NC_054386.1, from coordinate 53,865,198 downwards.
GCGGCAAAGACGCAAGTTTTTCTTAATAACAGTTTAACAGTTTGGCATAGGCTTAATAGTAAGTACCAGCTAGCACCCTACCCTTCCCCTCTGATGCCTTTATCTAATAATGTGGAGTTTCCGCCTGGTTGTTTGGATGCAGGCTATGATACTGCTTTTGGCATGTCTAACCCTCTGGTTAAACATCTCATGTGCCTCCTAGGTCCAGGTGAAGGAATAAAAGATAACTGGCACAAGAGAGATGATTGGAGATGTTACCAAGTAAAACATTTTCTACAATCGCTTCAATCTAAAGGGTCTTTAATTAGGCCTTTAACTGATTTTGAGCAATTATGCATAATTTCAACCCCCCTGAAACATGGGCTATCATTATTGTATCGATTGATTCTTAATAGGAAATACCCAGGTTACCCTGTTTTTACCAAAAAATGGGAGGAAGACCTTCATATTACACTGACTGATGGTGAATGGGATAGAATTATTTTGAATGTCAATAAATGCTCCATTAGTAATAGACTGCAAGAATCCTCTTATAAACTATTATCCAGATGGTATAGGACACCAGTAGCTCTTAAAAAAATGGGCTTGATAGACAATGATTTATGCTGGAGGTGTAAGGTAGAACCTGGTACACTGGAACACTTATGGTTCAAATGTTCTTTACTACATTCATACTGGCATACTGTATTTGCGGTTAGTTCTAGCATTATTGGGGAACCGGTTAACTGGGATGCTCCAGCTATCCTACTTTTTCACAATTTTGAACCTGTGAACTCTTCCAAACGAGATTTATTGAGACAATTATTAATAGCAGCCAAATCTCAAATACCCTTGTTATGGCGGACTACCACTCTTCCTTGTAAAGATAAATGGTTCCAAATAGTTAATGATATCTGTCTCATGGAGGAGTTGACAGCTTCTTTGAACAATAAATATAATAATTATATGGCCATTTGGCTTCCTTGGAGGGAGTATATTGCGCAAATTGACTAACAAGCAATAGGCTGCCAGGAGGGATATGTCTTTTCAGTTACTTTCATTTGTTTTACAAATGTCCCAATCTACGGTATTATAACTTCCCTGTATGGATATGGCTGGATCCTACACCTATTTATGGGGGAAACAACAAAAGTTGATCTTGCTTGTTTATATGGTTCTGAAAGTGATGTCGATAAAGCAGCATTGAGGGAATGTTTGGTGAAAAATCTAGTCAAATACGTACTATCAATGGTTAGTAATTTTTTTTTTATGATTTGTTGTTATTTGTGATGTATACGAGAACACTATCTGTACACTACTTGACCGTATTTCTTGATTAATGTACTCTGTATGCTTCAAGCATGTTATTTTCTATATTTGTTCAATAAACTAACTTTGATTACAAAAAAAAATATGAACCCACACTGTTTCTTGCACCTGGCTGAGTTTATTTATTTTTTGTGTCCTTTCCTGGGTAATTGTAATTTTCAAAGGGAAATACACAGTTATTAAAATGAGTGCTGTCTTAATAAACTCCAAAGTGTATTTGTGTTTTAAAACCTTAAAAAATATATAAACATGTAAGAAATGCCATTCAATTAATAATCGATTTTAGCAAATCATCTGCACGATATTAAGAGATATTTAGTAATATATTTTGGTTACAGGCAAACTAGCATTATTTGATCATACTTGAGGAAAATCAGATCAGGAGAGACATTTAGAAAGATGCAATTAGTGATGCAATTAGTGTTTTTTTATCACAGCATTTCTGTTTATAAAGTAATTTTTATAAAGTAAAATTGATAAAAAAAATTGATAAAGTAATGTTTACAAAGTAATTTCACCTTTAAATGTCCATGCATTGTATTTAATGTAAGGGCTCATTTTACCCAGAACTTTTTATCTATTTAGGGCCACAAAGGCCTTGACCCAGGGCACCACAAATTAAGCGCATGCTGCCCAGTGGCACATACTGTACATACTTGCCTACATCCACAGCACTAGAGACTAGTAGAACAGGCAATTTTACCTGTTATTTAAATCTATGCATGCCCTGTCCCCCTGTGCTCAGGATAAAGGAACATAGGATGCGCGTGGTAGGGGCGGGATAGGGGTGACAGCCACCAGACGCCCCCAGAAGATGATGAGATCATGATTCATGATCTGGATCATGCATGCACTATAAAGCACTGACAATGAGGCACAAGTAGAACTATCAAGTGTGTGATGTGTGAACTTGTACAACACAACATGAAAGCCTAGGAATGCATTGAGGAATGCACTCTTTACACAATGAGAATTGCAACTCTTTGTCCTCAATTCCACTTAGTATTTTGAGACCATTGAGCCCAGTATTTTGTACTTTGGCCTATTTCAGTAAATGAACCTGTTTGTTGTTTATGGGGTTTGATAAAAGGCTGTGCAAGGCCTGAAACATTGTTTTTTGCAAGAGAGCTGAGCTAGGGTACCAATAAACGCTTTTTAATAATATTCCATGAATGGTGCTATGAATCTGCTTTTCGAGTATCCAAATGGGTTGTAGTGGACAACTTTGCACAAGCACCTATTACTTTCTTTTGTTTGTGGGGTTGCCACCTTTCATAACCCTATTTTGGGATTGGGGATTGGGGCAGATCGAATGTGAAATGGGGATTAAGAGCAAAGTATTTTGGCAACTCAGCTTCTGATAAATTTGTCATTTCTCCAGACCTACCTTTAGAATTATCATCTAGGCTGGGAAAATACTTTCTGGGTGGCAATCTAGGTTTTATGCATTTTTGTATTGTTATTAAAAATTGTTGCATTCATACATCACCTCCTATTCTGTGCACCTGTACTTAATCATACTGTAACAAAATGTCAACACTCATAAATATATAAATATAAATATGCAATGAAGTTGCTTGATTCACTCAGAACCACCAGTGCTATTTCCTATTAATGGGCAAACTTTGCTGTAAAGTGACCTTTGGAAAAAAAAAATAAACATTTTGTTGGCTTTAGTCAAAAAGCCAAAGAGCTTGTATGTTTTTACACACACTATACAATTACAAATTTGCCATTTATTCTTTAACACTGTAAGCAAAAAGATTTTCTTTTTTTATGAAAAAAAGTATATGTTAAGAGAACAGCTCAAATGTCTTTCTAAGAGCACTGTCACTATAAGTATGGGATTAATCACAGGAGCTGAAACACATCTTAATAGACAGACGGGGAAATTAACAAACTTTGCAACCGTATAGGTGATTACTCTTTTTGCCTTTAACTGAACCTAAATTAAGGCAAAAAGGTTTGAAGATTTTAGACTTTAGAGAAAAAATTTTTTTTTGTGTGCACAGTACTTTTTTTTATTATATTATGGGATAACTTATTTGTAAACCCATTACTCAGAAAGCTCCAAATTACAAGAAGGCTGTCTCCCATAGAGTCATATTTAACCCAATATTTTTTTAAATGATTTCCTTTCCCCCTGTAATAATAAAACAGTAGTTTGTACTTGAGGGTAACTAAGCTGCATGAATCCATCTTGGTGACAAAGCAATAAGTGGTTTTTAAAACCACAAAACTTTATTTCTCCAAAACCACAAATGCCATGGAAGTTATTAAAAAATCCTAATACAAAAAGTAAGAATGAAAATAGGTGCAGAAAAAAATCCAAAAAACACAATTTATTAGTGAGAGAACAAAAAATTTGTACCACAATTTACATTTTGATCTCTGAAAGCCTCTAAAACCACAAATAAAAAGAATGACCTTTGCAAGTAAAGAAAGGGAACATCCATGGACTTCTACATGACCTCAAAAGTAGTGATGGGCGAATTTATTTGCCAGGCGCGAATTTGTGGTGAAATGTCTCGTTTTGCCGAGGGTGAATCAATTTGCAAATTTGCCACAAAAATTTGCTAGCGTCAGAAAAGCCAGCGACAAATAAACACATGTCCATTGACTTTAATGTGTGTCAGTTGTCGCCAGCGTCGAAATTGTCGCCTGCGTCAATTTTTCACACTGGCGAATCGCGTTTCGTGAATTTTTCACTCGTTTCGTGAATTTCGCTGGAAACGGGACAAATTCGCCCATCACTGCTCCACAGGAGATTTTATGGTTTTTAGACTTGATACTGTACTATACAGAAATGTGTTCATTTGAGTTCAAAAGTACAATTTGAAAAAACAAACGTTCTACAAAATTTCATAAATCAGACCCATATAGGCCTTTTTGTGACGATTCAGGGTTTTTCCCCATTACCAAAAAAAGCATGATATATGCTTTTTTTGGCATATATCATATACATAAAAGCAAGCTTGCCCATGTGGCCCTCAACATATGGTTAGTATCCCAAGCAGCATCTAGAGTATCTAGTAGCCAATTACCAAATCAATCTAGTCTCTCTGCTTACATTAATATCAAACACATAAGTGCAGATTTATCAAGGGTCGAATTTCGAAGTTGAAAATACTTCAAAATTCGACCATCGAATTGAATTACTTCGACTTCAAATATTGAAGTCTACATTTTTTTTCATGAAATTTGGCCATTTGCGGTCGAAGTAAAATCGTTTTGAAGGATTTCAGCGATTGATCAAACGATTTTTCTTCGACTTCAAAAAACTTAGAAAACTGCTCTAGAAGGTTCCCATAGGCTAACATAGCACTTCACCAGAATTAATTTGGCGAAGTATTGAATTCAAAGTTTTTTAAAGAGACAGTACTTCGATTATCGAATGGTCGAATGTTCAAACTATTTTACTTTGAATCGAATTTGAAGTCGTAGTATCCTATTCGATGGTCGAAGTATCCAAAAAATTACTTAGAATTTCGATTTTTTTTTGCTTTGAAAATTCCCTCAAATTCACTTCCACCCTTGATAAATCTGCTCCATATTGAAAAAATGAAAAGGACCATAGTTAGTTTTTAAGTTTAGCATCTTTGAACTTTGTAATGGGGATGCTTATAAGGATTCCTGTCTATGTGCAGTCCAGGGAAATTGTAGCATATTATAAACACAGGAATCAATCGCTGGAAGATCAGAAAACTCAGAAATATGGCAATGCCATTTCACATAAGGGGCTATTTTATTTGCCCATAATTGCAAATTGCACCCAATGCATCAAAATTACAGCAATTGGATAGCAAATTGGGATTTTAAACTTCCTGTGCTCTGTGTTAAATTAATATTTGCATGGGGTTCTTTTGCTTCAAATCTTATGTGACCATTGATGCAAACCATTGTAGGAACACTGGTACTACACACACTTGGGAGTTCCACAGCAGCTATAGGTATACTTACATACAACAGTTCAGGCAGGAGCGTGAATAGCATCAAGGAGGTAGGTACAACAGAGGCTGTTTAAACTGAAACAAAGTTAATGCTGCCTGTTTCAACCGACTGCATTCTAAGCAAACATTAAAGGTATGTCATTCTCAAGAGTGTAAACTGCCATCTGCACTGTGTATGTCTGAACGTAAAATAGTTCTGTAAAATAGCATGTGCTGGCAAACAAAAAAAAAAGAACATTATCATTAGAATATTTAATAATAGACACAAAACATCCACCAAGACTTCTTCTGTATGCAAAATGCAAATGGGAAAAGTGTCTTCTGCTTCATAGATCTACCTTTGTAGGAAATATGTTACAGATATGGGAGCTGTTATTCAGAATGCTCAGGACCTGGAATTTTCCAGTTAAGGGATCTTTCTTTAATGTGGATCTTCATACCTAGGGGGTTATATAATAAAGTCAGTTTTTTTATGGTTGGATTTTTGTAGAATTTTCGAGATTGATTAGATCCTGATGATGTTAAAGTCAGAATAAAAAAGTACTCCAACTCAGACCTGCCAAGTTCATGTAGAAGTAAATGGCAGCTGTCCTTCTGACATTTTAAAGATATCGTAATCTGCATTGGGTTTCATTCAATAATCTGAAGATTTTGTCGTTTCTGGCATCAAATCCAAAAAAGTCACAGGTTTTGTGCATCAAATCTGAAAAAGTCCCAGTTTTGGGCAACAAATCCGAAAAAATTCCTTTTCCTGCACAAGAAACTTTATTGAAAATGTATTGATTAATATGGTGTAAAATCCTGTCTGCTTCCAATAAGGATTAATTATATCTTAACTGGACTCAAGTACAAGGTAGGACCTTGCCAGAGTACTGCACAGGTAAGTTTAGAAGAAGGAGAAAGGAGGTTCTCTCCTGTGACAGCATGGTGGATTGATACAGACCCTACTACTGCTTGCGCTTCTACAGCTGCTGAATTTATCCATGCTGGTGGCAGAGCAAAGTAGATTCTTGTTAAATTTTGGCTTTAGAATATTGCCTCAGGTTAGGCTGGCAAGGTCCTATTTATTTGATACAATGTGACTATATGCTGTGCCCATTTTACCCCTCATTGCAAAAAAAATCTTTGGATGGGCCTGGTGCACAGCAATCCCTACCAGCCCCCTGCCCATCCAATCCCCACCCCTCAACCACTTCCGCTGCCTCACTTTCTCACCTGCCTGCTTCCTACCTCACTCCCTTGCTAGAGTCCCCGGTAGGAGAGTAGTGTATAGAAAGGGAATTTTTAAGACTATAGAGGAAGCAAATACCTACCGCCTCCCCCCCCCATAGCCTCATAGTTTGCTTTCGCTTTAGTTATGCCACTGCTAACAAATAGCTAGATGAATGTTAGTTTGTCAGATATTCAGCAGGTATTGAGAATGCATATAACAACTCTCAAAGTTTAGTCTTGATAGTTGTGCACTAAATATGGGCATATGGAAAATGATTAACATTGCACTGGTGCTCCACTTAGTTATTCTGCAACCATTAGTACTAGTGATGGGCGGCATCAAAAACGAAACGCCATTGGCATTTTGCAGATGCATGAAAAAAGTCAATATCTTTTTAAATCATAATATTTCTATGCAGATTTGAATAGATTAATAATAGAAAAACCAATGAAGAAGAAAGATATGGGCAATATGCATCATGCAACAGGGAAAAGCAAATACTCACTGACCTGACAAATAAGAAAATCAACAGATCCCACAGTTTTAGAGGAAATATTCTGCTGATTTAAGTAAAATTATAGCAGCGTGAGCAAAAATAAAACTAACAGCAAAACACGGATTTAGAAATACACTATGATACTTTGTAGGTGGTTTTATAAAATAACAAGTCAGGTGTGTATTCTGTAGCCAGCATGTTTATGTTTCATGAAATAAAATGAAATGATGTATAGTTGTGACATATATGTAAACAGTAAACATTCCCCTTAACTACTTGCAAGAGATTCAAAAATTCTTGGTATAGGAACAGATACTCCAATGCAAGAAATTTTGAGACTATACACTTTAAGAAGGACATAAAGTTGGGGACAAGATACTAAAATTTCTCTGGTGCAAGCTGAGCCCTCATACTAAGAAAACATTGAAGTAATACTTGCAAGGGATCATTTATGCTTATTTTAACACGTGCACTTCATATGTAGTTTTGAAAACCATCTAGACCATCTTAAAGTGATTCTGTCATGATTCTTTTGGAGTCTTTTTATTTCTAAATAGCATTACATTACAAATAATTTACTCTGCCATATCAAATTTTATTCATGACCTAGCAATGCAGGTGCCAGAGAACTGTTATCCGGTTACTTTCCTGTTAGGCTTCTAAGGGGAAAGGGAAGGGGGTGATATCACTCCAAATTGCAGTGCAGCAGTACAGAGTGACTGAAGTTTATCAAAGTACAAGTCAAATGACTGAGGGCACCTGGGAAACGAACAATATATCTAGCCACATGTCAGATTTCAAAATCAAATATAAAAAATCTGTTTGTTTGAAAAACTGATTTCAGTGTAGGTTTCTGCTGAAGCAGCGTTATTAACTGTTGCATTTTGAAAAAAGAAAAATGTTTTCCCATGATAGAATCCCTTTAATGTGTTGCCATCTCTTTCTTGTCTTCCCTGTGCGTACATGTAATAGCATCCGAAAAGAATGAAAATCAGCATGACATTATTCCACAAGATGATGAAGTGCTCTACCTCTGTGTATTTTCCCATAGGAATCAGGTGCTCAGCAGTAAATTACCCAACCTGCCACGGGTTAGGAAAATCACATACAAAGTCCACAGCATTCAGCACAGCCTTGATAAAGAGTCATGTGAGGGCCGAAATGTTGCCTTTGTCTACTTGAACTGGAGCCAATAAATATCACAAAGCATAACAATCTATAAAACCTATAACCTGAATTGATTAAAAATGGTCGAATAAGATCATCACAGCACCCATTGGGGTATATTTTTAAACTCTTTTTTATCAAATGGTGAACTTTCACTATAACCCTTTGATAAATACACCTTTAAAAATCCCATAGAAATGAATGGAGAATGGCAGTATTTCACTCAGCAGACTGTGGAGATCTCTAACTTCAATCTTTGATAAACATAATAAAAACTATTTTTACTTGGTAAATTTTTGTGTTTAGAAGTTTTCATGATTTTTACACTTAATAAATCTTGATTTAATTTGTGGAAAAAATAGAAACTCAATTGTTAGTAATTGCTAGTAATTGCTAGTGTTAGTTTTTCCCCCCATTGTGCCTTATATATACCATCCTACTCCATAGTGCTGGGATTTATTGGTTTCACTTGTGAAAAGCACCTAATAGAATATTTACAGGGGGAAAACCTTCTGTTTGTGTCCATGTATGTGTTCCATTATACTGTAAACAATTCAAAAAGTATCTCTCTCTCAGCTATGGCCTGAGCTCATACTCATGTTGACAAAGACTTTAGACAGGGTATTAATCAGCATTTAAGACAAAAGCAGCTTACTGTTCAGGTTTCATGTGATTTTTGTACAAGTATTATGATCATCAGGGGCTGATTTCTAACTTGTAAGGTTTTGGGTTCCATTAATTTACATCTACACTAAACCTTAAAGTAATAGGCAATGGGGAGAACCCTGTAACCCTGTATAACCCTACTGGTACTCCCTCTTTCAAATTCACACAAGAAGTCACAGCTTGTAGCTTTCCTGTCACAGCCAGACAAATAACTTGCCCAATCGATGAAAGCACTAGCGTCAGAGCAGAACACTGAAAGAAAAATATAAACTACAAAATTACTATTCTTTTTTTTTTACATTATTTTGTTCACATGCACAAATGCAACATATATTTTTTGTTGTTTGTGTTGTCACTGTGAGCATTGTGTACAGCGCTATTCCAGTTGATCACTGACTTCGGCATGTGGGTTTATGAAGCACAATAAAAAGGATTAAATATTTACATGCTCTTATTTTAATTCACCATTGGGGATTGGATTACTTTTCTGGCCATCTATTGTGCTTTTGCCATGTTGTCAAACTTCCAGAGTAACATGCTGAATAGAACATGCACTTCAGCTTCAAAGTGTTCCTACTCTCATTTCAGTCTTGCTGACATTCTCTCTAGAATTGACAGAACATTCTTTCAATCACTTGACAGCTATTTGAAGACGACACTGTCAAACTAGGATTTGGTGCTCACATAAAAATGCTGCAGCCTTGAGATTAATTGGAACAACTGCCTGTTGGGAACAGATTTTTTTGGACAGAAATTCTCTGTTTATTTCACCTCAGTAGATGAACAGGGTCAATGTATCTCACAGGAATAGTCTGAATGCCAGTTAGGGACAGAATTTAGATGAATGACTATTCAAATTATATACAAGTAGTTACAACCATTTTGGCTATGATTACTGTATATGTAAGAGCTTTTTAAAATATAGTGGCATAATAAAATCTAGTCCGATCTCTAAACAACTGAATATGGCGACCCATTCTAAAAAAAAAACCCTGTACACTGCGGGCTTCGAAAAGCTTGAGACTGAAGTTTGCCCTCCATATAACCAGGACGCAGATCTTGTTTGAAGGTAGCATGAAGCCTGGATCTTAAGGTCTATATTCAGACATGGCTTCATATAGGGGTAAATTCATTAAAGGGCGAATTTTCACCAGCTATTGCTAGCTTGCACTTAGGTTTATTTGAATAAGGCGGGTAACTAAAAGTCATATGGATGTCTTTAATAGTAATGTTGGTGCAAATGCTTAAAGTGGCAACTTTTTCAAAACATGTTCAATGAGCCATAATATATGCAGAAGAGATCCTCTAATGTTCTAAACATGAGCCTACCCTTAAACAAATGTGGCATGCCCCTCAAAAATTGTTCACAGATAAATCTTTATTAGTTCGGACTTTTGAAGGCAATCCCGCTTTATAAAAACAAAAGTCGCCAGCATTTTTTACAATTTTAATGCATTTCCGGCATACAGGATATAAGATAGAGGAAGATGTAGCTTTGTTTTATCAGTTCACTTGGTCTGAGGTGGTGAAGTAAACTCTGGTGAAAGAGGTAACGTTCAGTTAAGTTCACATCTTAGTAAATTTACGGTGTAATAACCGTTGACCAGAGCAAAAAGTCACCTGGAAATAGGGTGCAAACGAACATTAGCAACAGTCTCGTTCGCTAGTGAATTGTCCTCTACGCCTGTTAGTGAATTGGCAATGACCCTGTGGATGAGATCTCTGGTGAAATGTTGCTAGCAACGCCATTTAGTGAATCTGTCCCTTAGAGGGAGCCAATGTACACTGACAAGCCACTTCGTCTTCAAATGTAATTACTGTATTGTACATGCCACTGGATGAAATATCTGCCTCATTGGAAGGTTTAATGTGACTGGCATGTAAAATTAATAGATACAACTTAAACTATAAAAGTGTTACAAATCACAGCATTTACGTGAATACGTTTGCAGTTTCTCCTTAAAAAGTCTCTCTGATGAAGTGTCAGGTTTACTGACACGAAACGCGTTAGATGTGAATCCCCATCCTCAGCTATGTTAAAGCGCTCAATAAAGCCATTTATTTGATACTAACAAGCCAGACTCCGATAATGCTTTGAACAGCGCTATACAGCGATGACAGAGAGTGTGTGAGTTTCTCCTTAAAAAGTTCCCTGGATAATGATTGTCACTTATTGAATCAGCAAATTGTTAACAATAAATGGCTCGATGTGCTTAGATGCACAGCATTAATTTAAGTGTTTTTTTAGTATTAATCGTTCTAATTATTTACAAATATTCTGTGAAGCTCAGAATGTAAAATCATCTGACTCTTGGAATTTGTTGCAGATAACACCTAATCCCAATTGATGAACCAATGCAGTTATTGCCTGGAGAAGAGCAAAATACTATCAGTGCTGATCCAGAATCTTTTAATTGGTTATCTTTCTTTTTAAAAGTCTCTTATTAATGCCCCATTCTGATTTCCAAACTGGTGCAAAGTGGCTAAAGTTATTAAAGAGATACTTACATCAGAAAATAACCTTTTTTTATATGTCATAACATTGTTTTTGAATGCTATTTATAATTTTGCCATAAATGTATTTGTGTGATGCTTTTACATTACCTTTCTTATCACCATGTTCCTCTATGAGGGGGCTGCCATATTTGTGCAGCAGTAGTCCATTAGCATTAGAAACTCTCTGACAGGCTGAGAAGAGACAGTCAGGTTGGCAAAACAGTCAGGTTTAGGAACTTCAAGTGACAATTACTTACAAAAACAGAACTATCAGCAAAAAAAACGATCAACATGACCCATAGGCAACTTTTAATGTAAATTAATATTTTGAAAAGAATATTTTTAGTGTCTGTATCACTTTAATAGAGATGAAGCAAATCCAGGATTCCATTTGGGATTTGGCCAAAGTACTTTTTGCAGGATTCAAATCCCAAATTCTATGCTATTTAAAAGCTCAGGAAAACAGTTTGTTTATAGTTGATGCTATTTTTTATATATTTCTCAAATGTGTATGGTTTTGTTTTGCATTTTGTTGAGGATTTGACCTTTGACCAAATAAAAAAATATTGTAGCAACCCGGCAGTAGCTGAAATTCCAAGTTCTTTGCCTTACTTTGTTCCACACTTTTGGGCTTAGGTTCCTCTTTGTGGTCCAACACAGTCATGTTTGTACACTTCATCAAAATGTTAATTTCTGTTTACAAGTTGTGCTCCATAGCTGCAACAGATTTTTTATGGCGGCCCTATATGTCAGTGCAGGACAACTGGGGAATAAGTTGATTCTGGAGGCAGAACATATTGAAAGAAAAATTCTCCAATCTCCTTTCTCTTTGTGTCTCCACTTCCTCCACTAGGGTAGTACACAATGCACAGCATTCATAATTCAGTATTTACTTTCTAAGAGAGCTTAGTTCAGTTTTAGACCAGCCTCTGTTTCTCTGAATTGCTTTCATCTGGTATGGTACCTATGGACTGAAGGAAAACTGATGTTATTCCAATATTTAAAAAAGGGATTACTCAGCCTGGTAATTATTGGCTAGTAAATTTTACATCTCTGGTGGGCACATTTTTTGATGGCTTGTTAAGGGATCACATTCAAAATTATGTCCTAATGAATGGCATTAAGTATAGGAGAAACAAAAATCACTGGCACACAAGGTTAATGCTGGCAGCGTGAGCCCTTGCTAAATTTTATTGCAGTGTACAACTTTTCGGGGTAAACCCCTTTGTCAAGCATATAGGATATTAGTGCACGTAACAATTTAAAGCTTAACCAAATAACATAACATAATGAGAGGGCATGACAGCAGGTGCATAGCAGGGTAAATTACAAAATAACGAATAAAGAACCAATAAAGGCCAATAAAAGTCCACATATGTAAAGTCCATAATCCATATAAAAGGGAAAACAGAAAAAATTATATGATTTGAGGTGAAAAACAACATGTCCTTTGGGGTGAAAAATATCAGTATCAACATAAATCGAAGAAGCATCAGGGTATTAGAACAAGTAGCATTACATCTGGTAAAACAGTAGCAAAAAAGTAGCATTTCGATTAGTAACAATACAAGTTACAACTAACAGAAATTAGATACAACAGAGGAATCATTTAAATCAGTAAAGTTTCTATCTATCTGGGATGGAAATCTATCCCTGAAGCAATTCTGGCAATCTACTTATCTAAAAGGAAAGCAATTATGTATTAGTAAATTTAAAAAAAAAAAAAAAACAACAACAACAACAAGCCATACAGAATTCTTCATTTAACCCTTTCGGGTAACGAGATTGAAGGAGCCAAATCCAATAACATTCTCTCTACAATAAAGTTTTCTTTTTTATCAATGCCTGGTTTAAAGGAAACTTTCTCTAGTATCTGCCATCTAAGTTGGGATAGCTGGTTTTCATGGTTAAAAAAGTGTTTTTCTAATATAGACTCAACCTTTGGTGTATCTGTTTTTTCGTCCATTTTTTTTTTAAAACGTGACTGTGGGGCCGGAGGTAAAGGATGGTAGGTCCAAATGGTAGATTTATGCTCATTAAGCCTTAGTTTCATGGCCCTACTTGTATGATCAATGTACACCAAACCACACGGACATTTGATACAGTACACAACATCCTTTGTGTCACTTGTAAAGAAACCTTGTAGCTCATATTTGGTACCATAAGGAGGGTGGCTTACAAATTTACTTGGGATAACTACAGTGACCACAATTCCTGCAAGGATAAGTGCCAGTACTTATGCCAGGTTGACTTTTGTTTAATAAGCTCCCCTATATTACGCCCCCTTCTGTAGGAAAATAGGGGTGATGCCTTAAACATATGCCCATGTGTTTAGGGTCTGTACTTAAGATTTTCCAGTGTTTTAAAATGACACTCCGATGCATCTTCGCGTTTGTATCAAACAATGTTATAAAAGGGATTTTCTGGGGTTTAACAGATTTGTTTTGTAGTATTTTTAGTTAGAGCATCTTCCCTAGGGACCAATTCTACCTCCCTGTGTAGTAAGCAGTGTTGATTGGTTATACACTCTCTCCACAAATTTATCAACCACCTTTCGATAAATTTGGATTTGGAATTGCAGAGCTCAGGTGTAGAGGTGAATGTGATCCTTTTGACCCGTATTAATTGACTCCCTTAAAAAGGCCTGGTGGGAGATTATTCCTATCTGTTGGTTTGCTATATATAGATGCAACCAGTGTAGACCCTGCAACCTAAATTTCTTTTAGCCTATACATGGTTCCCAACCATATGAAAAAGGTGTCATCCATATTTCTCATATACTCATGTATATATTGATTATAGTCACAGTTAGAAAAAAAAATATTTTTTTTTCAAAGTGGTCCATATAAATATTAGCATACACAGGTACCATATTAGCACCCATGGTGCAACCCTGTCATTGGACAAAATATTAATCTTTAAAAACAAAATAATTTTTAGTTAGGACCATCTCCAATAATTGGCAGATAAAAGTAACCTTGTAGGCAGGGAGATCAGATTCGGATAAATAGCTGTATTCACATTCAATACCTTTGTTGTGTGGTATAGAGGTAAAAAGATCCTTGACATCTAAGGAGCATAAAAGGAAATTTTCCAAAGGTAATGTTACACGATTCAGTCTGGTTAAAAATTCAGTGATGTCAGTTAGACAGAGTTTTAAGGAAGGAACACTCTCCTGCAAATAAATGCCAATATAGATGGCAGAGAGTTGCCATATGGACCCAACATTAGAAACAATTGGACTACCCGGGGGCTTGTCCAAGCTCTTCTGTACCTTAGGTAAAAATTTCCTCTGAAAGAACCCCCACCATTACAGCAACATTAAGAAAAATATTTAAAGGTATACTGTCATGTGAAAAAATGTTTTTATTTTAAAACACATCAGTAAATAATGCTGCTCCAGCAGAATTCTGCACTGAAATCAATTTTTCAAAAGAGCAAACAGATTTTTTTACATTTAATTTTGAAATCTGACATGAGGCTAGACATATTGTCAGTTTCACAGCTGCCCCAGTCATGTGACTTTGCTCTAATAAACCTCAGTCACTCTTTACTGCAAGTTGGAGTGATATCATCCCCCTCCCTCCCCCCCCCCCCCGTAGCCTAAGAAACAGAACAATGTGAAGGTAACCAAAGCTAACACACGATAACAGCTGCCTGGTAGATCTAAGAACAGCACTCAATAGTTTAATCCAGGTCCCACTGAGACACATTCAGTTACATTTGTCAGCCTTGGTAATGAAGATATCTGTATTTTTCTGCAATGATCTCAGTACGTTTTGTTCAGCCTGAGATATATTAGTTTGTATAATGCCATTATGGTTATTTTTAGTTTTCCCATTTATTTATTTATTAATATTGAAAATTACCATTGCCTAAAAGGTGTTGATGGCAGGAAAAACAACCCCCGGTGAACAAAAGTACTATTTGTATCAAGCTTACAATTTATAAACTTAGTAAAACTATCCTTCTATTCAAAGTCTTTATCAGAAAAATGTACTTTCAATTTTAGCGATCTAATACATTTAAACATGTCAACAGCAAAAGAGAATGGTGCCTCAGTATATGTGGGTACGAAGTTTAGACCCTTTTTAAGCACAGACAGTCTGTTAGTCCCCAGTTGATAAAAAGATAAATTAATGACAGTATTTACCTGTGGTTCATTCATACCACTCAGGGTTTCATGGAGGACTTTCCTTCTGCGGCCTCTCCTTGTCTGGCATTTCTTTTTCTGTTATCCACCAATAAAAAAGGACCAGCAGAGCTTTATGAGGAGGCGGTGGAGTCAGATCGGAATCTGAGAAGCATGTAGCTGATCTCCGTGAAGACCGGATGGAGTGCTAACATTACTGGTCTCATAGTCTTGCGTGTCCCTTTTGAACTTGTGGAGCTTGAGTTGGAAAATTTCCTGCTGTCATTTTTCCATTTTCCTGTCTAGATGTTGAATTGTATTGGTACCTATCATGGAACATGTGCCCAGTATTCTTCCTCGCCGAATGGATCTGCTGTTTTAACTCCTTCTGCCCATTCTGCAGTTGTTGGATAGTAAGTGTAATTAGGTCCAGGCTGCAGTGGTTCAGGATACCGCTCCATTTTGTGAGAAAGTCCTGATCTCCACAAAAAAGGGCTGGCTTCAGAGTGGTCCGTATTCCACATGGAATTCTCTGAGCCCTTGCATACTCTACAAGCGATGCAGAGTGAAGTGCCCATGCTGTGTCTCGCCATCTGAGCTGTTCCAGTTTCCGAAGGTGGTCTGGCTCAGTAGGTGAGGGTACTTGCAGCAGACTCTGGGAGGCTTGTAAAATTATTATTTCTTTTTAGCTTCTGTAAAGCTGTATGTGTCAGCCTTACGATCCGTTGTAGCCGCAATGTGAATGACATCCCGGAGACTCTATAGATGGGGTGCTGAGTGCAAATGCTGAAGTATACCTTGCGGTGAAATTCCAAAATACACTCTCACATCGTGGCACTCCGAGTAATACAAATCTTGATAAAGGATAGGTCACGTCAGACAAATATTTGATGATATAAGTAAGATGCTGGACAGTGGGGGAACAGTAGATGTGATCTATTTGGATTTTGTCAAAGCATTTTATACAGTGCCCCACAAACAACTGCTTTCTAAACTAAGGTCTGTTGGGCTGAATGAAGTCGTTTGCACATGGATAGGAAACTGGCGCTTGCAGAATAAATGTGCCCATCACTAATCAGGAGGTATAGTTTTCCTTTAATTCCATCCAAGATGCAGCATCCTTGCAACAGGATTTTGACAAACTGAGCAGCTAAGTGGCAAATGAGATTTAATGTTGATAAATGTAAAGTCTTGCACCTAGGATGTAAAAATATCCAAGCCACTTATACCCAAAATGGGACTGCACTAGGTATATCCATATTGGAAAAGGACTGTTACGCTCTGTAGGTATAGGAGCCCAAGGACTGTTTGAATTAGGGCCCCGGAACTTTATGCTGCAGAACAGGGGGGATCCTCAACACGCCAAGGTAATCTGAGTCAGGGTACAAAAAAGGATCAGGAGAAAAGTTGTGGACAGGCGGAGGGTCAAACGGTAGATGGCAAGGTACAGAGGTCAGAAGACAGGCAAAAAAAGGTCAATATCCAGAAGATCCAATAGATATAAGGCTTTAGCTGAAGTCAGGAAACCGAGAACCAGCTTGGGCACATGCCAAAAGCTAATTTTATTTTGAACTTGGCACTAATACATGACTTCAGCGCGTCTGTAGACCGTTAATGCACATGCCATCACTGCACATGTGTGTTTCCTCCTAACTGCGGCCAGAGGCACCAGGGACCAGTGCGCCTGAAGGTAAGAATGCGTGCCGGTTTCCCAGGGTGCCTTACAAGGACCTTGGAGTCCTTGTAGATAATAAACTCGCTGTAGCAAGCAATGCTAGTCAGCAGCATCAAGGGCAAATAAGGTATTGAGCTGAATTGAAAAGGGCACACACAGATACGTGGGAGGAGGGGTCATTCTTCCACTGTACAGAGCACTGGTAAGGCCCCATCTAGAATATGCTATTCAGTTTTGGTCTCCAGGGCTCATACAGGATATTATTGAAGTGGAGAGGGTACAGAGAAGGGCAACTAAGCAGATAAAAGGTATGGTAAATCTTAGCTATATGGAAAGACTGGGCAAATTGGGGTTGTTCACGCTGGAGAAGAGGCACTTAAGGGGTTATATGATAACTATGTATAAATATATTGGGGATCATAATAATCTCTCTAATGCTTTATTTACCAGTAGGTCTTTCCAGCTGCCACAACATCATCCGTTCCGATTAGAAGAAAGGAGGTTCTTTCTAAATATTTTAAATGAGAGCTGGGAAGATGTGGAATTCTCTCCCTGAACAGGCTGTACAGGCTGATACATTAGATAGCTATACGAAAGGGTTGGATGGCTTTTTAGCAAGTGAGGGGATAAAGGGTTATGAAAGATAGCTCATAGTACAAGTTAATCCAGGATCTGCTCCGAATGCAATCTTGGAGTCATGAAGGAATTTTTTCCCCCCTCTGAGGTACATTGGAGAGGCTTCAAATGTTTTTTTGCCTGGATCAACTAGCAGTTATATATAGCAGTTATATATAGGTTGGTACCTATTCTTTATGAAGTCATAAAAATGCACCACTGTGATAACATATAAATTACGCTGCCATTATGGTTATCACCGTAAAACAACTCAGCACAGGCAAGATATTTATTATTGGCTTGCTGCCTTTAATGCATTTGCAAATGTAGAGTACAAACAAGGGACATTCTCATAAATTCTGTGTGTCTGTGTAATAGGAAGGGAACATTTAAAAAAAAAAGTAATGTTGAATATTTTCCCATTAGCGTTATCCAAATATTCCTTGCTTGGGTGCTTTTATTCCATCATGAAGATAACATTTAGTATATTTTTCTTTTCTTTGTCTCTTCATCCTCTTTCTAACTACTGTGTGCTGAAACACAAAGAAACACAGGATTTATATCCATAATTACTGCCTCTGTTTCATTTATTGTAATAACATATCTTAGCTATTCGTGTGTAATGACCCCCTAACAAAAAAGAACTAATGGCATTTAATGGATGTTTGCATCATTTTGCTTTAAAGCAAATGATAAAAAAGTTCACTGATGAATACAAATAGACCCTTTGGTCCGCTTGGTTCCACACACAATAGGGAAAATTATGTTATTCTCGCTAAATGTGTGTATCAGGGTAGCACTCACCTATAATTGAGACTAAAGTGAATGATAAAAGTCTGTGTAGTTATAGATGATGATACACTGTCACAATTTGCCCATCATTCAGACATGGCAGCAAAGTAAAAAATATTACTAAGATCAACCAGACACAAAGAAACAGAGTCACAGCAACTCAGGACTACAATATAGGTGCATTGAACTACTCTACAGGTTGAGAGTGTTGCGCCATTAAATAATGGTACCAGTATGGTTGTAACAGATACAGAAAAGGCAAATGTGTTAAATCAGTTCTTTTCTTCAGTGTATTCAATAGAGGAGTCTGGGTTCACAAGCTCACTTTATAACTGCACGAATGGTTCAGCTCAATCTAGTAAGTGGCTGACTCAGGATATGATTCAAAAAGCTTTAATACAAATTAATGTAAACAAGGCTCCAGGGCCTGATGGCATACACCCCCGGGTTCTAAGAGAGCTTAGTTCAGTTTTAGACCAGCCCTTATTTCTGATTTTCTCAGATTCACTGTCATCTGGTATGGTGCCTATGGATTGGAGAAAAGCTGATGTTATTCGAATATTTAAAAAGGGATTACGATCTCAGCCTGGCAATTATAGGCCAGTAATCTTGACATCTGTGGTGGACAAATTATTTCAAGGCTTGTTAAGGGATCACATTCAAAATTTTGTCCTAATGAATGGCATTATGAGCAACAATCAGCATGGCTTTATGAAGGTTAGGTCATGTCAGACGAATTTGATTGCATTTTATGATGTGGTAGGTAAGATTCTGGACAGTGGGGGGGCAGTAGATGTGATCTATTTGGATTTTGCCAAAGCGTTTGATACTGTGCCCCACAAACGACTGCTTTCTAAACTAAGGTCTGTTGGGCTTCATGAAGTCGTTTGCACGTGGATAGGAAACTGGCTACAGGATCGGGTACAGAGGGTGGTTGTTAATGGGGCATTCTCTACTTGGAGTAAGGTTCTTAGTGGGGTCCCCCAGGGCTCAGTAATGGGTCCACTTTTATTTAACTTGTTCATTAATGACTTAGGGGAGGGTGTTGTAAGTAATGTATCAGTGTTTGCAGATGACACAAAATTATCCAGCCCAATTAATTCCATCCAGGATGTGGCATCCTTGCAACATGATCTTGACAAACTGGCAATCTGGGCAGCTAAGTGGCAAATGAGATTCAATGTTGATAAATGTAAAGTCATGCACCTGGGATGTAAAAATATCCAAGCCACTTATACCCTTAATAGGACTGCACTAGGCAAATCCATTATGGAAAAGGACCTTCGAGTCCTTGTAGATAGTGATGGGCGAATTTGCGCCGTTTCGCTTCGCCGAAAAATTCGCGAATTTCGGGCGAAATTCGCGAAACGGCGAAAAATTCGCGAAACGGCGCCGGCGTCTCGTTTTTGACGCCGGCGCCCGTTTTTCCGACGCCGGCGCCCGTTTTTGGCGCCGGCGCCCGTTTTTGGCGCCGGCGTCCGTTTTTTCGAAAAAATTTTTTTTTGACGCCGGCGAATTTTTGCCGCGAATTTTCGCGGCCGTTTCGCGAATTTATTCGCTCGCGGCGAAACGCGCGAATTCGCCGCGAATCCGCGCCTGGCGAATAAATTCGCCCATCACTGCTTGTAGATGATAAACTTGGCTGTAGCAAGCAATGCCAGTCGGCAGCATCAAGGGCAAATAAGGTCTTGAGCTGTATTAAAAGGGGCATAGAGTCAAGGGAGGAGGGGGTCATTCTTCCACTGTATAGAGCAATTGTAAGGCCCCATCTAGAATATGCCGTACAGTTTTGGTCTCCATCACTCAAACAGGACATTATTGTATTAGAGAGGGTACAGAGAAGGGCAACTAAGCTGGTAAAAGGTATTGAAAATCTTGGCTATGAATTTTGATTTTGTTTTGTACACTACTTATGTTTTCTACTCAATAAACTACCCGAATTTAAAAAAAATAAATAAAATCTTGGCTATGAGGAAAGACTGGCCAAATTGGGGATGTTCACGCTGGAGAAGAAGCGCTTAAGGGGTGATATGATGACTATGTATAAATATATAAGGGGATCATATAATAATCTCTCTAATGCTTTATTTACTAGTAGGTCTTTCCAGCTGACACAAGGTCACCCATTCCGATTAGAAGAAAAGAGGTTCCGACTAAATATTCGGAAGGGGTTTTTTACAGTGAGAGCCGTGAAGATGTGGAATTCTCTCCCTGAATCAGTTGTACATGCTGATACATTAGATAGCTTTAAGAAGGGGTTGGATAGCTTTTTAGCAAGTAAGGGAATACAGGGTTATGGGTAATAGCACATAGTCCAAGTTGATCCAGGGACTAGTTGGATTGCCATTTTGGAGTCAGGAAGGAATTTTTCCCCTCTAAGGCAAATTGGAGAGGCTTCAGATGGGTTTTTGCCTTCCTCTGGATCAACTGGCAGATAGGTAGTTAATATATAAAAAAAAAAAAAGGTTGAACTCGATGGACGTGTCTTTTTTCAACCTTACTTACTATGTTACTATGTTACTAGGGTAAGCATAGATGTGGGACCCTGTTCAGGATGGGATCAGTTTCTCCCTATAAACACTAGTTGGGGTTATGTGCAAGTCGACAAAAAATTGACCCACTTAGCCCTAACCCACACTTTCACTACCTGCACTTGATGCCAACCTGGTGTGCCTCGATATTTATAGATCTACACCTCTGATGTCACGGAGGTGGGTGGGGCACTCAGGTGTGAGTCTATAAAAATCGCTGACTGGAGGCATTGTAATGTCGCAGGCATGGTGGGAGCATGGTGAAGTTCAGTTTAAACCCCTACAGTATGGCCAATGAAAGTTGTGTGGCTGTTGGTCCGAACTTAGCCAGCCTGCACATCACTGCTATTAACTGTAATGCAGAAAGTACTTTGTAGGAACACTTTCATTAACTTGTAAAATAATTTTACCAGATTCTCAAAGTGAAATCTGGGGACTATTGATATGATGGTCAAGTAGACTACACCTACTTTGGCCATTCCCCTTGACTACACCCGTTCAAGGTTACAGCAACAAATTTCCATTTATTTAAAAAAAAAGGGGGGAAAAAATATATAACATGTTAAATTGCTGCTGCCACCACACTGTTGGTGCTGTCAATGCAAAAGCAGGTCCCCTATGGCAGAATGGGTATTATTGTTATGACAATAACTGCAGACGGGGACTCTGTATGGGGACACGTTTCCCAGGTACCAAGGTCAAGAAATGGGAACTAATGGGAACCCTACCAAAAAGCAAAGGAAAGAGGAAGCACACAGGAGGGCAGCAGACAATATTTTTTCTTTACTCAGACACACTTAGAAAGATTAAGAACAATACCCTGACTACCAGGGAAATTTGGTTTCCCAATCACTCTTGAACCAAAGGAAAACACCCATTGACATTAATGCATTTGAAGTGAGAAAAAAATTGTCGAAAAATTTACGCTCATAAGAAAAATTTGATGCCCACTGACTTTAATATATTTCATGAATTTGTAACCATTTTGCAAATTTTTTCACCGTTTTGTGAATTTTTCGGTAAAGCGAAATGGGACAGATTCACTCATCACTAATTCACAGGAAATGCATCCCAGAATTCAAATGCTCCCAAAAACTAGGTCCCTTATATCCAGTGGTCAGTATAGCTCCTTCAAGGAAGCTTATTTAGGCATATTTATCACAGAATCGCTCATATTGTTCTTCCATTATAGCTTTGTATAAATAAATAACATCAACATTTCCAATACAACCAATACATAAAGTTATACTTATCTGGTTTTGTTTGGCTGCTAGACCTTCCGGGATATCAATTGAGATACCGGCTATCTCTGTGTATTTACTGTGCCATGATCCATACCATCCGCCTTCTCTATATCCTTGCAGGGGCCCATGTGCCTCCTGTGAACAGACTCCCTGGCAGCTGTTTCACCACCAAATGGGGCTTTCTCAAGAGAGGAAACATAGGCCTCTGGCAACTATTTTGTCTCTGTGACTTTATGTTTAAATGCATTAGTCAATGGGCGTTTTTTCTTATGATGAATTTTTTTGTCTCTGTGTCATTTTTGTCTTGGCATCTTTTTTTCTTTTGGCAAATTTTTTGCACAGTTTCATGTAAACATTTGCAGATGGTGCAAAATATTCACTCATCCCTAAACAGAAGCAACTGTAGATAAAACACAGATCCTATTTTTATTGTGTTGCCTTATTTGTGTTATCACTGTAAGACAACATAGCTTGTATGCTAAGACAGTGGGGTCTGATTTCTCTATAGCAATCTATCTATCTACCTATCTAACTTAAAGGATTTTATTAAAAGATTTTACATACATGATTGTGCCTGGATTTGCCCTCTCTCTCATCTGTAGTACTATAACTAGTAAATACATCATTGTTGTCAATTATATTCGTCATGGTCTGTAAAACTTCATGTATTCAATTGTGACTGTAACCTCCACTGCCATAATACACCTTTTATCTTTTCCCTTTTATTGTACTGTTCTTTAGAATTCTGTTCAGACTGAATACTGGTTCAACAGAAATGGCAAGTTACAGACAAACTAAGCGTTCAAGGCTTATTGTGTGACTTCAGAACAACATTTACAAGATGTCTGCTCCATGGTATACTTTTGGAATTCTATATTGTTTGCCAGCCTGTTACCACTTAAATTAATAAGCATGCATTCACACAGAGTAGATGTTTATCAAGATGAGATCAATTTATAATAGTTTGGTGCCAGCATTTAAAAGGGGTGGTTCACCTTTAAGTAAACTTTACGGGGCCCATTCACTAAGTTCGAGTGAAGGAATAGAAGGAAAAATACTCGAATTTCGAGTAGTTTTTTGGGCTCCTTGACTATTGAATTGGCGTAAATTCGCCTGAGTAGAATGATTTGAATAGATCGAGCGCAAAAACGATGCGACTATTCGCCCATTCGATAGTCGAAGTACTGTCTCTTCTAAAAATACTTAGACTGCCTACTTCGCCACCTAAAACCTACAGAATTGCTTTAAAAGCCTATGGGAAACTCCCATAGGCTTGTTTTCATCGAATAAAAAGGCATTCGATTGATCATTCGATCGAATATTAGATTGTGCCAGGCAAATATTCGCCCATTCGCCGGAGTGTAAATTCGCCCGAATTGCCTATTCGATTCTATTCCCCAGTCGAATTTCGAGGGATTTAACCTCAGCTTTCAATTAGGTGTCACTGACCCCACCTAAAAACAAATGCTCTATAAGGCTATAAATCCCACACAATAAAAAATTCTGCACGATTCGCTGCGCAAAAACACAAGCGTCAAGTGGGATGCAACGGAAATATGGTAAGCAACAGGAACGTCGAATGGTGTCTCAACATTCGTCCAACGTGACACAACTGTCTGATGCAGATGCTCCACGCTGCCCCGTTGGGTGAACGATGCAACTTCATCCGACATTTCCAGCTCTTACCTTATTTCCGTCGCATCTGACTTGACGTCTGCATTTTTATGCAGCACATTGGATCGTGCCGAAATCGCTTGTGGAGTTCTTCCTTTATTCACTAAAATGTGACGTTTCATCGTGGCGCTAAGCACGGTTGACTTTTCGCTAGCGTTACTTCAGCAATGCAAGCAATTCAAAGCGAAGATGCGCTAGTGTTCATTTCTGCCTAGGGCAACTTCACTAGAGGTCTTGCGCTCAGGTCCATTTGCATACAGCTGGAAATTTAAAGTTGAATGGATGTCTTTATGTTATATGTTGCAGCAAATACATTACATTTCCACTGTTAATTACATATGTCCAGAGAAACCTTTATAAAGACAATAGAGTTGTTATAATGCCCTACACATGACCCCACTGTATAGTTAATGTTTCATATGGGGGAAACCAGTTACCCAAAAAAAAATTTTTAGGACATGTGCAGGCTATCACTCTGAAAAAAGGAAAAGACACCAGAGTTTTTTGAACTTTGATGCTTTTACTTATAATGAAAGTAACAGAAGACTGAGGAAGATCTATGCACTCCAGTGCACTTCGCCTGATCCAAATTTTACTGAATTTGTCGCCTGGCGATAGAGTGCGAATGAACGATAGTGCCTATACTTTTGCTAGCTAATTGGCGTCTGCGCCTGTTAGTAAATTGCAGGTGTCCCTGCACGCGGTAACCCTGGCGAATTGTAGCCAGCGTTTGCCACTTTACCCTTTAGTAAATCTGCCCCTTGGAGTTGGGAAGGAATTTTTCCCCACTCTATGGCAAATCTGAGAGGCTTTTGATGTTTTTTTTTGCCTTCCTCTGGATCAAATAGCTTTGGCTTTTATATAAAGCATCCTCTGCAAGTGTCATGCCAAAAGGGTAAGTAAGACAATGCTGGTAATATAAAGGATCATACAATGAATCAGTGAAGACTAATTCTCTTTGTCCCTCAAATATTTTGTTTATAAGGAAGGTTTGTCATTTCCTCTAAGTTATTATAGGGGAATGTAATTAAAAATCTCAATCTTTATTTAAAATGACGTTTTCTTCTTTATAGCTTGTTCAGCCTTCAGACACATATGTTAAAGCTATGGGGGCAAATGTATTGGCATTCACTCTAGGAATACTGTAGAAGTCACAGACATTTGAATTTTGGTCGATTGATCAATGAAAATCGATATTTATAATTTTCTGAGTGTTTAGGATAAAGTCAAATGAACTACTGGTCTGGGATGGAGAATCCATAATCATTATAGATTAGTGGCTCCATATCATAATAATGACTGTAAATCTGCCCTGCAGTATTGAATAGGATTTCCCACCAATGTCTTTGTTTGTGTTATTTTATTAACAAGTAAATGTATATTTCCTACAAGGATTTGGTCTGGAATTTAGCCCAATCCTAGCACTTGCAGGATTTGCCTCAATTTATAAGGTCAGATTTGCCAATATTCAAGATCACAATTTCCACAATTTCTAAAAGATCGCATTGAAAAAATGCGATCGCCCAGTTTAAAAATTGCACAAACAGAGATAAGATTTTACAAAAATATATAATTGAAAATATAAATCAAGTTCTATTTTAGATGTATGGTTTAGATTTTGCTCAATATTTGCTCAGTAATGATGGGTGAATTTCTACCGCAAAATCGCATCCGAAAAGTTGCCCGCGTCAATCTTGATGCCAGTGTTAAAGTCAATGGGTGTCTGAATAGTGGTGATGCAACGATTTTGATGCGAGTGACTTTTTGGACGAGTGTCCAAAATTTTTTGACACAGGCAAATTTTCACTGGAGTTTCGCAAATTTATTTGCCGGTGAAGAAACATAGAAATTTGCTGCGAATTGCGCCAGGCAAATTTATTCGCCCATCCCTATAGCTCAGTTCTTTTGTGTAGATTTCATTATTTCGCCAAATTCAAAACAATGTACAGGTATGGGATACATTCTGTGGGATCTGGAAACATATTATCCAGAAAGCTCTGAACTATACAAAGGCCATAGATTAAATTTTATTAAAATAATCCAGATTTTTTAAAAATGATTTCCTTTTTCTCTGTAATAATAAAACAGTAACTTGTACTTGATCCCAACTAAGATATGATTAATCCTTAATGGAGGCAACCCCAGACTATTTGGTTTATTTAATGTCTACATGATTTTCTAGTAACTTAAGGTATGAAGATCCAAATCACAGAAAGATCCATTATTTGCCTCAGAGAAGGAATAAATTCCTTCCTGACTCGGACTAGTCCCTGGATCAACTTGTACTATCAATTTGAGCTATATTCCATAATCCTGTATTCCCTCACTTGCTAAAAAGCCATCCAACCCCTTCTTACAGTTATCTAATGTATCAGCCTTTACCACTAATTCCGGGAGAGAAATTTACATCTTCACAGCTCTCGCTGTAAAAAAAAACCCCTTCCGAATATTTAGGCGGTTTAGTCTTTCACATCGAGGATACCCTTGACTGTTGAATCTAACATACAAGAATATCAATAGTATTGTCTTGTGACTGAAGTGCAAATAAGCTGTCTATTGTATAATAATCATATTTTAATAAATCACTCTGGTGTTTTCCAGGAGAGAATTACTTGACAATGTGGTGCAAACAAGAGCTCCGTGTTGATTGCTGTAACTCAAAAGGATGATATATCATCCTGCTGAATTTGTCAACTCTCAGGGCGTTTTATCACACAATATCTAAATATGAAAGATAGGGGAAGAAAAAAAACAAATTCTGCTCCTTATTCTTTACTAAACAGATGCTGAGTCATAAAACATATTGTGAAACAAGGCATTGTGTCGTTAGTGAAAAAAAGGTTAAACCGATTGTTATTGTTGTTTATACATTTTATGTTTTACTTCAATTAAATAGCAGCTTGTGTTTTCTTTAAGACACGGAACGCACAATACAAATTTATAGGGCTATGAATAAATATCTTTGTGAGATACAACCGACAGCAACAGCCATAGAATATTTTTATTATTGAGAAATTACTCTCTGCTGCTCAATGTGATGAAGTCTTGGTTTTATGACTTATTCTTCCCCAAGCTGAGGGATATATGGATTCAGTGAAATATGTACAAGTCCCTACTCACAATCATTTTCATAATATTTTAAGGGTACTAGATTATGCTTACAAGTCAGGAAAATGGGGACAGAGCTGTAGGAGGTGAGATTGAAAGACAATCTCATTTCAGGGTATTGTCACTTACAATGATCTTTCATATCCCTCTGGGGAAAAAAAGCTATGTGGATTTGTTCTTATAAACATCTTAGGGTTGAGAAATTGATATGGTTATTTTCATGGATGGGTGTTTTTAGATACATTAAAATAGGAAAAACACAAGCCATATAATTCTCTTGAGTACTTGCGGCAAATGTTTGCCTTATGCTATCATTCATTGAATCTATCTTGTAGTGTTTCTGTTCTGCATGTTATTGGCTAATGTTGGCTCCTCCAATACATACCAGTTTTACTTGGCTTTAAATATACTGATTAGAAAACATTGCATTGCACAGATAATCACCAATAAGAGAGAATCTGTTCTGCCGTTGGGAAAACAATCGGTACTGTCCTGACTGTGCTTTAAAACACATTGAGTGAGGTTTAGTGTCTAGGACATTGCACGTAAATGGAAATTTTAGAAGCAATCCTGGGATTGCTTGCCAGAATTCCTTTTGAGAACATACAACCAACACACCTAGTAAAAAAACCATACAAACCTAGTAAAAGTTTAACGTAATGATTAAGTATTTGCGCACATACCACGCTCTAAATTTGTCTATCATTAAAACACAAAGACTATTTATTCAGACAATGGGTTTTGTGGTTTAGATCTGATGCACATATGAGCCTATGGCTAGGTACTCCAGAGAGGCACAGAACACATAAGGCTTTCTTGACAGATGTATTTTTTGTACAATAAATATTTTTAAGCAGCAATGTTTTTGACTGTGATCTGGTTCTGTCTTTTCCCACTTTTTTATATAATGGTGAACTATTGATCACTCCTCTAGATGAAAGTCTGGGGCATGTGCAACTGGACCCAATGTTCTGTGTGGTGAGTCTACTCTAACCTCTCCACAATGAGTTATACATATCTCTATATTATAACCCTAATTTTAGCAAGAAATTCCAAGCATCGTCTGTAGAGGCATAAAAGCCCACAAACTCTGGAGCAGTAGAAATTTGTGATATATAGTGCTTTGTGTTCTGGAAATCAAACAGCTGAATCTGGGCTTGATGGATACCTGTCTGATGTGGAATGCAAAATCTTGGAGCCATGAGAAGCAATATTTGTGTGGAACACTTTTACATGATTTGGGCTAGAGTCTCCGGTTCAAGTCAAAGTAAACCCCACAGTATACAATGACATGCTTAACAAACCTGTACTTCCTGCTTTGTGGCAATAGTTTGTGTAAGGCTCTTGGCAGTTTCAGCATAATAATACCCCCATGCACAAAGTAAAGTTTGTAGACTTTGTTTGCTGAAATGAGAGTGGATAAATTTGCACAAGCCTGAACCATATGAACCCACATGAGATGAATTGGAATGACACTTGTAAGCTAAGCCTGATTCCCAACATTAGTGCCCAACCTCACTAATGCCCTTGTAGGTGAATGGATGGAAGCAAATCCCACCAACAATGTTACATCTAGTGAAAATGTTTCACATAGAGTAGATCCAGGTACAGTAGCACAGAAAAGATCAATTTCATATTAAAACCCTTTATTAAGGAATGAAAGTTGGACAGGTAGGCGTATAGACACTTTTGGCTAGTTTTGTGGAGTAATGTGAAATGTTTCAAACCTCACATCAAACCCTACTGAACCCACCTTAAAAATTTTTATACTAGCTACTATGTGTCCTTATGTCTAGTACTACTGTATATTTACTGTTCAAACACAGGACTAATACATAATCACCAATCCATTACATCAATAACAAAAACATAAGATATAAAGTTATCATTGATAGTGATGTTACTAAATTGCTCCTTCTCAAGTTGGTAGTTGGGCTTTATCCCACGATACTCATTTGCAGAAAGATTCTCTGTGTTTGTCCTGAGCGATTTACTTTTTGTGAAAGAATCATTCCACAGTCTCAACATCATTCAGTAAACCACTAGGAATCCATGCATTGACCTCAATTAATTGTGTTGTAAAAGTAAAAACTGTAGAATTAACCCTTTCTAAGCAGGGTACAGTGAAGCTTAGTGCATAACTGGGCTGGGAGGAATGACTATTACAATATGATTATAATAATGAGTATTACAATACATACTGTATCTTAATAAGACTGAAAAGAACATCAATGGTAACAGAGTTATAAAATGTATTTGATGGTTTCCATCAAACTATCTCCTCAAATGAAGATTATAAAAAAAGTGTGTATACTGTAAATCAGTTCCCTGTATTTGTTTTCACAGTATGCTTTATCCTTTCCCTGTGCTTTACTGAAAGAATTTCTGTTGAAATACTGTTGCTCATTGTAAAATCAAGAATAATATAGGTTTCAGGCCAGAGCTTTTGTCTTCTTCAGTGGAATAAATTGCAAATATCTTCTTTGGATGCGTCTTTAGGCTGAATATAATTTTATGGAGAGTACAACAATGCATCATCTCCTCAGGATATTTGCATCTTAAAATAGCTTTAAAGTGCTTCAACGCAGGGAGAATGGTCATGGCATACTAGAGTGATATTCAAGATAAAAAACAGCACTGATAAAAAAAAATACTTTTTAATCAATAAAGGAATTAATTTCCCCATTTCATTATGACTTTGTTTCATCATATATTTTGTGAGTTCATTTTTACTCTTTAAAGGAGAACTAACCCCTAAAAATGAAAATGGCTAGAAATGCCATGTTTTATACACTGAATTTAAGGAAGCAGCCTAAAGGTTCAGTGTCTTTATAGAAGTAATGATTCAAGCATTCAAAGTTGTTACAGAAGTTTTTCATCTTGGATTTTGTTAGGAGTGTGCTTATTTATGTTTGAGCACATAGCAGAATCAGTGCTAAGGTACCATGTACATCTCTCCTGTCCCAAGAAGTTATAATAATCAGATATTGAAAACAGTCAGTTTATGCAAAAAAATGAACATTAGCAATATGTACGTTAACACAACATGTATCTACTACAGGGTAGCTGGCCACTCCATTAACTGGACAGGCAGCTAGCCGATCGGCCACCAGGAGTTCTGCTATTTCTATCAATGAATTCCCAGTATCTAAGCTGGTGCTACTTATGTGTGCCTCCTCTCAACATTGCTCAAGCTCTCCAGGGTCAGAGACCCAATTAATGCAAGAGAATCCTCCAATGAGAATTGTACCTGATCTTTTGACTCTTTCCAGCTTTGAAATAGGGGTCACTGATCCTATCTAAAAAAACAAATGTTCTGTAAGGCTACACATGTTATTGCTACTTTTTATTACTCATTTTTCTATTTAGGCCCTTTTCTATTTAAATTCCAGTTTCTTATTCATATCAATGCATGGTTGCTCGGGTAATTTGGGCTCTAGCAACTAGAACTAGTTCCTGTTGCAGACATGTTATGCTGAGTTCTATAAAGCAACCAAGTTACTGTTCACTAGGGATGTAGCGAACCGCCGCCGATGTGTTCGCGAACGCCGTTCGCGAACACCGGCATAATTTGCGAACTGTTCGCGAACTGTTCGCGAACTTCGATCATCCGAAAATCGTTCGATTCGAACGATCGAAGGATTTTAATCGTTCGATCGAACGATTTTCGTTCGAATCGAACGAAAATCGTTCGATTTTAGCGATCGAATGGTCGAATGGGCGACCGATTTTGACGCGAACGCCTATTGGCGAACGTCGCGCGACGTTCGCGAACTTGCGGCGGACGCGAACAGTCGAAGTTCGCGCGAACTAGTTCGCCGGCGAACAGTTCGCTACATCCCTACTGTTCACACAGAAGTTTGTGTGTCTGTCCTCACTTACAGAGAAGCTGCACATGCAGTTCAGATCAGCTCTCTGCTAACATTGTTTTTTTAAAACTGAGCAAAGGATTAGGATATACAATGCTACACCTTATGTATTGGGCCTCTATACCCACGATTACTAATTTTTTAAACAGTAAAGATCTGTACCTATGTAGATAACCCTTGGGGGCAAATTTACTAAAGGGCAAAGTGGCTACCGCTAGCAAAAAATCGCCAATTTTTTGGTGAAAATTTTTGGGGGTACCCTCCTTCCCCCCTACATTTCCTAACATATGGCACCTAAACTATACAGTGGGCACATGTATAGGGCAAAATAACAACTCTATTTTATTTTATAAAGGTTTCCCTGGCCTTGTGTAGTGTAATGTATTTGCTGCTAAATATACGTCCATTGTACTTTAACTTGGTGGCGTATGCAAATTAGGCATTGCTAGCTTAACTTCGATTTGCTTGAGGAAGTAACGCTAGCGCTACTTCGCTACCTTTCGCCTCCCTGACTGCAACTTCGGATTTTAGTGAATAGTGATAGGCGAAATGGGATTTTTGACGCCAGTGACCATTCAGACGCCGGCAACAATTGACGCACATTTAAGTCAATGGCCGTCCATTTAATTGTTGTTGGCGTCCAAAATGTATTCGCCGGTGGCAAAATGTGCAAATTCGCCACAAATTTGCACCTGCCGAATAAATTTGCCCATCACTAATAACAAGCATTGTATTTTGCTTTAAAATTCATTAATAATCTTCCCTGTACTATCAGCTTCTATAGCAGATTTAACCTTCCTTTCTGCTATTCTTTTGACGCCTTAGCTTCACAACAGCAGCCTAGAGCACACTGAGCATGTGCAGTGTCAAGGACACTTAAATCAAAGAAGACACTGCAGCACTTACTTTTGCTAAAATAAAGCTGGTTTTTTGATTTATGACTAACAACCACAAGGGTATAAGCTGCTAGATCCCCCATCCAACAGGTGGCTGATGCTCTCCCAATTAAGAAATGATGCTAGAACCCTAACCCTAGTAAACATTATCCAGTGGTAGATAAGAAGGTCATATGTTATAGCATGTATGTTATTTCTGTGTGTAATTTTAAATAATCGAGCAAAATGATTAATCATATAAAATTTTCCATTGAATAGGTATGCTAACCTTTAGAGACTTTAGAGGAGAAAATTGCTTTTTATTTTCATTAACTGTGCATCATCTTTGAGCCGCAAGAGCTGAATTCTCTCACTGAATAAACAATGCACTTTGTATATATATTAATGCATCAAAGTTTTTGTAAAAATGCAGAAATCGTTCTAAAAGAGAGGGATGTTATTTTCTTCTGTTATGGAGCAGAATTTCTTTTTTATACTTCACCAATGCTAAGAAAGCACGGATTTTTATAAAGCAATTACTCTGAATATCTCATATCTCCCTGGAATTTTCATGTATTAAAGTTTTTTCTCAAGCCTAGCTTGTTTTACAAAGCTTGTTAAACTCCATTCACCCTCTAATTTTTTTTTTATAAATAATGAATTACCAATTCCATGTTAAATGAAAGCATATTTTATGTACACAGGCTCGGAAAATCACAATTTAGTGACTTGTAGCAGTTCGTTTAATTTGGACCTCCACAAACATAAATATAAAAGAGAAATTTATCAGAATCAAATTTTATCTTATTCATTCTATGGATTATAGGTGAATACTAACAGTGGCTTAACTAGATATTACTGGGCCCCACAGCAAATTATTTTTCAGGCCCCCAAAATGTTTAGAGGTTGACTTGTTTCTCCAATATTTATTGAAATTGTATATGAATTAGGGCCTCATGGGGCCCCTATACCTCCTGGGCCCCCCTGCAGCCGCAGGGTCTGCTTCCTCTATAGTTACGCCCCTGAATACTAGGGATGCACCGAATCAAGGATTAGGTTCGGGATTCGGCTAGGATTTGGCCTTTTTAAGCAGGATTCGGATTTGTCCGAATTATTGTGCCTGGCCGAACCGAATCCTAATTTGCATATGCATATTAGGGGTGGGAAGGGAAATCATGTGACATTTAGTCATAAAACAAGTGTTTTGATTTGGTTTGGTATTTGGCCTGACCTTTCACGAAGGATTCTGGGATTTCTGAATCCCAAATAGTGGATTTAGTGCATCCCTAGTAAATCCGACTAACTTGTCATTATTCTGTAAAATATTGTTAATGAGGCAATGTGGGAAACACATATGGTGATTACATCTCAAATTGAGCTTTGGTCACTGCCTCAGGGTAAGTGAATGCATTCTTATACAGGTATGAACCTGCGTATTTCCAGATAATGGATCTTTCAGTAATTTGGATTTTCTTAGTTAAAGTCCACTAGAAAATGATGAAAAAAATTAAAAAAATAAAACAGGCTGGTTTTGCTTCCAATAAGGATTAATAATTATTAGTTTGGATCAAGCACAAGGTACTGTCATATTATTACAAAGAAAAAGGAAATTATTTTTAAAATTTGGATTATTTGGATAAAATGGAGCCTGTGGGAGACAAGCTTTCTGTACTTTGGAGCTTTCTGTATAATGGGTTTTCAGATGACAAATCTCATACCTGTAGCTTCTGAACGTGTGGCTATTTGGTTATATGGTTCCCGAACTGTTGCTGCCACCCTATAGGGCATGGAGAAGAGAAAGGAATCTGAGTGTAAAGGAATCAGTCTGAAACCCAAGTATTAAGAATGAATGCTCATCATTTTTCATCATGCTTGTTCATTGCAGTGTCTGCTATGAGCTTGTAACATATCTTAAGGGAAATTATACCCATAAACAACAGTGTAGGTCTCTATAAAAAAATAAATTGAATAAAACAAGTCATGTTTCATATTTTTAAAAAAAGCCTTTTCATGTAACATAATTTTCTAGTAGTGTTTGCCATTGTATAATTCCAAAAATAAAAGTGTCCTTTTATGTACTAAGGAATGAGTCCTAGCTTTTAGGATTTACTGTGCTCACACAGGAACAAATATCACACATACTTGCTAGGTAACATCAGGCAATGAGTGCAGGGGCGCTCTGCCAATGAGGCGAGTTGAGCAGCGCCAGGGGGGCGTCAAAAAGCCGCTATCGTGCCTTTAAGAGAGAAATTTCTGGGTTTTTTTAAACCGGAAATTCAGCTTTACTAATGCGAGAGAGCCCTATTGCGTTCTCCGCACTAGCGTTGCTGCCTCCCCCCCTGAAAGGTAAGCAGGCGGGGGGGGGGCATTACAGGAGCCGCCTCAGGCGGGTCTTTCCTGCGAAACGGCGCTGAATGAATGGATAGAACTCCCACACTTTGTCCTGTTAACAGTGAGTTAACAGTGAGTTTAATCAATTTTCAGTTGATTAAAGGGGTTTTTCACCTTTAAATTAACTTTTTTAGTTAGATGTAGAGAGTGTACTTCTGTGACAATTTGCAAATGCTTTTCATTTTCTATTATATTACTTGTTCATTTTTATTCAGCAGTTCCCCAGTTTGCAAGTCTAGCAATCTGGTTTCTAGGGTTCAAATTACCTTAGCAACTATGCATTAAATTGAATAAGAGACTCGAATATGAATAGCAGAGGGCGTGAATTAAAAGATGCATAATAAAAAATAGCAATAGCACAAGAAATGTGAAGCTTTACAGGGCATTTGCTTTTAGATGGGGCCAGTGATCCCCATTTGAATGCTGAACAGAAGTCGGAAGAGAAGGCAAGTAATTAAAAAAACTATAAAAAAGAAAAATTGAAAAGTTGCTTAGATTATGTCTGATGAAGGGGCCCGCCCCCGAAACGTTACATCACAAGACATGAATAAACACACAGGGGTCTGGTGAATTTTTCGTCTAATTGAAAATTGAAAAGTTGCCATTCTTATCATACTAACAGTTAACTTAAAGATGAACCACCCCTTTAAATATTCATTGTGAAGGTACAGACTTTTTTTAAGAGTGAAGATGGGCTGCCAAGTCTTGGTCCAAAAAAGAGAGTTTAAATCAATAAAACATGAAAAACACATAAAGGCCTAATTATTAAAATTCAAGATGGCTTTGTTTCCACAATATGGGGAAAAATTCAGGTTTTCAAAACTCAAAATTTCATTTTTTTATTGACTGAAATGTAGATAAAAATTTGGCAGCTAAAGCCCGGCAAGCTTATACTGAGGTCAACAGGAGGTGTATTTTTAACATTCAACATTGTCAATTTTACTAAGCAAAAAACAGGTTTTCTGATCACCCGTCAACACAATAAAATCAATGGTATATCCTCTGTCACTTCCTTCACTTTTGTATACTCTTCTTTAGAAGAGTCAAAAATTGTCTCTGTATATGCTGCCATATTAAACTTTCATTATGACACTAGAATAGTTATGGGGGAATTCTGGTAGTTGTAGTTCAGCAACAACTGCAGTGTAAATGTTTTGTGTGCCTCCTCTGACTCATGCTACTCTAATGATGAGCAGATCTCAGATACATCAATGTAACCCCCGTGGCACTGTTATATGTATGACTAACCGGCACATTTATGAGATGGAACAATTTAACGTTCCAGTAAATGTGCACAGTTTCAGCAGTTAATATGAATGCTGTATCTCTGCAATAAAAATGTGACCCAGAGATTACTGGGGCGAATTTATCAAAGGTTTCCAAATGGCATCCAAATGTCTGCAAAATTTTAAGGCTGCTGATGCAGGGACACATTTGCCTTGGTTACAACATGACATATTAATGTTTGAAAAATGGCCTCAATGATGGCGCAAGAAAAAAAATCTATTTTTTTTTTTTTAAAAAGTCAGTTGAATTCCAAAATCTATAGATCAATGAACATAGAACTTTGCTGCAGGTATACATCATGAATTATGTAATTACAGGTATGGGATCTGGAAACCCATTATCCAGAAAGCTCTGAATTACAAAAAGGCTGCCTCCCATAGACTCTATTTTATCTAAATACTCCAAATGTTTAAATATTATTTCACTTTTCCCTGTACATGTATGAAATCTGTTATCTGGAAACCCGTTATCCAGAAAGCTCTGAATTGTGTAAAGGCCGTCTCCCATAGACTCCATTTTATCCAAAGAATCCAAATTTTTAAAAATGATTACCTTTTTCTCTGTAATAATAAAACAGTACCTTGTACTTGATCCAAACTAAGCTATAATAAATCCTTAATGGAAGCAAAACCAGCCTATTGTTTTTTTTATGTTTATATGATTTTCTTGTAGACTTAAGGTATGAAGATCCAAATTATGGAAAGATCAGTTATCCAGAAAACCCTAGGTCCCGAGTATCCCGTATAACAGGTCCCATACCTGTAATAATAAAACAGTACCTTGCACTTGATCCACACTAAAATATAATTAATATCTTTACTAGAAGCAAAAGCAGCCTATTGGGTTTATTATTACGTGTTTTTTCTAGCAGACTTAAGGTATAAAGATACAAATTACGGAAAGATTCCTTATCTGGAAAACCCCAGGTCCCAAGCATTCTGGATAACAGATCCCACACCCGTGCTATCACTAAACAGCAAAATCATTGTTTTTTTTATAGTTCAGTGTGGCACAAATGTATTAATGGAAAAACTGCCTGTAATTGTTAACCAAAAAGAAATGTAAATTAAACTGCTTTTCTGATCTCTTTTGCAATTATATTTTATTTTTGTTAACTGTTTTAAAAGCGTTACCAGTTTCTTAC
This sequence comes from Xenopus laevis, assembly GCF_017654675.1. Lineage (NCBI taxonomy): Eukaryota > Metazoa > Chordata > Amphibia > Anura > Pipidae > Xenopus > Xenopus laevis. The sequence continues at coordinate 53,828,565 of NC_054386.1, read as the reverse complement.
TGTTCACTTACCTGTGCTTTTCTTAAGGTAAGTGATTGAGGTTGATGTCAGATCCAACATCTTATTGCAATAGGGGGACCTAGGTAACAAGGGTTGTAATTCCCCTCATAGTAATTTCCTCTTATAAGTGGCCTCTAATTCCCAATATATGACCAATGAGAATGAGATGAGAATATTGCAGACCAGGAAGTTAATTAAAGAAACAAAAGAATTCCCAGTCTCCCAGCATGGTATCTGTCGTCTATTTGTCATATTGAGATTATTGTGTTCAATGTAATCAAACATGAGGAGGGAACCATACTGGTGTTAAATTGTTTCATGATAGAAAAACGTTGTTCCTGCAATCGGAACTGGAAGCATTTAACAAAGACTATGAAGTCATATTTACATTAATAAGTTGGGATTCTCATAGTTACATTGTTAAATCAGGTTGAAAAAAGACCAAAGTCCATCAAGTTCAACCCCTCCAAATGAAACCCAGCATACATACATACACACACTGACCCCTCCATACACTCACATGAACTGTATATACTCATACACTAACTATAGATTTTAGTATCACAATAGCCTTGGATATTTGCGTGTCCTAGAAATCATCCATTTCTCATTGGAGAATTCCTGGATATTTTGATTAGCCTTCTGGCCTACACCAAGTGCTCTGGAGGACACTATACTAAGAGTGCTGCAATGTCAGATGGCTCTTTTTTTTTAATTTTTTTGTATAAAAATGGAATGTAATTTGATCATACAGAATGTGTTTTAAATTCCTGGTGAAGAGTGAAATAGTAATACAACTCCTTATTTAAAAAAAAGTGTGATTTATGTTTGTCTTTTAACATTTAAGTCACGAAATAAGAAGTCATTTCCACATTTGAAAGTATTGAAACATTTTTTTTATTTTTAATCCAAGGGGCCTGGTGAAGCAGCTAAAGACAAACTGTTCTCCCGAGTGCTGAAAAACTATCCCACAGGCCCACAACTTAGCTGCAAGTTGCTAAGGGAAAAGTACAATGCACAGTAAAGAGGAGTGGCATAACTAAAGTGTGACATTCTTCAGAGGGGCCCAGCCAATCTGATCCCAATCCTCCCACCAACTTCCCACTTCCTGACCAGACCCTGCCCACACTCCACCCCTCCCTGCCCAGACTCCACCCACTATCTGCCCAGAGCCGATGCGCTCTGCTTCCCGCAGCAAGTAAGAGAGTGGTTGGGGAAGTGGGGGTTCTTGTTGGCTATAGAGGAAGCAGACCCGTCAGTTCCCCCCCCTTTCCCCAGGCCCCCCCCTGCAACTGAACATAAATATATATCTAGCTAACCTTAGTAACTAATTAGGATGTGAAACTCCATGGTGGCTCTTAATTACTACAGAATAGTTGGAGTTGTGATTTAGTTAGAAAAGACCCAACCATTTAATATATCCATGTTGTTGTAGGCAACATTGGGGAGAAATTATTTTCTTTCCCTTTCTGTGAGTGCTTCTTTCTAGAATCATCTAAGCTTGTGCAAGTAGAGAGAATGAATGGTCCAAATTTTTCTGAAGGAAACTGGAACAGAACTGTGGTATACAGCTTACAAAAACACATTGAAATAGGGGGCATCGCCAGAGTGAATTCTCTGTTTGGAACTACCACTTTAGACTGCTGCTTAGGGTGGGCTTTTAAAATCACTCCTCATACACTATGTGCTCTGGTAGTATGGCTCAGATAAGCCAATTTTCCAGAAGAATGCTGGAATTGCATGTGGTGTATAGCCAAAGTTTCCGATGTATCTAAGCAGATATGTATTATACAGTGGTTTTAGCTTTGGGAGGCCACAAATTTGCTCCTTCTTCTATCCCACTAAGGAACCATGGATCTGTAAGTACTGTATATAGAAAATTAACTACATGTTCACTAATGAGAACTTTCTGCATTGTTTTGTCCAAAAAATGCTTAATTTGAGAATCATAGGCAGAACACATTTTCATGGCAAACTCAAGTTACTGGTTTCATTGGACATTCACATTCCCTATCAAGATTTTTCTATGGCAGTTAATGAAAATGATTCAGTCTGGCAATCAATCCACAATAAAGTCCATAATCTGAATAAACATATGTCTACCTGCATTACAAGTCACATACGATTTATATATATTGGTGAAGAATTAATTTGAAACAAATGGTAGGAACAGGGGAGTTCCTTTCCAAGACTAATTCAAATTTGTATTCAGGGTCAATCCTAGCCCCTTTGCCACCTGAGGCGCTGCTGCTGCCCTCCCTCCCCTCCCTCCCCCTCTGCAGTCACCTTATTTGGTGCTAGAGGGGGTCCAGGGTGCTAGTGCAGAGAAAAGCAATTTTGCACTCTGCACAAGAAGAGACACATTTCCAGTTTCAAAAACAGAAATTGGGCTCTTAAAGTTACCAGATAACATTGGGGCACTGCCACCTGAGGCGAGCTCCTCAAATTGAACTATCCTATGATAGTACTGTATATTCACATCATTTACTAGAATTTACACAATATTTAGTAAAATTGGGACTGGATAAAATTGTTCATTTACAAAAGAAGCAAATGGCCAAATCTATAAGAAACATGGTATAACAACAAAGAGAGTAAACCCCATGGCTGCAGGGAGACAGTAAAACATGTTTATTATATTATCATTGTTTTCCCTTTAAAGGCATATCGAGGGGACTTTGTGAGGTTGCATGGTGATATGAGATGGATTCACTGATCATTGGTGAAAGGTTCAAAGGAGGTTGGACACAAGGAAGCTCTGGGAATATACACATTCGACTGGGGTAGGTGTTGCTTCAAGATTTCCCTTAGAGGCCTATTTATCAAAGTTTGAATTTGTTGGGTTTTTTTCTACTTTAAATAAACAAAATTTAAAAAAACTTGAATGTTTGCTTATTTATGAAAAAAATCTAAATTAAAAAAAATAGATTGGATACTAGATTGGATACAATCATGAAAAAAACTTAAATACCTCATATTTTTCAATTCTATAGTCTTAAAAGACTCAAATTTGCAAACTCGAAAACCCAAATTAGAATTTGTGAGGTTTTTGTGCAAAAAAGAATCGAATTGTGGCAAAAATTCTAACCTTGATAAATCACCCCCTTAGCTGCTCCTACACACAGAACTGAATTGCATTTAGTGAATCATGCTCTAATGCCATATTGACACTGTACACAACAATGCACTAGAAATTACACCTTTCACACTAAGAAAAAACAGAGCTGTCAACCCCCCCACCTATTGTTTGGTTAGTTACCAGATGTTACCAGCGTGGTTTCTGTGGCTTCAGTAGAAGTTGTGCACAACCTAGTGACGTCACTTTCACTGATGTCAAGGTCTCTAAGGAGTTCCTTCCATGGAGTACTGATGCTACCCCAATTAATTCTGGACTGACTGCTTCATGAACTGGGAGGGGGCTAGGAACATAGTTGTCCCCTCTACTGCCCCTTCCCATCCCATAACTTGTGAGTAATTCAGACAAGCAGGTGAGGAAGCAGCAAATTCCATTATCTCACTTTTAATGTGTTTGATTCCCATGTCAGATGTTTGTGATATTAGCCTAGTCACTTGTTTCCATAATGATTTCTGTGTTCACTGTTATGCAAAACACACTGAACTTAATAGAAATAAATATTTTCCAACTATGCACAGAACAAATGCTCAAATGTTGAATATGGATTCTAAATCCTCTCAAAGAACTTGCAATAAATGCTGAGCCACTAAATATAGCCCAGAATAAATCCAGATGCAAAAGTCCTGCAATATTAACATTTACTTAGTGACGAAATAAAGAGGGATGGAGCATGTGGCGCATTTACCCACCAGTGTAAAAACAAAGGCACATTTGTGTCATTAGTGCTAAACCTTTACTGTACCATGGCTGAATGACAGCGCATTACCTTGCTTCACCCTAACACTGCTATAGATGGCATGACACATTAGAGTTATTTTTTGGGGGGGGGATATGTGCTTAATGCTGTGTGCAAAATATCCCGTTTCATTGACTCTTGTCTGACTGGCTGTAGCTTTAGTCAAACACCCAGTTTGCCCCCAGGTTATGTACTGTAGAGTAAGGCCCTTCATGAGTCTGGGTCAGAAACAAACAACCTTTGACTGCTATTCCAGATCGCTGGTCTAACCATTTAATGAGATGTGACAACTCGAAGAAGATTTGTAAGAGCATTTTGTCTAGTGCATGAGTACAATCAGATGCAGCATATTAAACCGTCATTGGCATTAGGGCAATGGTAATTTATCTGTAAGGTAGATTAGCTGTCATTTACACCTGGAGAAAGTATATTGCATTGCTGTACAAACTTAGCTTCAGCTGGATGTTATCAAAATATATGTATTGGATCCATTATCCGTAAACCTGCTATCCAGAAAGATCCGAATTATGGGAAGGCCATTTCCCATAGATACATTTTTAATCAAATAGTACAATTTTTTTTATTTGATTCCTTTTTCCCTGTAATAATAAAACAGTACATTGTACTTGATCCCAACTAATATGAATGCTTATTGGAGGCAAAACCAACCTATTGGGTTTCATTGATGTTTCTTTTTTTTTTGGTAGGCTTAAGGTATGGTATGGAGATCCAAATTATGGAAATCCCCAGGTCCTATACCTGTACAAACTATATTGGTAATTCAAAGATCAACTTAGTGGCAAACACTAAAAGTTTATAAACCCTGTGCAGTGATGGGAAAATCTGACTTGTTTCAAGAAAATTCACTGAATGGTGAAAAATTGCAAAATGCATTGAAGTCTATGCACAACAAATTTTTGACGCAGGACAAATTTTTGGCAACGACAATTTTTTTCACCCATTAAAGTCTATGGGCATCAATTTTGTGGCGAAACTTGCCAAAACAATTTCACTCATCACTGTCCCTGTGTAATATTATAATATATATAGCACTGTGTTCATGAAGGACCAGCTGGGGGTAACACATGGATGCACCTCTTCTCTCCCTCACCCATCCCCTAACCTGTGCATTATTCAGATGAGCAAGTTAAGGGGTACTGCCATTTTTTACATATTATTTTTCAAGGGCCCACTGCTTTTTCTTGCAACATTTTGCACAGCGCCTAATTCCAATGCACACAGGTTGGTTAATATGCCTTTTGATAGTAGGTCCTGTTTGTATTGTGTTGGTGTGAATAAGAGGCATATGGGGTAATGTAATAAAAGTTGGTAATGGAAAAAATATTATAATACTTTTGTTCGAACAATTTTTCTTTTGTGCCTTTTTCCTGGGGAATGTTGTGCTGACTTATATCAAACATATTGTTTGATATAGCTTTTGTGAACCTGGAAACTGTTTAACAACCTCTTCCGACAGTAGAAGAAGAAGAAGAAGGTCTGCAAATGTTATAGTTGGCGCCAGTGCGCAGTGAATTTTAGTAAAACTTCTGACTGAAAAGTTGATATGTTTGCTCCAAAAGATTACGACACCTTCAAGCACTTCTTAAAAGTGCGCAATGTGCAATTAAAATTCACAATGCAATCATGGTTTAAAGCAGGGATCCCCAACATTTTGAACCTGTGAGCAACATTCAGAAGTAAAATGGGTTGGGGAGCAACACAAGCATGAAAAATGTTCCTGGGGTCCCAAATAAGGGCTGTGATTGGCCATTCAGTAGCCCCTATGTGGATTGTCAACCTACATTGAGACTCTGTTTGGCAGTGCACCTGTGTCAGGAATCATGATGGAATCAAACCCTGGTCTTTGTATTTGGACAATCCTGCATTATACTGGTGAGCCACTGGGGAATCCTAGTGCTTATACTGGACACTGCCCTGAACAGACTTACTATATTCTTGCAACACGCTTACCTTATCTTGCCTCATTAACAACATGTGTTGTCAGTCAAGCAATCAAGGCCCTTTATAAGCCTGTGCCATCAAACTTCCTGTTGCTTGATCATCTGAGCCCATTCTACCTGTGTTATGCTGATTACTGTCTGATCCCTGGTTCCTGTGTTCCCTGCCTCGCTCCATGTTCGCCTTCCTGTGTTCCTCGCTCCTACCTTCCTGTTCTCACCTGGTTCCCGACTCCTACTACTCTGGATTCCCTTGGTTCTGACCTCCGGCCTGTTTCTCAGCCTTGCTCGTCTGCTGCCTGCCATTTGACCTCAGCCTGCCTTTTGGACTTCGCCTGCCTGCCGCCAGCCCTGACCATTTTGTTTGTTTCTGGACTTGCCTCTCTCCATTGCCAGCCTCATTCCAGGCCTGTATTTTTTCAACTTCTGTGTGTTGATTATTTTCTCATTTTGTTATTAAAAAATTACTTTTTGCCTTACTATGGCTTCTACTAATTGTCCATCCATTCAGGGGTATTACTTTGCAAATAGGCTCCAGCCCGGTGGTCACTCACCTGTGGCCAGACCTGACAGTATGATCAAGCCTCACAATAAGGAGCCTGCTGTTAACCCCCCTATGTCACCTGAACAGGATGAACTGCAACTCTCTGCTCACTGGCTCTCATCTGTTTAAAAGTATGAAGGGGAAGAGGAACTTTTTCTGACTTTCTACTCACATGTAAGAAATTTGCCTCCGTTCCTTTTGTTAAGCAAACCCCAGATTCTATGAAGAGCAGACTCATTATATTATTCCTCTTAGGGGGTAAAGCTCAGGAGTGGGCAGAGGCTTGTATAGACGAAGAGGCTCACTTTTTGGAAGACGCCTGTACTTTTCTTTCCTTTTTAAAAACAACTTTCACAGGGGATTTATGGTCAGTCTCTTCTGACATTTTTTCCTCCTCTTCAAGTTCTGCTGAAGTTCAAGGTTTTGTTAAACCATTTCAACTTACCCCTCCAGTACTAAGATATTCCCAACTTGTGGGCCCCAAAAGTACCATTCAGCCTGTTGCCATACCCTATGATGAGAGTGATGAAGAGGAAAGCTATTGGGAGGATATTTATGATGAGAGTGACTGTGCAGATAATGTCTGTGATGATAACGAGTGGGAAGATATGGACTCTGATGAGGAAATTCCAACAGCATTTACCACTAAATTCAAGGGTCGATCGGTCTTCCAGTATCAGCCTGCCTTTCACTCTCTACCTATTTCCCAGTCTGTTCCTATGCCTGTTGCTCATCCTAAATCAGCCTTTCTGGATCTCAGGCCTGAACCTCAGTTTATTTCTTTTGCTAATTTATCCGTGCCGGCTTCCCAGCCAGTCCTTGCTCCTGTGCCGGCTTCCCATCCAGTCCTTGCTCCTGTGCCGGCTCCCCGAAAGCTGCCTGTGCCAGTTACCATGCCAATGCTTCAGTTTCCAGCCGCCATGCCAGCGGTCCAGCTTCGGTGCCATCGGTCCAGCCGGTCCCAGCTTCGGTGCCAGCGGTCCTGCCGGTCCCAGCTTTGGTGCCAGCGGTCCAGCCGGTCCCAGCTTTGGTGCCAGCGGTCCAGCCGGTCCCAGCTTTGGTGCCAGCGGTCCAGCCGGTCCCAGCTTTGGTGCCAGCGGTCCAGCCGGTCCCAGCTTTGGTGCCAGCGGTCCAGCCAGTCCCAGCTTCTGTGCCAGCGGTCCAGCCGGTCCCAGCTTCTGTGCCAGCGGTCCCAGCTTCGGTGCCAGCGGTCCAGCCGGTCCCAGCTTCGGTGCCAGCGGTCCCAGCTTCGGTGCCAGCAGTCCCAGCTTCGGTCCCAGCTCCTGTGCCAATGGTCCCAGCTCCTGTGCCAGCAGTCCCAGCTCCTGTGCCAGCAGTCCCAGCTCCTGTACCAGCTCCTGTGCCAGCTGTCCCAGCTCCTGTGCCAGCGGTCCCAGCTCCTGTGCCAGCGGTCCCAGCTCCTGTGCCAGCGGTCCCAGCTCCTGTGCCAGCGGTCCCAGCTCCTGTGCCAGCGGTCCCAGCTCCTGTGCCAGCGGTCCCAGCTCCTGTGCCAGCGGTCCCAGCTCCTGTGCCAGCGGTCCCAGCTCATGTGCCAGCGGTCCCAGCTCCTGTGCCAGCGGTCCCAGCTCCTGTGCCAGCGGTCCCAGCTCCTGTGCCAGCGGTCCCGTCTGCAGCTCCTGTGCCAGCGGTCCCGTCTGTAGCTCCTGTGCCAGCAGTCCCGTCTGCAGCTCCTGTGCAAGCGGTCCCGTCAGCAGCCTTGCCGCTTCCAGCCTCCGTGCCAGCAGCCTTGCCGCTTCCAGCCTCCGTGCCAGCAGCCTTGCCGCTTCCAGCCTCCGTGCCAGCAGTCTTGTCGGCTTCAGTCTATGAGGACCTGTGTACTATGTCCTCTGGGCCCAAGGACAAATCTACTTCTAGACCTGCCGTACCTGCTACGGGATCTGATAGTTCTGGTGCTCCAGAGTCTACCAGTCTTGTTGCTTTTCATGATGGTCTTCCTGTTGTCCTGGGCAATCCTCTGCTGGTCCGCCACCTGTAATGGGTGCCTCTGCTGGTCCGCCACCTGTAATGGGTGCCTCTGCTGGTCCGCCACCTGTAATGGGTGCCTCTGCTGGTCCGCCACCTGTAATGGGTGCCTCTGCTGGTCCGCCACCTGTAATGGGTGCCTCTGCTGGTCCGCCACCTGTAATGGGTGCCTCTGCTGGTCTGCCACCTGTAATGGGTGCCTCTGCTGGTCCGCCACCTGTAATGGGTGCCAATGCTGGTCCGCCACCTGTAATGGCTGACTTTGGTGATCCACTTGATTTGGCTCCCGACCCTGGCGACTCTTTTGATTTGGCCTCCGACCCTGGCGACTCCTCTGATCTGGCTCCTGACCCTGGCGACTCTGTTTTTGCACCTGACCCTGGAGATTCATCATTTCTAGCTCCTACTTTACTTGGGTTCATTTATTGCCAATGGTTTCAAGCATATTTAAGTATTTTCATTTTGTACTATATCTTCCTGTTCATATTTGCATCTATGCAATGCCATTGGTTTAATATTTAAAATTTATTTTCAATTGATGTGGTTTTAATTGTGGATGATGATGTTAACCTGAGAGGTTTCAGTGCTTGTTTGGACAATCTAGTTATAACATCACTGCAGAACTCTTCTAAAAGAAACTCTCATAGAACTCATGTACCCACCTGACCCTGGGATCGCCCAGAGGTCGATCCTTAAAGGGGATCTATCACGAAAATCAAAATCTCCTAATGGATAGTTGAGGTGAAAATAATATCTCCAAATATATTTCTTTAGCGGAAATGCTTACTTTTTTTGTAAAATGACATTTTACTACATGCAATGAGGGTGCTTTCTCTGAGAGACAGTTTAAGCTACTGCTGAATGGGAGTGGCTTCTCACTAGCTATGATGTCACTTAGCAACTAGCAAAGTCCCACCCTCCTCCATGCTGAATAGCATCCTCACACCAACTGTTACTCTGGAAGCTCCGTTTGAGGAAAGTAAGGCTGTCCTGTTTGCACATTCTCCCAGTCAAGTACAGACAGAGTGACTGTTAAATATTCTACTGAGTCCCTGCCCCCTTGTTCTCCCCCCCCCCCGCTGGGTCTGCTTCCTCTATAGTTACGCCACTGACCACCTTTACTCTGACTAATGGTGTTGCTTGCTCCTTTGAAGACCCATACCCCAAGTGTGCATCTAGGTCTATGCAATAAAATTAGGAGTAGTATGTGTTACCTGAAGTGCTAGTAAGCACTACTTAACACTGACTTACCTTGTGTGTAATGGGTGTGTGTACCCTGCAGCCTTTCAATTGGGATTGCACTACAACTACTGGGCATATCTTGAAGTTGTATATCAACAACAGACATTTCTGAAAATCACCTAAAAATATTGCAATTGGTTGCATTTATTTCACCCAATTTCTTACATACAACTGGAAAACATCATAAATATTAACGACAAGAGTCTACCGAACAGTTTGTTGCCCAAAGCAGCTGGCATGTACGGACCCCAAATAAAAATAGTGCATATGAATTTTCTCTGCTGCCTATTCGCATTCTATGAACAAAGACCAGAGACTATGCATTGAGTGCCACAAGACCCTCCTAACAGCACAAAGCCCCCCCAAAATCACATATTTTTGGAAAGTACACAAATCCAACAAAGACAAAGATGTCTTTCTACACCAAACTACCAAACTGCAAAGCTTTTCTAAACGTAGAGGGTTTTTCCGACATTTCGGAATATCTGCTAAAAATGTTGCAGTTTGCCGCATTTATCTCACACAATGTTTTACGAACAAAGAAAAATCACCATAAATATGGACGTCTGAGGTCTACTGAATAGTTTGATGCCCAATATGCATAGTATGTGGTATGTAAAGACCCCAAATTAAAGACGTGCATATGAATTTTCACTCTGACCAACTCAGCTGCTGAAAACAGAGCCCCGACTGTGTTATGTGCCATAAGACCCACAAACTGTAAAAATATCCACAGAAAACCATATATTTTTGGAAAGAACATATTCTGACGGATCAAACAAGGTAAAATACATCTTTGTATACCAAAGCACCAAACAGCAAAACTATACTAAAGATACATAAGGAACAATAATAACAGCGTAATTAGTGGCCAAAATAGATTATCCACACGGGGGTATGCGGCTCCAGATTGATGTTGCTGCTTAGCTAATACTCCCGTGTCTCAGTACTCGCATACAAGCTAATGTGTGACAGGGAAGGAAAGTTGTAAGGAAAGTAATCAGTCCACCTTTATTTCCACATGCCTACTGAAAGGGGAGGGAGGGGGAGCTGCAGAGGAAGAGCAGGTTACTGTGAAACACGGAGCTTTTAAACTTAGCAAACTACGATGCTGGCTGCAAGGGGGGTATGCTGGCTGGGGTGGGGGTGTTGGCTGGCTGGGGGGACTGGCTCAGGGGAGAGAAGGAGTTTCTTCATAAATCTATTAAGGAAACACAACAAAGGAACTTTGAAGCCCCTGAGCTACCAATGTGTCTTTATACAGCCCTGACTGACAGCAGGGACAGCCAATGAGAGAGAGGATAGTGCTGTTATGCAAATAAACCTGACCCGACCTAAGAGCTGGCCAGAGGCAGGTAAGAGAGAAGCAGCTAGGCATTGATTCACTATAATGATGGCAGTATTTTAAAAACTGTACATTTTTTTTAACACATTATATTTAGACATTTTGATAACTTCTGCAATGATTCTTTTTACCAATTTTAATTTCGCGATAGATCCCCTTTAAGGTGGGGGTAATGTCAGGAATCAAACCCTTGTCTTTGGACAATCCTGCATTATACTGGTGAGCCACTGGGGAATCCTAGTGCTTATACTGGACACTGCCCTGAACAGACTTACTATATTCTTGCAACACGCTTACCTTATCTTGCCTCATTAACAACATGTGTTGTCAGTCAAGCAATCAAGGCCCTCTATAAGCCTGTGCCATCAAACTTCCTGTTGCTTGATCATCTGAGCTCCTGAGCCCATTCTACCTGTGTTATGCTGATCCCTGGTTCCTGTGTTCCCTGCCTCGCTCTGTGTTCCTCGCTCCTACCTTCCTGTTCTCACCTGGTTCCCGACTCCTACTACTCTGGATTCCCTTGGTTCTGACCTCCGGCCTGTTTCTCAACCTTGCTCGACTGCTGCCTGCCATTTGACCTCAGCCTGCCTTTTGGACTTCGCCTGCCTGCCGCCAGCCCTGACCATTTTGTTTGTTTCTGGACTTGCCTCTCTCCATTGCTAGCCTCATTCCAGGCCTGTATTTTTTCAACTTCTGTGTGTTGATTATTTTCTCATTTTGTTATTAAAAAATTACTTTTTGCCTTACTATGGCTTCTACTAATTGTCCATCCATTCAGGGGTATTACTTTGCAAATAGGCTCCATCCCGGTGGTCACTCACCTGTGGCCAGACCTGACACCTGGTTTTATACAACCAAAACTTGCCTCCAAGACTGGCCTCAAAGCTCCTGCTTTGAGGCCACTGGGAGCAAAATCCAAGGGGTTGGAGAGCAGCATGTTGCTCACAAACTACTGGTTGGGGATCACTGATTTAAAGGAACAGTTCAGTATAAAAATAAAAACTGGGTAAATAGGCTGTGCAAAATAAATGTTTCTAATACAATTAGTTAGAAAAAATGTAATGTATAAAAGCTGGAATGACTGGATGCCTAACATAATAGTCAGAACACTACTTCCTGCTTTTCAGCTCTCTTGGTTCCCACTGATTGGTTACCAGGCAGCAACCAATCAGTGACTTTAAGGGGGGGCACATGGGTCATAACTGTTGTTTTTGAATCTGAGCTAATTGCTAGGGATCAATTGCAAACTCACTGAACAGTTATGTCCCATGTCGTTGATTAACTCAGAGTTAGAGAGCTGAAAAGCAGGAAGTAGTGTTCTGTTATGTTAGACTAGGGATGCACCAAATCTAGGATTCGGTTTGTAATTCAGCCAAGATTTGGCCTTTTTCAGTAATATTCAGATTCGGCTGAATCCTTCTGCCCAGCCGAAATACAATCGGAATCCTAATTTGCATATGTAAATTAAGGGCAGGGAGGGAAATTTGTCACAAAACAAGGAAGTAAAACATTTCCCCCCTCCCACCCCTAATTTGCATATGTAAATTAGGGTTCGGTATTCGGCAGAATCTTTCGCGAAGGATTTAGGGATTCGGCCGAATCCAAGACAGTGGATTCGGTGCATCCCTATGCTAGACATCTAGTCACTCCAGCCTTTATACATTACATTTTTGGCTAACTATATTAGAAACATTTTTTATTTTGCACAACTTATCTATTTACCCAGTTTTTATTTTTACACTGAACTGTTCCTTTAAGGAAGAATGTTACATTCGGAAATGCAAATTGTTTTTCTCTTTCCAACTTTTAATATGCCTCACTTCTAATTGCCAATAACCAAAAAGAATCTCAGCAAAAAACACAGTCCTACTAGGCAAGCACCCTGCTAAAACTCACCATTTGTAAAAACACTTTTTTCTAAGATTCTAACAGTTAAATGACCAAGTTGCCCTCTTTCTTTTTCTGTACCGTTCTCCTGCACAAACTGTCATTCTTTGGGGAGTAGTTTCAATAGCAAGGCCAGCTACATTATTTAATGTAATTATTCTGTAAGGATTTACATTTTCAAACATTTTGGACTTCTAGAATAGATAATATTTTAATTTAATCCACTGATATACGGTACATGATGTAAAGTGCTAATGAACATAGACTGGAAGTGTTTAAAGTGTTTAAACAGTATAATAATAAAATTTGGGTCACTGGGTAAATAGGCTGTGCAAAATTACAAATGTTTTCAATATAGTTTGTTAGCCAAAAATGTAATGTATAAAGTCTGGAGTGACTGGATGTCTCACCTAATAGCCAGAACACTACTTCCTGCTTTTCAGCTCTCTTGGTTTCCACTGATTGGTTACCAGGCAGTAACCAATCAGTGACTTGAGGTGGGGCATGTGTGTCATAACTGTTTGCTTTTGAATCTGAGTTGCATGCTGAGGATCCAGTCACTCCAGTCTTTATAGATTACATTTTTGGCTAACTAACTATTTTAGAAACATTTTCTATTTTGCACAGCCTGTCAATTTACCCAGTTTTTATTGTCACACTGAATCGTTCCTTTAAGCAACAGACAAAAATAGCATACACACAACAAATACATGGGCTTCTGTTTTTTTTACGTGTATTTCAGTAAACATTGTCATCAGAGAAGGCATTATCTAAGTCCATAAATAGTTTGGTGCAGGCACTTGAAGTATGCACCAATAATAACATTTGTGGTGGTGTTTAGATATTGTAAATGGTTTACAGAGAAATGTTAAATAGATGATATACAACTGGATTGGTATCAGCGCAGTAATATGAACAATGAATGAATTCATTATAAAATGAACAATGGGGCTTGTTTATTGCAGTTTGTATGTTACAAGCCTGTCCTGAGCTTTGAATACACAATTTATTATCATTTCTACTTTGTAATCTGGATATATAATCTACTTGCTCGTGTTGATGGTTATAACTGATATATTAAATATTTTACTAAAGATCCATACAAGTCAAAATAATGCTAGAGAAACAGCAATGCAATCAAAGGTTTATTTAGTTCTATAATAAAATATAACCTAATCAAGAACTGTTTGGCAATAACTAAAATGAAAGCATAGGGAAAGAAGCTACAATTTGTGGAGTATGTAAAGGCAAAGCTTGTAGATTGAAATTTCTATGCAGAATTGTTGAAGCGGGCAACAAGAGGAAAAAATGAATAAAATCAAATATATTGAGAGCTGTGTAGAAAATGTAGATAATTGAAGTTAGTTATTTCTGCCTTCAATAGATATAGGAATGAAGTTGGCATCTGCAAAAACCTTTCATGCTTGGGAAAAATTATGTATCCTGCAGGACAGCACCTATTTTATGCAGCTGTTCTTTCTATTACTGGGCTTGCTCTGCAAGACTAATGTTAGTGTATCACTGTGACTGGTAAGATATTCAAGTTTGAGGCAAATAAATTTTTTTTATTGGTCACTACAGTAGGTGTGACAAGGGTTTTTGAAAGGTGGGTGAGCACGGGGCACACTGACTGGTTGCTATGGGTTTTCTCACCATAACAATATATAGATGAAAGGACATATCATCAGCGTTTTGACCCTGAAACATTTTGACCCTGAAACATTTTATACTATGATTATATGCAATGCAGAATACATGTTACATGCAATGGAAAATATTACCAATTGTAGTTTTTAATGTGCAGATTAGAATTATTTTATATTTAGCTTTATTTTGTGGAAAGTATTTTCCAGACGCCAAAGATGAAGACGAAATTTAAAGCTTTATTAAAAACTGTGTGAAAAGTACATGTTTCAATTTGTACTGTGACAGTTTATTGCATACATATCATGTCCTGCATGGATTACACTGCAAATATAAATATTAGGGATCATAGCAAAAAGTCACACACACAACAGGAGGAATGTAGTGCCCACTATTCTCAAACCAAGAGAGAGCTTATTTTTGTGATGGGTTTAGGCCTAGGAAGGAAAATAAATTGTAAGGGTTTAGGTAGCTGTGATCAGCTTTCTGGGGGTAAAGCAGCCCACGGCACAATCAGAATTCATAAGGGGGTTGTTTCTTTCTGGCAGTTTATTTTCACTTGCAGCAAAACAACACAAACAATTCAAAATAAAATCCTTGCCACTTAATAGGCTTCTAACAAATACAGGTCAGTTTTCCTAACTACCAGGAGAAGGCCTACCGCTTGTCTCCCCAAAACAAAGTACATACAGGAATATATAAAATCCCAAACCTTTTGGTGATTTCAATCCCTCTCACACAGACAGCTTTCCTGTGTCTTTTCCCCAGCCAGGAACTCCCCACTCTGGCTTGAGCTGCCTTTTTAATTAACCACCTGAGATACCTCAGGACAACTCAAAACACCCGGGCTGGACTAGCAGTCCTGGAACCACTCTGTTAGGAACCTGGGGCATAAATAAGCTCCGTCCTGGACTTTCCCAGGTATCCTGGTAGTGACCTCACCACAAAATACAGACAGTCCTTGGGTGAAACTTGGTGCAGATGATTTGCCAGTTAAAGGAACAGTTACATAGTTACATAGTTACATAGTTAAATTGGGTTGAAAAAAGACAAAGTCCATCAAGTTCAAATCCTCCAAATGAAAACCCAGCATCCATACACACACCCCTCCCTAATTGTAATTAAATTCTATATACCCATACCCATACTACCTATAGAACTTAGTATCACAATAGCCTTTGATATTATGTCTGTCCAAAAAATCATCCAAGCCATTCTTAAAGGCATTAACTGAATCAGCCATCACAACATCACCCGGCAGTGCATTCAACAACCTCACTTTCCTGACTGTGAAGAACCCCCTACGTTGCTTCAAATTAAAGTTCTTTATCTTCTAGTCTAAAGGGGTGGCCTCTGGTACGGTGATCCACTTTATGGGTAAAAAGGTCCCCTGCTATTTGTCTATAATGTCCTCTAATGTACTTGTAAAGTGTAATCATGTCCCCTCGCAAGTACCTTTTTTTCAGAGAAAACAACCACAACCTTGACAGTCTACCCTCATAATTTAAGCCTTCCATCCCTCTAACCAATTTAGTTGCACGTCTCTGCACTCTCTCCAGCTCATTTATATCCCTTTTAAGGACTGTAGTCCAAAACTGCACTGCATACTCCAGATGAGGCCTTACCAGGGACCTATAAAGAGGCATAATTATGTTTTCATCCCTTGATTTAATGCCCTTTTTTATGCAAGAGAGAACTTTATTTGCTTTAGTAGCCACAGAATGACACTGCCCAGAATTAGACAACTTGTTATCTACAAAGACCCCTAGATCCTTCTCATGTAAGGAAACTCCCAACACACTGCCATTTAGTGTATAACTTGCATTGATATTATTTTTGCCAAAGTGCATAACCTTGCATTTATCAACATTGAACCTCATTTTCCAGTTACATTTTGTTACAGTAACATCAACATCAAAATATGAAAGTGTTGTAAAGTAATAAAAATATAATGCAGCATTGTCCTGCACTGGTCAAACTGCTGTGTTTGCTTCAGAATCACTACTTTTGTTTATAAATAAGCTGCTGTGTAGCAAAGGGGAGCAGCCATTTCAAAGGAGAAATGCTCAAGTTCTTTAGAACATAATGGTGTTATCTGTTATCCACTATTTAACCTGTGCCATATTGCCTTTTTTCAATTTCCTCTATTGCTACACAGCAGCTTGTTTATATAAACTATAGTAGTGTTTCTGAAGTTGCCAGTGCAGGGCAACATTGATATTTTCATTCATTTAAAACATTAATTGTTTAGTGTTACTGTTGCTTTAACGCCACTGCTTGTAAACTTCTCCTTATTCAATACAGGTCCTGAATTCCCTTTGCTAAGTGAAAGACTCCTCTCATGGCAGTGCCACCTTCTAATGGGAACTGGGAATACACCTGCGGGTTGCTCCATTAGAAAAAATAATAATAAAACACAGTGTTTGTAGTAAAACACATACCATTTGTCAGGGAGCCGGGAGCTCCCTCCAGGGAGGTTGTCTGGATCAAGGAGGAAGCCCTCTTGAGGGAACAAGATCGCGGTATCCAAAGGGTTAAACGGAGAATAGTCAGGATCAGGCAAGAGTTCACAGGCAGGCAGAATACAATCAAAGTCCAAAGTCCAGGCAAAAGGGTCAGGATACAAGGCAGGAACAATATTAGGCAATAAGGCACACAGGAAACCCAGGATATGCTTCAGGAAAGTAATCCTATTCTTGGGCGCCATTCTGGCGTCTAGTTGGAGTTTTTATTTTCAAATTTGGC
This sequence comes from Xenopus laevis, assembly GCF_017654675.1. Taxonomy (NCBI): domain Eukaryota; kingdom Metazoa; phylum Chordata; class Amphibia; order Anura; family Pipidae; genus Xenopus; species Xenopus laevis. The sequence continues at coordinate 53,811,345 of NC_054386.1, read as the reverse complement.
GCCATTCTGACGTCATTGACGCACTTGCGCTGACGTCGGCGCGCTGACGTCATCACCCGGCGCCGCTACCCACGTGGCGGCCATGGGCGCCGCCATTTTGGGAGCGACGCCGGCGAAGATGGACGCGCCGCCCGGAGCTCCTGGGCCTGCTCCGGGCGGCGATCGTTACAGTACCCCCCCCTCACGGGGGGCCTCTGGACCACCAGGACTTGGCTTCTGGGGAAACTTGGAATGGAACTCCCTCACCAGACGAGGAGCGTGAACATCACGGTGTCCTTCCCAGGAGCATTCTTCAGGGCCAAAGCCCTTCCACTGAATGAGGTACTGAAGGGACCCTCTGGAGATTCTGGAGTCTAGGATTTTCTCCACCTCGTATTCGAGTTGACCCTCCACTGAGATGGCAGGAGGAGGAGACTGACCGCCAGAGAACCGGTTGGTGATGGCGGGTTTCACCAGAGACACGTGGAACACGTTGGGGATTCTCATCTCTGGTGGAAGCTGGAGTCTGACAGCCACAGGGTTGATTATCTCCAAGATGGGAAATGGTCCCACGAATTTTGGACCCAACTTAGGAGATGGTATCTTCAACCGGATATTCCTGGAAGAGAGCCAGACATTATCACCCACCTTGTAGAGAGGAGAGGATCTTCGACGACGATCCGCGAAAGTCTTATGAACCAGAGCACTCTTCTCTAGGTTCAACTTGGTCGCAGCCCAAATAGCAGACATATGGGCTGCGGAGTCGTCGGCAGCCGGGACGTCAGATAGCACAAAGTCTTGGGGAAAAGCTTGAGGATGCTGACCATACACCGACATGAACGGAGACCTTCCTGTAGAGGAATGACAAGCATTATTATGAGCGAATTCCGCCCATGGGAGGAGATCAGACCAGTCATCCTGGCAGAGGGATACGTGGTTCCTCAGGAACTGCTCCAGGGCTTGGTTGACACGTTCAGCTGCCCCATTCGTTTGCGGGTGGTATGCAGATGAAAACTGAAGAACAATTCCCAGGTCTTTGCATAAGGAATGCCAGAACTTGGCAGTAAACTGGGTGCCTCTATCGGAGACGATCTCCACCGGGAAACCATGCAGGCGGAAGATGTACTGGATAAAAAGCTGGGACAACTCCACCGCAGAGGGCAACTTCTTCAGAGGGATGAAATGGGCCATTTTGGAGAAGCGATCAATAACAACCCAGATCACAGTATTCCCACCGGAGGGAGGAAGTTCGACAATAAAGTCCATAGAGAGGTGCGTCCATGGACGAGAGGGTACCGGCAAAGGCTGTAACAACCCACTGGGGCGGGAATGGCTAGGCTTAGAAGTGGCGCAGACATTACAAGCAGCCACAAAGTCCTTTACATCCTTGCGGATATCAGGCCACCAGACTAGGCGTCTCAGGAGTTCAAGGGTCTTAGCCGAACCAGGATGTCCAGCTTGCCTGGAGCAGTGGGTTTGTTGCAGGATGGCCAGGCGAAGTTCTGGAGGGACGAAGGCCATGCCAATCGGAGTATCTTGAGGAGCCGAGGATTGCCCAGCCAGAATCTGGTCGGCAAATTGGGGATACAGAGAGGCAATGATCTTGACTGGTGGAATGATTGGTTCCTGTCTCTCAGGGTCACGGTCCACCGGAGTGAAGCTACGAGACAAGGCGTCGGCCTTCAGATTTTTGGAACCTGGGCGATAAGTCAAAACAAAGTTAAATCGGGAAAAGAAAAGGGCCCACCTGGCTTGTCTGGGATTTAGCCTCTTGAGGGACTGTATGAACTCCAGATTCTTGTGATCAGTGAAAATCTGGACAGGAATTTCAGAACCCTCCAGGAGGTGACGCCATTCTTCAAGGGCAAGCTTGACTGCCAAGAGTTCTCGATTCCCGACGTCATAGTTCTGCTCTGCGGATGAGAACTTCTTGGAGAAAAACGCACAGGGGTGCAATTTTCCATCAGAGGAATGTCTCTGAGACAGGATAGCTCCGGCTCCGACTTCAGAAGCATCAACTTCGATGCAGAAGGGTAGTGCAGGATTGGGATGTCGAAGAACAGGAGCGGACGTGAAGGCCTCTTTCAAGGACTGAAAGGCTTCTATAGCAGATGGAGGCCACAGGCTGGGTTTACCCCCTTTTCGGATGAGGGCCAGGATAGGTGCAATGCGGGAAGAGAACCCCCGGATGAACTGTCGATAATAATTAGCAAATCCGATGAATCTCTGGATTGCTTTGGTACTCAGTGGGAGAGGCCACTCCTGGATGGCCGACACTTTCACGGGGTCCATCTCAAATCCCTCTGGAGAGATAATGTATCCTAGGAAGGGGATCTTGGATACCTCGAAAACACACTTCTCCAACTTGGCGAAAAGAGAGTTCTTCCTCAGACGAGAGAGTACCTCCTTCACCTGGGAGCGATGACTTTCAAGGTCCTTGGAAAAGATCAGGATGTCGTCCAAGTATACGACTACGAACCTTCCTAGGAGATCTCGGAACACATCATTCACAAACTCCTGGAAGACGGCAGGGGCATTGCATAGGCCGAAGGGCATAACGAGATATTCATAGTGCCCATCCCGAGTGTTGAATGCCGTCTTCCATTCGTCACCCTCCCGGATGCGAATGAGGTTGTAGGCCCCCGGAGATCCAACTTGGAGAAAATCTTGGCCCCTTTCAGCTGGTCAAAGAGCTCGGCAATCAGGGGCAGAGGGTATCTGTTTTTCACGGTGATCTTATTCAGACCCCGATAGTCTATACAAGGCCGAAGGCCTCCGTCCTTCTTCTCCACGAAGAAGAACCCAGCCCCTGCAGGAGAGGTAGAAGGGCGGATAAACCCCCGCTGGAGATTTTCTTGGATGTACTCCTTCATAGCGGTAGTCTCTGCAGGAGAGAGAGGGTAGGTGCGCCCTCTGGGGGGCATAGCTCCAGGCAGGAGTTCAACCGGACAGTCGTAGGAGCGATGTGGGGGAAGGAACTCTGCAGACTTTTTACAAAACACATCGGAAAATCCCTTGTAAGTGGAGGGCAAAGTCTTTAATTCCGCAGAGGAGACATTCACTTTCTCGAGGGGTTTTGGCGGAAGGCAATGTTGCAGGCAAAATAAACTCCAACGAGAGATCTGCCCAGTGGACCAGTCTATGGTGGGGTTATGCAGACGTAACCATGGAAGACCCAATATCACTGGAGTAGAAGGACAGGGGATGATGAAGAATGAAAGTTTTTCTTGATGCAGCGCCCCAACTTGTACAGATAGTTCCGCCGTGAACTTTGTGACGAATTCAAACTCCAGGGGTTTGTCATCTATGGCAGTAATTCGCAGGGGAGAAGACAATGGAAGCAGAGGAATCTTCATGCGTTCGGCAAAAAAGGCATCCATGAAATTGCCATCCGCTCTGGAGTCGAGGAAGGCCCTTTCGAAGATAGACTTACTTGCCAGGTGAATCTGCAAAGGAAGGAGAAGCCTGCGTGAATTTTCTTGATACTTCTCCAGAGAACCTCGAGTGATGCCCCCCTACATAAGAAACCTGAGACATACCTCGGGGTACAAAACTCTTGGCTTTGGCAGGACAGGCGTTGGCAAAATGGGAATGCCCACCACAGTATAAACAGAGACCTGCCATACGTCTTCGGAGTCTTTCCTGCTCGGAGAGGCGAGTCTTTCCTACTTGCATGGGTTCCTCCAAGGGAGACATCGACACATGGGTCACAGGAACAGCGGGTGTTTGCAGAATCGGCCTTTGAAAGCGAGGGGCCAACATGGGAGAAAATCGTCTACTGCGCTCTCTCTCCACCTGGTGCTCTCTGAGACGAGTGTCCACCTTAATGGATAGAGCGATCAACCCTTCCAGGGTGTCAGGAGTCTCTCTGGAGACGAGATCATCTTTGATGCGAATGGATAGGCCTTGGTAGTATACAGCCTTGTAAGCGTCATCACACCAGGAAGTCTCCGCCATCAGTGTTCGGAAGTCTATAGCATACTCATTGACACTGCGGCTTCCTTGCCGGAGCTGCAAGAGACGGGCAGGGGCGTTCGTAACCCGACCTGGAGCATCAAAGACTATACGAAAAGCTTGGAGAAAGTCTTTAACATCAAAAGTCAGCGGGGAATTCTTCTCCCAAAGAGACGTTGCCCACTCCAGTGGCTTGCCTTCCAATCGAGACATCACATACCCCACCTTGGAACGCTCGCTTGGAAACTGTGTGGGTTGGAACTCAAATTGAATTTGGCATTGCGTGGCAAATCCCCTGCAGGCTTGTGGGTCCCCACTGAAACGAGGGGGAGGTGGAATGCGAGGCTCACCTGTCGGGTAGCTTGTGTTCGTGGGGGCTGCCGCCATGGGGGGATCCCCAGTAGGTGGAGCAGTAGAGGACGCAGAAGGCACTTGAGCCAGCAGGACATCGAGTGCTTGCCCAATGCGAACTTGCTGGTTTTCGTAGTCCTCCATGCGGGATGCCAGTCCGCGGAGCGCTCGTCCGACATGAGGTGTGGCTTCCTCAGAAGGATCCATGGCCCAAGAATAATGTCAGGGAGCCGGGAGCTCCCTCCAGGGAGGTTGTCTGGATCAAGGAGGAAGCCCTCTTGAGGGAACAAGATCGCGGTATCCAAAGGGTTAAACGGAGAATAGTCAGGATCAGGCAAGAGTTCACAGGCAGGCAGAATACAATCAAAGTCCAAAGTCCAGGCAAAAGGGTCAGGATACAAGGCAGGAACAATATTAGGCAATAAGGCACACAGGAAACCCAGGATATGCTTCAGGAAAGTAATCCTATTCTTGGGCGCCATTCTGGCGTCTAGTTGGAGTTTTTATTTTCAAATTTGGCGCCATTCTGACGTCATTGACGCACTTGCGCCGACGTCGGCGCGCTGACGTCATCATCCGGCGCCGCTACCCACGTGGCGGCCATGGGCGCCGCCATTTTGGGAGCGACGCCGGCGAAGATGGACGCGCCGCCCGGAGCTCCTGGGCCTGCTCCGGGCGGCGATCGTTACACCATTATATTAGAGTAAAAGTAAAAGTAAATATGCAGTTCACATATTACTGACCCACTACACTGGGGAACCTGTTGCAGTCCAATCCTGGCACTCCCTTGCCAGGCAAAGTCCCACACTCCACTCCTGGTGGACAAAGAGTCACATGTCCCTTTTCCCCAAAGAGCTCTTAAGTTTCCCATGTAATGCTACCTAACCAAATACCTCTCCAGCTGGACAGTTAGTTGCTCCCATGTGGTAGGCCCATGAACAACACCTGTATCTTTAACAGGAACACATGCTGGATCCTTTCACTACCCTCCCTCAGGCACAACTCACCTGGGGTTTCGCACAGACTTATCCAGAGCTGGAACAGGCATCCACAGCAATAAAATCCTTCAATCAAGCAAACACAGCTTGCTTTATCCTTGTGGCACAGCTCCCAGCACTCTCCATAGTGTGAGCACACAAAAAGTTCTTAAAGCACTAAACCTGCACGGTTGAGTTTACCAGGCTTTGGGGTCCCCTACCCCATGCCCAGCAGGGCTACCAAACTCATTTTTAGCCCTACATCTTGCAGCAGTTCTTATTCACTCTGTCCTCAGTGAAAATGAAAGCAGCAATGGCTTTGAGCACTTGGCTCTAGCTATATCAAACAGTTGCGCAGCAGCACCACCTTCTGGCAACACACTGCACAGGGAGAAGGGCTCCTTCCCCCTCCCTTTACTCTAGGTCCAAACTGTAGCTAGACAGGCAGGAGATTTCCCACCATGTGGTACTTTTTAAAGAAACCTAGGGACTTAACCCTATGGATCCCTACATTTTTATTGACTATAAAGTTATCCACAACATCATCATAGAAAGCTTCCCCAAATAAGCTGTCCCCCTATCACAGATAGCAAAGTTGGAGATATTGTCAGTAATGCAATGAGAGGGGCCAGGAAACTGTGCACCACCACAAGGTAAAAAACCCAAAAACCTGACTGCTATGACCACCCTTAAAGACAGTAAATGAAAGGGAATAATATAGTGGTGAAACTACACTCGCATATCATGTTTCATTTTTTAATTAGCCTTTGTTAATCCTGGTTGGTTTTGCGCCTTAGATTTTCCTAAATGCATTAAATTGAATCTGTAAATGTGATAAATAGGGATTAAATGAATAACTTCATACAATATACCTTACCTTTCTCGTCTTCCCCTTTTTTATGAGGCTGGGGGCTTGTTTATCAACAATGGACAACTTTTTACCTGGTTAGTAAGCAATGGCAGCCAATCAAAATTTTGCTTTTATTATTCTACCTGCAGCTGGCAGACAAAACCTTATCACTGGCTGGTTGCTATGGATTGCTACCTAGGTGCAGCTCTGCCCAGTATTGATAAATGAGTGGAGTGGAGTCCTAGAGACTGGATATGCCTCTATTTTCTCCATTCTGGTGGGGGTAACATGACATAATAACGGGTGCGACGCTTGATCCAGCTCTTGCAACTTAATGTAACAAACCCAAATGTAGCTTTTACTGGTTTTCTGTTTAACAGTCATCTAATTGGTTGATATACAGTAGGGCAATGTTTACGGGGTTATTTATTAAAGTCCGAATTTTTCTGGTCGAACTTTTAAAGGGGAAAAACACCATTTATTTATTAAACCGCAATGGTGTTAAAATTTTGAATAAAAAAGTACTCCAGCTAAGACCTGTCAAGTTCATGTAGAAGTCAATGACAGATGTCCCATTGATATCCTGATCTGCACTGGGTTTCATCCAATAATCTAAAGAGTTCATGGTTTTCAGGCATCAAATCCAAAATAACACAAAAATCGCACAATTCAGATTAATGTCTGTTACATGTATAGTATCTGTTTTCTGTAAACCTGATATCCGGAAAAGGAAGGCCATCTCCCATAGAGCTCATTTTATCCAAATAATTCAAAGTTTTTAAAATGATTTCCTTTTCTGTGTATAATAATAAAACAGTACCTTGTACTTTATCCCAACTAACATATAATTAATCCTTATTGGAAGCAAAACAATCCTGACAGGTCTATTTAATGTTTAATTTATTTGTTAGTAGACAAAGTATGGCAATCCAAACTAAGGAAACACCTGATCCAAACTGGGAAAAACCCCAGGACCCAAGTCCCATATCTGTAATTTAATATACATTATGCCAAATACAGTATTGTCATTCCCCAAATGGCAGGCTCATTATACGCTCTGTTATGAGTACATATTAACTGTTTTGTGCATCTTGCACGTTTCAGTCTCCTTCTTGATATAACATAAAGAATAATTCCAAGAAAAAAAACACTATTCATTATAGCTGTGAGGAGTAAAATACAGATGCAGTATAAAAAGGCATCCAAAATCTACAAAAATGGCAGACTGCTACTGAAGTAGTGCTGAATAATTCCAAGAAAAAAAACTCTATTCATTATAGCTGTGAGGAGTAAAATACAGATGCAGTATAAAAAGGCATCCAAAATCTACAAAAATGGCAGACTGCTACTGAAGTAGTGCTGATTATAATTACACATGCTTACACAGGCAGATGACTGATACATAGATAGTGGGGAAAGTGACAAAACTTTTGTAAAATCACATAAACTGAGGGAATTGGGATTTTAAAATCCCTGTAAATAGAAACACGTGCATATAAAATATCCCTTATACAACAGCATCAGTTATTTTAGCTAACAACATTTTCAGGAGCATCAATTTGAGTCATACTGTAGTGTGGTGGGGATTTTAATTTGGAAACTGCACCATATTATTTGTTTCTGCCTGAATATTGGCTTGTAACCTAAATCCAGTGTATTAGGTGACATAGCTTCCAAATGCAATTAGGGCATTCTACAGTCCTGCCTTGCCTCTGTTCAAATGCTTGCAATATCCTGCAGGCTCCAATGTAGAAATGACTTCATTCTCCCTGAAGATACTTAGAGAAAAAAAAATATTTTCCTTATCCTGCCCCATGTTTGTAATATAAAGCAAACCATCATCCCATTTTTCTTTATCTAAAATATGTATATTATCCAGTGTGCAGAATGAGACATGCTATGAAGAATGTCTAAAGAATGACTTACCTAACAAGGAACGGGGGCTACAACTTGAAGCAATTACATTATCACCCTTTATCATCAACTACCACTATCAACCCTCATGCTCTTCCATTAGCCTCTTGTCCTATGGGACCAACTTAGTATCTTGGGTATATTTATCTTGTGCCTTTTCCCACCTATTGTGATCAGCTGTATTGCCGTAAAACCTCATTTCACACCATCAGGCTCCCTTCCCTCCATTTTCTCTGTAACTCAAATGACATTGTAATGTATCACAATTGCATCTTGCCTTTCTGTCTATGTTCTGTCATGGACTGTTGTATAGAATTGTTGTATCACTACAGCAATTCACAACAGATGGAAGGTGCTAGTCTAAAAGGAAAAGAAAAGTAGAAATATGCTTGCAAGCAAAAAAAAAAAACAATAATAAGGATGATATACAATAATTAGCTTTTTAACCCCAATGCTTTCTATATAATCATTTAAAATAATGGGGTCTAAAACACTGTGGTCATTTAAAAAGTGCAACATTTTTGCCCAGGTCTAGTGAACGATATCAACCAATCAGATGTTTGCTTTTAAATAGCTGACCAATAAATGATGTATGTCTATAGGTTGGGATTGGTTACTAGACCTGTAGCAAACATTACAGTGCTGTTACATACTGCTAAATTCTGCTGATAGCTAGTACTATTTTCAGGGCAATGGCTCATGAGTTTTCGGAGGAAAACTGAAAAAATTCACACGGGGGGGGGGCACTTTCCCTGTATGGAAACCTCTTGAAACCTGGCAAGCTTTGGTACTGCTGTTTTTGACATTAAAAGTTAAGGTTGCGGTCCAGCTGCCTGAAAACCTGAATCTTAAAACCTCCCTCCAATTCCTGTACTGTTTTACTGAGACAAACTTTGGAGGCAGAACCATTAGGGAGGAATGGAGATTGTACAGCATGCTGGAGGAGCAGATGGAATTTCTATTATGCGACTTACCGTATATACTCGAGTATAAGCCGACTCGAGTATAAGCCGAGGTACCTAATTTTACCTAGGAAAACTGGGAAAACGTATTGACTCTAGTATAAGCCTAGACACAACTACAGCCCTGTCTCCCAGCAGCGCACATTCCGCCAAAGCGACCCCCCCAGCGATCAACCAGACTTCTTTGCAAAGTTGATGGTGACAGAGAATTGCCAAACGGATTACTGTGTGCATTGTCCCACTACCATGTGCAGAGGGTGCTGTGTGATATTGCCATCACTGTTAATCTTTCGTATAACCAACAGAGGGCGCTGTGTGATATTGCAGTCACTGTTATTCTTTCATATAACCAACAGAGGGCGCTGTGTGATATTGCAGTCACGGTTATTCTTTCATATAACCAACAGATGGCGCTGTGTGATATTGCAGTCACTGTTATTCTTTCATATAACCAACAGAGGGCGCACTGTTATTCTTTCATATAACCAACAGAGGGTGCTGTGTGATATTGCAGTCACTGTTATTCTTTCATATAACCAACAGATGGCGCTTTGTGATATTGCAGTCACTGTTATTCTTTCATATAACCAACAGAGGGCGCACTGTTATTCTTTCATATAACCAACAGATGGCGCTGTGTGATATTACAGTCCCTGTTATTCTTTCATATAACCAACAGATGGCGCTGTGTGATATTGCAGTCACTGTTATTCTTTCATATAACCAACAGATGGTGCTGTGTGATATTGCAGTCACTGTTATTCTTTCATATAACCAAAAGAGGGCGCACAACCAACAGAGGGCGCTGTGTGATATTGCAGTCTCTCCCAAGTGAACTGTTGGTATAGGAATGATTAAAAATGACCGCAATCTCAGCTACTGCCCGCTAACCCGAGTATAAGCCGAGGTAGACTCTTTCAGCACATTATGGATGCTGAAAAACTCGGTTTATACTCGAGTATATACGGTATTTACAAATTAGGCTTCTGCTGCTGATTTGGAGATACAGTAATTACCTCAACCCCTGGATTGTTATTTCTTATTGACCTTGAGCAAACAAAATGTTGCCCCATTTTACTTAAACTGTCTCCCCCCCCCCAGAGACTACTTTTCACAGGGCTGGATTTACATAGCAGGTGCCCCATGGCCCTCTGCCATTGATCGCCTCGACTCCTTATATTCATCTTCTTCTGCAAATGCACAAATTTTCAGCTTCGGGTATGGAATACTGGGAATTGGTGCATAGGAAATTGTAAAAACAATTGTATCTCCTGTGAATCCCCAGTGCTTTCAAACCAATGTGGGTATGGTTGGGCAGCATGCCGCCCCTCTAAAATTCTGCCGCCCTAGGCCCAGGCCTTTGTGGCCTTTGCACAAATCCGGGCCTGCTTTTCACTAGACTAATCATACAGTCCCTTTTACTGTGCAGTTTCTCTACAATGACAGCATTAACCCCTTTCTGTCCCAAAACAGAAATTTAATCAAATGTTAAATCCCTGCTTCATGTTGGTTAAAAAGTGGTCCCAATAAGTATTACAGGCTGCAAATAGACAGCGTTATAGATGGGTACAACAGAGTAGTGATGGTGATGGTGCACTGGCTGCTTTGCCATTGAAGGGGACTTTAGGTACCCTGAAAAAAAACACAGGGCCACAAATACTGTATAAAGTAAAAAATCTCAGTGCATTAGTTTACATAAAAAAATTATCATCTCCTATTATTTATTAGCTATTGTAGAGCAGAGGTCTGCAGCTATTTGCACAAGGCCCAGGCAGTGGACAAAGTACAAAAATGGGCAACTGTGGCCTTTTTTCACTTTGCACACTGTGTGAGGCATTGTGAATGAGCCCTATTATGTTTTTATGTCAATGCATATAGTGTTTCTTTCACTGTATATAAATTGCTTTAAATCTATATAAAACAAACACTATACATAATTTCTCCCCAAAATGCAACACTATACAATAATAAAGCTATGGGGGGAAAGGGGAGTGGATGGGAAATGGTAAGTGTGGTAGAGATAGTGGAGTTGACTGGCCTAAAGCTTTATTTCCCATTTTTAAACATACAGTGAGGGGAAGATGTGGAGAAGGAGAGGGTTTCTTAAGTCCTCTTCCTTCTCATTGCTGTAGTGGATGTTGTAGTTGCGATGCAGACGATGAATCAATCTGCAGCAGTCTTGTGCTAGGGGTGCTGTTGTGATACATGAATGTGGCACCTATTTCTTTCATGGTATATGACTGACAGTATACACAAGCTGTTGGCCTGTCAGCAATTGCTACAGAAACATACCTGCATGTCAATAGTGGGAACCAAAATGACAGCTAGTGTTTTCCTGCCATTGCACTCCTTTTGTCACTTAAAAACTCTTATGGCTGGATGGCTGAACTAAGCAAGTGCACTGGCACAAATACAATGATTGCAATACTGGAGAATTGGAATGTAAATTGGAAAATGCACTCCCACTTGCATTTCTGCATGGTTCCAATTGAAGTCAGTTTGAACTGCAAGAGGTAGTTGGGAGCGTCAATCAGCCTATTTATGGCAAAGTCATGGCATTTCATTATATTGTAGCTTTGTGTATTTGCCAAGAAATAGAAGTATTGCCGTTCTACCACCCAGAAAATTTTCTGCGGACACCTATGCCTGGGAGAGCTACCTCCTACTTCATCTCATTAGTGGACCTGATGCTGCTCTTGCTAGCTGAACTATCCAGCTCACAGCTCCTTGACTGTTTTAGAAGGTTTCCTTCTATCCACTGTCTATTGTGCCTCCTCATTCTTGAAGGCTATTTATCATATTTTCTGGTATCCCTCTTGGTGATCTATGTAAAACAGAATTATTTTATGTTTAAGAATGAATCTAGCATGCAATTTTGTCTGAATTATTGTCTTTCGTGATATACAGTAGATAGGTCCAGCTGACTGCCAATAACATGATTTGGTGCTTTTTGATACACTCTGTCCAACCTTTACCATACAATGGGCAATTAAAATGACATACTATATGTTTGTGGGTCACATAATGTCAAAATGTTGTATTATACTGTACCTTTAAGCTGCTCTTAGGCAGAAAGGGCCATAACATTTCATTTCAGGGGAGACTGGCCTGAGGTCCTCAAGCTGAACAGCCCTGCAGTACAATATTACTATGCCTCAAGATCAAAACATGCCTGCCTGCATTCCACCTGGCAGGAAATAATACATTATTATTATTATTATTATTATTATTATTATTATTATTATTATTATTATTATTATTCAAATGCAGTGTATCAAGACAGACAGAAATTAAGGTTTTGACATTCTGATAGTGAAGGTTATTCACTTCTCTACCGCAGAGTGGGATTAGGACTATGCATAGCTCTTTAACACATGGTTTAAAATTAAATAAATAGGTTCCGCCTAAATATTCGGAAGGGTTTTTTTACAGTGAGAGCTGTGAAGATGTGGAATTCTCTCCTTGAATCAGTTGTACAGGCTGATACATTAGATAGCTTTAAGAAGGGGTTGGATAGCTTTTTCGCAAGTAAGGGAATACAGGGTTATGGGAAATAGCTCATGGTCCAAGTTGATCCAGGGACTAGTCCGATTGCCATTTTGGAGTCAGGAAGGAATTTTTACCCCTCTAAGGCAAATTGGAGAGGCTTCAGATGGGGTTTTTTTGCCTTCCTCTGGATCAACTGGCAGATAGGTAGTTAAAAAAAAAAAAAAAGGTTGAACTCGATGGACATGGGTCTTTTTTCAACCTTACTTACTATGTTACTATGTAAAACAACCAACCAACCACAATTTAAATTGTATTTCCTATATCTAAAATAAATGTTGTACTTATAAACATCTAGTTTATAGATTTCATTTTGTGTGATCTTTTTTTAACTTATATTTTACAGTACCAAAGGTACTTTTCTCAATTGCAACTATTTCTTTCCAATTGACAGATATGTCTGCATCTGCCTCCTTGACACATACAAATTACACACCATAAAATACCTTAATCTATTACATATATTCCTCTTTCCAAAACCTTCAAATTTAATACATCAAATTGGACTCATTGGTGGAATTACTGAGAAACAATGACACATTTCTCCATATGTATTATACAGGTATGAGACCTGTTATCCAGACTTGGGGTATTCCAGTCTTTTCATAACTTGGATCTCCATACTATAAGACTACTAAAAAATAATTCAAACATAAAATAGACTCAATAGGATTGTTTTGTCTCTTATGAGAATTATATATCTTATTTATGCTCAAGTACAGTTTTATTATTACAGAGAAAAAGAGAATATATTTTTTAAATTTTGAATTATTTGATTACAATGGAGTCTATACAGGACCTTCCGGTAATTCGGAGATTTCTGGATAATGGATTTCTGGATAACAAATCCCATCGCTGTATTATATTTCACATATATTACATTTTAACATCACAGTGTTGGCTTTGTGATTCTGTGAGTGCTGTGACCAATTACTTTTTTGGCCACACAGCAGAGTAGCAGAGAACCTAGCCTGGTTAGGGTGAGCCAAAAAATGAGCCAAACAGCCCTTCATGTGTAAGACATGCAACTTAATGCCTTCTGAAAACAGAAGTTATTTGCTTACCCAGTGCTTCACTACTCCATAAGTCCTACCCACTGAGAAGTCATGTTCTAATATCTTGCACTAATGAGATCTAACAAGATTGAAACAAGCTGTCTGCAAGTTTGGATATACAGTATGGCTCTGAACTATAAGGCTGTATCTGTGCTATAAAACCAGCAGTTCTATATGCATAGTTGGCTAAAGGGACATAAAGGAGTAATTTGCATGTCTCTGCCCATAATGCGATATGTGAGAGTTAAACTCTCATTTGTGGTATTAAAGGCAGGCCCGGATTTGAGCCTGTGCTCCCCAGTGCTCCAGCACTCGCACAATGGCGCTTTTGCGCCAGTGTGTGGTAGTGCGGGCGGGAGCTAGGACCGTGCGGAGCGCACGGCCTAGGGACACCCGCCCAGCGAATCCGGTGTTAAAGGAACAGTAACACCAAAAGGAAATATAATATAATGTACTGGTGCCCTGCACTGGCAAAACTGATGTGTTTGCTTCAGAAAAACAACTGTTGTTTATATAAAAAAGCTGCTGTGTAGCCACGGGGGCAGCCATGCAAGCACAGGACACATTGCAGATAACAGATAAGTTCTGAAGAATTCCATTGCATGTTACAGAGAGTATCTGTTATCTGCTGTGTACCCTGTGCCTTTTCTCCTTTTACAGCTTTAAATGGCTTCCCCATGGCTACACAGCAGTTTGTTTATATAAACTATATTTGTTACTGTAGCAAACAGCTTTTCTCCTTGAATTGAATGTGGCCCAATGCCCCATAAGAAATAATGGTTTGGACCATCTCTGGATTAAAGTAGAAATTTCATCTAACTGTTAAAAATGTGAGATTTATTTTTATTTTTTAAATGGTCTGGAATGATCCAATGTTGTTAGTGACATACATCAAATATTAATAATTTCCTGGAAAATCAGACTTTTATTAAGTAGTTATTGAAATATGGAAATTAAATTACATTTGTTACTGTTTATAAATAGGGACTGTGTTTTTTAAGGCTGTAGTTGATGTATACATGTATCATACTATGAGCAGCCCTCCAATGCAAAGAGATATCAGATACACTGCTGGCATGCAAGTAAACTGACTGATACATCCATTGCTATATAAGCTTTGCATCCTTCCATAGTCAAAGATAATGCACATTTTGCAGGTCTCTATAAAATGACTTACAGGCACGGAAGTGTTGTTATTGGTTCATAAACAGTGACATAACTAGAGTGCACTGGGCCCCTGCAAAAGAATCTTCAGAGGGGCCCGGCGCACTCCGATCCCCATCCTCTTGTCCGTTTCCCTTCCCGCCTCCTCCCTGCCTCCACCCACTCAGTGCTGACTTGAGTCTCCCTTCCTTGCCGCAACTAAGAGAGTGGCAGGGGAGGAGGAGGTTTTCTTATTAGCTATAGAGGACGCAGCTGAAAATCTTCTTTGTGTGTAGTTAATATGTGACAGTGTGGACAGTGTGTGTTAGAAGCTGTGAATAAGGGAAGCATTGCTTTGTTTGAGTCACATGTGTAAGTTTGTGTGTACTAAATAGAGATATTATTTGTGCCAGTGTCATGTATGCAATCATTTGTATGTGTAACTCTGCCTTTGATAGAGAGATAGTATGAAAGTGAAATTGTGTAAGTGATAGTGCTGAGCTACACTCAAACCCCAATATACATCTCCAGATTATGTTGTTTTTTAACAGTCCCGCTATTTTCAGTGTATCCTTTTGAGGCTATTCCTGTGTTTTTTGTTTAATTTTCCCACTGATTGAACACTTTCTCCTAGCAAAATGCTGCATTTTTTTCACTAAAAACAGCTACTTTGGTTAGTGTTCAGACACTCTGAATGTTCCTCTACTTATCTTGTAGCACTGGTGCCATATTAGAACCAGCAACGTCACCTTTTTTCCTTCAAATAAACTCTGTGTGATGGTTCCTGGCCAGTTCCTTACAAAATGATACAGGAGCAGGACCAGATTTGTGAGCAGGCCACAAAGGCCCAGGCCTGGGGTGGCAAAGATACTGGGGTAGCATGTAGCCGCCTATCCACATCTGCACTGGAGACTGGAAATTCTGACAACTGTTTGAATTTCCCACCGCCAAGTCCCTGTGCATCTTATCTGTTGAATAGCAATAGCAGCTGCTGGGACTAGTTGAGAAAGGTACAAGTGGGTGGTGCAAGGGGGAAATGTGAATGTGCTGGGGTGCAAGAGGCCTATGTGAGCCCCAGCTTTAAATCCAGCCCTGTGCAAGAGTTGCACAGTCTTGAGCAAATTGCACAACATGTGCACAACAGGAGTAGAGTTTAGTGCTGTTCTTCATTACAGCTACAGCTCAGTACAGCATGTAGATGCTGGATATTTGTTTAAGTCTGATGTTCATGTACATGGGTATTTTCTGGAAAATCTATCCATAATTTGGTTCTACATACCTTAACTCTACTAGAAAATCATGTTACATTAAATAAACCCGATAAGCTGGTTTTGCTTCCAGTAAGGATTAATTATATTTTAATTTGGGTCAAGTACAAGCTACTGTTTTTGTTATTCCAGAGCAAAAGGAATTTGAAGCTTTCTGGATAATGGGTTTCTGGGTCACTGATCCCATACCTGTATTTCTTTCTACGGCTTTCCTTTCACTTACACTGAGTGTACATGGGAGAAGCTCTGTACCCAGTACTGTAGGGGTACATTTTGAAATGTGTATTATAGAGGGGGCACAGTGTCAGTGTGGTGCATTGTTTGCAGTTAAAGTACCCCTGTTTCAAAAATCCTGTACCTATTGCCTTTAGAGAGTTGACATTTGTGTAATTAACATATTTCCCTTATTTTACAGTTTCCCTGATTTTATTTTTAATCTGTGGACGTGGTCCTCTGAAAAACATACACACTGTACGTGTGATAGAGAGAAAAGAGAGAGTGAAGTGTTGTGTGTGGGAGCCAGAGGGAGTGTGTATGGAGGCCAGCCATCAGGGGGGGACAGGGGGGAGAGTTGTAGGGGGCCCCGAGGGTAAGGGGGGCCTGGCCACGCCACACTTACTTGATTAACTGGGCCCCCCATGTTTCTGAGAGCTGCTGACTTCGGGAAGGCATGGACGTTTAAGGGGCCCTGGCCACCAATTTTCTTATAATGTGTGTGGGGGGGGGCCCTGACCACCAATTTTGGCCACCATTTTTTTTCTCATGTGGGGTCCTAGCCACCAATATTTTTTAATGGGGGGGGCCCTGGCCACAAATGTTTTTTTATGGGGGGCCCTGACCACCAATATCTTTTAATTTTTTATTAACAGTGGAAACCCTAGCCACCAATATTTTTTTTGTTTTTGTTTTTTTCTGTGTGGTGGGGAGGGCGGACCTGTAGGTGGGGCTTGCAGTGGGCGCAGCTCAGGGGGCCCAGGAAATTTTGTCTTATGGGGCCCTGCAATTTCTGATGGCGGTCCTGTGTGTATGTATATGTGGGTTGTGTGAGTGACAGAGATGTGTTGTGTTATTCCGGTATGTGTCTGTGAAGATATCTGTGTGTGTAAAACAAAGACCAATATTGTGTTTGTGTGTGTGACAAAAAGAGAAAGTGTGACAGTGTTTTCCTGTATATATGTGTTTGTGTGACAGAGAGAGTTGCATGTTAGTGAGTTAGTGTGTTAGTGTGCATGTGACAAAAAAATACGTTGTATGTGTTAGATGTGTGTGTGTGCGACACAGAAAGCGAGAGGTTTTGTGCAAGTGTGTATCAGCCCGGTGTGTATAGATATGTGTACATGAGAGAGAGGGGGCAAGCTGTTATATGAGCGTGTGTGTGTATGTTGAATGTGAGCTCCCAGCTCTTGAGGATAAAATTGCTTATCTTGCCCTTTTGTGTCGCCTTAGCTGCCCCCCTCCCCAGTACTTGTGGAAATGCAGCCCCTGAGCTGTAGTTGGGGGGGAGAGACAGGGACATAGTGACATGTCCCCGGCTGAGCTGCGCAATGAATGGGTTAGCCCGTGTTCCACGTGAGCCTGATGTGCTCCTACTGATTGTATCTCGCTGTAGACAAATGCAGAGCTTGTGCTTTGCAGTCTTATCGGGGCTGCAGTGAAGCCGAGCTGAATGATGCTGCTTTAATTCAGCGTCACACCAAGTTTCATCAATAACCCCCTACCGTCCAATTGGAAGACTCTTTTTTTCACAAGATTTTTTTCCTTCCTCTTCTCCCTTCCTTTCTGGTTTTCCTCCGGCACCATCGGGGGGAAAGTACCCCGG
This sequence comes from Xenopus laevis, assembly GCF_017654675.1. Lineage (NCBI taxonomy): Eukaryota > Metazoa > Chordata > Amphibia > Anura > Pipidae > Xenopus > Xenopus laevis. Next base: position 53,793,527 of record NC_054386.1, on the reverse strand, counting down.
CTTTCTATAGTAAGGAGAAGAAGGAGCGCTTGTACTGGGATCCGAGGCGCCCAGCGGCCAATGGAACTGTCCAGGGTTCTGTAAAGAGAGAGGAGGGAGCGGGGCAAGGGAAAAGCAGAGCCTTTCACTCCAGACCCCGGGCGGCGGCAGCGGCGGGCTCAGTTTCGTTTTAGAAATTGAATTGGCAAAGCTGGGCATGGGGCAAAACGAGGTGCAGACTGTCTTCCTCCTGCTGCTGGGCATTGTGGGCGACAGCTGTGGAGGGTTTCCCAACACTATCAATATCGGTAAGTAGCAAATGCACCCAGATACCCCAGAGCAGAAGCAGTAGCGCAAGCCTGCCCGGTCCTGCATTGTGTATTTGTATTATGGTACAGGCATCTGGGTGTATTGCTGGTAGTATTGCTCGCCTGTCTTTATAACCTAACCTAATTTTAGGTGTGGGATCACATTAGACCCGAGTAGCGAGTACAACTTTTTCTGTTATTGTAAAAGGGGCAACAATAACGAAAAGGAATAACTATTTTCCTTATAGTGCTTGTTGGTATAAAATCAGGATGCATGCAAAGCAAAGGGGCACATGATGGCAGAAGTGTGTGTGTGGGGGGGGGGGGGTCGGCGCCTGTCCCCAGCCTGGGATGCAGAGTTCTTCTTTAGGGGCCGATTATGGTAGCGCACACTGCGGGAAAGTTCCTAGACCTCCCAGTGGATCCTGGGTGGATGGGCAGGAAAGCGCCGGTACTGTTGCTATCCGCATTGTGCTCATCTTGGGGTAGGGCGATGCGAGAAGGAGAGGTGTCTGTCTGCGCGCAGTGCTGCAGAGGTTGTGTTCCCCAAAGTGATTTTCACAACCTGTCGGTGCAAAATAACATATAGTGTTGTATTATTGTTTCCCCGCAGTATTACTATCTCCCATATCATAGGGCTGCTGTTGGGGATTCTCAGTGGCTGCTGTCTGCACTGCTCCTGGGGTTCAAGGAACCAATGGTAAACCTACCAACTCCCGACCCATGGCTTTAGCTTGACAGTCAAATTAAAATCATTAAAATGACCTCACCCATAACCCTTCACACACACACCGCCATCTTAAGGGGGTGATGTCTGACCTACAATGTGGGTACTGAATGTATGTCCTCTATGCCAATACTGTAAATATATAAGTAGCAAATAATACACTGATTCAGTATTAGGAGATAAAAGCATGCACCCCTTTAAGATGATGCATCCTGTTGCAGTTTGCCTTTCCTTAAATGATAAAGTAATGATGAAACATATGTACCTGCAGCTGGAAGTGAATAAAATACAGTTCAGATCCATTACTTCCAGCCCCTGCCCAACAGAAGTTTGCACTCCTGCAAAAACTTTATTGCCCTAGCTTTACAGTGCTTTTGGCACAGCAATTCAATGAGCATTGCTAAGCACAAAATCAGGAAACACTGGAGCCTCTGGAGCTGTTCACATTAACTCAGAATCAATCAGCCTTCAGCCATTCAGCTGTTATGGTACAACAACTCCCAGCCTCCCACTTCCAGCAGAGCTGGCAAGAGAATGCTGGGAGAATGGGAGTCATCGTTCTCTGGTAACCACAGTGTCTATCCCTGAACTAGTGTAAACTGCAGTACTTAGATCGTGGAGCTATAGAATGCCGCTACTCTATCTTGCATAATGACCAGTTGCAAGGATTAATGCATCACTATATGAAACCATGGCATCACGAAGAACTTGTAGTAAAATATCAGTGAAATTGCATATTGCTTGGGATTTTAAAAATTTCTGTGCTTGGAATCACCGCTATATTTATCATTTCTGTAGATCCTGCAAGTAATCACTGCTTTGCCAAAAAAGTTCCACTTTCCAATCTGAGCTCAACAAACTGTGTGCTCATGCTGTATAACTTTAGGGTGAAGTTTGCACCCTGTCCATTACAATAACAGTAATTCTGTTACACATTTCAGAATATAATTTGTCTAATTTGTTTGTTGACCCATAATTCCCATGTTAGAAGAGAAGACCCCCTTTTGGTTAAAGTGGACCCGTCACCCAGACACAAAAATCTGTATAATAAAAGTCCTTTTCAAATTAAACATGAAATCCAATTTTGATTTTTTATTAAAGCATTCATAACTGTTGTAAACTCATTTAAAAATCTCAGCTGTCAATCAAATATTGTCTGCCCCACCTCTATGCCTAGGCATAGAGGCGGGGCAGACAACTGCTTTCACTTTCCATTCAGCACTTTCTAGATGTCACTGCTCTCCCCACATTCCCCCGTTCTCTTCACCGTTTAATTGTGTAGCCAGGGCATGGGGATGGACTTCAGGTCCCCTATTCTGGTGCACAAACAAGATTCTGAGATGATACAAGGCTTGTCTTAATAACAGTGTCCACAAAATGGCTCCTGCCTGCTTGTTATAATTATGAATTCCCAGACTGAAGGAAACAAGATTCTAATAATTTATATAGTGTAATTAAAGTTCATTTTGCTTGACTAATGTGATAAAATAGGATTTTGAATAATTTTTTTGGGTGACGGGTCCACTTTAAGGACAGATGCTTGTTGTGATTACTTGGATAATGAAATAAAAAGGACAAATGTGTGTTCTTTATTTGTTTAAAGACTGGCGTCTGAGGGGGGCCTATAGGACTAGGGCAGGGGTCCCCAACCTTTTTTTACCCGTGAGCCACATTCAAATGTAAAAGGAGTTGGGGAGCAATGCAAGCATGAAAAAGTCCATTAAGGTGCCAAATAAGGGCTCTGATTGGCTACTTGGTAGCCCCTAATGAACTGGCAGTCTACAGGAGGCTCTAATTGGCACTATACTTAGATTTTATGCAACCAAAACTTGCTTCCAAGCCTGGCATTCAAAAATTAGCAACTGCTTTAAAGGACACGGAGAGCAACATCTAAGGGGTTGAAGAGCAACATGTTGCTCACAAGCTACTGGTTGGGGATCACTGGACTAGGGGATGAAATTATTAAAGGAAGAATAACATTGTGATATCCTCACATGACCTATTTTTTTAATGTATTTCGGGAAAGTACAGAGTACAGAGTCTCATCCCAAGGTACTTGTAATTGTTTTAGGAAGTTTTAATTTCATCTGCTAATTCCATTGAGCAGAGCCGGGCCAACCCGGCCAGGCGCCCTAGGCAACCTGGCCGGGAACGGCGCCGGCTTAGTGTGCGCCGGCGCACATGCGAGAAACTACGCGCCGGCACGCGTGCGAAACTACGCGCAAGCGCATTTAAAACAGAAATTACCGACGCCAGTTAGGGAGACAGGACCGGACACGGGGTAGGCGACAGAGCAGGTACGTGTCTGGCGCTCCCTCAGCTTTGAGCCCTAGGCACGTGCCTACTCTGCCTACCCCTAGTTCCGGGCCTGCCATTGAGATTTCATGCAGTTAATCGACATCCAATTAGCTGCATGTCAACGTGGATAGTGGAGGGATATATTTCTTTTTGTAGATGGGGGGGTGATTATTGGGAATCGGGGAGGTATTTGCTATGTGAACGTCAGCAGGCAGGAGAAAATAGGTGCCTTTTCACCTCTTTAGATAACCCAGCACAATTCTATTCAGCCACATCTTGAGCACTGCTGACTTTCTTTGCCCTTGTTTTTCCTTCTGGGAGCTGGAGAAGAACTGAAGTCAGCAAACTGCATTAAAAAGGAACACGGCAGATATCACAGGGATGTGCACTGCTTGGGCTTAGCCTGTTCCCTAACCATTTCACTGCTGTAAGAAAAGCAAATTCCATGTATTCTGGTCCATTTACATACATCCATTCCTTACTATGGCAAAATGTAATTAAGCTCCCATGTTTTCTATTGGCCTTCACATACAATCTGACATGCAGCAAAAGTGAACAGACCTTGCATTCTGCTACAACTTGTGCATAACTGTCTTTATTATTTTCAGGTGGACTTTTCATGAGAAATACAATACAAGAGCACAGTGCTTTTTTATTTGCTGTGCAGCTGCACAACACCAACCAAAACAACACAGAGAGGCCGTTTCAGCTGTTCCACCATGTAGACCATCTAGATTCATCCAACAGTTTCTCTGTGACCAATGCATGTGAGTAACACCAAAGAAACAATCTATTTTAATACACAAAGCATATTTCTCTGTGCAATGCCTGCAATTTATTTTATCAAACCAGAAGTCCTGATTTATAGGACCTGGTGTCTGCTGACATATGTAAGTCTTTTCCCTGCAAACTCCTATTCAATCTCAAGACAATATGGATTCCATATTGGGTAACTTGGGACAGAGACCCCTACAAGATGAACCTAAATACGGTTCTAAATAAAAATAGTGTTTGTAGAAATAGTGCAGAGGTTTCGAAAGAGCCAAGTGTAAATGCCCCATCAAGTTGCCATGGAATTGGAATTTTTAGATCAAATATCAGACAGAAAAAGGGGAATTCCTGCGCCCAGCATTCCCAGTAAAGGACATGACAGAGGATACCTGTAGCGGTAGTTTGCATGTTTGAAATCTGTGTGCTAAATAATTCATTACGGTAGTAGGTTATGCTTACGATTGGGAATACCATTTTGGTCATGAACATACAGTGGTAAATATAAACTTTATGCAGAGAGATCTAAATTATGTCACTTTCACCTGTACCCAGAATTACAAACTTCAGCCAATTACAATGCAGTGATACCCATGTAGCCGCAGATGCACCACTATGTGCATCACATAACATGAATTGGTCATGATCACTGATATGAGGGTATTTTAGAGAATAAGAAATACTGTACTGTTTATTTATTTAAAAAAAGGGTTTGCTCCAAAATGTGCTGTTTTTTGTAATAGCTGCATGTTTTTAGACAGAGCAAACTTGCTAAAATGTTAAAGGGGTTTTATAGTGGAAATAAGAAAGAGTTGATGGATATTTTTCCATAGAAGAAACCTTCAGGGCCAAATTACAGATAGATGCTAGTTCCCAAGCATTCTGGATAATAGATCCTATACACATTTTTCTACAAAATATAAAAGGGAAAGGTTGAAACAATGAATTAAAATAACATGATAACAAATGAATAGCTGGCAAAGACACGCAGCCATTCCATAGTGGGGGGAAATGCAGTTTTTCACATTTGGGATATGTACACACATTTGCTACATAAATGTTTTATTCCCTTTGCTGGTCACAATTCAATAGAATATGCTGATGAGCATACTAAATCTAAGGAATTCCAAGACATCATCATTTTATGGTGATATTTAATGAGTTCTTCTCTGCAGTGCCTGAGTCATTACTATGGGCCACATGAAATAATAAATATTCCTAGGAAATTGATGTGTGAAGTGTTGCTGAACACATCCCCGAGGTACAACTTTATATTATGGTTTATATTACATAACTCTTTAAGATCTTCATACTTTCACAGTCCTCTTCATTGCTGGAATTACTAATCAATGTTGTCCAGGGCGAAGTTTATTGCCCACAGTCAGATGTCTGCAGATGCTAATACTGCTTTGTAAACAAACACAACAGATCTTTGTAGATAAAATACAAAAGAGACTTGGAAGATTGCTTCAAGGTTTCAGAAGCACAATGATAAAAGTTCTAGGGCAGCAAAAAATATCTGAGTTTGTTGCTTTCCAATGCATACGGCAGGTAGACAGGGTTTTGTGTGCACTCAAGTTTTAGCTGAGTGCACACTCAATATACCTGAAAGGTATATTGTTTTTCAGATAGAAAGCTTACTGATGCTTCTTACTGTGAATAGGTGCTTCTCTTCCACCAGTAACTAGAAAACTTTCAGTTTTGTAGTGTGCAACACTGAGGGAAGTTTGGTTTGATAACCCTTGTGGTGCAGATTAATCTTATTTTATTCTGTGTATAGGACAGGTATATCTAGATTTGTTAAGGTCTAACAAACATCAACATAAGAGTTTGTACATCATATTAAATCTATATAAAGTACCAATATGGGATTCGCTATCCAGAAACCTGTAAACCATAAAATTCCAAATAAAGGGACAACCATCTTTCATGGACTCCATTTTAATCAAATAATTCAAAGAAACTTTGTCTCTGTGATAATAAAACAGTACCTTGTACTTGATACCGACTAAGATATAATTAATCCTTATTGGAGGCAAAACAATCCTTTTGCGTTTATTTCGTGTTTAAATGATCTTAATATTCCAGATAAGGGCTCTATGCGTAATTTGGATCTCCATATTATTTTTATTTTTTTTTACTATATAAATACATGTTAATAAAAAATAAATAATATGGAGATCCAAATTAAGCATAGAGCCCTTTATCTGGAATACCCCAGGTTCCAAACATTGTGGACAACAGGTTCCAAACATTGTAAATAACAGGTCTCATACATGTAGTAGTAATTTTTTAATCTATTGTGATAGAACATATTGTAACATTTAACAAACACTTTCTAATCATTTATTAAATGATGGACTCTCAACATTATTCTCACTGTTATCTAGAGTTAAATTCTAGAGACTTCAGTTTGGCACACCAGCTTTTAAAATGTAAACCTAGCTAATCAGAATATTTCTGTATAGACATATGCTTGTGAATACTGGCAATACCCTGACCTAACAAGGTAAGGGTATAGCCAGGGCCTTCAAGGGCCTGTGTCTAGGAGGGGCGCCCCTCGTAGTGATGTGTGGGCCAGACGGATAACCCTGCTCTCTCCGACTTTACACTGCTGGCTTCCGACCCTCGGTTTTCTGGGTGCGAGCCTGCCCGCCCTACTCCTTTTGTGACATAATTGGCTGGCCAGCAAGGGTCTATTAGGAAGGCGGGTGTTTGCGGATCAGGTGGTGCTGGTCCTAGTTGGCTGCCAGTCGAGTTTTCTAGACCTCATTAATCAGGTTATGACAGGAATTAAAGGACAAGGAAATTCTAAAATAGAATAAGGCTAGAAATGCTGTATTTTGTATACTAAACATAAGCATGAACTTACTGCACCACAAAGGCTAATCAAACAAATGATTTATGCTTTCAAAGTTGGCCACAGGGGGTTGTCATCTTGTAACTTTGTTAAACATCTTTGCCTGACCCTGCACATGCTCAGTGTGGTCTGGGCTGCATATATATATATGTCACTGGGCGACTAATCTCCCGAGCAGCAGCGTGTGTCTCTGCCCTAAGGGCCCTTATACGGTTTTATCTTTGGCTCTTCAGATCAGATTTAGTTGAAAGGAGCTGTGTTTTTGTGCTGTGCTATTGCAGTGCATTTCACTCGATCTTCACAGCCTCTGCAGTGTCAGCTCATTAGCACCCAGATCTCATATCCCCTCTCTGCACTGTCATTGCAAAAATTGCTGTTGTACACCTATACAGTCTTCTGTGCTCTCAAATTACGCTCTGTTTGCAAGTCACATTAAGGGGGGGGGGAATAGAAAAATAAATGTAACCTTGGGGTTATTTTTTCTGGAATACGGCTGAGAAAGAAGCAGCGCAAATCCTATTTGGATCATTAACTCTGGGGAGACAGATTAGTGAGTGGGTAAAAACTGTAGCTACCAGAATGACTGCTTTCATCCAAAAAAAATAAAAGAGCTGGCAATGAATCCAAACACTTTAGGGCAGGTTTAGACAGAGCTGCCTTCGTCACCTTTGTCTTAATTGTGAATTTAGTGCTAGGCTGGTGGGGAAGATGGAAAATCTAAGTTAAACTCATTTAGTTCTTCAAAACGATTGCAGACCTAATATATGCCGCAGTTAATTTCAGGGCATCATTTCTGTGAAATCATTGTGGTTTATAAAAGAAGGGCTATAATAAACATTGAAGTGAATATAAGTGGATTCTCCCTTGCTTTTAACCCTTAAAACACTACAGATCTAAATCAGAAATACTGACACTTTAAATTTGACATTCCTGGAGTTTGTTCGACACTATAAGAAAACTCGTTGCTCATCAACACTTGCTAACTATGCTTGCCTTTGCTTTAAGGGGGTTATTTATTAAAAAATTCAAGTTTTTTTTACTATAAAATCCAAATTTTTAGTGAAGAAATGTATTATACCCCGAGGCTGCAAAAAGTCTGAATCTGAGAATCCACCAGCTCATACCTGGCGAGGTTGTATATAAGTCAATGTGAGAGGTCGCTATCCTATTTGGAAGTTTTTGTGGTCTACGCTGGATTTAGCCCGAAAATTTAAGTATTTTGGGCTTTTTGGGCAAAAATCTTCAAAAAATCTAGCAATTCCGGAAAAAAATCTGAAAATAAACTTACGATTTGGATTTTTGCTAAATTTTATCGAGTTTTTTCCTGATAAAATCGTGATTTTATTAATAAATAAGGTCAAATCGTGGATTCTAGTTTGGTTGGACTTTTTTCATTTAAAAAAATCAGATAAATTTGGATTTTGATGAATAACCTCCCAAGAGTTAAATACTCAAAAGCCACATATACCTCAAATGTACAGTTTTGGTATTAAAATATAGCAAGATCACGGTTTGGAAAAAGACTTATTTGGTTTACATTATGGCACAGGTATAGGATCTGTTATCTGGAAACCAGTCATCTGGAAAGGTCATATCCAACATAGTCCATAATAATCAAATCATATTTTTTAAATGATGTTCTTATTCCCTGTTATAAGAAGACAGTACCTTGTACATGATTGAAACTAATATATAATTATTCCTGATTGGAGGAAAATAATCCTATTGGGGTTAATTAATGTTTAAATTATTTTTAGTAGTCTTAAGGTATAGAAATCTAAATTATGGAAAGATCCCTTATCCGGAAAACCCCAGGCCCAAAGCATTCTTGATAATAGCTTCCATGCTTATCTGCAGTTGCTTAGCCCTGGTCCATAATGAGGGCTCATACAGGTATGTATCAACAATAGACACACTTTATTATACCAACAATTAAAAATACACACACCATTAAAATGACATACAAAAGTGATAAATAGAAGACCCCCTCATATTTCTATAGTCCTATGTACCAGGGTACAAGAAGAATCAAAGATTTCCCTAAAAGATTAACCAATTAAACACCCCTTGGGCTGCCTCCTGGGTCCCCAGGCAAAATGTGCATCAGGGTTGTTTGGTTATAGGTAAGAAACCCCTCACTTTAATGTGTCCAACGGGGGGCCTTGAGATCCACTTTGGTTAGTTAGCTCTTAATCTTATTGGAGATTTGCATAGTTTTGTGATGTTGTGGGAATGGGGATTCCATTTTTGGAGATTATTTTTACTTTAACCCTTTATGTTTCCCATTAAGAGTAGTAGGGACTGGGAAGATAAGTGGCATAGTGGGATCTGCAAATGTGAAAGAAACCCTATTTCACAATATTAAGCAAACAAGCCTATCTTTATATATCTTTATAGGGGGCACAAGTTGCAGACTTAACCCCTTGTTTTCTTTATGGCTCCCATTCTCCAGAAATAAAGTTACATTGTTTTTCCTGTAAGACTAGGAAAGGGAAATCACCCATGCGATTTAAAATAATAGGGCTTTGGTGGTTAGTTTCCCACAATTACAAAAATATTGCTATATATTACAACATTCTATATATGACATCCAGCACTGATCCTGTCGAAGGAGCTGCCTGAGGCAATGCCGTCCCCCCTCGCCGGCTTACCTGTCGGGAGGGGAGGCAGGAACACTAGCGCCGAGAGCGCTATTGCACTCTCTCGCAATAGTACAGCCAAATTTCCGGAAACTCGGCTCTTAAAGGTGCAAGAGTGGCTTTTTGCCGCCCCTGGAATCCTCTCTGGCGCTGCCGCCTGAGGCGAGCGTCTCCGCTCGCCTCATTGGCGGAGCGCCCCTGATGACATCTATATAATAGTTTCAAACTTTGTGAACACAAAGTATTAGAGATAATTGGCAACTACTTTAAGGTTGGCCATAGACGCAAAGATCCGATCGTACGAATCGAGGATTCGTACAATATTCGGACCGTGTGTGGAGAGTCCCGGCATTTTTCGTCTGGCGGAGATCGGTCGTTTGTTCGATTGGGCAGGTTAGAAGATCCATACAGAGCTCTCTTTCAGGCCATATTCAGGTCTAACCAAATGAAATTTTTAAACCATCCCAATCTGGTATCTGTCAGGGAGACCTTAGTATCGACTCAACATATGGGTCAATACGCTGCCATCTCAGCTGGGAGTCATAGGGGCAAATTCACTTAAGGGCGAATTTTCAACTGCGAAGGCTCCGCCACACTTTGCAGCGCATACGCTAATTCACTAAAATGCGAAGTTGTTTCTCTGCAGCCGAATGCTGATGAAGTTTCGCTAGCGTTAATTCTTCAGCCTGAGCATTTCCTAGCGAACTTTCACTAACATTCATTTCTGCCTAGCTAAACTTCATTAGTACTCTTACGCTTAGGGCAATTTGAAAAGGGCGGGTACATAGGTTTTATAAATGTCTTTATTAGAGATGTTGGTGCAAATGCTTGAAGTGGCCACTTATTATTAAAAATGTACAAGGAAGCAAAATAAAGACAAAAGAGATTCTCTATTGTCCTAGACATGAGTCCACCCTAAAACAAATGTGGTATGCCCCTCAAGTTGTAAAAAAAAAAGTAAAACAAAAATGTTTAATAGTTACAAGTTTTAAAAACAATCCTGCTTTAAAATATGAAAAAAATCAACTTTCCGGCATACAGGACATTATGTCACTGACATAAGATTAAGAAGGTTGTAGCTTCATCTGATCAGTTTGCCAGGTCTATGCCGACGAAGGAAACTCTGGCGAAAGAGGTAACTTTCTGTAAAATTTGCACTTTTGTAAATTTGCGGAGTAACAATCATTCACTTGAGACAAAATGCACCTGTTGAAAGGCCGGGAAACTGCACTAGCTACAGTCTCTTTCTCTAGCGAATTGTTGTCTACGCCTGTTAGTGAATTAGTAATGTCCCTGCTGATGGATTTCTGGTGAAGTTAGTGACTGCCACTTTGCCCTTTAGTAAATCTGGTCTTCTATGTTGACGTAGGTTCTAAAATGCATATTATTATATATAATTATATAAAACCAAGATGCATACTATACAAACATTTGGCTAAACCAAACATTTTCCTTGTGTGTGCTCATGATAGTGGGATGGATAACATTGAAATGATGATGCCATTGACAGCAGTTGCATTACACAGTCTGACCGAGGGCCTTATACAATTGGAGGGCCAAATATGGCTCATGAGCCTCCAGTTGGATCTCTGCTATATGTTTTCCTTGTAAACCAAGACTTATCATACAGGAATCCACCTACTGCACACTTTATATTGATATAATCATCGGTTGGTTGATTGATAAATTAAACCTGGGTGAGTAGTAGGGTTGTTGTTGGTTCTCTTATATGAAATGGGTTCTATATACAAAGTTAAATGACAGTAGTGTGAATGATCTCCCTCAACATCCTGGGGAATTGACCTGAAAAAAAATTATTAACATACTGTTTTAAGAGTAACAGGCTCAGGTCTGCAGAAATCATAATGTTTGCCATCCCTTTGTCATTTTTGTTGGTAGAGATTAGCACTACTTGATCCCGTTGCCTTATGTTGGAAGCAAGTCAAGGGTGCATGAGTTTTACTTTCCCTCGAACCAGCAATGTTTGATTTTTGTCTGTCTGGATATATGAGACCACATGGGTATATGAGACCCTTTGTCATTTTTTGTTGGTATAGATTAGCACTACTTGATCCCTTTGCCTTATGTTGGAAGCAAGTCAAGGGTGCATGAGTTTTACTTTCCCTCGAACCAGCAATGTTTGATTTTTGTCTATCTGGATATCTGAGACCACAGTGACATCCAGCTACAATGAAAGTCAATAGATGTGAGTGCCACCGTTCCAATCCATAATATTTCTCAGGCACTTTTTTTAAAATCATTCATTGGTCAACAGATGCCATCATTCATTTGTTTTGTGAGCAAAGGGATTCTGGGAGCCACAGTTCAAAAGCAACACCAGCCCCATGTGTTGCCTCTCTGCAATTTAATAAAGAGCTAGTCATGCCTTACAAGTGTTAAGCTGGCCATAGATGCAAAGATCCGATCATACGAATCATCATACGATCGGACTTTCCCATCTCCCGACCCGCCACTAACCATTCAGATCAAAGTCTTACCAGTCAGATTAGTTAAAGAACAGATCAGCAATGTTCTGCCCCTGACAGCAATCGTACGATATCTATGTCCAACCAAAGCTAGTGGCAGTCTCCCACTTAAAATCGTACTATCGGCAATACACGCAGAGATATTATCGGCAGCCGACAGAAATTTTCTAACCTGTCCGATCGACCAAACGACCAATCTCCGCCAGACGAAAAATGTCGGGACTCTCCACAAACGGTCCGAATATCGTACAAATCCTCGATTCGTTCGATCAGATCTTTGCGTCTATGGCCAGCTTTAGTGTGAAAGACTCCATTTCACAAATATAATTAACCCAATGCAATTCCTGGTACATATTGTAGATTCTCAGGAACTTTTTTATGCCGTACATTATTTATCAAAGTTGAAAGTCGAGTCAGAGTAATCACTGGCGAAGGAATTAAACATGGTTTTCAGTACAGAATTAAACCTGAAATGTAGGCTATTATACTTTCCATGAATGATTTCTATAATGCTATATTTGTACCCTAGCTGTGGATTATTTGCTTGTATTAAGAAGACCAATAATTTAAAAAAAAATCCATTCCCCATACGCAAATGTGACTTTGCTCAAGGAACACATCCAATTTCATCTTCCGTTTCATTACTAAATATGCAGCATTGCGTCCCACTGGAGGCATATTCTATAGATCTATCTTTAGGTGCAGAGGCATTTTTCACTTGGAGGCCAATTTCTTTCTCCTCTTTTGCCATTTTGTCTCCTGTGGACAAGTTGTTTCTTATTTGCATTAACACAGTTTGGGCCAGAAGGGTTCGTTATATATAGCACTGCATGTTCATATTTCAGATTACAGCAGCAATCATTTATACAGATGCAGCCACTTTGGTTTGTCTGTTTGACACAGAATAACTAAACACAGATATCCCATTTATCTCATTTAACACAGAAAACTGTGTCACAACATCCCATCTAATTAAAGCATTCACCATTGTGAACAATGGTGCTTTGGTATGCTAATGAAAAGGTTAAATGCATTAAATGAGTTAAGATAACTTTAGATAACACAGTTTCTTCAATTAACTCTGAGTCATGACGCATTTAACTCACAAATCCAAGTGGCTTCATCTGTATGTGTAAAAAGAAAAATAAGGCTGATAGACTTTAGTGCTTTTATTTCTTTCAGAAATCACTTTTCAAGTTACATTGGGTTACATTGATGAATTTGTTTTTTTGTCGCTGCATCTTTAAAGGAGTTGTAGTGAGTGATATTCTGGGACAATTTGCAATAGGTTTTCATTTTTTATTATTTTTGGCTTTTGAACTGTTAAGCTTGTCATTCAGTAGCTCTCCAGTTTGCAATTTCAATAATCCAGTTGCTGGGGTCCAAATACCTAGCAACCATACATTGATTTGGATAAGAGACTGGAATGTGAATAGAAGAGGGCCTGAAAAGAGAGTTGAGTAATATAAAGAAACAATAACAATAAATGTGTAGCCTTACAGTGCATTTGTTTTTCAGACAGTGACCCCCATTTGAAAGCTGGAAAAATTCAAAAAATGAAGGCCATTGGAAAGTTAATTAACCATTCTATAACTTATTAAAAGTTTTAAAGGTGGATGTAAAGACCAAAATTAATTGGTGCTGTATTTTTATATTTGGACTGCAATAGTTGGAGTCCTGCATCAGGTTGGGTAAAAGTAGTGAGGATTCATCAGAAAACCTCCATGATAAAAAAAAAGATAGCATGCCTCTTTTGGCCTGATTAAGTTTGAGAAAAAGCAGATGCTTGGGTAATCAGGTCTGGGGTGGATCTCTGCAGGGCCAGATTTACATAGAGGGCGCCCCTAGGCCCGCTGCCCTTCGTCACCCCCATCTCACCTCTTCATTTGTGCACATGCACAAATTTTCATCATCAAGTCGAGAGCACTGGGAATTGGCACATGGGAAATTAAAAAAACTTTTGTATCTCATGATCAGCTCCAGAGCTTCCGAATCAATGCGGGTGGGGTTGGACTTCATGCCGCCCCCTAAAATCCTGCCTCCCTAGGACCAGGCCTTGGTGGCCTTTCCACAAATCCGGGCCTGGATCTCTGCTTGGTGGATTCAGGTTTGGTGTGGGTTTGATGAACTAGACCTGCAGCACTCTAGCTGGAACTTTTCAAAAACTATGGATACAGTGGAAAAAAAGCTTCTTTGTAGACTAAAGCAAGAGACAAAAGCAAACATTAAAATTTATTTTTAAATTTTCTATTTGTGTAGTTGAAAACCAAAAGGGCTGAACTCAGTGGGGCTCATGTATATATAAATATAAAATTACCCATAAACAAATGTTTATTTAGTCAATGCTTCAATGATTCAGTTCTGCCAGGGACCTCTCTCTTTCTCTCTCTCTATAAACATCAGATGCAAATAAATGCGCCAGACAACAGAGGATGTAAATAAAGGGGTATAAAAAAAAAGTACAAATTTAAACATTTCAGATGACATCTGCCCCCTTTTAGTCAGTGATGTAGTACACAAGTGTAAACCCCAACCCGATAATCCTCAAATACCCATGAAACTTCACCCCCCCAAACATGTCCTTGGTGTCTGACGTCAGATGTAAATATGCGTGACGTCACTGATCATTTCGTTTCATGGAAAGGCAACCATCACCATATTGCCAATTAATAAGTGGAAAAAGGCACCATCTTGCCAACCAATCCACGGTCGCCATTTTGCCAACCGAGAGCTGCCATCTTGTGAACCAATCCTCTTAAGTTACAGCTATATAGCTCTACCACACTGCTCTTTTAAAATGCGGCGGGAGAAATCTAGTGACTCATTATAACTCTGAAAGCTGCATTATATATGAAAATTAACAACAAATACATATATCTGACACAAGAGAAGTGATAATATACATCAAGATATAGTTAAGACAAACATGATACTTCCAGTAAATAGGTTTTTCAGTGTATGGTGGTCCATTCTGTCTTGTGTGCAAAAAATCCCTTTCAATCCTAGAGACACCCTTAAAAAGATAATACAACTGTAATAAAGACTCAACATGGGGGTCTAGTGGGGGGACGGCAGGGACGCCCGCCGCACAAATCTTCAGCCGGTACCTTAGGGGGCACACCTCCTTGGCATTTAAAGACGCAGGTGCGCTGACGTATGACGTCAGCGCGCAATGGCGCAAAATTTAAAAGTACTTAAAGGTACATTTTACATGCCCGTTATAGGAGTTTGTTCCTGGTGCTATTTGAGACTTGTGCTATTTTGTTTGAACCTGTTTGATTCCTGTTGTGACCCCTGCCTATCTATTTGACAATCCTGACTTCTGAATCCTGACCCTTGCCTGATTACCGACCTTGATTTTGCTTAACCCCTCTGATTGACATCCTGGTTTAACCCTTGCCTGCCTGACTACGTTTATTCTCTGCCTACCCGGCCTGATCTGACCTATTGCCTAAACTCCTTGTACTACGACCTTCTGCCCAAAGACTTTGCATACCGTTGTGCCCCCTTTGCCTGGTCAGAACTTTTCGCCTTGCACCTCTCGTTATAAGACCTGGTAGCATCTGAGTAGCTGAGGGCTCCTCCCGAGGCCAAAGGCGGCTGCTACAGGCTTAAGTACGAGCAAAGACCAGGGTGCTTGGCATGTGTTCTGACTTTAGGGTGCCAATCGTTGCAACATTGATACAACATTTTTTCCGGATGATGTTCATGTTGAGTCACATGACTAAAGAAAGTTTGCACTGGCCAAAAATTCCAGGAAGTGTTTCATCTAATTCGTGAGTGACTTCTATTTTGTGTAAACAAAGGGGAGCATGGTGTATTCTGTGCACAAATGTGTTATGGATAAACTTATTTGATTTCAAATTCCCACAATGTTACTGTTTTGGCCCTGGAGAAACAAAATGGCACAGTATAGAAACACTATCATTCCTAATTGTTGAAAACTGACCTTCCAGCGGCTGCTCATAAGTCATATCAAATTCAATGAGCATGTTTATATATCTTTAATAGAGAAGCAACGTAATTGTGAGCTTCATAAATGATATATTTTATTGGAATTAGGGATATACAATTAATGTTATAAAGGGATACCAATAACATGCTTAACTATTAGCATTTAATTTGGTAAAGCTTGTGAACCATTGGATGATTCCAGCTGATTTGCATCTATATTGTTCCTTCCCAGAGCACTTGCACACCCAGCAGAGAATGCTAGGTCTCAGAGCTATCATGGGTCACCTTCTGACTAAAGTTGCTGTGGCTCGTGGTGTGCAGCCTTACAACTTTCCAGTCTTACTTCCCCACAAAATTCTATAGCTGAGAGATTTTTCTGCACTTTATTGCCTAGGCTTTCTTCAAAATCAAGTGCTTTTTATGTTAGGCAGGCTAGTAAGGGCAAAGAATTATTAGCATCATATTCAGCTTTGTAAGTGGCAGACTCAGCCAACTTGAGAAACTGTATTTAAGCCATTATACAGTGACTGCTCTCTTTTGCTTCATTAACAGGCCTGCTAAACTATCACTTTCTTTTTCACTTTGAAAATGATTCTTTCCATTTCATACACAGTAAAGAAAGAAACACAAATGAGAGAGAGAGAGAGAGAGAGAGAGAGAGAGAATTCTGCACTGAAATCCTTTTCTCAAAAGAGCAAACAGATTTTTTGATATTCAATTTTGAAATCTGACATGGGGCTAGACATATTGTCAATTTCCCAGCTGCCCCAAGTCATGTGACTTGTGCCTGCACTTTAGGAGAGAAATGCTTTCTGGCAGGCTGCTGTTTTTCCTTCTTAATGTAACTGAATGTGTCTCAGTGAGACATGGGTTTTTACTATTGAGTGTTGTTCTTAGATCTAACAGGCAGCTGTTATCTTGTTACCTTCCCATTGTTCTTTTGTTTGGCTGCTGGGGGGAAAAAGGGAGGGGGGTGATATCACTCCAACTTGCAGTACAGTAGTAAAGAGTGACTGAAGTTTATCAGAGCACAAGTCACATGACCAGGGGCAGCTGGGAAATTGACAATATGTCTAGCCCCATGTCAGCTTTCAAAATTGAATATAAAAAATACTGTTTGCTCTTTTGAGAAAGGGATTCAGTGCAAAATTCTGCTGGAGCAGCACTATTAACTGATTCATTTTGAGAAAAAAAAAATTCCCATGACAGTATTCCCTTAAGGGGCATATTTATTATGCTGTGTAAAATGAAATTCACTGAAAAAACTATATAAAAAGCTGTGTAAGATATCGCATTGTATAGACAATTTTACTGAGGTTTGTCACTGTTATTTTATATTTTACAGAAAGTTTGTTGGCTTAGCTTGTCCTTGTCATACTGTCAGGCGGACCAGGACATCACCTATAGGCATCTGTTGTGTTATAATGATATAAGATTGAGCCAGAAGTGAGTATAGTGTAGCAGTCCAGTGGCATGGCGTGGCATCACTCACTCAGCCTATGACTAAGTGCACCATGCAGGCACAAACATGACTGTTTGTTTATTCTATGTTAAAGGGTGTTGGAATCTTTTAATAATAATACAAAATTGTACAGTATCTATTAACTAAGGTCCTAATTGTGCTAGCTCCCTTAGGTTTGATATCATAAACAGTCTGTGGCACTGATACTTTAGCTCTATAAAGTCTAATATACTGTATATTTACTATTTTAGCCCTGCATCTTAACTTTACCTGCAAAATTACAAAACGTTGAAACAAAATGCATTGCTGTGGTTTGAAGTCTAGAAGAAATCTTGGTTAAGCTGTAAACTGCAAATATATTTTATTCTATATAAACTTTATTAATCTATTTGTTTATATACTACTACCTCAATTCAGGTTATCTGATGAAATAAATAACAAGAGCAATCACTAATAATGAACAAATCTTTTCCAAAAATTCGCGAAAAATTCACAAAATGCATTGAAGTCAATAGGTGTTTTTACACGCAACTTTCTTTTACACATGCAACAATTTTTCTTACTCAAGATGCAGTCAATGGGCTTTTTTTTCTCATGGCGACTTTTTTTGTACTAATGCATTAAAGTCAATGGCGTTTTTTCTTATGCCGACTTTTTTTCCTAATGCATTAAAGACAATGGGCATTTTTTCTTATGGAGATTTTTTTGTCCTAATGCATTAAAGTGAATGGGTGTTTTTTCTTATGGGCGTTTTTTCTTGAGGATGTTTTTTTGCACGTAGAAAAATTTGGAATTTCGACGAAAATTCATGGCTGTCGAATAAATTCACTCATCACTAGCAAACACATTTATCACCTGATACAGTTACAGAACACGTGACCAGGTACAGTCATGTACATGTTAACTAGCCAATAGGATATTTATTTTTTTCTTTGATAGGAGACACTGACTTCCATTATTTCTCTTATCCCCATATGATAGAAATAGGTGAGCTGGTTGTCTGGAAGCTCTAAGTAGTTGGAATTGACTATATCATTTGGAAGCAGACCAAGACCAAGACCTTAATCTCACACATAATTGAATGCTTCCACCCCCCCCCCGTGTGTTCTGACCCCAGAGTTGTTCTTCATCAACTCTTATCCTCTGCTCCATTCCTATTTTTCTTCTAAAATATGAGAAGCAACTTACCAGATACAGATTAAAATGGGTGCTCTTATACTCATCTCTGGATTTTTTATCCATGAGGGGTGCCTTCCCAAATGAGCACCCCTTATGCTCTTGCAGCCCACATCCATCGATTGTCACATCACCTGTAAACTTTACTATATAATGTGTACCTCCTTATCTGCACGCCTGAAACACAAACAATTAAAGGAGAATTAAACCCTAAACACTAATATGGTTAAAAATGCCATATTTTACATCCTGGACTTATTGCACTAGTCTAAAGTTTCATCTTGTCAATAGCAACAATGACCCAGGACTTCAAACTTGTCACTGGTGTTCACCATCTTGGAAAGTGTTGAGAAGTTAAGCTTAGGGGTGGTTGCAAATTATCAAGCAGAAAATGAGGTTTGTTTGTAATATAAGCTGATGCTGCAGGGCTGATTATAAAATTCTGATGCTAATTGAACAGTTTTCTGTGCTGCCATCTAGTAATTATCTGTATGAATTACTAATCAGCTTTATATTGTGACATTTATATTCTGTTGGTACTGTATATTGTGAGTAGGTCCCATAGCTCAGTATGTGACAGCAGTACAAAGCATGTGCAGGGAATCGGCAGAAAAGATGGGGAGCTATTTGGGCATCTTTGGGGGCACAGATCTTCTATGCTAAAGGAATGTGGTTGCCTTTGGCTGATAAACAAGCCCAAAACATAATGTAAAACATTTCTACCCTACTTCTTTAGTTATTTAGGCATTAGTTCTCCTTTAAAGAAAGTATTGGGCTCACATAACTCACCATTTCTGATTAATCAAACACTGCTTATTCCAGGTGAAGTGAGGATGGAATAGTATGGGTAAAAATAAAACCAAAATTATTAATTTATCGTTCCTTCAAGCCAAAATAAAAAAATTAAAAACATAAATCACATTTTTTGTTGGACTAATGTGTATATTACATATTTAAATTGATAATATCACTTAAAATATGAATTAGGCCTGTCAGTCACCTATTTCTACCCTCCTCCTGTGGGTCACAGGTTAGTCAATGACATGGTAAAAAATCCCCATAAGACTAAGGACTAACCTTAAGACAATAGAGCCCACACATCATTTGCACAAATGAGACAGTGATTCCAATAACATTGTTCTCACAGCTCTCCAGAATCAATTGATCTAATAAAAAACAGGAACAATATTCAACCGTCCATCAACTGGACTGTGTTCTTGTCCATTTATCCAAGGGCTGGTCTAAAACTGAACTAAGCTCTCTTAGAACCCGGGGGTGTATGCCATCAGGCCCTGGAGCCTTGTTTACATTAATTTGTATTAAAGCTTTTTGAATCATATCCTGAGTCAGCCACTGACTAGATTGAGCTGAACCATTCGTGCAGTTATAAAGTGAGCCTGTGAACCCAGTCTCCTCTATTGTATACACTGAAGAAAATAACTGATTTAACACGTTTGCCTTTTCTGTATCTGTTACAAACATACTGGTACCATTATTTAATGGAGCAACACTCTCAACCTGCATCTTTTTACTATTAATATATTTAAAAAACTTTTTAGGGTTAGTTTTCACCTCCACCGCAATTAACTCTTCATTTCTTTTCTTAGCCTTCCGGATTGCTGATTTACAACATTTATTACAGTGTTTATATTCATTAAATGCAGCTTCTGTCTCTACAGATTTGTAGTTTTTAAATGCCTTTCTCTTCTTTCCCATTAACTTCTTTACTTCTGTATTAAGCCACACAGGATGATTCTTAGAGCTTCTATGTTTAGTCCTTAAGGGAATAAATTGAGAACAGTAATGATTTAATATAATTTTAAAGGACAACCATTTCTGTTCTGTGTTTTTAGCTGAAAACCTAATGCCTCAATCAATGCTCTGTAGGGCAGCCCTCAAGGCACTAAAATTAGCTTTTTTTTTTGGTTTTTGTTGCCCCAGTATATTTTTGTTTTTTGCACCAGACATTAAAACTTTAAAAGATATAACATTATGGTCACTATTACCCAGGGGTTCAATGACTTGCACATTTGCTATAAGTTCTGGGTCATTTGAGATCACTAAATCAAGAATAACATTTTTTCTGGTAGGCTCCTCAACAACCTGTGCTAAAAAATTGTCGTGCAATAAGTTTATAAACTTGTTCCCATTAACTGATCTAGCAGTACCGTTGCTCCAGTCAATATCTGGGTAATTAAAATCCCCCATTATCATTACTTTACCTAAACTAGCAGCCTTTTCTATTTGCATTAGGAGCTTTGTCTCTTCCTCCTCACTAACATTAGGGGGTCTATAGCATACTCCTACAATTAATTTGCTGGATTCTTTACAATTGGTGAAGAACTCCACCCATACGACTTCTGCCCCCTCATTTTCTAACATAACCTCCTCCTTTATATGAGCTTTTAAATCCTGTCTAACATACAGACATACCCCTCCTCCTTTTCTATTGCCTCTATCCCTCTGAAACAAAGTATAGCCACTGATATTTACTGCCCAGTCATGCGACTCATTCAGCCATGTTTCGGCCACACCAATCACATCATATTTTCCTTCCAACACCAGCAGCTCCAGCTCTCCCATTTTACCAGTCAGACTTCTTGCATTTGTAAACATACATTTAATACTGGTACCATATTCAACATATGACATGTGGTCCTCCCTATCCTTAACAGTATCCCCAGCCAAATCTCCTCCCCCATTT
The DNA here is from genome assembly GCF_017654675.1 of Xenopus laevis. Classification (NCBI taxonomy): domain Eukaryota; kingdom Metazoa; phylum Chordata; class Amphibia; order Anura; family Pipidae; genus Xenopus; species Xenopus laevis. Next base: position 53,772,166 of record NC_054386.1, on the reverse strand, counting down.
TCCCTTTCTTTGCCCACTATCTCATCTAACCTGTCTTCCACTGAATCTTTTACTGAACCCTCCCCCACACCTAGTTTAAAATCTCCTCCAACCCTCTAGCCATCTTCTCTCCCAAAACAGCTGGCCCATCATCATTGAAGTGCAGCCCATCCCTAGCAAAGAGCCTGTAGCCGACTGAAAAATCAGCCCAATTCTCCAAAAACCCAAAACCCTCCTCCCTATGGATTGGAGAAAAGCTGATGTTCCAATATTTAAAAAGGGATTACGATCTCAGCCAGGCAATTATAGGCCAGTAAACTTGACATCTGTGGTGGGCAAATTATTTCAAGGCTTGTTAAGGGATCACATTCAAAATTTTGTCCTAATGAATGGCATTATGAGCAACAATCAGCATGGCTTTATGAAGGATAGGTCATGTCAGACAAATTTGATTGCATTTTATGATGAGGTAAGTAAGATTCTGGACAGTGGGAGGGCAGTAGATGTGATATATTTGGATTTTGCCAAAGCGTTTGATACTGTGCCTCACAAACGACTGCTTTCTAAACTAAGGTCTGTTGGGCTTAATGAAGTCGTTTGCACGTGGATAGGAAACTGGCTTCAGGATCGGGTACAGAGGGTGGTTGTTAATGGGACATTCTCTACTTGGAGTAAGGTTCTTAGTGGAGTCCCCAAGGGCTCATTATTGGGTCCACTTTTATTTAACTTGTTCATTAATGACTTAGGGGAGGGTGTTGTAAGTAATGTATCAGTGTTTGCAGATGACACAAAATTATCCAGCCCAATTAATTCCATCCAGGATGTGGCATCCTTGCAACATGATCTTGACAAACTGGCAATCTGGGCAGCTAAATGGCAAATGAGATTCAATGTTGATAAATGTAAAGTCATGCACCTGGGATGTAAAAATATCCAAGCCACTTATACCCTTAATGGGACTGCACTAGGCAAATCCATTATGGAAAAAGACCTTTGAGTCCTTGTAGATGATAAACTTGGCTGTAGCAAGCAATGCCAGTCGGCAGCATCAAGGGCAAATAAGGTCTTGAGCTGTATTAAAAGGGGCATAGAGTCAAGGGAGGAGGGGGTCATTCTTCCACTGTATAGAGCACTTGTAAGGCCCCATCTAGAATATGCCGTACAGTTTTGGTCTCCATCACTCAAACAGGACATTATTGTATTAGAGAGGGTACAGAGAAGGGCAACTAAACTGGTTAAAGGTATTGAAAATCTTAGCTATGAGGAAAGACTGGCCAAATCGGGGATGTTCACGCTGGAGAAGAGGTGCTTAAGGGGTGATATGATGACTATGTATAAATATATAAGGGGATCATATAATAATCTCTCTAATGCTTTATTTACCAGTAGGTCTTTCCAGCTGACACGAGGTCACCCATTCCGATTAGAAGAAAAGAGGTTCCGCCTAAATATTCGGAAGGGGTTTTTTACAGTGAGAGCTGTGAAGATGTGGAATTCTCTCCCTGAATCAGTTGTACAGGCTGATACATTAGATAGCTTTAAGAAGGGGTTGGATGGCTTTTTAGCAAGTAAGGGAATACAGGGTTATGGGAAATAGCTCATAGTCCAAGTTGATCCAGGGACTAGTCCGATTGCCATTTTGGAGTCAGGAAGGAATTTTACCCCCTCTAAGGCAAATTGGAGAGGCTTCAGATGGGTTTTTTGCCTTCCTCTGGATCAACTGGCAGATAGGTAGTTAATAAAAAAAAAAAGGGTTGAACTCGATGGACATGTGTCTTTTTTCAACCTTACTTACTATGTTACTATGTTACTATGTTACCCACCACATCTGCAGCGGCAGTTTTTTCAGTTCCCCTAAGTCTTTTGACCCTGTTGGTAGCAAGGACACAAAGTAGTAGTGTAATTCCACCTCATGTCAAGCTAAGTTAAGCACCACTATGTTCTGCGGGATGAATGTGCATATACAAAGCAGACAAATATTAGGTCTATATTTCTTTTTTAGGAGGAGCTAGCATGTAGTAGAGTTTTCCAGTTATTTGATCGATCCAAAAGCTGTGGAAACCTCTCCCAAGTTTCATCAGAGAGAGACTGTGCATTTATTTATTGAGCAGCTATGTGTATTGGATGGATTTCTGGATTTCTGTTGACCTTAGCCCAGTGACAAAGCTTGGGTCTGAAGCACACAACGGCAATAAGCTTTTTAGAGAAAATTCAGCATTTCAAAAAATGTGTTAATCCTTCAATCAAGTCAAAGATATACGTCTTTTGCAGGCTCTAAACCTTGTTCAGTTAATGCGGATAGATCTGGAAGGAGGAATGATTATTTTCTATAATTAAATACAAGATGACAATGAGAGTTATAAAACGAGTGCTGTGGGCCTGTGTTGTGAACATGTACAAATATGGGACAGATAAACCTCTCAAATAATATGGGCAGAGGTTGAAACAAAAAAAAAAAACAATTACAATTTAACAGAAACATTTCAGGCTCCAAATAAACAAACTAATGGACTACAGAAGAGAAAGTTAAACATATAAAATGGTAAGGAAACAAATATTAAGAAGGATAGCTGAATAATATATACATTTAATATATACAGTATATTATTGCACTATAAGGTTCTAATGTAGAGCTTATAATTGTGCACACAAGTCATGGGCAAATGTGCCTCAGTGCATTAACCTATAACAGCTAATCGGATATATTTGTTGCTTATTGTGACTGGTCCTCTGGGATAGAGTTATTTATCCCAGTGGTAATAAATAAGCTTTTGTAGTTTGTGAAGCTGATCGTCTTTATTCTGATCCCCAAGAGACATTGGGATACAGTAGGCAACATCACAAGTAGGTAACATAGGAATCAAGCTCAGGCACTCCACATTCAGAATTAATTGGTGTAGCCCAGTAAAGACAGTAGTGATTAGGGGGCTTTAGGAACTGAGGCAGGAATGTTAGAAGGCTAGAGAATACCATTAGTGATGGGCGAATTTATTCGCCAGGCGCGAATTCGTGGCGAATTTGCGCGATTCGCCGCCAGCGAATAAATTTGCGAAACGCCCGTGAAAATTTATGGTAGTCTGTGAAAAAATTCGCCGGCGTCAAAAACAAGACGCTGGCGCCGTTTCGCAAATTTTTTGCCGTTTCGCAAAATTCGCTAATTTTTTGGCGAAACGCCGCAAATTCGCCCATCACTAAATACCATGAAGGCTTGTTCCAGGGTTTCCCAATGAGATTCTGTATTTCATATCTTGCATGGAGGAACTGCTGAAAAGCATTGGCAAATGATAATTTAATTGCAAGAGGGAACTGTATTGCTGTTTGAAGAAAGGATTAATTGTGCTAGCTTGCTGTTGAATTGGAGGAATCCAATACACTATTCATCAAATATTTTTTTCTGTTGTACATGGGATTGTTTCTGTGTGCTTCCGTGTCGCCTATTTATTATCCTTGACACAAGAACAAGAAAAAAGGGGCTACAACAGTGATATAAAATTAATTAAAATGGTATATAGAAATTGTCTGGTATATCTGCAGCACGAGAGACAGTGATAGAGAATTTATAGAGGTTGGAGCAAAAACTTCAGCCCACCAATTGTTGTAGATCTCCAAAATTTCATGGGACAAATGTTTGATATTCACGACTTCAATGCAAAACATTATTACTTACAGTTTGTATTTTAACAATGCCCCTCTGTGCCATGCCCTTAGGCCAACCCTGCTCCTGGGGGTAATCACCCACTGAATGTGACATCGTAATGAAATGAAACATTGAAATGTATAACAAAGCCTTAAATGTAAATATTCTGTAAATTAGTATAGTATGCCGACCAACCACATACGCATTGGTTCGGAAGCACTGGGAATTTGCAGGAGATACAATAGTTTCTAAAATTTCCCCACCACTCCGGACCCGATGCTGAAAATTTGTGCATGTACACAAAGGAAGGGGGAGTGGATGGGGGGTGATGTGAGGCCTAGGGGCACCTGTGTATTTAGCTGCTTTTTAATATATACTGAATATCAATACATGACATTTATGAATATTTATTTAACCTGTAGGTCTGGACCTGGAAATGGGTTCCCATGCTGTTTTCGATGCATTATGGGTAATTTACAAACACAGTGCAAATCACCATGGTGTTTACCCAGACATTAAAACAGAATTAGAATCTAAGTTTTTGGCACAAGTCTGCTGTGCCTATTGTCACAAACCTGCTGTTGGAACCCCAGAATTACTGCCGTATTCAGAGTGGTAACTTCAGTGTTCCATGGCATCAGTAGATACACTAGTGCATGATTCAGTACGGACTGACTGAGACAGGACACAATGTTGCCTAGGGCAGTGTGCATGGATGAAAGTACCTTTAAGGAATACCTATAATAAGCGCTACATTTGCATGCATTTTCATGCAACCATGATCCATTTTGACTAGGAGATTTGATATGAAATAAAGTATGACTGTCAAGAAAGCCATAACCAGTTCAAGACAATGTCTATTTAAAAAGTTATGAGATGAGCTTTTGCCTTGCTACGGTCTATTGGACCAATATGCTGGTAGAACATTGATTGAAAGGTGATTTCGTTCCACAGACTACCATAAATCACACATAGTTATATCCATCTCATAAATATATATCAGTTATGTGCAGGTGAAAACCTATATGTCAGAAACACCACTAAATTTGTTGACATCATCTAACAGATTTCACTGGGAAGGAACCTGCTTGTAAAACTCTCTTTACTACAGGAAGGCTCTGTCTTCCTGTACTTGAGCAACTTGCTCCATTATAATGAGGTTCATGATTTATGGTGAAACTGTCTAAAGATAATGTTTGTGGGTTTACAAATCAAAGAGGTCTTTGCATTGCCTCAAGAAAAAGATGTGAAATAAAATACACAATTTTATTTATCCATGATTTTAGATACCTCTAACCCCATTGCACCCACTTAAAGGAATTGTACAGTTTTAAAAAAAACTGGGTAAATAGATAGGCTGTGTAAAATAAAAAAATGTTTCTAATATAGTTAATTAGCCAATAATATAATGTATAAAGGCTGGAGTAACTGGATATGTAACATAATAGCCAGAACACTACTTACTAATTTTCGGCTCTCTTGGTTTACACTGACTGGTTACCCTGGTTACCAAGCAGTAACCAATCAGTGACTTGAGGGGGGGGCACATGGGTCATATCTGTTGCTTTTGAATCTGAGCTGAATGCTGAGGATCAATTGCAAACTCACTGAACAGAAATGTACCATGTGGCCCCGCCTTCAAGTCGCTGACTAGCTCAGAGTTTTAGAACTGAAAAGCAGGAAGTAGTGTTCAGTCTATTATTTTACACATTCAGTCACTCCAGCCTTTATACATTACATTTTTGCCTAACTAACTATATTAGAAACATTTTTTATTTTATATCTATTTACACAGTTTTTATTTTCACACTGAACCGTTCCTTTAAACGCTAAACCCTTCTCCAGACAATATAAAGCAGTGTTTTTCAGCAGGAGGCCTTGTTAAATATTGGTTATAGACAGCCCCCCATCACCGTGTTTCATAGCAGAAAGATAGGGGACACATAAATGTTCATTAGAGAATTCTCTTCTTCAAAGCACTTGAAGCTTTTTAACTGATAAATCTAATTCTATTTGAGAAATGAGCCCCTTCTGCAGTTCCAGAATAACTCCCTACTGTTAGATTTCATGTAGCAGAAAACCCTTTCAATATTCCTGAAAAATAAAGCTGATTAAGCTCTTTGGAGTTCATTAGTTGGCTTAGATCTAAAATGCTTGATGTAAACACTGGCAGCTCGATTCTTTTTAATGGATTTATGGCACAGACACAAATAGAATTAACTAATAGGCTACTGACCTCAATTTTGAAGGTTTTTTTTTCAGTGCTCTTATGGGACTGCTGGGTATCTAAGTGTGAAATAAGGCAACTGACCTACATTATGAATGAAAGGGTGGGGGGTTCTAACCTGTAGTCCTTCTGTTTGTTGTTAGGTGGTGTCATTGTGTATTTATGACTTTTAAAAAGTGCTCTTACATGCAAAAGCAGTGTGCCTTTAAATAGTAACTCCCTGTATGGATAACATCTGTTAATAACAGAGGAAGGGTATGCTGGTGCACAGTGATTTGCTATCTGTGTATAAAAGAAATTATTATCATCCACTGAATAATTGTAAAAATATGACTTGTGTGTCAAAAATGAGTGTGGGCTCTGACTTGGGCTTATATTTACCTGGTATGCTAAAGTAGCATGGGAGCTGTATTACCTAAGATTCATTTTTAAAAAAAGGTTATATTTAGTCTTGGCTTAACTTTCCTTTTAAGTAAAATGCTTGTGACATGATCATCAGCTATAGCTATGGTTGCCACCTAGCTTGTATTGTACAGACAATCAGTAAAACTTATTCTTGATACCAATTAAAAGGAAAGAGAAGTAACAGTGATGGAAAAAATGGCAAACCAAGTTACAGCTATAGATTGTAAAGGTAATCTAAACTTTGTGAAGTAATTTACACAGACCAGGTGCAGTTTCCATTGAAGAATTCTCTTCCATTCATTGGATCACTGACCATGGCTAAAGGTTACCTGATCCCATACGAAATTGGGGACATTTCCAGAAATCCACCTTTTTGGCATGGCCTGTTTAGCAATGTCATGCTATGCTCACTGTGAAACACAAAAGAAGCTACTGGTAGAACTGTATCTGGACTAATAGTGATTTTTTAAAATTTATGACACAATTTTAATGAAAAGCTCCCAACTGCATGTAGAAAATGTAATAACCCAAGGTTTCATTTATTTGTGTAAACAAAATGTGATCATTGCCATGTTTTAGTTTTATACTTGCTGTGCAGGTAGTTGCAGCATGTTGGCAACCCTTTTGGACTCCTCTGCGAAGGGTGCAAAGCACAGCAAATCTCACAGTTGCAAGTGTTCATTGGATGAATCCACAGGGGTGGAATTTTGTGACCCTTAGGGCTCTTGTAGTAGGTAGGATGAATACACAATTACATGAAAAGCAGAGCAGTAAGTGATGGCTGCTCCCTACCCATGTAGATCACAGAGTGTCTGTCTCCATATGTGTACAGGAACATCACTCTGGGCAATGTATCCTATATATAGACAGGTTTAAAGGGTTTTTTCACCTTCAAATATTCTGCTAAATGTATCCATCTCAATTAAATTTCAGTGTTACCCAGTACATGAGCTTTAAAGGGGTTAAAACGTTGGCCAAAATATTCTGAGTAAACTTACGGCTCTGCTGTGTGGGGGAGTAATAGAAAGTAATGACTTATTTGGAAATGAGTGCAGATCTTTAGCATGTTAAATTACCCCATTAGCTGCTCCCATTTTCCCAGATTAGCTTGAAATGCTAGAGCAGTTTTAAACTTCATTTTTAAACAACGCATTTGATATATCCACTTTACTATTTACCATCCTTTTTTCCTGCTATCAATTTTCAATAGCTACGCATTTTGTACATTATTTCATACTGGTTCATAGTACACAATTACTTACACAGATATCCTTTTTTTTCTGAAATTATACTGTAGGTCTGGCAGGATAAAGCTTCATTGTCACTTGACATAAAAGACACATAATAGTGATCTAGCTGTTCCACATTTATATGTATCAATCAATCTATTGACTCAGAAGCTCTTCCCATCTAGCCTTTTCCTCAGCTGCATGCAGTACATTAAGCACAAGTGGCAGAGAGTGACAAAAGTAGGGTAGGGAGTCCAAATGTTAATAGAGTTTACGAGTTAAGTATAAGAAAAAAATTACTGGTTCATTTCTCCTTTATGTAAAGAGCATCACATGGGCAGGACGTGGATGTCCCATTTCCCATTCCTTTCTTATGTGCTATCACATTGGTGCAAGTAGGAACATCTGTGGGCTGAAGGCAAAGACGAACGGCATGATGTGCAGAATGAATACTTAGTAGCTACACTGGGTGTGAGATTCAAACCGTTGTAAAATCTTTTATCAACTTTTAGGGGAGCGCACTGTTAGGGAATGGGGGCAAGGGAAAAGCTGGCCTGGGAACATGCTGGACAGGTATCTGCCTCTGGGTAAAGAGCAGACCTGCACTGTACCTGGGCATATTCAAATGTTAAGCATAGGGAATTTTAAGTGGTGCATTATTGTTCCCCATAGCTAACTTAAGTAGTATTTTGAAACTACAATATATTTTCCATGTTGGCAAGTAGAAAAAGTGAAAAATAAAGTACCATGATTCCATTAGCTCAGTAACTGGTGTAGTGTATTTGTAGAGTGCTTAAATCTCTTTTTCCTTATGTTTCCCTTCTATAACAATGCAGCCATGCAACTCAAAAGAGTAATGGTGACGGGTGAACTTCCTCCTACTGCTCAGAAACCCAATGCTGCACATAAATCATACCTCTTTAAAAATTGCTGTTCTGCAACAAACCTACGACTGGCTAGATGCCTTACAAACATTTTTTTCCCTGATATTTTTATTTTAATAACCAATATAGCTTGGCAGGAAAAACTGAATTCAGATGAACAGAACAAGATCTGATTAAAGCATTTTTTACTGTATGTGCCACATTATGAATATATTGCCCTTGTACAAAATATTAAGATTGTGTGGACTTTCTATTTGTACCTTAAAAGTATAGTAAAAAATTGTACATTAACACTAACTCATTGTGACATTATCTGGGCTTGCCAAGTAGTGAGCAAACTGATTTGGAATGTATAAGAATTGAAAGTATTCTTGATTTTATGAAGTAGTTTTAGTTCTAAAATGCATTCTGAAGAAGCTGCTCAGATGAGTAGTGAAACGGCTTTAATGATTACTCAAGTCCAGTTGTTTTAGAATCACTTATACTAGATATGCCATGACCTGGATGAATGAAAATCTTCAGTCATATTGGATGGATTACAGTATGTTCTCAAGCTAGCCTTGGTCACTAGTCCCCTGGCCTTGGGGACAGAGCCACCTGCTTGGCTGTAAGAGCAGTTCTTTGTTTTACTGTGCTGTGGAGCAATATCACCATGTTCTCCCTTTTTAAAAGTCTGTAAAAACTCTGTGATCCCTTTGTTCAGGGTTCTGACTCTTTGAGAGATCAGAATCTATGCAGTCTGTGTCAAATAATTTGTCAAATAATGTGTTTCAGCTCAAGTGATCTCTGGTAACTGAATTTCCCAAACACATTATTGTCCATGATTGTATTTTGGGCAGATAGAATATCCATCATCAGAGTTGCTTAATACTAAGAATGCCACTAACTATTTATAGCCACCATGGGAGTACTTGCCATCACCTTTGTTGGTAATTTTGATTTAATGGATAATTTAAGAAATATGGAAGCTCCCACATTTGTACAAATATATAGAAAAAACAAGTTCTTTGGTCACAATAAGATGTCCCATAATATGTGCAAAATGTACTTTATTTTCAGAAAACCCCAACATTGAAAGAGTTAAAAAAGTATGGTATGACAGCACTGACCTATGTGAAATGATTGAGATGCTCAGTGCCAATAGAAGATATCTAAACATCCATTCCTTATCATGGGCTGATGGGCTGCCACAAAGGCATCTGTCATATATTTTACTTTTCCTTTATCATACCCGTGAATGCATATTTATATAGGAATAATGTCGCAACCTCAGCATTGTGATTCTCATGGATTCCTGGCCATCCCTAGGCTAATGACTGCCATGTAAAAATGCATGGCAGTTTCCCTAATGATAATTATGGAAACAGAACACAGATGATATATTATATAATATGTTAAATTTTTAGACCATTTTGCTAGTGTATGGATAAGAGCAGAGCTGAATCCTGTATATATAGAAATATGCACATTTGTGCCAAATTTCCACACTCTAGTCATTGTAGATTTTCTATATTTTCAGCTGATTACAAATTGACAGCAGTTCACTTGTGCAATCTCTGCTTACATGTAAAATTAATCACTTGGCCAGTTACAGTCCTGCTTCCCCAACAGTAAGAGGGTCACTTTCCCATTTTAAAACCTAAATCCCAAAACACATTCAACAGCATAACCATATATTAAGGTATGAATGTCAAACACTCATAAATAGGTTTTCAGAAGAGACATGAAAAGTTTAAGGGATTATTGTTATGTGTGTACAGAGCATTCTTCACACTTACATTTATATCTAGAAGGTGCCCATATAGTCATACAATATTAGCATACAGCCATGTCTATTTAACACACAACAGAAGTTGATGCAGTTACCTCTGCTGGAAACTGCTTTTCTTGCCAGAAATAAATTTGAATATTGTACATATTAAAGGGATGTAACCTTCCCTGAGACTGGCTTTTTACCAAAGTCTTTGGCACCCCTTAGCACTCCAAATTAAGCATTATTATCCTTCTTTTCATTCATAAATATCTAAAGATGTTGTTTTCCATGCACTTTTTTGAGTATTTTTTGAATAAAGGGCAAATGCAACATACAGGTTGGGTTATCTTTCTTAGAAAATAAGACCTATGTGAAATGTTTATTATTGGTAGATACCCACATTATGTCTCATGGCACAGAAATGAATCTCCTCTGTTTATTCACTGATTATATTTAGATTAGATTATTATATATAATAATATATTTAATATATATATATATTATATTTAGAACGAGCCAGCTCAAAAACGCTGACAAAAAAACAAGAAACCCACAACCTTCTAAAGAAAGCCTGAACTGAGGTTTGCTGCATCCTGTTAAATATTCAACAAGGTCATGTTGGAAATGAGAAGGAACAAGTGCACAGCCACATTTATCATTGTCCACTAATGCCCCACAAAATAGGGTTTGGTGTGGTTTTGACCTTGTAATCCATTAAAAACTTGCAATCAAGCCACAGATCAATTTTATCAGCATCTTCCTGTGTGTAGATAGGGATAAGCTAGTGTTAAGCCTGAAATGAATCCACTTTCATTCCTAGTTGAAGTCTAATAACTAGACCCACATCATTCATTGTGTTTCTATTAGAAATAGAAGCATGTATCATGTATCAGCTTTCATGAAACATACTGTATGGAAAGAGCCTCTCATTTGAACATTAATACTAGAAATCTACAAATTCCAATTCTACACAGATGGGTAGAGTTTTAACAGTAAATAATCATATACTGTAGGTTATTTGTAAAATTCTAAATCACATATTGGGGCAACTGAAATTCACCCATTCCATGTGTGATGCAAGTATTTTTTCGGACAATACAAAAATAATAAAATTGTCAATAAGCATACAACTGGAGAGATTTAGGGGCAAATTCACAAAGATGCGAAGTTGCGCCAGGCGCAACTTCGCCGCACTTCGCCGCACTTCGCCAGGCGTAGTTTCGCCAGGGCTCCGCAAATTCACTAAAATCCGAAGTTGCGCACAGGGGTAGCGTAAGGTTGCGGAGTTGCGCTAGCGTTGATTCGCTATATAAAGCGAAGTTACACTAGCGAAGGCTAATTTGCATACGGAACGAAATTCAAATTTCAATGGAGGAACACGTATCTGCACTACAAATGCCTAGAAAACCTTCAAATCAGCAAATAAAAATTTTTCGATCTTTTTCAGCCTATCACCCATCATGTAGAAAACACGCCAGCGTTTTTTGGGACTTAGAAAAAAAATTGAATTTTTTTTAAACAATCCCTATCTACTCTATTGCGCTTCGCCAGGTCTGAGGTGGTGAAGGAAGTCTAGCGTAAAAGGTAGCGTTCAGTACACTGCGCAAGTTAGTGAATTTGCGTAGTTTCATCGCTAGCGAAGATTCGCCTGGCGTAACTACGCCAGCGTTCGTTAGTGAATTTGCGCAGTAGCGAAAATGCCAAACGCTAGCGAATTAACGCTAGCGTTCGGCGCTTCGCGGCTTAGTGAATTTGCCCCATAGTGAGATGGTGGATGTTACCATATTCACACTAATGCTGCCACTGGCTTTGCACATCAAAGCGGGGTCTGTATAGTGGTTCTCAAAATAGAAAGTCTTCCATTGGGGTTTTTAAGTCTGCAATCTAACTCAGCCACTATCAGGATGCAACTTGTTTTTATTTGCCTAAAATACATTAGCAAATGTGGCACTTTTTAGATCTAAACAGTCACATCACAGTCAGGCCATCTGCAACTTGGCTTTATGCATCAGACCAGGAGTAATAGAACTCCAAGCAATTTAGACAGCACTCTACCAAGTCTTTCTGAAAAAAAAAACATTTATAGATGAATTTTAGTAAAGATCTCAGTGGGCCAGATTCAATTAAGTGAGAAAAAGGTTTATCACGTGAAAACGTATGGATAAGATTTCATTTGAGATGCAATTCAATTCAGAAAAACTTATCTCATGGTTTATCACGTGAAAACTCTATAAAGGTCTATGGGAAAAAACTGGAACTGAATTAGGAGAAAGTTTTTTTTCTCCTTGAATTTAATCTCATCTATGAGTTTTCACTTCATAATTTGTGAGATTTTTTCTCACTAAAATGAATCTGGTCCATTGTGTCAGGCCAATTTTGACCTTTAACCGTCAGGCCATTTAATCATAGTAGACCCAGAAGCTGGTTGGGTCTAAGGACTATAGTGGGTCCAGTGATGCTGTGACTATGACATATTTTCTGTATATGCTTGTGAAACAATGTTTGGGGTTATCAAAAAATGATTTAGTCCACTTAATGTCCAGTTAGCCACCTCAGAAATCTTTCGGGAATCAGTTCTCCTAAAACCATTTGATGCATTCATGGGCTTGCCTCCTAAAACACTGTTTTTCAGTCAGTCTGAAGCTTGAATTACACCAGCATGTGCAACTCAAATTCAAACTCTAGATTACTTCCTAGATAAACATGCATATTGGAACTAGTATGATGTACACACGAGTGACATCATATTGGGTTTTTAAAACAACATTATAAAAACATTACAGAAATGACTATTCAATACCCTATTGTTAGCCATTCTTTATAACTGAAGCCACTAATGGGGGAATTTAAGTGTATGCTAATCCAAACATTATTGCAATTTGTTTAGAATGCAAATAAATGTTCGCAAAGTTTGTCTTTGGCGAACGCTTTGCCGTCCACATGAAAGTGCAAATTTTCTAGTTTTGGGACCTGGGTCTGCAAGGTGAAAATACAAAAGGAAGTATGTAAAGGGCACAAAATATCCCCTTCCCTTAAAGGAGTCTTTATATGTTCTATTATTTTTATGCCCAAATCAGTAATGCCCCTGTCTGTGCATAGTTTATAGTTGTTTAAGTGTTCTCTGATTTTGTCTTTTAAATAACAGATGGTCTGCCCAATGTATTGGTTACTGCAGTGCTTACACTCATGTAGTAAAACAACACTTTGGGGGGTATTTCTGAAAGTCTGATTTTATCTCAACATTTTCCGCTGCAAATTCCAATCAAATCCACTTATTTTTTATTACATTTTCCCGAAAATTGCTTTGCAGGAAAAAATAAGATTTTCAAGTTTTTTCAGATTTTTCACCCGAAAATTTCGATTTTTTTTTCAGATTTTTCACCCAAAAATCAGATTTCTTATGCTTTTTGCCCGAAAACTTCGGGGTATTGTACGAAACCCAGCGCACATCAAAAAATCATTGGGACTTCTCCCATTGACTTATATGCAACCTTGACAGGTCTGAGATGCCAAATTTTCTGATTCAGACTTTTCCATCCTCGGGGTTTAATAAATTCCGAGAAATTCGTGATTTTTTAAAAGTCAGATTTTATAAAAAAAAAAATAACACATTCGAAGTTTAGTAAATAACCCACTTTGTGTAAGGAAACCTTACCGTGGTGGTCTAGTGGGTGGCGGGGTCCCCCCGCCATGTCTAAGGCGGGGACGCCCGCTGCATGTGTCTTTTCCCCTGCAGCATCGGTACCTCTATGGTGTCATTGCTCAGCGGCGCGAAATTCAAACTATTTAAAGGGGCCTTGTAGTTTTACACATTGCCCGTTGTAAGGTTCTATTTGGAAAGTTTGTTTAATCCTATCTGTTATTACTGGTTTTGACCCTTGCTTTGCCTGTGACTATTCTGATCCTCTCCAATCCTGAACTTTGCCTGCCTGATTACTCTGACCTCTCCTATTCTGATCCTGCCTGCTTGTGACTACTCTGACCTCTCCTATTCTAATCCTGCCTGCTTGTGACTACTTTGACCTCTCCAATCTGACCTTTGCCTGTCCTCCGACTATTCTGTGCTCTCCAATCCAGATTCCGGCCTGTCTGACGATTCTCTGCTTGTGCTGGCACGGTGAGACGATTGTGCCCCTTTGCTCGTCGAGAACCGGTCCGTTAGCTTAGCTCCTCTCTCAAATAAGACCTGGCGGATCCGATTAGCAGAGGGCTCCTTCCGAGGTAAAAGGCTGCAATTAGAGGCAGAGACCAGGGAGCTTAGCTTGGGTTCTGGATATTGGGTGCCGAACGTGACACTTTGGGGCCCATTCACTAAGTTCGAGTGAAGGAATAGAGGAAAAATAGTTTTTTCTAATGTTTTTTTTGGCTACTTCAACCATCGAATTGGCTAATTCGACCTTCGACTACGACCTTCGACTTCGATTCGAACGATTCGAACTAAAAATCGTTCGACTATTCGACCATTCAATAGTCGAAGTACTGTCTCTTTAAGAAAAAACTCCGACCCCCTAGTTCGCCACCTAAAAGCTACCGAAGGTCCTCATAGGCTTTCCAAGTTTTTTCTGATCGAAGGATAATCCTTCAATCTATGGATTAAAATCCTTCGAACCGTTCGATTCGAAGGATTTAATCGTTCGATCGAACGAATTGCGCAAAATTCTTCGATTTCGATATTCGAAGTCGAAGGATTTTAATTCGCCAGTCGAATATCGAGGGTTAATTAACCCTCGATATTCGACCCTTAATACATCTGCCCCTATGTGTATTGTATTTGCCAAAAGGTTTACCCATAATATTGTAAATTCTGTATGAACCATAATAACGCTACAGGTTTTGCAAGGATCCACACCACCACCACACATATATACTTACAGTAGCTAACCAATTATGAGATATTATCACCACAATTGAAAACAAGGTGCTACAATTTTACAATTAACGTGATTTATTGCATGCACTTCTCACTATCACACCTTAAGTCTACTAAATCATCATGTAAACATTAAATAAACCCAATAAGATGATTTGGCTTCCAATAAGGATTAATATATCTTAGTTTGGATCAAGTACAAGCTACTGTTTTATTATTACAGAGAAAAAGGGAAACAAAATTTAAAATTTGGATTATTTGATTATAATGGAGTCTATGAGAGACAGCCTTTTCGTAATTTGGAGCTTTCTGAATAATCGGTCAACGGTGCAGAGTGGCAATACAGCAAATCAATCTATGTCAAAAATAAAAACTGTGCTACTGGATCATTTATACTATTAGTATGACATCTAATGCCCTTAATACATTATATTCACTGGCACAGCATGATGCATAAGATCCAAGTTGATGATTTCAGATGATTTCATATGCTGTAGCTACCCAGTTGGTCCATTCTTCTCGCTCCTTACATTCTCTTGATATACATGTATTAATTTTTGCTACAAATAAAATCACTAAAACATGATATTTAAAAGGGCAGGAATGTTTGGAAACACTACTCAAGGGCAAAAAAGCTTGTATAAGATTAAAGGCTATTTCTGCGGCAAGTACCTATGTTCCCTTCAGCTGGTAAAAATGATGAGCTGCCTCGCAGATTCTCTACAATTTCAGAATTGTATATTATCATGCTGCTTTGCCAGCAATAAAAACATAATACTTTTTTTATAATTTTCACAGTCTGAATATAAATTCAGCTTCAAGAGTTACATGGTTTAAAGAGGGCTTATTTGATAAAGGAATAATGAAGAAAATCAGCATAAAGTTTGAAGGATAGTCTGAACAATAATAAGGAAAGTCGCTGTTCCCATTTCACATTAGGCTTCTTGTCATCTGGGCTCCTAAAGAGCTTATTCAGAATTGAATTATTCTTAAATATTTCTTGATATCTGAGTGAATCATGTTTTTAATTAAGAGCTGTGAATGTAACGTTCAAAGGCAGCTCCGCTATTCTTAATGAATTGGCTTTATTTCATAAACATTCTGGTGCCTCCAAAGTTATTAGCTAAAGTATCCTTATGAAAATGCTCTACTAGCACCAACCTGATGAATGGAAACGCAGGGGGAAATGTCTTATTATAAGCACTAATTTGAAAGCACTGTCCCTTCATAACAAAGGCAATATCTCAGCAGTAATTATTAAGCAACTAAACCTTCTTAATTACCATAGAGTGCTTCCCAAGTAGGACATAAGTAACACGGAAACATTGGCAACATTTTATCAATATTTCTTTTTTATTATTTAAAATTACTTTGTTTTCTCTTCTTCAGCAACACTTTCTGGTGTATTATACGTAATAGTTTTAAGGCCTCAACTTTAGAGCATGAGGTGAAGTTTGGGTCTCCAAAATAAACGTTCTGGATCTTTTTTGCAGGTAATACTTTCCAGAAGACATAAAGTATTCTTGATTTTCATTGTTCCCTTCCCTCCCTTCCTGAAGTGGTTGTGCTGGCAGAACCCATTTCTTCTTCGAAGGCAAACTGTGGACAGTAGTGATGAGTGAATTCTTTTGCCAGGCATGGATTCTCAGTGATTTTCTGCATTTTGCTATCTGCAATTTTTTTCACGAAACTGCAGCAAAAATCCGCCTCAAAAAATTTTGCCGCAACAAAAAAGTCACAGAGACAAAACTGACGCAGAGACAAAAAAGTTGCAATAAGAAAAACCATTGACTTTAATGCATTCGGACAAAAAGTTGCTGATACAAAAAAGTCCCTGATACTTCAATAATCTGTGAAACAGTGCTTCACAAGGAAGCCCAGGGAAAGACAGCAATAAGAAAAATGATGGGAATATAGTGTAGTCGGTTATAAATTGACCACCTCTTTGTGTGAGTAGTCAATTATTTGTGAAACCCACTCCAACATTCACCATAGTTTCTAAGGGGCCACCATCAGGGCAAGGTGGGTACTCAAAAACGTTAAAGATTATTTTGCGCCCATCTAGGGAGTCTGTTATCCTTGTTATGCGAGATTCAATCCGGATATGCTATGAGAGATGTGCTTCATATAGTGTAAAAAAGTTTTTTTAATAAATAATCGTAAGTTAAAATTTGCACTCACATAAAAACATGCAGAATGGGCACTTACCAGTCGTTTCCAGTTTCAAAGCGTCTCTACCCGATTCGTTGTGTTGGGGATTAAGTTTGTTCAAGCCGGCATATTCCCCTCCTCACAGCGTGTTCCTTCAGGGCGCACCTTAGCTGACGTCACTCTGGACTTTTTACACTATATGAAGCACATCTCTCACAGCATATCCGGATTGAATCCGGATTTTTCTTTTTGCTGTCTTTCCCTGGGCTTCCTTGTGAAGCGCTTTTTCACAGATTATTGAAGTACTAGTATTTTACACCGGTTGGAGAATGGGATAGAAACGGCTACAGGGACAAACTTCTGGAAACCTTAACTTTCTCTTTTCAAAAAAGTCCCTGAGACAAAAAAGTCTCCACAAGAAAATACGCCCATTGACTTTAATGCATTTGGAGTGAGAAAAAATTATCGTGCAAGTAAATTTTCGCAAATGTTCCCATTTTGATAATTTTCTCTAAGTTTTCGGCAAAGCAAAATGGGACAGATTCACTCATCACCATTGGACAGTTTCAAATTATTGTTGCCTTCCTCTTGATCATGTAGAAGTTAAGTAAGACATTGGGCAAAATATTGAATTTGATGGATGTGTCTTTATTTCGACCTCAGGTAGTTTGTATACTTAACATGGGGCCACTATCAGATTATATTACACATTGCTGGATTTTATCATGTCATGAAATGGGTACTTTTTGCCATTTTTCTATTTTTTTGCACTTTTTACACTGCGTTGCTGCTTTAAAGAATTGCCGCAGGTCTCTTCTCTATGCGTACTGTCTGTGCTCATCAGTGCTGTTTTCACAAGGGGCGGGAGACATGTTGAGGCCCCCAGCCTCTTTCAGTCCCCTGAAGAGCAAATTAGGTGACACCGGCCACAAAATGGCCCTGTTCCACATACAGACTTCTCACTCTGTGCCTTGTGCCATATTTTTCTATCCAGTGAGAAGTGCAGTGCAGAGTTTGTGTTTCATAAGTGAATCCAACAATGCTATCTACCTGATTCATCACTAGAGGCGCTCATGTTGCTGTGTGCTAGAATCCAACTTTAAAGGTGACATAAATCTTCCATAGCAATGTTGTTATATCCAATGTTCGCTGGACTACAACATTCTCCAAAATAATTTTAAAAATCAAGCATGATTGGTGCCCTAGTCCAACGGCTATAGGGATAGATTGCTAAAGTACAACACTAGTTACAATAAAACTTAATCAAAGTCCTGCAGAACCAGTTGACACTTTCTTCTTTGTTTAATACATCACTTTATAGGTTTTTTGTGTTTGTTTTTTATGCATATACGTCACTATATATAAAATAAATTTCTAAAACGTAATGACCGTATAAAACGTGCACAGTAATCTCAGATATAATATAATAAGACTTTCTCACTGGAGGATCCACTTTACAATGCCTACTTTGAAAATCTTTGTGTTTGCCAAAGAGTTGATTGTAGGAAAGGTTTAAATCCCCTTTAAGAGCATTTATTGAGTTCCTTCCTTCTAATCTGCAGGAGAACCATGATTATTGGTTCAGTCAGCTTATGAGAGATAAGCAAATATAACATGGGAGTAGAAAGAATAGCATAAGAGATTGCAGTGTAATAATTTAAGATTCTTAATTCTGTTTTTACGGTCATTACACTTCCGCTCAACTATAGTCTGAAGGAATACAAATCAATATAGTGACATCTGTAGGACTAAGCTAGAGCAATGCTTTGTTTTGCAGCTCTTGTATATCCTGCATACAAAAAAACACTCCCTGAATTTTCTGACAGTCTTTCACTGAGGAATAATAAAAAGGCTACATTTTGTGTAAAAGGTAAGATGGTCTATGAGGACAGATCATATGAAATATTATCCCCTTGATAATATCTCATTTTCTCCCTCAGCAGAGGCAGACAATGGCTCTTTGTTGCACCTCTTAGAAACTGCAGATGTTCTCAAATTGATCCACAGAGAGCTGCACACTCCACTGCATTGATATTAAAAGTTGTATTTTATTTTTATGTATTTTCTATCAGCAAGGAGTAAAAGAACGATAATCTGATTTAATTTGTTTACATGGTATGTGGTATTGATTGGAAAATGGCTAGCTATAATTTTAGGAGTTGGAATATTACTGCTATTCCCTTTTTACATTATTAAAAATATATATGACTTTTTTGTGTATTGTCTAATGTTTGTCTTGGGAGAAGAAGATATTTACTCCCAAAATGCACCTAAATGCTATATATTTTCTGTTTTTTTGTGGGCCGGAGTCAATACATAGAAATAAAATGTAACATAATGAGCAGAATAAGAAAGAAGGGAAGTTCAAAAAGTAATTAAAGTGAAAATAGTTTTTCGTAGGTGTTAAAATATCTTCAAATTGTTAAGGTGACATCTGCCATTGACTTTTACATGAATTTGGCAGGTTTTAGATGGTGTATTTACTGATTCGGACATGAAACATATTCGGGGCATAAGAAAACGAGAAAAAATTGTGTCTTTTCTCACCGCAACTTTTTCTTGATTTCTGGGTGAAAACGGACGCAGCGGAAAAATTGTGCCTTATTAAATAACCCCCTTAATGTACACATTAAAAACCAAGGTGCAACTTGGGTAGATAAGGCACACTGGTAGAAAAAAATTAGTTGGTATTGCTTAAAACCATGTTCTAAAAATACATATATTAAAATTAATGTATAATTTTCAAACATATACCTTCACAGTGAACAGAAGTCACACTGCTGTTAACCCAACCATAAGCCTTACGCATTGATGAGAACAGCTGTTCTTATGACCTTAATTTCATTCTTTTTAATCCTTCTGTTTGTTTGGATAATTTAATCCCAAACCCTCTCAAAGACTGTAGGCCGCAATGTCATACCATAAAAGTCCAAATTTTTTAAACTATTTATTTGTTGTTTTATTGTGATCACTTTCCTTGTTTAGTGTGGCTTGCCCTATATAGTTCCATTCATAGTTCTATAGTATATGCAAAGCCAATAGCATACTGTTTGATATAAAAATTACTTCCGTTAGATGTTAGTCCTAGCTCAGGTGGTGCAAAGTTTGCATTGGGTGTAGAACATATAACAACCAATCAGATGTTTACTTGAAAGAGATAAACAGTGAATGCTACCTATTAGTTCATTGTCATGGCTTAATAGAATTGGATCAAACTTCGCTATTGTATACCCCCATTGGTATAACAAACATATATAACCACGTTTAACTGCCTTTAAGTTTTAATTGTTTGTGTGTGTGTCAGACCTCGGTGACCTTGCTGCCTCCTTCTCACCAAGGGGCAGATTTACTTACGTCTGAATTTTTGCCTTGGAATATTTTGCAATACTTCTTGCAACTATGTCAGACATTATTTCAAATATGCGTATTTATCATAATGCAAAACTTCATCTTGGCAAACGAACCCTGGCGTATTTTAACCAGCAAAAATTTGTCAACACATACGTTTCTTATCAAATTTTCTATAGTGTTACTTTCTTCCTAGTGAAACTTTGTACTTGTGCTTACGTTAATTTAAATAAAACAGGTATATAAAGGTCATATATATGTATTTATTAGTGATGTTTTTGTAATTGCTGGATGGGGCCACTTATTATCAATAATGTCCAAGGAAGCAAAATAAAGACAAAAACAAATGTGGGATGAACTTGAAATGGTTAAATAAAAACATAAATAACATATATTTAATATTTCAAATTTGTAAACATAATCCCACGTTGAAAAAATGTCAGTGTTTTTTTTTTTTTAATGACTTTTTTGGAGTACAGGATATGAAATAGTAATGTTGAGGATGTAATTTAATCTTATCAATTCGCCCAGCCAGAACCCATGAAATAGACTGGCAAAGTATACAAAAGTTCACTCTTTGATAAATTTGCAGATTACCGATCATTCTCCTGGTGAAAATACGCAAAACTTCTCTTGCGCTGAGCTTTTTCACTAGCGAATTATCTTTTTAGTAAATGTGATGTCACATGCTTCGCTCTTTAATAAATTTGCCCGAAAATATTGGCAGCACCACAGTAAATTTTACTTATAAGTTGGTAATATATGATGTTTTAGAGGTAAAGTCTCTGAAGTCTCAATTTCAATGCACTCTTCCTATCTGCATATTTATTTTATAACTTGAATTATTATTAGAGTTATGAATCAATAGTAGAGTAGGGTAGTAGAGTCAAGGAATATAAAGATGGAAAGGTGGAATGGGGACAAGTTGAGATTCGTTTTGTAGGTAGGTGTTAGGTAGTAAAATGAGGTAGATTTTTTTTTTTTTTTATTCTTCAGTATTCACCAGTCTTCACCTTGTGTTACCCATTTAGACCATTTGTTTCAGATCTTGTTACATTTCTCGATAAAGTCCTTGGCAGGTCATCATTTTCATGGAATGCATTAGTGTATACTAATTTTGAAATTACAGATTTTTTTTTACTTTAGTTTTTTTTGCTATTAATAAGCCTGTTGCAATGAGAAAATGGAATATGAGCTTTATATCATGTGGTTGGAAGTGTAAGGCTCAATGATCAAGGCTTAGACCTGGTATTATCAGGATCCATTAACTTAGTTTAACAGTTTAAAGGTTGAAGGCCAATGTACATGAACATGGAGGCAGTTCCACTTCTTGTACATTTGAATTTACCTTCCATTAGGATTTTTGTATGCTGGGCTGTTATTACCCTCAATGGCACCTGGAACTCATCTCACTACTGTAGGTTCACAGGCCATCTTGAAAATGAAACTCTTCCTGTTATAGGAAATCTGGATACTTTTAAAATTCTCCTCTTGCAAATTAGCTGTATAGAAACCACTCCATCATAATTCAGGTTGTGCTTGTTTACAGACCATGTTGATATATTTTATTTTAACTGCGGTAAAACTTTCTGTAGTAAGTAACAATTCATTTCACCAGTTTGCTTCTACCAGAGCAGATACATTTAAAGCATATCTCAGGTAGTATATTGATATCAGCAACAGAAACAAATTGTGCATTATTTTATCACTTTAAAAAAGGTTGAAGGGTCATTTGGGCAGGGGGATAAATCATTTTCTGTCATTTTATTTATCATTGATCTGGTCATTTCTATATGCAGAGTTCATTTCTGGCCAGTAAATAATCCTTTCATTAACAAAGACACCATATTTGGTAATACAAATCATCTCATCACACTCTTGGTTTAGTTTCTATGTTACTATTTATAGAGCCAGCAAAGTGACCTTGTCAATATATATTGCATTCTGGGGCATATCAAGTTGGTCAGGTATTCCCATGTGTGACTGGTGTCCTAATGACCGAGATGAATTAAATCATTCAGAAGAAAAGTATGTGAGGATTACTCTTTATCTGCTCTTCCTACTGTATCTGCCATCAACATAACAAATTTATCTGAATTCAGAAATATATTAATGCAATAGAATCCTTCATAGGACATGCACATTAAAACAACCCATTCTCTTTAGAACAGAAGGAATTGCAGTAGTTGTTGTTATTGATTAGTTTTCTCCTGATATCAGAAGTGGAAAATCATGTGCCAAATTGCACATATTACAGTAGGGTGTACAGTAGGATGCACAGGCACAAAGAAGCCCTGTGCTTAACATCTGCCATGAGCAGAATTTTGTTTTATGCTGTGTCTGCACATGCAACTGATTCATCATCAACTGATGGTGACACCATTTTCATGCAGATTGACAGAAAAAGTAACAGTATGACTTGCAATAGATTTAGGAGGTTGGACCATAAGAAAAATTCAGCATTGCCTTCATTTTATGTTGTTTGCCATATATCTGGTATCTGTGATAGCCCAATAGCTGCAATCAGGGCCAGAACTAAGGGTAGGTAGAAGAGGCACTTGCCTAGGGTGCAATGCTGTGGGGAAACTGGGAAGGTGCCTGTTCAAGATTCTTCTGCCTACCCCTAGTCCGGATTCACTCCCCTCAGCAGGTCTCGCCTGCCCCCTCTGTCGCTCGTTCCTCTGTCCCTCCCTCCTCTGTCCATTCTTCCCTCCCTCCTCTGTCTGTCCTTTCCTCCCTCCCCTGCCCTAAACTGCCCCTCTGCTTCCCCGTTGTTGCACCTATGTCATGGGCCTAGGGCACCTGGTCGGCTTGGCCTGGGCCTGGCTGCAATGAATCCTGCATAGACACTTGTACACTTTCTCTTTGTGAATTTACCCTGCTATGGCTATCTTAACATAAGCTCTAAAACATGATATTGAAGGCTTTAGGCCAGGGTCGTAACTATAGAGGAAGCAGACCCTGTGGCTGCAGGGAGTGGGTCCAGGAGGAATAAGGGCCCCATAAGGCCCTAATTGTTATACAATTTCTTATACAGAAGTCAACCTCTGGACAATTTGGGGGCCTGAAAAATTTTTTTTTTCGTGGGGCTCAGTTATATCTAATTATGTCACTGCTTTAGGCTTGGACAGATGTTGACATATTTGTGTGTCCTGTGTTAGAGTTAGAGTATACCAATGCTTTTTCACGAAGAAATATGAAAATATGCTTAAGCTTTTACAAATGAATAAATTGTTGCTTGTGCATATGTCCAGACAGTGCCCCAGCCACCTAAGGAATGAAGTTGGGAACTAGTGATTTCAACCAACATGCAAAGTATTACCCAGAATTACCCAATAATCTCATTAGATCAGATAACAATGAGAGAGGAGAGATTTTCGAATGGTAAGGAAGATGTTTCTCCTGCATCTGTAAAACACTTGGGATACCTACTTAGGTGATACTTTATACGTTCTTATTGAAAATAGCTATCTACTTTATTTTTCCTTTATCAGAAAAATAATACAGGATGTTGGTCTCTCTTCACATGTACATTTATATGCATTATATAGTGCTGCATTGGTGCAGACATGGATTGCAGTTTTCAAATGCCAAAAGAAGTGACTACAAGGTTATACTGACTCATAAAGGCTCATATAAAGAGTGGCACAGCCTTATTAAAATGTATGGATACTGCAAGAACACCATTCTTGCAGTAAGATACTGCAAGAACACAGTTATTGTTTCCCTTCCACACCATAACTATTCCCACATGATTTCAATTAAATATAAATATTTCTTATAGATAAAGTTACATACACTTCACTCTTTCAGTAATGCCCAGTAAAATATATTGGCATGATTTTGGAGAGCTACAAATCTGTACATTATGTCCATCCATTTAAAATATTTACATAGATTCCTGTGCTACATTGTGCAGGCTGTCATGGAAAACGGTATGCACCAACTTTTCAGCCTTGGAAAACTTTTCAGGATAATAGGATACTGACATTTGAAAATCATCGCTGTGTTATCTCCAAGATGTTATTTTTTGGGCCAAATATTTTTATGGTCTAAATTTCCATATTCAAAATACTAGGAAGGGGTTTCTACCACTTCCCTATTGATACACACATCAGCCTAATTCCCAATAATGGGCATTAGTCATTCGGGTCATCAATTTTGAGCTGCCCTGGTGAGAAAAATAAGATGTAATTCCTAAAAAATTATAACCTGAGGGAGACTTGGCGATCAGTATCCATTTATGCCTGGCACAAATCAGTTTGACATGAGATTAATAGTTACATAGTTAAATCGGGTTGAAAAAAACCAAAGCCCATCAAGTTCAAACCCTCCAAATGAAATCCAGCAGCCTTACATACAGACACTGATCCCTCCATACATTCACATAAACTACACATACTTACTGTATCTATACTATATCTACACATATCTATACTAACTATAGATTTTATTATCACAATAGCCTTGGATATAATGATTGTCCAAGAAATCATCCAAGCCACTCCTAAAGGCATTAAGAGAATCAGCCATCACAACATCTGGCAGGGAATTCCACAACCTCACTGCCCTCACTGTGAAAAACACCTACGCTGCTTCAAATGAAAGTTATTTCCTCTGGTCTAAAGGGGTGGCCTCTGGTGCAGTGATCCTCTTTATGAGTAAAAAAAACCCTGCTATTTGTCTATAATGTCCTCTACTGTACTTGTAAAGTGTAATCATGTCCCCTTGCAAGCGTCTTTTTTCCAGAGAAAACAACCCCAACCTTGACAGTCTACCCTCATAATTTAAGTCTTCCATCCCTCTAACCAGTTTATTTGCATGTCTCTGCACTCTTTCCAGCTCATTTATATCCCTCTTAAGGGCTGGAGCCCAAAACTGCACCACATACTCCAAGTGAAGCCTTACCATGGACATATAAAGAGGCATAATTATGTTTTCATCCCTTGAATTTATGCCTTTTTATGCAAGATGGTATTTTATTTGCTTTAGTAGCCACAGAATGACACTACCTAGAATTAGACAACTTGTTATCCACAAAAAACCCTAGATCCTTCTCAGTTAAGGAAACCCCCAACACACTACCATTTAGTGTAAAACTTGCATTTATATTATTTTTGCAAAAGTGCATAATATTGCATAATGTTGCACCAGTTTGCTGCCCAGTTTTCCAATTTAGACAATCACTCTGCAAAGTGGCAGCACCTTGCATGGAACCTATAGTTCTGCACAATTTATTATCATCAGCAAAAATAGAAACAGTACTTTCAATGCCCTCCTCCAGTTCATTAATATACAAGTTGAAAAGCAAAGGACCAACACTGGTCTAATTAGAAAATCTTTAGTTTACCACCACTCTTTGTAATGTAACTTTTAGCCAGTTCTCTATCCAAGTACAAATACTATGTTCCAGGCCACTATGCCTTAATTAAACCTTCTGTGTGGTATTGTAGCAAATGCTTTAGCAGAGTCTAAGTAGACTACATCCACTGTCCTCCCAGAATTGAGTTCCCTGCTCACCTTCTCATAAAAGTAAATTTAAATTGGTCTGACAAGATTTATTATGCATAAAACCATGCTGGCACAAACTCACAGTTTTATGATTTGCAACGAAGTCCAGTATCTTATACCTTAATACCCCCTCAAAAATCTTTCCTACCACTGATGTCAGACTAACCGCCTATAGTTTTGAGGCTGAGAACAGGATCCCTTTTTGAATAGCGGCACCACATTAGCAATTCGCCAGTCTCTCGGTGCATTAATCCTGAAACATTAAGTAAAGAGGTTTGGCAATCACAGAGCAAAGCTCTCTAAGTATCCTGGGATGAATACCATCTGGTTCCCGGACCAGGGACTTTTAAGAAGGAAACCTTCATTTCCATATTAATATTAGCTTCTCCGATACCTTTTTTGCATGATTTATTGGTGTTGGCCTCCTTGTACCTGATAAAAATCTCAACTTGAAAGCCTTGAAAGTATGTTTTTTCTTACCCACCTCAACACCAACACTTCTATTGAACCACAGCAGTTTTGTTTTGCAACAAAGTTCCTTTCTTACAAGTGGAATACACTGCCGTATATTTATTAAGCAGCATTTTAAAGGCGTCCCATTTTTGTACTGTGTGTAACATTGCAAAAAGCATTTCCCACTTAATATGCTGATGCAGAGATGGCCTTATACTGTCAAAGTTTGCACATCTAAAATTTCGTGTTTTAGTTGCTCCGTTATAAAGTTGTTTCTGTAACATAATCTCAAAGGAGAGCATGTTATGATCACCCACGCAAATGCTAGAGATAAATGTGGTATTATTAGCTATTACAAGATCCAAAAGTGACTGATTCCTAGGGGCAGATTTACAAAAGGGCGAAGTGGCTAACGCTGGTGTCTTTTCGCCATCGTTGCCACCCGCAGGGACATCATAGATTTACTAATGGGCACAGGTGCCAATTCGCTAGTGAGACTGGCAATAGCGGTCATTCGCACTCTATTGCCAGGTGACTTTTCGCTCTGGCAAACGAACGCTACTCCGCAAATTCACTAAAATGCGGATTTTACTGAACGTTACCTATTTAGCCAGAGTTGCCTTCGCCACCTCAGACCAGGCAAAGTACATTAAAGAAGCTAGATCTTCCTCAATCTTCTGTCACATTATATTCTGTGACCGGAAAATGCATCAAAGTCCAAAAAACACTGGCGTCATTTCATTTTTTCAGAGTGATTGCCTGCAAAAGTCCTAAAAATTTTTTTTTTGTGTAACCGGTTTCCCCCATACATTTTGTAACATATGAAACATTAACTATACAGTGGGCTCATGTGTAGGACATTATAACAACTCTATTGTCTTTATAACGGTTCACTGCACAAGTGTAATTAACAGTGGAAATGTAATGTATTTGCTGCAACATATATGCTAGTGAATTAGCGTTGTCTGGACAAATTTTCGTCTGGCGAAGTATTGCTATGGGTGCGATGGGTGCAATGGGTGTGAATTCTCTGGTTAGTAAATCTGCCTCCTAGTTGGTTCTTGAACGAGCCGAAATAAAAAGTTGTCATTCAGCATATTTACAAACCTGCTAGCTTTTTCTTATTGGCAACCCCATTACCTAGTCAATGTTTGGATAATTGATGTCACCCATAATAATAACTTGACCTAGTTGCCAAGCCGCTTCTATTTGTAAAAGTAGGTGGGCTTCATTCTCATCACTTATACGAGGAGATTTGTAGCACATCCCAATGATCATTTACTTTGCAACATTTTGTCCAGTTGAAATCTCTAATCAGAGGGATTCCACACCCTCACCTGTGCCATAGATAGATAGATAGATAGATAGATAGATAGATAGATAGATAGATGGATAGATAGACCTTACATATAAAGGCAGACATTGGGGGAATGTAAGCCTTCTAAGCCTAAGATTTCCAATTTGAGGTACAATTGTCTATCCATTTTATTGACTTATTTATCTCCTGTTGCCCTCTGAGTAGCTGTCAATATTCTTGCAGCATGCCTTACAGTGCAGGAATCCCTTAGATAAAGGGACCTAATAACTTGGAGGTACAGTATGTCTTGGCTGCTCCATTAAAAGCTTAATAATAATACTCAATATGGAAATGAGAAGGGAATCTAGAAGCTGCAAGATAAACAAGAGGATTTTGTAATTACATTGATAGACAATCATATAGAAGATGGCAAAGGCCAAGTGCAAGAATATACAGGCAATCACACTTGGGATTCCGGTGTAGAAACCAATGATGCGGGTTAATCGTCAATTGAGAAGACTGAAGTTACGTTTTGATCCACGGTAATGTGGTTGTAAATAGAAATGCCATCATCTGTGGATCTCAATAAATAAAATGAGAACACTATGGCTATGCATTAGAATATCTTTATTGCTTTTGGATTGCTGATTGTAAACCCAGGCTGACAGAAAGACAGTGGGGCTCATTTATTAACACTGGGCAAATTTGCCCATGGGCAGTTACCTATAGCAACAATCAATGATTAGCTTTTTAAAGCCAGCTTCATGTTATTTCATGTGCTAGACTGTTCTCTATGAGTAATGAATAACCACCCAATAAGCTGTAAATAGCTGCAGTGTGCTTTTACTATTGCCCACATCTAATATTGTTGTCTTGCCTATATAAGGAGACTAAAGAAAAACTGATCTTGGAAATAGCAGAGTAATTTCAGATTTTTCACAGTAGCAAGCAATAGTGACTGTTGGATATACCATTGAGAATATGCTGCAAAAAGAGGGTCTAAAGCGATACTATAGATAAATCAATAGATAACCCACTGAGACTTTAAACACCCATTTTCTTTCACAGAGTACCTTACCTTACACCAGTATCAGTATCCACTGAAAAGGATTAACAGCACTGACATTAGTGACTTCATCTAACCAATGGGCTTTTAAGATATCATACAGTACACTGCTAATACAGAGATGATGCTTATTTTTGTAAACATATCATTATACAGTATGCATTGAGCTATGGGAATGTATTTGCTAAAACGTCACTGAAGTCAATGAATTGGCATGTTGTTTCCAGTTCACGAATCACATCCTTAAAGGGGTGGTTGACCAACTTTTAGCACGTTATAGAATGGCTAATTCTAGGCAACTTTTCTTTTGTATAGTTTTTTAATTATTTTCCTTCATCTTCTGACTCTTTTCAGCTTTCAAATGGGAGTCACTGACTCCATCTAAAATCAAATGCTCTGTAAGGGTACTTTTAATTACCGGTACTCATTTTTCTATTCCATCCCTCCTATATATATTTCAGTATCAATGTGTGGTTGCTAGGATAATTTGGACCCTAGCTTTCAGATTGCTGATATAAACTGGAGAGCTGCTTAATAAAAAGCTAAATAACACAAAAACCACAAATAATAAAACACGAAACCCGATTGTAAATTGTCTCACCATATCCCTTTCTACATCTAGAGGTTAAGGTGAACAATCCCTTTAATTTATAGGTGATGTGGTACTATAATTTCTGTTGGAGAATGAGTTAAACTAGTCATTCATGGTATGAATTGCTTAGAATTGTGCTATATTTTGTCATTTGATCTTTGGTCATGGAGGTGATGATTTTAGGCACATTCAGGGGCCAACAGGGGAAAAGTTTTCCCACCCCTCAGATGGCAATATTCTCATACCACTAAAGCTTCTATTTCCATTTTCAACTCTTTTGATCATATATCTGAGCCTGAAGTTGCTAAACTTCTCATATCCTCTCCATCAACAACTTGCTCCCTTGATCCTATCCCATCACCTCTACTAAAACAGTGTGCACCTGTCCTTACTCCAGTACTCATATTCAATTACTCACTGACGTCTGCTACTTCCCCCTCATTATTCAAAGAGGCCTGTGTCAAGCCCACCCTGAAAAAGGCTACACTGGACCCATCCTGTTTGCCTAGCTACGTCCTGTCTCTCTCTTACCGCTAGCCTCTAAACTTCTGGAACGTCTTGTCTTCTTCCATATTACTAACTTTCTCTGCACCAATAATTTGCTTGACCCTATGCAGTCTGGCTTTCGACCTGCACACTCCACTGAGACTGCCTTATGTAGAGTTGCAAATGATCTCCAGACTGCTAAGGCAAAAGGGCGTTACTCTATCCTCATTCACCTGGACTTATCTTCTGCTTTTGATACTGTTCTAATGCAAGTTCTCCATTCAATTGGTATCCGTGATCAAGCTGCATCCTGGTTCTTTTCCTACCTTTCTGACTGCTCCTTCTCTGTTACTTGTGCAAACAAATCCTTTCCTCCTGTTCATCTTAATGTGGGGGTGCCTCAGGATTCTGTACTTGGTCTTCTGTTGTTCTCCTTGTACACTCTCTCTTTAGGAGACCTTATATCTTCATTTGGCCTTAAATATCACATGTATGCCGATGACATTCAGATATATCTAGACACTCACCGCTGATGTTCAAACCCAGATAGAAAACTGCTTAGTAGCTATCTCTTCCTGGATGAACCAACGCCACCTCAAGCTCAACTTGGCCAAGACTGAGCTCATGGTCTTTCCACCCAAACCAAGCACTTCTCTTCCTTTCACCATTATTATTGATGGCATGACCATTAACCCAGTTAACTCAGCACGCTGCTTGGGGGTCATCTTTGACCAGTCCCTCTCCTTCTCTAATCATATTAATAATACTGCCAAAACCTGTCGTACAACAGACACAACACTAATCCATGCCCTTATCTTATCCCGTTTAGACTATTGCAATCTCCTCCTAACCGATCTTCCTGACTCCCATCTCTCTCCTCTCCAATCAATCTTAAACTCTGCTACCAGGATCCTTCTGCTCTCTCCTAAAAGGGAACCTGCTCAACCCCAACTAAAATCCTTAGAGTGGCTGCCTGTTAAGCAAAGGATAGCAGATAAAACCCTTCTACTAACATTCAAAGCCCTTCACTCCTCTGCTCCTGACTACATTTCTTCTCTTGTCTCGCTATACGTTCCTGGACGTCTTCTCCGCTCTTCACAGAGCCACCTTCTTTTCCCACCATCCACTGCCACCTCTCGTCTCAAACCCTTCTTTCTTGCTGGAATTCCTCCATAAGAAATCTATCAATCTCTTCAAGAAAAAACTAAGAGTATACCTTTTGGAGCACTAGAACATTAGCCTAGTCCTGTGCCTACTGACTATTCCTTACCCTGTGCACTTTTTCATCTCCAATTTGTGCCTGTATGTTAGCCTCCCATCCACTTAGACTGTAAGCTCTACGGGGCAACAACCTCCTTTTCATTATGTCTCTTACCACATAGCACTTAAGCTCTTTGTCTTGATATGATTCTGTATATATTTATTATGTGATTTGTCTTTCCCATGTATAATTAATATATATATATATATATATATATATATATATATATATATATATATATATATATATATATATATGTACTTTTATGCACTCCTTAACAGCACTTTACAAATAAAGTTATACATACATCCATACAAGTTAGTTGCCTGTGATGGCACCTTTAAATATTGTGTTTGTATTCCCAGTAATACATAAAAACAAGTTGCTTTACACTGGGGACAGGATGGTGTCAGAGGCACCATTGCATACAGGTTCATGCTCAGATTGCCTTTCTGCCCAAGTCTTTGCTTTGGTCTACACCAGGGCTGTCCAACTGGTGGCCCGCAAGCTACATGCTGCCTAAAACCCCCTTGTGTGGCCCCCACATCAAAGTCTGCCTGCTGTGTCTGCTTACCATGTGTAAACTTTAAAAGGTATCGCTACAGAGATTAACTGGCCCCTGCGTTGTTTAATCAAATTCAGACTGTAATCCCTTGTATTGTTCACACATGTAATCCTCCCTGCATTGTTCACACTTGTTAAACCTCTATTGTTCACACTCTAAAGCCCTGTACTTTTCATACTTGAGACCCAGACTGAAACTACCCACATTGTTCACCTGTTCACACTCATACAAACTGCTGAAAGGGCACCAGCATTGTGTCCTGCTCTGTTCTGACTTCCCTATGATCCCTGTGTGTGTGCCATACTCTGTCTGCCCTATTCTCCCTGCATGTGCCAAACTCTGCCTGCCCTTTGCTCCCTGTGTGTGCCATACTATGCTCGCCTTTTTCTTCTTAGATGTGCCATACTCTGCCTTCCCTATGCTCCCATTGTGTGAGCTGCTCTGCCTGTAGAACATAAGCCTGGTATTTGTTTTGGAGGTTTGTTAGCATTTGAAAATTATTGTTAGGGGACCCTAAGGCATTTAATCATGTGCTGGGGGTGCTATGTTATCCACAGGAGAGGAGGCATATATATTTAAGGGTATGTCTTAAAGGAACAGTTCAATGTAATTAAGCTGTGCAAAATAAAAAAAAATTTCTAATATAGTAAATTAGCCAAAATGTTATCTATAAAGGCTGGAGTGAGTGGATATCTAACAGAACAGAACACTGCTTCCTGCTTTTCCGGTCTCTAACTCTGAGTTAGTCCGTAACTTAAAGGGGGGGGCACATGGGGGATAACTGTTCAGTGAGTTTGCAATTGATCCTTAGCATTCAGTTCAGGTTCAAAAGCAACAGTTATGACCCATGTGGCCCACATCAAGTCACTGATTGGTTACTGCCTGGTAACCAATCAGTGGAAACCAAGAGAGCTACAAAGCAGGAAGTAGTGTTCTGGCTATTATATTAGATACCCACTCCCTCCAGCATTTATACATTACATTTTTGGCTAACTAACTATTTTAGAAACATTTTTTATTTATACATAATATAATATAATACATATAATAATAAATTCGCTCATCACCAGACTATACCAGTTCTAGTTTTAAAGTAAACTTTGCACATGCATTTGTAATATTTGCTTTAGGCTTGGTGCCCCACAGAAACCATCCAGATGTCCCTCTAAATGTTCACTAAATGTCCCTTCTGAATGAATGGTAGGGATTAATAGAATTGGGCCTTACTTTGCACCTGATACTGCATTACCGCCTAAAGTGTACTAATATACTGTGGAAAGATATTTCAATGTACCCTCATGCTTCTCTTCATAAAAAAAACCCTTACACATGCTATAGCAATTGTAATGACATATAATAGCGCATCCATAGTTATATTCATATCTCATAATTCTACACTTAACTGACAGTAAGTGCTCCATTAGAAAGGCAAGTATATCCATTATCCTCTAAATGAAGATATATTTATAGCAAAGTGAAAGTCATAAGAAAGCTGTTGGGAGTTTGTTGTCTGGCTGAACACAAATAAATAGACCCTATATTAATAAGCCATTATCTTATTATAAATTAGCTATTCTGTGCCCCTTTGTTATGTACTGGCAGGGTTCATTATAACACATCAAATGCAGAGCTTTTAAGAGTTGTATAATTTTGCTGGATATGCAGACTCTATTTTTTGTTCATAAGGAATATGTGCTTTACTAATTGAGACATCAGATTTAAAACAATGAGAGTAGACAAAGATAATTTAATGGGTTTTTTTTAAACAAAAAAAAATTATAGGAGAAGGAAAGGTTAAAACTAAGTAAGCTTCATCAGAAAGGTCTATATAACTACACTAGTAAACCCTCAAAGTAATGCAGCTCTGTCAAAAAAAACACTGCATTACTGTCCTTCTATTGTGTACACATGGAGTTCTTTATCATACTTCCTGTTTTCAGCTCAAACCTCCAGGGCTTGGATTTGAGCATGCTCCGTTTCTACCTCTCTCCATCTCCCACTCCCTTTTCCCTCCTCCCCTCCCTGCTGTAATCTGAGCCCAGAACTAGGAGTGAGCAGGGAGAGACTCAGGCCGGAAGTGATGTCACACCAAGCTAATATAGCAGCTGCTATCCAAAACAAACAGAGAGAGTTTCTAGAGCTGTTAACACAGGTATAGTGAAGCATTCTACAGAATAAATATAGTGTTCTTGAACTATTGTGGTTAATCTATTGGCAATAAACTGCTTTCTCCTTTAAAGGAGAAGGAAACCCTTTTGCAAAATCCCTGTACCCCCCACCCTCGGTAGACCCCACTCCCTCCTCCCCCCAGGCTAGGGAAGGGGGTCTACCTGGGGTGGGGGGTACAGGGTTTTTTGCAAAAGGGTGTCCTTCTCCTTTAAGGTGGATTTTTAACAGTCCAGTAAATCACATTGGCAGGCTTTATATTTCTCAAAAAAGATAATCAGATCTTTTCTTTCTTTTTTACATAAGATGCTCTTATTTAATTGGTAATTATTAATGGCAAGCACTGACATTTCTGTTCATTATGCCTTTATTTTTCTATTTTAAGGCATAGACATTTATTTTTCTATTTTAGGTTTCAAGGCATTGCAACAATCATGAACTGGCTAGTAAGACTTTTCTCCAAATAAATTTCTTTATTTACACATTTCATGGGTAAACATGTACAATATATCTTAACAGTGTCAGTCAAGTATCTTGTAATAATACCTGGACATTACAATACAAAAACATTATTATACTATGTTATACAGTTCCATTTAGGCTGGAAAATACCAAATCTCTGTCTCCTAAAGGGTGTGGTTTAAAGGGTTTTAGGCAGAAGGGGGTGTGATTGAGTGGAACTTGGTGGGAACTTTGTAGAAAATTGGGCTAAATTGTCCTGACGTCTGATTTCCAAATGTTGAGGAGTACAGTATATGTAGATGAACAGTGATGAATGTTTGCACTTCTAACTACATGTATATATAAACAGGACAGAAATGTTTATCTTATTGTATTTTAGTTTGATGAGACGAAAGGTCCAACAACCTTCAATCACAAACATTTTTTCACTTAATTTATATTAAACCCCCTCCCTATCCAATTATTTATATTGTATTATTCAGATGAGTTCAATTCTTGTTCAACCCTCAGTTTGCACTTTTGCCTTTTCCAGCAAATCCAATACAACCTTCCAAATTATTTTTGTATTTAATTCTATCCAGTAGTGAATGCCTCTGCCGGAGTTCAAGCCCCTGATTGGCAGCCAGTATAAAGTGCTTCTGAACATATAGCAAATAACTGGCTATACTATAACAACTCACCTAATACAGTGAACTGTTACTAGGCAATTGAAGAATAGGTGCCACATATATTTTAGTAAGTGTTTCTGCTTGACACACCTGCAATCACCATTAGTGATGGGCGAATTTGGGGCGTTTCGCTTCGCCGAAAAATTTGCGAATTCGCGCCTGACGAATAAAATCGCCCATCACTAATCACCATTATAAAAATACTTTTAAAATATCAGCCTGTTGGGTTCCCTGCCATATTCTACAAACATTTACTGGTCAATGTTCCCCAATAATGGATAAATAGTGCCTGATTTTAAGTAAGGAGAGCACTATGGGTATGGGTTTTACATACAACATCTAAAAGGTTCTCAATTTTGGTGAAGTAGTGACTTGTTTTGCACCTAACAAATAAGGTTTTATACTATTTTTTGGAATATGTGGGAGATCAGGTGACTGTGTACATATACGTGAGATTGCATACAGAAGGTTTATACTATCTGTTAGCCTCCAGCTGTTCTTCATTTACAACGTCCTGCTTAGCATTAGTTGATTGCCCAAGTTTATACTTTTTTGACATAAATACTTTATAAACATATTTTTTACACATTCCCAATATATTGTGGATATACCTGTGGAATTGCGTGCAGGATACTAATACAAATATGCAAATGTCTGTGGCATTACATATAGTGTGATATTATAGATACAAGCATGTCTGGGGCAATACACACAGATTGTATACACTGTTGTTTTTTTACATATCTGGGGTATCTCAAACACAGTGTCAATATCATTGGATATTGGACATATCTTCGGACAGTGGCAATAAATACAGCAAGGCAATGTGAGGAAAAAAAATCCTCATGTTGGAATTTTTCTTCGTTCTGAATAACATTTAATTAATAGACACAGTTATCCTTGGCAAACGTTCTCCATATCCTTATATTTTCCAGGCTATGTAACCTAGAAAGCTGCCCCTCTTGTTCTCTGACTATGGCCCAAATTTCATTAGTCCATGCCTTTTTTTGGCTACATTTTAAGAGAAAATAGCACAATAAGAGAGCTGCAGGAATAGCTAACTGGCTTGAGAGATCAGAAAATGTTATTTTGGAAATGTTTTAGCTTTTGTGCTTTGGACACAGAATTCAGAATCCACAATAATGAATGTAGGCACATTCTTTAACCTGAAAAAAAACACATACACAAATCTGGAATTACTGTCAAAAACAATCAACAAAACTGATAGCAATACTAGGTATTTCATCTCTATGGCTACTTTTTCTATTTTGTTTTAGTAGTGCAGAGTATGGAGTCATTTTGGAGGCAAATGCAAGCTATCAATAGCAATTTGTCTACAATCATTTATTGTGTAGGTTAAACTGTAATTTATTTCCTTATTTCTGAAAGGTAGCACACAAGCTTGAAATAGTGTTGATGTCAAGCTTCAAATTAAATTTACCGACTCTAGTTAGATCCCTTATAAATTTTGCTATTTAGATAACCCCAGAAGTCTCACAATTTACCTTATTTTCTGCTACTCTGATATTTGCAAGTAGAGCCTTGCAATTTCACGGATTTATCTGCCCATAAATTTTGCTGATTCAAAACAAATTCAATGGAAATAATTTGTAAAGATTGCTTAAGCAGATAAAAATATATTGGAGCTCCCTTATAGGAAAAGAAATAAAATATTTTTTTAGCTCTAATTTACAGAGTGCTGCAGAGTAATTATGTAAAAATGAGCTTGAGGGTTACACAAATAATGTAATTTATATGCAAAAAGCTGCAAAAGCACTGTGTTTAAAAATCTTGGGAGCAATAAAGTATATATTGTCATAGGGCTACATGTAAATATTTCCAAACATTTACTCATAAACAACATCTTTAATATGTTATTACTGTATGTTATGTTTTATAATTGCAGGGAAAAAAATAGATAGCTTTATACGGTATACTATTTTCCAGTTGGGGTGCAAATTAGCATTATGATGAAAGAACTGACTTATGAGTTAATACCAGTTCCAGACTAGTGCTTAGTGCTTACCTGTATTATTAAAACAATAATGTGAAAGAGTGAGAGCTGGAAGTGTAAATATAAAAGACTGCAATGAATGAACATGGTACTCGTTTAGTGAGTGGAAACAGCATGTGTTACTGAGTGGAAGGATCATGGTACTCTATTAATGAGTAGCAAGAGCATAGTATTCATTGAGTTGAAAGTGCATGGTACTTTATTAATAAGTGGCAATTGAGTTGAAAGAGCATGGTACTTTATTAATAAGTGGCAAGAGCAAAATTACAAACACATCTTTATAAAACTTAAACAGCACCATCCAATATATGATAGGATCCCAGTACACCACATGAAAAACTCAATGGAAATATATTTGTTAAAGCCAGTGTGCACATCAATACCAGTTATCTAAATTAAACATCCAAGGACAGTGTCCTAAAAAATGCCCTTCTTAAAGACTTTTAGGGTGAGTAAAAAGAGAGAGTAAACAATGCAAAGAGAACAATTGCAGCATCTATTATTGCATGAATTGCAAAGTATTTCTAGAAAAGCAGGGCACTCAGAAATATTAAAAAAATGTCTATTAGTGATGGGCGAATTCGCGAAAAATTATTTTGATGCCGGCGATTTTTTTCCGCGAATTTTCGCGGGCGTTTCGCGAATTTATTCGCTGGCGGCGAATCGCACAAATTCGCCACAAATTCGCGCCTGCCGAATAAATTCACCCATCACTAATGTCTATGTATTATCATATAGTTGACAAACAATAAACTTTTCAACCACCCTAAAAAAACTATAAAAACACTATAGCTTAAAGGAATGTAACACCTCTTCCCATTCTTATTATACACTAATTCATATCATAGTAATGAATGGGAAACTCACTTTTCCTAGAATGGTTTAAAGAACATAAAACAATTTATGTAAATCTGAATCCAAGTATAACTGCCTCTACCGTATTTCATTTTGGTTATTCTTTTCTTATTAGCCTTCAAGACCTTTAATAAAAAAAGAAATCCCCTTTTCATTTCTATTTTGTCCATAGGGAAACGGCAGGTTTTAATATGACATTTGTTTAACCATTTCGCTTCTCAACTGCATGCTGCCGTAAATTTCATTATACAGGACCCCACTGATAAAAAATAGCAGTCGTTTATGAGAGAGCATCTCCCACAGAGGAACTGGTCCTGCTGTAAGTGCTACAAGATGAGAAAATGAACTGAGCTATTTGTCAGAGTGGAATAGATAACAAGGTAAAAGACACGCAAATCACTGGGGAGAATGAGAATTAAAGAGCATTTTATAAATAGTGCAACCGTATTAGATATGCATTTCAGCGACAGCTCCAAAATACATGGGTCATAAAGTTGATTGTTTTACACTTTCCCAAATAGTTCTGCAACAAAAAATGTATCACTGTTTTATCCTAAAGAAAGTCAGCTTGAAATGAAATAACTGAAGTGATATTTCTATTTTGTAGGCCCTTTGTTCAGTGACTGACACCTGGGTTTTTATCCATAGCTGTTGGGATAGTGTTGGGCAAAGCAAAGTTGGACAATACAATACAGGAGAAAGAGCTAATACAGCTCCAGCTGTCTCAAAAATTACTTTTGCAAATGTGTTACCACTGTCATCTTTCCACCTTACACATCAAATATCCATGGGCATCATGTATTGAAAATAGGGATAGAACACAGAGAGCATCAGCTGTCACTGACTGGACTGCTGCCATAATGCAACCATACAACAACACAATTGAAACAAAATTTAAAAAAATACAGCTCAAAACAAAACATTGGGAGTTGGTCAATCAGAAGATCCAAAATGTGCCCTTTGGGTACTGTGCCAGAAACATGGATAACCTTATATACTGTATAGGAGCTAAACTCTAGACATGACTGATCCATCACTTGTACAGCAAAATATTTTATATGTATATACAATAGAATTCAGAATGAAAGGAAAGTTATTTTTTCTTTGGGGCTCTGAGAAACTACAGCTGAAGCTTTGATGCAGAAGGGTAATGTAAACATCACATCTGTCAAAAAATACATATTGAAAATATGCCATCAAAAAAGCACTCTAACACACACATTGAGTCCATAATGCTGAGCTGTCCGGATAATGGCTTTCTGGATAACAGATACCATACCTGTACCTTACATTAATTAGCAAAATACCTTTGTTGTTGACTAATGCTTTAATACATTTTCTGCAAATTTAGGAAAACTAAAAATGGTTTAATCTCTTGCCCTTTAGTTAACCACGTACTGTAACTTGTAATATGTTCTCTCAACTCCATATTGCCCACATGATTGGACTGTATTAATTAGATTGCATTTTGCTTTCTCTATCTCTGGAACAAAACGTTTAACATTTATTGCTTTTGGGACAAAGCTTTGAGAGAACTGATCAGATAAGTCATAGATGCGAAAGTGTTTGCTTCCAATTGCTTTGGTAGCATTCAAAGACCTTGGGGCCAAACACAGAGACAAGGTTTAGCTGTTCAATTACTTCCCAAGCTGAAACCAGCTACTGCACATGTGCATTTGGCGCGTGTGTACAATTTGTCTTTGCTTTTGTGGTGAAGATGTCAAGAATCCAACTTAATCCCTTTAATCTAAAAAGTAAATGTGGCTAGTGCACAAGTAAAAAAAAATAAGGGAAACTTATTAAAGACCCTATCAACAGCTCAGTCACAGCTAAACTTATGGAATGTCAAAAGCTGCACGCTATCCTTTTTTTTTTTTTTTTAAAGTATTGTTGGGTGATGTTCAAAGTTTATTTTCCTTCCATTGTCACTGGAAAATTAAAAACAAATTTAAAGTAGTTTGAAAGGGAGCTGTTATTTGTTGAGTAAATTTTGTTGGGATAAATTTACTAAAGGACGAAGTGACTAACGCTGGGAAAAATGCGACAGTGTGACGTCATTTTGGAACTTTGCCGATTTACTAACGGGTGCAGACGTAACTTTGCTAGCAAAAGAGACTGACGCTGGCGCTCATTTGCACTCAATCGGCAGATGCTCTGGCGAAGGGACGTATTTGAGCAAATTCACTAAGATGCGGATTTCACTGAACGTTACCTCTTGCGCCAGACTTGCCTTCGCCACCTCAGACCAGGCAAAGTGCAATAGCGATTTTACTGTCCTAAAAAACGCTGGCGCCATTCCTTTTTTCAGAGTGATAGACTGCAAAAGAGAGGAACATTTTTTGGGGTAACCCACTTCCCCCTACATTTCCTAACATATGGCACATAAACTATACACTGGGCTCATGTGTAGGGCATTATAACAACTCTATTTTCTTTTATTAAGCTTCCCTGGGCTTGTGTAATGCAACTTCCTTCTGCTTGCCGAATTAACACTAGCGCAACTTCGCTAGCGTTCAGTGCCCTGGACGCAACTTTATGTTAGTGAATTACGTTGTCTGAGTGAATTTTTGCCTGGCGAAGTGTTGCGCTGCCTGCTAAGCAGTTGCTGGTGAATTTTTGCTGCTTAGTAAGTTTGTTTCACTGGGGCTAGAAAGCATTATATACATTATGATGCCAGCCACTCTCCTGTATAAAATAATAACTAAGACAATAACCATACAGAGTAAAGTTGTTTGAGGTGAGGCCTTCTACTAAAAAGTGAATTCAGCTAAGCCCTCTTTAAGGCAGAAGCTGCCTATTTAACAACCACCACCCCCTAAAAACTATAAATTTGCTGGCAAGTAAATGTTAATTGATCCTTTGCAAAGTTTCAGGCAGTTTTAGTGATCCTTTTTCAACATGTTTAGACTGGACCCTGAAGGCATCTAACTGTTAACCAAGGTTCTAAACAATCATACCAGACCTATACTCGATTAATCATTTGGGGTTAAGGAAAGAGATGATACAGAACAAAAGATTCCATTAGGAAACTGGAATGTAAAATGGGAGAATGATTTTAAGGACGTGTGACAGGTGCATGATACTACAACATTAATTGGTGGAGACATTAGGAACTATTTTGGGTTTAAATCAATCATTTAAAAAAATCAAGATCAGGTGCATTAATTCATGCTCCAAGTTTATGTTTCACTTGCAGATTAGAGATTAAATTGATATTTTCTTGAATATGAAAATTATTATAAGTATATTTGTAATTTGACTTCAATACTGTATTTTAATTGTCTGACTTTTTGTCTACAGTTTGTTCACAGTTTTCCAGAGGAGTCTATGCCATCTTTGGATTCTATGACCAAATGTCTATGAACACTTTGACATCTTTCTGTGGAGCCCTCCATACATCCTTTATCACCCCAAGCTTCCCGACAGATGCAGATGTCCAGTTTGTTATTCAGATGCGGCCACCACTTAAAGGAGCCATTCTTACTCTTCTCAATGAATATGACTGGCAAAAATTTGTTTATCTCTATGACACAGAGAGAGGTGAGTACCACAGCATAAATGTGTAGCTGTGAACGATATAAAAGTATGTTAAGATTTAAAAACTTTTGCGAAGTTCATAGGGCTACACATGTAAAAAGGGAAGGTTTCATGCTTTTTTTTTTTTAAATAATGTTATAACTGTATCCTGCATACTTTATATCTGCATCTATGTTCTATCAAGCTGGTTGGTAAGGGAAGTATTCTACTAATATCAGCAGATTTTCCCATACAATCTTTACAGGCTGGTGGATGTTGCGTAAGGTGCCTTAACTATGAAAGGAGGTGAGATTCACATTTAATTGGAATTCTAATTTATTGGTGTATAGCATTTAGCAACAATGCTGACTATCCTAAGATAGTCAACATTGCAGGTA
The DNA here is from genome assembly GCF_017654675.1 of Xenopus laevis. Taxonomy (NCBI): domain Eukaryota; kingdom Metazoa; phylum Chordata; class Amphibia; order Anura; family Pipidae; genus Xenopus; species Xenopus laevis. The sequence goes on along the minus strand of NC_054386.1, from coordinate 53,730,373 downwards.
CTCTTTTTTGATTGATGCTGTAATGTTCATAAAAAGAGATTGTTTTTACTTTGGGGCTTGGGCTTAATGCAGTATCTAAACACTGTGTTGTTGCTTTTATCTCTTATTCCTGAAACATCTCAAGCAATCACAATTCTGTTTTTAGAGCAGTAAAAATTCATATACTTTGCACATAATTTACATAATTTTGTTATTTTTGGACACACAATTGAATGCAAAATTAGAATAAACAGCATGTGATGGTTTATTATTCCAACACAAAGGGGATTATTTAGCAAAATCCAAATTTTTCCGATTTTTTAAATATAAAAAGTCACATCAAACTAGAATCCACGACCAAAAAAGCTAGATGTATTTGGTTTGGGTAAAAACCTGATAAAGTCGAGAAAAAAACCAAATTGATTTTTGCCAGAAAAAGGCCAGATTTTTGGCCTAATTCTAGCACAGCTGGTTGGAAATCACTGCCTTAGACTATGATCAAAGATACTCCACTTATTTTATTTCCGAAAAGTTTTGATTTTACAGCTAATTCCAGTGCAGACCACAGAAACTTAAAAATAGGATAAGGACCTCTGCCATTGACTTATACACAACCTTGTTGGCAGGTCTGAGATAGTGGATTTTCGGATTCTGGCTATTTGCTGCATCGTGTAATGGAGTCTACTGACCTGCTCCAAGATGGCGTCCAAAATGGCGATTCCTCTTCCCTGCACATGGCTCCGGGTGGTCGCAATCATCCTGCATCATCTCCTTCTTGCCCTGTGATTGGTCGCCGGCGACGGAACGGACGCCGGCGTCAGAATCGGGCGCCGGCGTCAAGGCGTCAGCGTGGGGACGCTGGCGTCTGCGTCTGACGCCAGCGCGTCAATTTTGGCGCCAATAGACTGGACTATAAAGACCCTCATTTCCATCCTGACCTTGCCCAATTATAGGTCTATTTCATATAGTTCCTGGGTGCGATATATTCTGTTTTGCTTATCCGTGTTTGAACCTTGCCTGTTATCGACTTTGAATCTGTACTGCCTGTCTTGACCATTCTGCCTGTTTTACGACCATTCTTTGATAAACCCTTTTCTGTACCGCGAACTTGGATTGTTGCCTTCTCTTTGGTCCTTACTTCAACTGCGCCTTCGGGCATTACAGTATAATTGGGCCATGGACCCCTCGGAGGAGGCCCAAGTACCCCTCGATGTCGGAGGGGCCATTCGGGGATTGGCTTCTCGCATGAAATCCTATGAAGCCCAGCAGTCTCAAATTGGCCAGGCAATTGATGTTATCCTGGAGAAATTGACTGCCATGTCTCCAGCGGCTCCTGCGGCTGTGCCTGTTCCTGCCATTCCTGCTCCTCTCCAGGTGTCTGAACCTCGTGTTCCCGCTCCACCTCTTTTCAGCGGAGACCCAAAAGCTTGTCGTGGTTTTATTAACCAATGTGAAATTCTATTCACTCTGCAGCCAGGCCAGTTCGTTTCCGAGCAAGCCAAGGTTGGTTTTGTCATCTCCCGTCTGCAGGGGAAGGCTCTGGAATGGGCGTCTCTCCCCTTTGGGAGAAGAGAGACCCGCTGATCGACAACGCCGGGGCCTTTCTCCAAGAACTCCGGACGGTGTTTGACGCTCCTGGTCGTACTACTGCAGCCTCGGCTCGACTGTTCCAGCTTCAACAAGGCACTCGCTCAGTTCCCGAGTATGCCATTGAATTTCGTACCCTGGTGGCAGAGACCTCCTGGAATAACGATGGTTACCACGCGGCCTTTTACAACGGCTTGGCTATACGCATTAAGAATGACCTCGTTTCCCGGGAAATTCCTTCTCGGTGGGAGGATCTGGTGGCCTTGGCGGTGAAGGTGGATACCCGGCAGAGGGAGTTCCAGCTTGAACTCGACCGAGAGCGTACAAAGAGGTACCCCCGGTTCCAACCTTCTTTGGCCCCCCGCTTCCAGAGACCCCTGCTTTTCAATCCTGTTCCCCCTGAGCTTCCTCCTGCTCCTATGGATTCTGCTTCTTCCTCCTTGCCGGCTGAAGAACCCATGCAGATTGGGCGGGCCCGCCTGTCCGAACAGGAGAAACTCCGGAGAAGGGCTGCCGGCCTGTGCCTTTACTGTGGGGGTAAAGCCCACTTTGCCCAGGAGTGTCCAGTGAAGCCGGGAAACGCCAAAGCCTAGGTAAGCTCGGGGAGACTTACCTGGGTGGGATTTGTCATTCTCCCCATTCTTCTACTCTACGTTTCCTTCTTCCGGTGCAGATCCAGTTTGGCTCTTTAAAGTTTTCCTCACAAGCCTTTCTAGATTCCGGTGCTGCAGGAAACTTCATGGATCGATCCTTTGCAAGACGTCATTCCATCCCTCTCCAACCCTTGGCAGTTCCTCTTCGTGTCCTGGCGATTGATGATCGTCCGCTGTCGTCTGCCTTCGTCTCGCATTCTACTCAGGAACTTTCTTTTAAGGTGGGCACCTTGCATTTGGAGAGATTATCCTTCCTCCTCATTGATTGCCCTTCCACTCCGGTTGTCCTGGGACTGCCATGGTTATGTGCACATAATCCAGTCATTGACTGGTCCACATTGCAAGTTTCCAGATGGAGTCCTTTTTGTTTACAGAACTGCCTACCCACTGTTCCGGTTGTCAAAATTTCCTCTGTGTCCTCTAATTCTTCTCTTCCCTCTGTATACCAAGCATTTGCCGATGTGTTTAACAAGTCTTCTGCTGAGATTCTTCCTCCCCATCGGCCTTACGATTGCCCAGTGGAACTTCTATCCGGCTCTATGCCCCCCAGGGGCCGCACCTACCCACTCTCTCCTTCGGAAACTTCTGCTATGAAGTTATACATCCAGGAGAATCTTCAGAGAGGATTCATCCGTCCTTCCACCTCCCCTGCCGGTGCAGGTTTCTTCTTTGTTGAGAAAAAGGATGGTAGTTTGCGGCCCTGCATCGACTACAGAGGACTCAACAAGATCACAGTTAAAAACAGGTACCCTCTTCCTCTTATTTCTGAACTGTTTGATCAACTTAGGGGTGCCAATATCTTTACAAAGCTGGATCTTCGGGGGGCATACAATCTTATCCGGATCCGTGAAGGGGACGAGTGGAAGACCGCCTTTAATACCCGTGATGGACATTATGAGTATTTGGTCATGCCCTTTGGTCTCTGTAATGCTCCTGCGGTCTTCCAGGAGTTTGTTAATGATATTTTTCGAGATTTGTTGGGTCTATGTGTGGTCGTTTATCTGGATGACATTCTTGTTTTTTCTAAAGATCTTCTGGAACATCGTGCCCAAGTACGTGAAGTCCTCTCCAGACTAAGGAAGAACAATCTCTTTGCTAAATTGGAGAAATGCACTTTTGAAGTCTCGTCTATTCCTTTCCTTGGCTATATCATTTCTCCTCTAGGTTTCAAGATGGATCCTGCCAAGGTGTCTGCAATCCTGGACTGGCCTCTTCCTACTAGTGTCAAAGCCATTCAGAGGTTTGTCGGCTTTGCCAATTATTACAGACAGTTTATAAAAAATTTTTCTTCCAGACTTTCTCCAATTCTGGCCCTGATTCGTAAGGGGGGCAAACCTCAACACTGGTCTTCTCAAGCCCTGGAATCCTTCAAGTCCCTCAAAGAGGCCTTTTCTTCCGCTCCAATTCTTCGGCACCCAGAACCTCTACATCCCTTCTTCATGGAAGTCGACGCCTCTGATGTCGGAGCTGGAGCAGTTTTATCACAGAGATCCATTTCTGACGGTAAACTCCATCCTTGTGCGTTCTTTTCTAAAAAATTTTCTGCCCCAGAACAGAACTATGATGTGGGGAATCGTGAACTACTTGCCATCAAATTAGCCTTGGAGGAATGGAGACACTTACTGGAGGGTTCTTCGGTTCCTGTGACGATTTTTACCGACCATAAGAATCTTGAGTTCATCCAAACCCTCAAACGCCTGAATCCCCGGCAAGCCAGGTGGGCACTTTTCTTTTCCCGTTTTAATTTTGTCATTACCTTTCGTCCTGGCTCCAGAAACAGGAAGGCCGATGCCTTATCCAGAAGCTTTATTCCCGAAGATTCTGTGTCCGAGGAACCTGAACCTGTGGTACCCTCCATCAAGATTATTGCTGCCTTGTTCCCTTCCTGTGCCTCCCAATTGTTGTCCGCTCAAGATTCTGCTCCTGCGGAAACTCCTCTTGGTGTTGCTTTTGTCCCTCCAGAATTTCGTCTTGCTATTTTGTCTCAGTCTCATAGTTCCAAACAGGCCGGACATCCTGGAATTCAGAAGACGACCGAGCTCTTATCTCGTCTAGTATGGTGGCCAACCTTAAGAAAGGACGTTAAAGATTTTGTCTCCTCATGTTCCACGTGTGCTGTATCCAAATCCGGACATTCTCCTCCCAAGGGTTTTCTTCTTCCACTGCCCATCCCATCTCGACCCTGGACTCACCTCGCCATGGACTTTATTGTCGATTTGCCCATTTCCTCCGGCCACACTGTCATTTGGGTTGTTATCGACAGATTCAGTAAGATGGCTCATTTCACTCCTCTCCGCAAACTGCCTTCTGCTCCTGAACTTTCAGAACTGTTTATTAAACATATTTTTCGCCTCCATGGCTTCCCAGCAGAAATTGTGTCCGACCGTGGTCCCCAATTTGTGTCTAAATTTTGGAGGTCACTGTGTAATGCTTTAAATATCTCTCTTCAATTTTCTTCTTCTTATCATCCCCAGTCCAATGGTGCCGCTGAACGTGTTAACCAGGCCTTGGAGCAATTTCTTCGTTGCCATGTGTCTTTGTGTCAAGACGACTGGTCGGACCTTCTTCCCTGGGCGGAGTTTGCCCATAACAATTCTTTACATTCTTCTTCCCAGAAATCTCCTTTCTTCTGTGTGTATGGCCGGAACCCATTGGCATTCCCTCAGGATCTCTTACTCACAAATGTTCCTGCTGCTAATGATCAAGCCGCTCATATGCTGGCCATCTGGCAGGCCACCACTGCTAATCTGGAAAAGAGTTCATCCTCTCAAAAGAAGTTTGCCGACAGGAAGAGAATTGCCGCCCCACCCTATGCTCCTGGTGACAAGGTCTGGTTGTCTACACGGAATATTCGCCTCAAGATTCCCACTCCTAAGCTTGGCCCCAAATTCATCGGTCCCTTTCCCATCATCGAGGTCATCAACCCTGTGGCAGTTCGTCTTCTTCTTCCTCCCGAGATGCGGATCCCTAATGCCTTCCATGTGTCTCTCCTTAAACCTGCAGTGTCTTCCCCCTCTTCTTCTTCCACAGCTCCTGTTGTTATCGATGACCATTTAGAATTTGAAGTCAGCAGGATTCTGGACTCTCGTTTTTCCAGGGGCGCTCTCCAGTACCTTGTCGAATGGAAGGGTTTCGGTCCCGAGGAATGCTCTTGGGTGAAAAAGTCGGATGTCCATGCCCCCATCCTTGTTCGCAGGTTTCATAGGCAGTTTCCTTCCCGTCCTGGTCCCGGTGGTCCTGAGGCCCCCCCTAAGGAAGGGGGTACTGTAATGGAGTCTACTGACCTGCTCCAAGATGGCGTCCAAAATGGCGATTCCTCTTCCCTGCACATGGCTCCGGGTGGTCGCAATCATCCTGCATCATCTCCTTCTTGCCCTGTGATTGGTCGCCGGCGACGGAACGGACGCCGGCGTCAGAATCGGGCGCCGGCGTCAAGGCGTCAGCGTGGGGACGCTGGCGTCTGCGTCTGACGCCAGCGCGTCAATTTTGGCGCCAATAGACTGGACTATAAAGACCCTCATTTCCATCCTGACCTTGCCCAATTATAGGTCTATTTCATATAGTTCCTGGGTGCGATATATTCTGTTTTGCTTATCCGTGTTTGAACCTTGCCTGTTATCGACTTTGAATCTGTACTGCCTGTCTTGACCATTCTGCCTGTTTTACGACCATTCTTTGATAAACCCTTTTCTGTACCGCGAACTTGGATTGTTGCCTTCTCTTTGGTCCTTACTTCAACTGCGCCTTCGGGCATTACACATCGGGCCTTAAAAAATCTCAAAAAATGTAAGTTTAAAAAAAGAAACCAGAAAATCGAGTTTTGCTTCAAAAAGCCTGACCAGAGTTTAGTAAATAACCCCCTAGAAGTGCAAATTCAACCACCCTGCCATGGTTATTTAATCCAATAATGACTCCAAACAAATTTCATGTACATGGAAATAGATAACCAATCTTAGCCACTGTTTTCAAGTCAGTAGTCAGTTTTCAAAATCGCTCATGTACTTACCCAATAATGATTAATTACAGTATTTTGCAGCTTTAAAGGCACTAAATATATAAGATAACTTTTTCAGGCTTTTTTTGTTATTTCTTTAAAAGGTGTAATTTTATAACTTCACCAATAGATTTTGAAGCTTAGATTTTCCTAGCTCACTGTAATTCCCTAGCATTCATATGTTCATCTTTTATAGTGTTTTTTCAGGATACAATTTGCATAAACAACATGCAGCAATCAAACAAGTAATATATAGTATATTTTCTTCCCTTTTTAGAAAAAGAATGAAAACATAATGAATGCTGTTATGTTAAGTGTTTCCCAGGGAATCAACTGCAATTTAATTCAGTCTGTTTTTATTGAAAGTTATAGAAGATATTTCTTCACCAGCGTGAAAGAGCTGTATGCACCTTGACTAGATGTGAGAAGGTAGAATGGAGTCCATCAGTTGTAATGATCTCTTGTTTGTAATGGATGTACCTACAGAATATTAAATCATCGGTTCAGTAAAAAAAGATACACTGGGTGTATTATGTTGTTATCCCTAAGCAATCATTAAATCTAGCAAATGTAGCAATCATTAAGGTTCTGCTAGGAAAAATGTTTCTCATCATGCAGGGCTAAATTTACTCAACACTGAAAAAAGAATCACTGGAACATTTGGATTTCCAACCTTTTATTTGTTGCCATGGATTTACTAGAATGGATCAACCCTTGTTTTGCAAAAAAGATCCCCCCCCCCCCACCAAGCTAAGTCCTAAATAAAGGCAGACAAAGAAATTGCTCTCCAGGTTACCCATAAATATTCCCTAGTCCCCAAAATCAGTTTATTCTTTTCTGATGAAAGAATGAAAGGTTAGGTGTTATGCTTTTAATGCTTTTAACATTCTTGCAGACTTTGATTTTGGAGCTCATCACAGCAAACAGCTACATGTCTCTGTAGTGTTTGGCATTACAGGACAGGCACAGTCTATACTGAATTTTGCTTACAAGGTAAAATGTAATTCTAAAGAAAATATTCAAATACACCTTCTCAAATATAGATATATATTTTATGAAATCATTATAGCAAATGCAGTCTGTAAAACACTTTTATATGATATCACGGCAATAGTGTTGAATCATGTGGGGAGATGGCACAGTTATTTGGGATTTGTGTAACAGCACCAAATGTGAATATCCCCTGTCCATAAATCTAAATTATAGCACTCTGGAGAACCTTTGTTGCTCAAACACGTAATCTTTTATTAAATGGCACAGCACTACATGTTTCCGATCGAGGTGATCCTTCCTCAGGTGCAAGTGTTTACGATATCCCCTGTCCACCTGGGCTGCCATGAAAAACCCCCTTCCCATTGGCAGTAGTCAGTGCATTAGCTAATGTCCTGGAAATGCAAGTAATGGGGTGTTCTATAGTGATTCAAACAGGAGGTCCAGAGAAAAATACAGCAATGCATGAGGGCATCCATGGGCAATCTCTTACCTAACATACTGTAATTGTGCTATGTACAATTTATACAGTGATACTCTCTTGGCTTATCTACAGTTCCTAAATCAAGTTTTCATGTCTTATTTTTGTAGAAAACTGAATTACAATGTATAAGTCAAGTTAACAGAAATAAACTATGTTATAGCAACGAGAAAACAGGTCTACAGTTAGGTTAAATATTTGAACAGACATTTTTTTTCTAATTTTGGTTCTGTACATTACCACAATGAATTTTAAATGAAACAACTCAGATGCAGCTGAACTGCAGACTTTCAGCTTTAATTCAGTGGGTTGAACAAAAAGATTGCATAAAAATGTGAGGAACTAAAGCCTTTTTTAACACAATCACTTCATTTCTGGGGCTCAAAAGTAATTGGACCAGGGGTTCAAAAGCAATTGGACAATTGACCTAAAGGCTATTTCATGGGCAGGTGTGGGTAATTCCTTTGTAATGTCATTATCTATGAAGCAGATAAAAGCCCTGAGGTTGATTTGAGGGGGGGGGGGTGCTTGTATGTGGAAGATTTTGCTGAACAGACAACATGCGAAACAAGCTAGAAAAACAGAAAAATCCCATTTGAGAAATTGCTACAATATTAGGAGTGGCAAAATGTACAGTTTGGTACATCCTGTGAAAGAAAAAAAGCACTGGTGAACTCGGCAACGCAAAAAGACCTGGACGTCCACGGAAGACAAAAATGGTGGATGATCGTAGAATCATTTCCATGGTGAAGAGAAACCCCTTCACAACAGCCAAACAAGTGAACAACACACTCCATGAGGTAGGTGTCTCGATATCTAAGTCTACCATAAAGAGAAGACTGCATGAAAGTAAATACAGAGGGTGCACTGCAAGGTGCAAGCCACTCATATTCAAAGAAAGGCAAGCATAGAAAGGCTAGATTGGACTTTGCTAAAAAAAACATCTAAAAAAAGCCAGCACCGTTCTGGAAAAACATTCTTTGGACAGATGAAACCAAGATCAAACTCTACCAGAATGATGGCAAGAAAAAAGTATGGAGAAGGCCTTGAACAGCTCATGATCCAAAGCATACCACATCATCTATAAAACATGGTGGAGGCAGTGTGATGGCTTGGGCATGCATGGCTGCCAGTGGCACTGGGACACTAGTGTTTATCTATAAAGTGACACAAGACAGAAGCAGCCAAATTAATTCTGAGGTGTTCAGAGACACTGTCTGCTCAAATCCAGCTAAATGCAGTCAAATTGATTGGGATGAGTTTCATAATGACCCAAAACATACAGTCAAAGCAACCCAGGAGTGAAGGGTTGACATGCCTACGTGCCAATCCTTGCAGACCTCTGTACTTGTTTTTCTGTACGACCCTGTACTGTCTCTTCTTAGACAACCTTGCAAAAGCAGCATCATGTACCATAAACAATGTTATCAGCTTGCCTTAGCCAAAATATCTTAGCTAATACACATGCACATATTTGTCTGTTATTTCTCTCTTTCCAATCCTGAATGCTGAACCTATTACAAGACATATACTTTGCAAATACGTCACTATATTAGGATGTCTTTGCTTATACCCTATATAAGCCTATGTTTGGACTATAATAAACGGAACTTGTTATTCTGATCCACTCGTTGGTGTTTCTTTGTGCAAGTTCCCCGGATCCGGAATACTAGGCATTGTTGGTGAGACGAAATCCAAAGGTTCCAGTAGCAGTCGGTTCGTTGTCCCCTTCAAGGAGTTTATTAACGCAAAGAAGTGGAATATTCTTGAATGGTAAGTCACCTGATCTGAACCCAATTGAGCTGCATTTCACTTGTTGAAGACTAAACTTTGGACAGAAAGGCAAACATCAACTGAAAGCCGCTGCAGGAAAGGCCTGGCAGAGCATTAAAAAGGAGAAAACCCAGAATCTGGTGATGTCCGTGAGTTCAAGACTTCAGGCTGTCATTGCCTGCAAAGGGTTTTCAAGCAAGTATTAGAAATAACATTTTGTTTTCAGTTTTTTAATTTGTCTAATAACTTTTGAGCCCCTGAAATTGTGATTGTGTTAAAAAAAAAGGCTTTAGTTTCTCACATTTTTGTGCAATCTTTTTGTTAAACCCACTGAATTAAAGCTGAAAGTCTGCAGAGTTTTTTCATTTACAATTCATTGTGGTTATGTACAGAACCAAAATTAGAAAAAAAGTTGTCTGTCTGTATTTATGGACCTAACTGTATATACTGTATATAGCCCCTCCCAACATTCTTGCTCGCTTACCCCCCTCAGATCCAGTGGCCTTGAATCTCTGCTCCAGCTTTGCCTCGTCATCCTGTTAATGTCAGCCCTCCATCTGCACTGAATATGTTCAGATACAATGGTGACTCTAAAGGTGACCATAGGCGCACAGATAATATCGTACGAAACAAATTTTCGTCCGATATTCGTTGCGTGTATGGTGGAAAAAGAGCCGACCGATATCGGCAGAAGACTTGGATATCGGTCGGCTCGTCGATCGGGCTGGACGGAAAATTTTGATCGGGTGCCTTTGAAGGGACCCAAACATCGCCCATTGTTAGTGCTGAATCATCAGATACAGGTAGAATTCTATTGTTTCTTCTCATATATCTACCTGTATATCTGACGATTCAGCTCTACACGTGTGTGTTGAAACAAACAATCTTTCTTGGATAGATCTTTTCCAAGAAAGATCGCAATTGTTACGTCTATGGCCACCTTTACTCTTATTTTCTTGTGTGCTTTTATCCTCTTATCTGCCTATCTGTTCTACTCTTTAAGTGTTAACTGACAAACATTTCTTTTTCATCTAGCCAGTCTTGTTTCTTTTTCAAATCATATGAATGCCACTACCATTACCCACTACAACTGTCTTTGTAATTTAACTAAAGATACACCACTTTATTTTGCAAGTAACTGCTAAAAACACATCCGTGTCATTATCCTTAGCCTATTGCCACATTCTACCATCTAGTCAACTGAACTCCCATCTCTCTCCCCTGCAATCAATTTGAAACTCTGTTGTTAGAATGGACCTGATCTTGCCTATAGGGGGCCTGTTCATCCCCTGTCGAGCAAAGGATAACATACAATATTCTCCTGCTAACATGCAAAGCCTTGCATTCCTTTACATCTCACTGCATTTCTTCACGTCTCACTGTATGCTCATGGCCATCGCCTCTGTCCCTTTAAAAGCCACCATCTTTTCAAACCATCCGCACCCGATTATTCTTCTCTCATCTCCTCTTAAACCTTTCTATTTTTCTGCTTCTTACTTATGGTATTTTATCCCTCTATAGGGCGCGCTCTCTCAACCTTTTTCAAATCATACATTTTTGAGCACTAGAACAATATTTAGTACAGGCTTACCAGTGCCCAAACTGAATGTTTGTATGATTTTTTAGAAGACATAGGGGGTCCCAAACCTGAATCCACTTAATTTACCAATAAAACGTTGAAAAAATCGGTGCGACAAAAAGTAGTGACAAAATCAAGTGCCAATTCAAATCATGCAAATTGTCACTCCAAAAACTTAAAGGGTCATGGGAAAAAAAATTTTTTTTCAAAATGAATCAGTTAATAGTGCTGTTCCAGCAGAATCCTGCACTGAAATCCATTTCTCAAAAGAGAAAACAGATTTTTTTATATTCAATTTTGAAATCTGACATGGGGCTAGACATATTGTAAATTTCCCAGCTGCCCCAAGTCATGTGACTTGTGCTCTGATAAACTTCAATCACTCTTTACTGCAAGTTGGAGTGATATCACCCCCCTCCCTTCCCCCCCCCCCCCAGCAGCCAAACAAAAGAACAATGGGAAGGTAACCAGATAACAGCTCCCTAACACAAGATAACAGCTGCCTGTTAGATCTAAGAACAACACTCAATAGTAAAAACCCATGTCCCACTGAGACACATTCAGTTAAATTGAGAAGGAAAAACAGCAGCCTGCCAGAAAGCATTTCTCTCCTAAAGTGCAGGCACAAGTCACATGACCAGGGGCATGATTCATTTTGAAAAAAAAAATTTTTCCCATGACAGTATCCCTTTAACTTTATTAAATCGATGCCCTGAAAACTCTAATTTATCAGATTATTAAACGAAAACCAGGGCAAACAGACAGAAAATATTAAGAATCTTGAAGGTAAAAAAACAATTGTTAAAGGGACTATTTACCATTGACTTGTACATAATTTCAACAAGGTTTTATCTGGAGTATTTTTGGATTTTTAGCAGCTTCAGTCGCAAAATATTTGACTTTTTTCCCCTTTAAAAGCTCGAGATCACTATATATCCATATACTCACAGGGATTTTTAATCAACATGAAAAGTTCTTAACTAGTGCAAAATTCAACATTTCGGTCACAAGAAAGGACTAAAAATATTGATTTTGCACTGATAAAAAACTTTTCATGTTGATCACAAGTCCTGTCAGTACTGGATGTGGATGTGCTTGGTGAAGTATAACCTGGTACTCAGGCATATTATTATTGTTTTGATGAGTGCCTACTTTACTATGGCATAAACAAAAAAAAAAAAAATATATATATATATATATATATATATATATATATATATATATATATATATATATATATATATGGAGTCCCACAGTACCAGCACTCAAACCGATGTTTCCAGTAGTGCACGATCAAAGGTAGGCATGTATATAACACGATGGATCAGCACACACTGTAATTTTGCGAAGCAATAGTGTTTATTTCATACAAAACACATTTTAATTAAAATGTGTTTTGTATGAAATAAACACTATTGCTTCGCAAAATTACAGTGTGTGCTGATCCATCGTGTTATATATATATATATATATATATATATATATATATATATATAAATATATATATATATATATATATATATATATATATATATATATATATATACATATACAGTGTATATATATACATACACTGTGAAAGGCTTTAGCACACACTTCAAAAGTTACATACCTGGGTGCAATTCAGAAATCAAATATCCAATTGCAGAAAAAGCTGAAGCACACCAGGATTTTCTTCAAAAAGATAGTGATTATTTCATCAACATTTCGACCCTCGCATGGGGCCTTTATCAAGATACATGCACAAGTGAAAGCTTTTTAAAGACTCATCCAGCTAACACCCACCGCCCAAACACACCCACTATGCAGGTGGACGAAATAGTCAATTAGTGAACAACATTTTCTTTAGTGTGGCTAGATTTCATACCCGATGCAATCTGAAAGACAAAATATATAATACACTATGTGCTAAAAGGTTATAATATATATAGATATGCAAAAGGTGCTGAATAATATATGTTAAAATCTCATAAAAATTCCCTTAAAAAAGATTCTTTATGTTAAATATAAAAACAAAAATGGTAATGAACTATATGCAGAAAATGTTTAATACTGAATCTTATTGATATTTAAGTTAAACCTGAGCCTGTTATCTCTTATCCAAAAAAGGGGAAAAGGAACAATATTCGTTTAAACCACGAGGAGCTACAATATCTAATGTTCTCCTTGTGGTTTAAACGAATATTGTGAGATTTTAACATATATTATTCAGCACCTTTTGCATATCTATACGCCACTGTATCTTGATAAAGACCCCATGCGAGGGCCGAAACATTGATGAAATAAACACTTTATCTTTTTGAAGAAAATCCTAGTGTGCTTCTGCTTTTTCTGCAATTGTGTGTGTGTGTATGTGTGTTTCAAAGAGAGATGTTTCTAGGACACTTATTGAATAAAAGAGATTATGCCAAATTTAAACGAGGGCTTGAGTAATTTATCACAATTTAATTAATTTAACAGTGTCAAATGTCTCATTTGTTGTTGTTGCTTCATCGCATTAATTTGCATCAGAGTGAAAGTTGTTCAGTTTGTGGGCGGCTCTATTGTAGCTGTAATTCTCTTTCAGGAGTTTTACAAGATGTTGGCATCAGCTTTCCCCTTGATATCTGTCACTTGCATTAAGAGGTTAAGCAGTTCTGATGATTAATAGTTTTCCATCCTCCATTCTTACAGTCTCTTCCTCTGATATTGTGAGCCAGGATATAATATTGACCTTAGGTTCTAACAGTAACATAGTTATGGGCTAGACATTTTAAAAGACAGGTCCTGACATGGCATTTAAGTAAAAGTCTGCCATTTCCTGATAATGATATAAATTGCCTGGCTGCTAGTACCGGTATATGTCAACAATATAAAAAAAAATTAAAAAGAAAAAAAGAATTGGATTTTTCTGTTTGGCTATAAGGTATTTAACAAATTGCAGGTAATATGCAATATATGCTTATTTGATTATTATATTTATCTAATATGTAAAAATATTGCAGGAAAAGGTCTCAAAATCCTCCCACGGAACCATTTTTAGGCAGATATGGAGATGTTGCTATATTAGATGTATTTCCCATGCAGTATCATGTGTTAGGTGATAAAATATACATTGTTTTTCGTTTGTGTTGTTTTGCATAAAGCCTGCAGTTGTTCCATAGAACTGTCAGCTGGTGTGTACTATACAGCCCAATGGTATGCCTGCTAACTCGTTGATACAGGGTGTTTCTGGGAGTTGCAATTGTATTTATGCCAGATCAATTAAAAAAACTAGTGACAGGCACATGATTTTGAAAGCTAGGGTACTTCAGCAGCTGGGATAATGAAAGTTTTGAATGAGCGTACTCTAGCATCATATAGTTTCAACTTTATTCCTGTCTAAGTAGACTCATCCTAAGGATTTCAGAATTTACATTCATCCAGGTTGATATCATATTGCTCCCATTTATTGATTTCAAATGAGGTTAGCTGCCAGCCCTGATTACAGAGATTACACCTCTCCGGTTGCAGCATGCTCAGGCCAAAGCAAATTTGGAGAGCTGGATCACACACCTGGGACTTTACTGACAAATTGAAATCAGTGGATGCAAAAACCAATGTACCAGTCAAAGTATTGGGAATGACATGCTACATACATGATATTTACTTAATCTCAGACTCCAGTAAATTGCTGCACTACTTCAACTTAACTAAAGCCTGGTTTAAATGAGCAGGAGTTAAAAAAAAATAGCCTCCATCCGTGCCTGTTTATAAACCTCCTGAGATTCTATGTAAAAAAAAATAGGAATACTTTAGTAATAAGGTTGCAGAATTGAAGAATTCTAGCATCCATATGCCATCCACAAACTTCTGGGCACATTGCCAAGGGAGAACTGTACCAAAGCCATAAAGATTCAACAAAAATGTAATACACCTAAAATCATGTGCAGAGCTATTAAGGCATTGGCTGCATTTGTAATGTTCTGTAGCTTAATTGTTCTTTCTTGGTATCTAAAGCTTCTAGTTTACTGTTTTACACAATATTTTAGCATTTTAAAAAGTTTAGCATAGTACAGTACAATCATTGCAAACAAAAATTAAACATTCATCAACATATTAGAAGAACCAGACTTGATTTTACTGAACTGCATTTACAATCTCCTAATTATTATGCCTATATGGATCTAGGCAAGCTGCGGGCTGAAATTAACATCAGGCAGATAACGCTCAGAGATGAAATGTCCACCAGTGGGCAAGGAAAATTTTAGCAACATGGTTATGTGACCAAAGTGACCCAGAACATGTACCCTCCATATTTGTTTTTCTTCTGCGTCCCTCCATGTCAGTACACATGGGCAGTATTGCCCCTCCCAGACCTGGAGGTAGGACCTATAACATAGCCAATCAAAATTAATCATGACCTATAAGACCACATGACTTTCTCCTCACCACTGTTATTTTTTGTCCTACTGGACAGGGAGGTAGGATCTCTTCTCACTCTTTTTTGGTGATTGAAGTCAGGTTTTTTTTTTTTTTTTTACCTCTGTGTAGACACAGAGGGATGATTCCCAGGTAATGGAGAAGAATTTACCTGATGCCCCAAGAGGCATAATCTGTAAATTATAGTTTATTGGGAAGAAATGCAGGTGCGGGCATACCCATGGTCCTAGCCCTGTGCTAAAATAGCCCCTCTGCTATATGCCCAGCAATGTACAAGATTCAATCTAGTGCCTTTTGGTAAGAGACACAGGTGTGGTTACGTGAGGCTTTACAGAACTTCTGCAAATGGGCCATAGGTATGGATTTGGGCTAGTTACAACAGCCTGGAGCTGGTGAGTATGATTCTTCAGTATCCACTATGTGTTTAAAATGCTCAGTGCACTGGAAAGTCTGTATGCTAATTAGCTAATTATGTCCCTCATCTGAGAACTATCAGGGCTTTGGCTGGAGTTTCCATCCTGCTAACTAGTCACTATCTGGTAAGGTGCAGGTGTTCCTTTTGGCCCCTTTGCTGTTTAATATTTTAAGTTTTGTATTGGTGAACCTGCATCCTCTGTGCAGACACAGAGGTTATATTGGCTCATGTTATAAGGCACTTCCAGGACTGGCTAGAGGTTTGCACTGCTGAAGCAGTATGGTACCTCCTTTCTTTCTTATAATGAGTCAACAAGCAGTATTCCACCTGACTGGAGTATTCCTGCTGACAAGCCTGAGCTATCAGGGCTCTTGTCATCCTGCTGACTAGTAACTACTATCAGGTAAGGTGCAGATACTCCTCTGGGCCTCCTTGTTATTGTTGTTTCTATTGTCCTCTGTGCAGAGACAGAGGTTATATTTGCCCTTTATTACACAGGGTGCTTGCAGGGTTGGTTGGAGGCTTGTTCTGCTAAAGCAGTATGGTACCCCGTTCCTTACAATAAGTCTGCTCCTAACAAGCAGCCTGCCACCAGGGCTCTGACTGGAGTATTCCTACTGTCTAACTCATGTTATCTGGTTGGGTGCCGGTGTTCCTCTGACTTCTTGTATTGATGTCATCTGAGGTCTTAGGTTTGTGAGCCTGATTTCTCTGTGCAGACACAACACACGTACCTACTGTGTCTGCACAGAGACACTTACCTACTGTGTCTCTGTGCAGACACAGTAGGTAAGTGTGCTCTTATTACACCTGGTATTTCCAGGACTGGCTAGGTGTTTGTTCTGCTGTAACAGCATTGTACCCCATTTTTTCTTATGATGTTTCCTTACTTAACAGGCAGTTTTCCTATTTATATGGTGCCTTTTTGTGTGATGTAGGCTTTCTCTTGGATGTTCTATTCCCATCAGGTAGTTTTAGTTGGTAGCTGTCACGACCGGCACCCAATACCAGAACAGATGCCAAGTACCCTGGTCTCGGCTCGGCTTCACCAGTTGTGTGACCACCGTTGGGCTTTGGGAGGAGCCCTCAGCTTACTTGGGTGCCACTTGGACTTAACGAGGGGACAAGGCGAGATGTTCTGGCTGGCAAAGGGGCACGGCTGTTAGCAGAGTCTTTTGGGCCGAAGGTCACAGTACAAATGGAGCAGGCAAAGGAATTGTCAAAAAAGGGTGGGTCGAGGCAGGCGGATACCAAGAATTGCCAGGCAGGTCATTATATCTGTTCCCCATCATTATCACTTTTATATATATTTAAATAGCAGGAGGGTTGGGACCGGAGGGGTGACCACTCTAGTTATGATCCTAACGGGTTTCACCCAACCACATACCCAAAATTATACGGTGCTTTGCACCTGGGCCGCTGTTAAGTTATCACAGCTCAGGGACTGTACCCTGACTAGGTTTCCGCGGCATAAGTTTACCCTTTCTTTCCCTTTTTTCACTTTTCCCCCCACTCTTTGGTTCCTTATATTCACTATGCAAATAAAAGACAAATGTGAGGAAAAAGAAAAGGAATTAGCGGCATTACTAAAAGAAATTTCACAATTAGAACAATCTCATAAAGAAAATATTGCTCATAAAACAATGATTATTTTAGAATTTAAAAGGTTACAACTCAAGGCATTACTAAACCAAAAAGTCCAGAAAAGCTACATGAGGACCAAGCAGAAATACTATGAGTTAGGAGATAAATGCAATAAATATTTTGCTAGGACGATTAAAAATATTCAACCACAAACACATATCATGTCAATAAAAGACAAAGGAAACACAATTCATCATGATACCAAAGGTATAGCGGAGGCCTTTTGTGAATATTATCAAACACTATATCGTTTAAAAGGTCCATCTCCACAGAAAAAGATATCACACATACTGAAGGACTTTATTGAGAAAGCAGGCATACACAAATTATCTGGAGACTCTGGTGAGGAGTTAGATGCCCCGTTTGAACAGAAAGAAATTGAATGTGTATAGACTCTTTACCAGCAGGGAAAAGTCCAGGACCAGATGGTCATATTGCTTCCTTCTACAAAACTTTCAAAAAAGAATTAAGTCCACAACTCCTTTGCTATTACAATAGTATTGGTGATAGTAATAATTTTTATCCTCAAGCACAGGAGGCGCACATTACTTTAATCCCTAAACCGGACAAGGATCCACAACTATGCCCAAGTTATAGACCGATATCTGCCCAAGGGAACAGGGTACCTTCAATTATTCTTACTACGGATGCTGAAAAAGCGTTCGACAGGGTGTCCTGGACTTTTCTTGAACAAACCTTACATAGTTTCGGCTTTGGCCCAGCAATGATAAATAGAATAATGGCTCTTTACGAGAGACCCACAGCTTGAATTAGAATTAATGGGACATTGTCCCCTACAGTACAAATCTGCAATGGGACGAGACAAGGATGTCCTTTGTCTCCTATTTTATTTATCTTGGTTATGGAAATATTGCTCTCTCATATTAGAAAAGATCCTTATATATCTGGCATTACTATAAAGGGTAAGGAGTACAAGTGTATTTCATTTGCTGATGACCTACTACTATATCTTACGAAGCCAATTACATCGCTTCCTAAGGTCATGGCTCTTATGAAAAATTTTGGGGAACTTTCTAACTTTAAGGTAAATTAAAATAAATCAGAGATTTTGAATATAAACATACCACATGCTAGAACACAATATCTGAAATCTAATTTCCCCTTTAAATGGACTGAGCCAAATATTAAAAACCTGGGCATTAAAATAAGTGCAGACTTAGGTAAATTGTACCAAGATAATTATCTTCCATTGCTGATATCTCTTCAAAAATTGATAGACGGTTGGGACAAACTTAGACTGTCATGGTTTGGCAAAATCCAGGCTATCAAGATGGTTTTTATGCCTAAACTTTTATATTTCATTCACCGATAGTGATTCCAATATCCTTTTTCAAATCGATCAAATCCATGGTTTCTAGATTCATCTGGGGGAAGAAGAAACCAAGGTTAAAACACACTATATTAATAGCGTCAATTACCCAATTCATACCTATACTATGTTGCAACACACCTAGTCAGGATATTAGATTGGTCCTCAGTTAATCCACAAAAAGCCTGGATTAGGTTGGAACATTTTACGACAGGCTTCCCCTTAACTAATAATTTATGGATAGAGAAGGAATATATCCCTAAAGCAGCATTGCATCACCCTTTAGTGGCATTTATGCCACGCTAGGAGTGTGGCATAAAAATAAGATTAGATTAGAACTAACACACAACCCTTGCATTTTACAGCCTTTAATGTTCAATCCTGATTTTCCTCCAAGTTTGGAAAAAAGGTCATTTACTAGATGGGGGAAGATGGGCAGTAGGGAGACTACTTTAAAAGACTTTATTAAAAATGGAAATATAATCTCTTTAGCTGAGATACAAAAAAGATGGAATCAACATCCCAGAGACATATGGGGATATAATCAATTGTATGTGTATCTCAAGTCAAAAGTATCTACTGATTGGCAAAAACTGAAACAGAGTGGGAAACCTTACTCTCTTCTTCAAGGGTCTTCGCTAAACCCCTCTCCAAACTATATAAACTTTTAGTAGAAACCTTATCAGTAGGCCCAGATTCTCAACGTCAGGAATGGGCAGAAGAATTAAACATAGAGATAACTGATATCATGTGGAAAGACATTCTTAAATCCATATTTCTGACATCAAAAGCCGCCAGAACTAGAGAAGTGGCATATAAATTGCTAACACAATGGCATTATACGCCAAGGAAGATGAAAAGACTATATCCTAATAATACTGATATATGCTGGAGATGTAATATATCGGAGGTAAATCACACACATTTGTGGATAACCTGTCCAGTTATTCAGGCATACTGGAAAGAGGTCCTCCAGATAATTAATGAGGTTACACAACAAGACATACAAATAGATATGCCCCAGACAATCTTGTTGAACATGAAACATGATAGGAGTACAACATTAAAAGATCCACTTACCCTTCATTTATTACAGTCTGCTAAAGCTTTAATTCCAATAAAGTGGAAGTCGATAGAAGCTCCAACGAGTAAAGAGTGGCTATATAAGGTAGAAGAAGTAAGACAAATGGAGGAAATTACTTGTCTTAGTCATAATCAAAGTGATAAATATTGGATAATATGGCATCCCTGGGTAGAATTCATGAAGACGATAAATTTTTTTTTTCCGAATCTTAATAGGGGAACAATAATAGATAAATTATGTGACCTTTTAGTTATTTACTCCCTTTTCTGTTTTTTCTGTTTTGCTCTGTCTTCATAGACCTTGTTTCTGATTTAAGGAGGAACTTGTTGCTTTATGTCACAACTGTATTTAATGTACACAAGGTGAATTGGAACCATACTTCTCTCCCCCTTCCCTACTTTTTTTCTTTTGTACCCCATTCCCCCTCCCTAATTTTTCTTTTTTAAAAAGGAGAAAAATAAAGAATTGTTAAATAAAAAGAATTGTCAGGCAGGCAAGGGTCAAAACCGGGTAATCAAACAGATGGGGTCAGGCAGAAAGAGTAGTCGAGATGCAGGCAGAAGTCAGGATTCGGATATCAGAATTGTCAGGAACAGGCAAGGATCAAAACCAGGTTAACAGACTAAAGTTACACAGGAACAGACAGCACAAGGCTTCAGGAACCACAGAATCAAGATTCTATCAAGGGCAACCATTGCTATGCTGGGCAGCTATTTATATGTTTGAAATTCGCGCCTTTTCGCGCTGGCGCGCCTGCACGCCTGCGCCTTTAAATAAGAAGGAGGCACGCGCGCCCTAGAGATCCGACACGAACACGCTGTAGCCGCCTAAGATGGCTGCTCGGGACTGACCACACGGCGGGCGTCCCCGCCGACGGCGCGGCGAGCGACCCCGCCGCACAGGTATTGTTACATTACCCCCCTCTCTAGGGGGGGCCACTGGACCCCCAGGCTTCCCAGGAAATTTTTGATGGAACTGCTTCCTGAGGCGATCAGCCCTGATGTCATCAACTGAGACCCAGGAGTTCTCCTCAGGGCCAAAGCCCTTCCACCTGGTAAGATACTGCAACTTACCACGCACAAGGCGGGAATCTAGAAACTCCTGGATCTCAAATTCAGGCTGACCTTCAACTAACACTGGGGGAGGAACAGAAACAAAACGGACATTGTTAGTAGGTTTTAACAAAGAAACGTGAAATGAGTCTGAAATCTTAAAATTAACAGGCAACTTAAGACGAACACAAGAAGGGTTGATAATTGCAGTGATGGAATGTGGACCAATGAATTTAGGACCCAGTTTGAGATAGGGCACCATAAAACTTGATATTCTTGGTAGATAACCAGACCAAATCCCCCACTTTATACTGGGGTGCCTCTCTACGAGATCTGTCAGCAGCTTTCTTTTGAGCTGATGTAGCTGCAGACAGAGACTCATGCACTTGAGACCAAACCTTAGAAAAACGTTCAACACAAGAATTAGCAGAGGGAACAAGGGAGCCAGAACCGGAAAATGAGAATGCTTTGGGGTGCAACCCATTAACCACGAAGAAAGGGGACTCTACCGAGGAGGAATGGGTAGCATTATTGTATGCAAATTCTGCCCAGGGTAACAGTTCAGCCCATGTGGACTGGTTGTCTGACACATAACACCTGAGGTATTGCTCAATGGACTGGTTTACCCTTTCAGTTTGGCCATTGGTTTGGGGGTGATAGGCAGAGGAAAAGGATAATTCAACCCCAACCAAAGAACAGAAAGCACGCCAAAACTTAGAGACAAACTGAATCCCCTATCAGAAACAATATTTTCAGGAAAACCATGTAACTTAAAGATGCGAGTAACAAACAGATCAGCCAAGGATTTAGCAGAAGGTAGGTGTGGAAGGGGTACAAAATGGCTCATCTTGCTAAACCTATCAACCACCACCCAGATCACAGTTCTCCCCTGTGAAGGAGGCAAATCAACAATAAAGTCCATCGAAAGATGGGTCCAAGGTCTTTCTGGAATTGGTAAGGAAATCAGCAAACTCTGGGAAGACTTCCGAGAGGATTTTGACCTTTGGCAGATTGGACATGAATTTACAAAGGCCTTACTATCTTGTTTGAATGAAGGCCACCAAACATGACGGGATAACAGGGACACCTTTTTAGCAATGCCTGGATGCCCTGCCATTTTAGAATCATGAACCTCTCTCAGTACTTGTTCTCTTAACCCCTGAGGTACAAACCATCTCCCAGAAGGAGTATCATTAGGAGCAGATGATTGTAAAGGAAGCAATAAAGAAGAAAGATCAGATTCCAAGGTGGCTAAAATCATTTCCCTGGGGATGATGGGAGTACACTCACTAGTGTCAGGAGAAATGGATTCGAAACTCCTAGAGAGTGCATCCGCCTTGATGTTCTTAGAACAAGGCCTGAATGTCAAAGAAAAATTAAACCGTGTGAAAAACAGAACCCACCTAGCTTGTCTTGGATTTAGGCGTTTAGCAGACTCAATGTACAATAAATTCTTATGGTCTGTATAGACCGTCACAACATGTTTTGCACCCTCAAGGAGGTGCCGCCATTCCTCAAAGGCCCACTTGACTGCCAACAACTCCCTGTTACCTATGTCATAATTCACCTCAGCAGATGAAAACTTCCTGGAAAAGAAAGCACAGGGATGCACTTTGTTGGTAGTCGGGTGCCTTTGAGAAAGGATTGCCCACGCTCCCACCTCAGAGGCGTCAACCTCTAAAATAAAAGGTAGCGCAGTGTCAGGGTGACGTAGGATAGGGGCTGAGCTGAATACTTTTTTAAGAAGATCAAAAGCTTGTACAGCTTCAGGAGGCCATATACTGGGGTCAGCTCCTTTCTTAGTCAGATTGGTAATGGGGGCAACAATGAGTGAAAAATTCTTAATAAATTGGCGATAATAATTAGCAAAACCAAGAAACCTTTGGGTTGCACGTAACGAAAGGGGTTGGGTCCAATCCAGGACTGCTCTCACCTTGCCTGGATCCATTTCTAGACCCTTGCTGGAAATATTAAACCCCAAGAATTGAACAGAAAAAACCTCAAAAGTGCATTTCTCTAGTTTTGCATAAAGGTTATTCTCCCTTAGTCTATGCAAGACCTCACACACGTTTTCGATGTTCACACATGTTGGAAGAGAAAATTAGAATATCATCTAGGTAAACCACCACGAAAATCCCCAGCAGGTCCGGGAGGTGTCATTGACAACTCCTGGAACACTGCGGGGGCGTTACAGAGACCAAACGGCATTACAAGGTACTCATAGTGGCCGTCCCTGGTGTTAAACGCTGTTTTCCACTCATCCCCCTCCTTGATACGTATCAGATTATAAACCCCCCTAAGATCTAGCAGACCCCACCACACTTGGAACCCCATTGAGTAACCTCCCTTGTGACCCAATCAATCAGAGGGTTATGCCTCTGGAGCCATGGTAACCCTAAAATGAGGGGAGAGGAAGCACCCTCTATGAGGTATAAAGCTATCTCCTCACAGTGCAGATTGTTGACACACAGAGAAAGGATTATAGTCTTTTGAGAAACCACACCGGACCCTAAGGGTCTCTTGTCTACAGCCAAAATTCTCATGGGGGGGATTTAGAGCAACTAAAGTTTGAACTCCTCTCACCCCTTCTCTCCCTTTGCCTTCTATCTACCTGGATGGCGAGGGACATGAGACCATCCAGGTTAGAAGGTAGGGGGTAATTAACCAGACTATCTTTTACAGAATCGGATAACCCCAAACGGAATTGACTTCTTAGAGCCAAATCATTCCACCCAGTTTCCACTGCCCACCGGCGGAATTCTGTGCAATACACCTCCGCATCCCTCTTCGCTTGGCGCAACTTACGAATCGCGGTATCGGCAGACGATGCACGATCCGGGTCATCGTAAAGAATGGCCATGCTGTTAAAGAAGGTGTCTAGGGAATAACGAGCTGGGTCTGAAGAAGGCAGCCTGAGGGCCCAAATTTGGGGGTCACCCAAAAGCAGGGTCATTATGAACCTTGCTTTCTCCTCATCAGATTGGAAAGAATGAGGAAAGAAACTAATGTACAGCTTACATGCCTCTTTGAAAACAAAAAAATTAGTGCAATCCCCACTGAACCTTTCGGGGAACACAATTTTGGGTTCATGGGGTTAAGATGAGTTACCCCAACTGGCAGAAGAACCCACAGGAGATGCAGGAACAGGATTAGGCGGCTGCTGCGAAGGCCCCAACTGGTGGGTCAGATTGTGGAACCCTTGAAGCAAATAGTTCTGTTTTTGCTCTTGCTCCTCCATACGTTGCAGCAAGGTAGTGAGCAACACCTCAGTGGAAGTTTGAGGAGATGGTGTAGCAGAGGCAGCAGCAGCTTCGTGACCGTCGTCCTCCATGGCCCGTGATAATGTCACGACCGGCACCCAATACCAGAACAGATGCCAAGTACCCTGGTCTCGGCTTCACCAGTTGTGTGACCACCGTTGGGCTTCGGGAGGAGCCCACAGCTTACTTGGGTGCCACCTGGACTTAACGAGGGGAACAAGGCGAGATGTTCTGGCTGGCAAAGGGAGCTCGGCTGTTAGCAGAGTCTTTTGGGCCGAAGGTCACAGTACAAATGGAGCAGGCAAAGGAATCGTCAAAACAGGCAGGCGGATATCAAGAATTGTCAGGCAGGCAAGGGTCAAAACCGGGTAATCAAACAGATGGGGTCAGGCAGAAAGAGTAGTCGAGATGCAGGCAAAAGTCAGGATTCGGATATCAGAATTGTCAGGAACAGGCAAGGATCAAAACCAGGTTAACAGACTAAAGTTACACAGGAACAGACGGCACAAGGCTTCAGGAACCACAGAATCAAGATTCTATCACGGGCAACCATTGGTATGCTGGGCAGCTATTTATATGTTTGAAATTCACGCCTTTGCGCGCTGGCGTCACTACGCCAGCTCGTCTGCGCCTTTAAATAAGAAGGAGGCGCGGCGTGCACACCCTAGAGAGCCAGCGCGAACACGCTGCCGCCGCCTAAAATGGCTGCGAGGGACTGACCACGCGGCGGGCGACCCCGCCGCACAGGTATTGTTACAGTAGCTCAGTTGTAGTTCAACTACATCTACTGACTTTTAGTGGCTGTATGTTTACCTTCTTTAATTGTTAGTATGTTGAAGGGCACTTACTGTAATGTCTGCTGGCACCTTAACAGGCTTTAAGCCATCTTGTAGTCTATGGCCCCTGGCTCATGGCCTCTTGCTTTCATTATGGCCCTTGGCTTGTGTTAGGGCCCTTGGCTCATGGGTCTGCTGGCCTTTTACCATGGCCCTTGGCTCATGGGTCTGCTGGCCTTTTACCAAGGGCCTTGGCTCATGGGTCTGCTGGCCCTTTACCATGGCCCTCGGCTCATGGGTCTGTTGGCCTTTTACCATGGCCCTCGGCTCATGGGTCTCTTGGCCTTTTACCATGGCCTTGGCTCATGGGTATGCTGGCCTTTTTACCATGACCCTCGGCTCATGGGTCTCCTGGCCTTTTTACCATGGCCCTTGGCTCATGGGTCTGCTGGCCTTTTACCATGGCCTTTGGCTCATGGGTCTGCTGGCCTTTTACCAGGGCCCTTGTGCTTTGGGCTGTTACATGAGCCTTTGATCTTGATAAATTTGTGGTTTCTATATATCTAAAAAGCTATGAAAATTTAAATTCATGTGAAAAAAACACAATTTACTTTACATTACTACCAAACTTGCCAAGTAAAAGTGCTATGGAAGTCATTGGGAGCTGCACTGATCTTATTGGAGAACTTTAAATCACATCTGACTTTTAGAGGGTTTTTTTCACTAGAAATTGTAAGGAAAACTTGAATTTTTAGAGGTTTTTGAGGTATTCACATTTTTACTGCATCATGCAATTTTTACAATCAGATCTGGACGACCATGTTGGGGTTCTAAGCAAGTATTCGAATAATAAAGTGTGTCCCAGCTGGCTCATTATGCATATGCATGTCACACACGGAATACTCTCTCATTATGTCCAGTGGTCTGACCAAATATGCCCACCCCTGGGTAAAGGTGGCATATTGCTCCCTAGTATTACTTTATAGCAAAAATAGCATTGTTTCCTGCCAAACAGAATGTGAGCTTTATTAGCACTTGAGGATGGGAAAGCAATTTTACTATGATAAGTACCACTGAACTATTAAGAAGGTTTATTGTATAGTAGGATGACAGTTTCCTGGTAGTAGTATGGTTACCACCTATCTGTTTTTCAAACTTTTGTGCCCAGAATCCAATATTCTGAAAACTAGGCAGAAATCCAGCAAATTGCAGGACACACTAATCTCATCCCCAAAGTCATCATGCTGCCCAAAACATTGCTGTGCACACCCGCGAATGTAATCTCGCATAACACTGGTGTCATTGTGCCACCGCCTTTGTCTAGGTTTATAGTCTGTCAAGTGTGAGAATACTCCTATGCAGTGCCTGTATCAAAAGTTCACATTTTGCATAGGAAATACTTTCTGACACAACTTTTGTTTCTAGTTAAACGCCAAAGGAAATAAAATCACCTGTGTGTCAATCTGCTTAAGTACCCAGGCTCAAATATCGCCCTGATGGCTTCCAAGACACTCCAGGCCTTATTGATTTGTGTAGTCTGACACCTACATTTTTTGTAATTAACAGCTGTTAAGCAAACTCAATGGGATGAAGTGCAAACCCAACTGATTATAGTCAGTTTATAATTCCAATAATTTCATAATTTACATACATGAAATCCATTCTCTTAGTTCATCCTTCTATATTTGTTTTGTTACCGGTTTTATACCAAAGCAACAGTAAATAATAGCTGCTTAATTTAGTACATTACTTATGTATAATTTGACTACATAATGATATTGTGAGAGTCAACTAGACAGAAGTCTAATTAAGACAGAGGTGAACATTATAGAGATTGTTTACTAAAGGGAAACAAGTTGTACATTGTTCCCCTGTGTTTTTGCCCAAATATGTAAGGTGTAAAGTTTTGGGCCGGACAACTATTAACACATATGGGTGCAGCTTGTGCTCAACATATAGGAGGTAGAAATAGTTTGGCACTAAACCATAATACTAATAATAAAAATTCGACCTAACTCTCAACCACGATTTGGCTTAATCTAAATGAAAATTGTACATGCGGGAAAAGTAAATAATTGTGCAACAATTTGAATCGTCCAACTTTTTTGGTTTTTCGAACTAACACACCTGTGTCAAAGAGCGCAAAACCCTTAACTTGACCAGAACAATTTGAGGCTTAATAAATAGGCCCCTTAAAGAATATTATTTTAATCATTTATCAGGTGGTGAACGTCGCTGAAGGTGTTATATGGCAAATGGATAATATGATAAACATCTTGAGGAGGCAGTCTCTGGCCCTCTTGTATAGCCTGTTGAGTAAAAAGGCCACTGTCAACATAACATCCAACATCCAAACCTAAACCCAGGGCAGAAATGGCTTATTTATAACGTGTATATCCATGTTGCTGTTATACCTTTGCCTACAATTTCAGGAGATTTCTTGAAGACCACCACAACATAGCTTTGCAAAGCTACATTTAGTTGAGCCTGTGGAGTGAAGTTGTAGCGTTAATCAGTGGACAATGGGGGTTGTGACCCTTTAAAGGAGCAGGAAAGCTACCAAGGCAGTTTATTGCCAAAAGATTAGCCACAACAGTGCAAGCTAGAACACCATTTTTATTCTTTAGAATGATTTTCCATACCTGAGTAAGCAGCTGTAGACACTGTCTCTGTTTGTTTAGGATAGCAGCTGCCTTATTAGCTTGGTGTAAAATCACTTCCTGCCTGAGCCTCTCCCTGCTCGCTCATAGCTCTGAGCTCAGATTACAGCAGGGAGGGGAGGAGGGAGGAGGGGGAGCAGTCTGAGCATGCTCAAGCCCATGCCCTGGAGGTTTAAGCTGAAAGAAGGAAGTCTGATACAGAAGCCCATGTATACACAATAGAAGGAAATAAATGCTGGATTTCTTTTGACAGAGGACTCAGCAGCATTACATTGAGGGTTAACTGGTGTATTCATATAGACCTGTCTGGTAAAGCTTGCTTAATTTTAAACTTTCTTTCTCTTTTAATAGCTCAAGAAAATGAGTTCAGTGTCATTGCCTTATGCAGGGTATTTATAGAAAAATATAGATATGTAATATAATATTATAGAATACATTTGAGGTTTAGGAGGATATTACAAAGTTTTGAAATATATCCTTATTTCTGAAATTCTGCATTGAGAAAGCACTTCACGTTTGTTGATTTATAAAGCTTGAATCAAAGTCATTTGCATTTGAAAGACATCTTTATCTCTTTCTGCTATCTGCCATGTTGTCATAATGAATGCTAAGAACATGCAAGAACAAAACAAAGATATTTTTATTAACAGTATCTATTTGGGTCAATGCACGCATGTTTTCTGCTTTTGTGTGCTACTATATAAACACATCAATGTGTAGCAGAGCTTAGAAGCCAGCACTACACATACACACATTAATACTGCAATGCCTCTATATAACCTGCTGGAAAGATGCATTTGTGAGGGAGGATGTCATGGAGACAAGGAATTACAGAGAATGTAGGAACATAACATAGCTATAGTGATAAATGCATTATAACCTTGAATATAAATTGTTTATATTGCTTATTTTATGAAGCCAAGGGGTTGTCACCTTTTCTGGCTATAGGCAGTTGTATGCATTGGTGCATGAACAAGTAGGTCCTACACAATTATGCCTTTGGTAGTTTATGACTGGTGGGGGTAGAAGTAAATATACCAACTTGGGGGCACATTTACAAAGCTCGAGTGAAGGATTCGAATAAAAAAAACTTCGAATTTCGAAGTGTTTTTTTGGCTACTTCGACCATCGAATGGGCTAGTTCGACCTTCGACTACGACTTCAAATCGAACGATTCGAACTAAAAATCGTTCGACTATTCGATCGTTCGATAATCGAAGTACTGTCTCTTTAAGAAAAACTTCGACCCCCTAGTTCGGCAGCTAAAAGCTACCGAACTCAATGTTAGCCTATGGGGAAGGTCCCCATAGGCTTGCCTATGTTTTTTGGATCGAAGGATATTCGTTCGATCGATGAATTAAAATCCTTCGAATCGTTCGATTCGAAGGATTTAATCGTTCGATCGTTCGATCGAAGTATTAGCGCTAAATCGTTCGACTTCGATATTCGAAGTCGAACGATTTTAGTTCCTGGTCGAATATCGAGGGTTAATTAACCCTCGATATTCGACCCTTAGTAAATGTGTCCCTTACTGTATGTAGCTGGAAAAATTGATTAATATCAATGAATTAAGCAATGATTTCATATATAATGGCTCAAATTGAATATAAATGCAGTGGCAACTCACTGAATAATGGAATAGTGCAGAAGAACCTACTTTGAGAAAACTGTGTATAAATGCATCAATAAAAATAATACAGTACATAGGGCATTTGCAAATAGGTTTTTTTGATTACTACTTCCTGTACCCTGTATATGCCATGGGCTTAATGACACTATTCGGAAGCATAGCATATTTTCTCTGCAGCTCATATTGTTATCCAATACACGTAGAAGACCTTTTACCACTGTTCATATTTGTTTCTTTCTACAAATTGTATTTTTTAGAGCTAAAAAATAGGGATTCTCATTCTGTTAGATTCTACTGATTCTCTAATCCACAAAAACGGCGTAATTAATTAAGCGCTAAAACCACACTAATACACACCTTTGCCATCTAAAAGCTTTCAAGGCAATGCAGAAGTCCTTTTCCAGTTGTAAAATCTTTAAGTTTTCAGAGGTTTTCAAAAAAGGATTTTGAGTTTTACATATAAGTATTTGGACTAATACCCCCTTTTTATTTGTTCATGCTTTTTATATTAGGCTGTTTTTTATATCATGGTTTTAGAGAAAACAAGTTTTTGCGTAGTCTCTAAAATTTTAATTAAACTTAGAATGTTGATAAATGAGCTTCACAGAGTTGCAAATAAACTTCTTTTGTATGGCTTATTTGTGGGTATAATACTACTTGCAACACTTCCTATATCAGTGGCCTTCATCTCTTATAAAGCCCCATGTATCCTGATAGCAGGTCATGAGTTACTGACAACAAATCTTTCTCAGAATACAGAATGGGGAGAAATGCAGTGGCAAAGCATTATGCTTTCTTCTTGGTATATGATTTTCCATTCTTTGCTTTATGAAAAACTGCCTGTAGGTTTGAAAAGTATGTGTTCTAACAGAAATCTCTCTCTGGTGAAATCATTTCAGGAATTGATTGAGGATGAAATCAATATACACTTTTTTTCCAGAGATCACCGGTACATGAACCCAATGTAACGAGGGTGACTGTTTCTTCATAGGAAGCATGGATTTTATGTTGTCCTTTCCAACTACCCATAATGTAAATATGCCTGTTCCAAAACAATGAATTGTGCAAGTTTTATATAAAAAAAAAAAAACAACAACAAAAAGCCAAAAACAAGCATTACTTATTGTGCACAAGATGAAAAATATGTATAATGGATTTTATGACTTCAAGCTGATTTTTTTTTTTTTACTGGGGTTTATACACCAATGAATCAAGATGTATAAACCTGCTGGCATTACCAATATATGTTATGTTCACCTGTATGAAGCATTTTATAAGCTATTCAATGTTCCGTAGAACAAGTCGATGTATTTTTGTAAGCCAAAAAGTGACCTTAATTCTTGCCTGTAAATGCATCCTTTATTTTACTTTTTGAAAATAAAAATTTAAGTTACAAAAAAAAAGTGACCTTAATTGCTTATTGAATAAACAGCAAGTCAAGTTAATGGTTACTGAAACCTGGGGTTGTGCTTTGTAGATGAAATTTGACATTTTGTGCTGCAATTGCATAGATGTTATTGGTTAAATAACAAAGTAAGCAAATGATTGTGGTTGTATTCATTATTTGCATCCAGGTTTTATAGCAGTATGCATTTTGCCACTTGCAAATGGAAACATAAAAAGTTGTGGCACAACTATAGGGGTATAACCCCTTTCTCCACCCCCATATTTACATTGTTCACTGTTACACCAATGTCAAAAATATAGATGTTATGCACATTTAATGAAGAACAAAATCCTCTTTTTTACAAGCTCATAAATCATAAAGCTCATAAATCATCTAAAGCCGTAAGAGTGAAGGAAATGAACTTTAAAATAGTCTCTAGATGGCATCTTACTCCAACTAGGTTGAATAAGATGTTTCCTACGCAAACAGACCTTTGCTGGAGATGCGGTAAGGAGAAGGGGACACATAAACACATATGGTGCAAGTGTAACGAACTGCAAGATTATTGGGGTAAAATCCTCAAAGTAATAAAAGAAATAACTAACCACGATTTGTCAGTGGATAATGCCCCTTTGATCTTGCTAAGTTTTGATAAGGACAATAAGGGTCTATTAAGAGACCCACTCACCTTGCACCTGCTGGAGGCAGCTAGGTCAATCATTCCAAGACACTGGAAGCAGAGGGGCCCCTTAAGCAGCATGGAATGGCAGCAAGAGGTAGAGCATATTAGAAAAATGGAAGAAATAACACACATTATCCACAACAAGAGTAACAGATACTGGGAAGTCTGGGGACCATGGGTTAGGTACCTAAATAAACCGAGTTAAAAGGGATGGTAATAAAAACAGAAAGATAGGGAGATCCCTCAGTAGCAAGGAAAGGAACGCATCGGGGAGGGGGCAAGGGAGGTAACTGAAATAATAAAGGTTATAACCGGTTTAAGTAATCCTAAAAGGATCGACATGGGCCTGTGGGTGTGACAGCGAAGGCCAGGGGTACCCAGGGGTGAGTTAATTAGGGTCCCATATACCCCTACATACCCTTACACACTCTTACTTTACTTTTTTATTTTTTTTTTTTATTATTATTTTCTTTCTTCTTCCTTCTTCTTCTTTCTTCTTCTTTTTTTATCTGTTTATTTGTTTATGTCTGTGGTTTAATAAAAAAAAAAAAAAAAAAAAAAAGAACAAAATCCTCTTTTGATACACTCATCTAGAGTGTTTAATTTTAACAACAAGCAATGATATGATATATTTCTGTGGCTGATTTCATCCTATACTAAGGTATAGGTACTGGCAGGCAGATTTGTTCTATACTTCTCCAAAGATAAGTACAAGATCCAAATTTTTTAGTCTAACAGTGTTTATGATGGTAACTATTGTCTTATACAAGATTTCCATAGTTTTCTTTTTTAGTTATCTTGTTTTAGAATTGCTTTTTTTTTCCTGGGCCAGTCCTTCAAAGCTAAATACAAAGTGGTCATACTAATTTAGGTTGAAAAAAGACACACGTCCATCAAGTTCAAAATTTAAAGGGTCTTCTGAACCCTTGATATACTGTAAACATGTTGGTAGAACAAATTAATATATAAATTAAATTATATAAAATATATAAAATAAATATAGGCACCCTCTAAAATAATGTTAATAATACCCCAATATTACAATGTAATGTATTCCAGTACTAATAAATATAAGACACTGTTAATAAGAGGCACCATGATTATATGCATGCTCTGCTTTACTCTATCCTATTTTGCTTTAGGAAAAGGATTTTTGTTCCTGTGGCTTGTGGATTTAATTAATGCATTGCACATTTCATGACCCTTTTTTACAGGCTTTGGTAAAATAAAATCAATGAGCCATTAATAGTGGAACAGAACACTGGTTCTGAGATAGGATGAACCTTTTCAATAATGAAATTATACTTATTATTCTGTATATCTTACGTCAAAACTTCAAAAAGGCATTGTTAGTGCAAAGAAAACACATCTTTCTTCCCCTAACAGCACAGAAGATTTAATTAGGTGCCCACTCTTTTATTTCTCAAGAAGGCCTAATTTCTTATAGTGTAGTATAAATGATTTGTTAATCATTGCAAATGGAAGTAATAAATCATTTTTGTTGAATAATCAGGCATTATGAGCCATGTGCTCCAGGTTTTAGTTGGCTTATTAATTGCTGAAATGTTGGTTTTTAATCAGCTGTACAATGGGAAAATCAACACAATTAGAATAAAAAGTATCAGAGTTGGAACTCAGTCAACAACAAATGCGCCTGTAATCATTTTTATTAAATTTCTAAATGATGCTCCGTGACAACTTCATAAAGTAAAAAAACATTTTGGTCATTGAATATTGGAAAAAGGTAGTGGTTAAGATGGACTTTTTTTTTATATATAATGATACTTATTTTCTGCACTGTGATTTACAATAAGGTTTTCTAATTTTATTTTTAATTTTTACAATGTTTTTACAATGTTCCAAATTAAATAAAATACAAAGTGCATAATTTACTGTGAACCCTGGTGCAACTGCAAGAGCAGTAAGGAGCACAGTCTGACCAGAATTCTGCACCTCTTGGAGGATACCAAAAAATTAATCACATGCAAATTAGGGGATTGGTAGGGGTGAGGAGGCCTAGGTTTACCCCTCAAAAATATCACTGGACACAGCCAGCAATGCATTCATGGGTTGCGGTGTTCATGTTTTGGAGAGAACGTTTTCGTACTTGCAGGGTGCAATGAACCCTATTATTTGTTTTGTAGACTTTGAGGATTATTTATCAATATTATCATTTGAGTGGTTTTAGAGGGATTTGAAACCATGACTAAACTCACATTCTCTAAATTAACCATGAATGTCAAGGAATTTATTAAAAGATTCGAATATAAAAAGTATGAACAAAATAATCGTTAAATAATGCTCTAGAAAATAAGAATACTGAAATGAATCAAGTTTTTCTGAGAATTTCTAGTGGAAAAAAATCCAAAAAACCTTTAAAATTTATTATAAGCAGTCCAATAAAGTCCCATTAATTCTATAGGATCTCATCAACATTTACTTGACACAGTATTGCATCAGAGATTTTTGTGGTTTTTACACTTAATCAATCTCAAATATTTAGAGCTTTTAAGAAATATAAGACGACCACACATTTTTTGATTCGTGGAAAAATAGAAATTCGATTGTTGTAAATGGGCCCCCAGAGAATTAATAGTTAATAACATGAAATATCAGTTGTACTCTTGTCTTTCACTGTTTTTAAGGGTTATGGGAAGGAGAGGAAGAATATGGGGTAAGGAAAAAGGTGTTGCGTTAGGAAATTCATTCACATACTATGAGGCAGATTTATCAAAAAAAAATTTAATTTTTAAATTATTTCTTAGTTTGAAAAAACATGGAGTTTGCGTTTCCAAGACTTCAATTCAAATTCACTTTTTTGCCACCAAAAAAGTCAAATTTGAATGTTGATTAATCAGCCTCTGTGTGTGAGAACCTAAACTTCCTTAGAAATTTAGGCAAGATTTTTTTTCAGCAATATAATAGTATACTTGTAATGTTTAATGACAAAAAACATTTGAAGCAAGAAAATGAATGGACAATAGATGCATCTTATATTAACAAGTGGTTGAGAAAAGTAAAGGTAAGGGGTCAAGTAATTGGCATACAAGGAAATAAAACGAAATGTAGACTGGTTAAAACTGATTATAGGTTGTTCATGGAGTATTGTGGCTTGAAAGACACTGGTATGACAATGGGAAGCTTGTTTTGAAGATATCTGCTTACATTTCAGAATATTCCACAAGGTTTGTGGTGTCAGACAAATTAATTCACCTAGATTTCAATTTCCCAGAGAACCAGATAACTAAGGAATTCCATCTCATGTCTTGTCTTGCACCACATCAATCCTATTGTGCATTTCCTCAAGAAAAATGCAACTTTTCATGAGATGATTTCCGAAGCAAATTAACTGCCTTTTGCACAAATCCTGCATGTAGAGAGACATGATGTCTGGTGATTTTAAATGGGGAGCGCTAATACATCTTCTAGGTAAAAGTAGTCCCTCTATAAGATATATTGGATCTAACTGTCAATGAATATCTGACACCCAACTCGTGCATGAAGTCAGAATGAAGAGAAACCTATGCTGAGAGAGGAATAGTGATGATAAACCTGATTATTTGAGAAACAGAACAGAATTTTTAATTGATTGTATCTAGAAAATGTCTTATTTCAGCATGCTGGTGAGATAGTTTTCAATTAAGTAAATATTTCCCCTTTTCATCTTTTCCCTTGAGCCTCCATTTTATCATATTTTCTGTGCTGCCTCAGAGATCACCTGACCAAGAATAAAGCAGCTCTAACTCTAACACGAGGAATTTTGGAAGCAAAAGACAGAACTTTATTTGTTAATACGTTTAGTTTGTGTGCACTGTGAGTCATAGAATCCATGAGGTGGCCCTTATTTTTTAACATGGCAGTTTTCTATTTAGGATTACCCAAAGGCACATACTATTAAACAAGTTTATTATTAGGACACTGGTTGATGTACATGGATCAGGGTTTTACATTAGAACTGTTTTATGCAATATATTTAAAGCATGGTGGACGCTGCTATCTAGCAACCATTGAAATTGGCAATAACTTTCTATAAATAGTATTATATCTGCCTTTCTGCAGTTTGATTATCATGAAATAAGTAAAAATTGCATGGTATAAATATGTTGAAAAACAATGAGCTGACTGAAATGTGCTGACAAAATCCTTTTGCCCGGCCAAACCGAATCAGAATCCTAATTTGCATATGCAAATTAGGGGTGGGGAGGGACTTTTAGTCACAAAACAAGGAAGTAAAGAATGTTTTCCCCTTCCCACCCCTAATTAGCATATGCAAATTAGGATTCGGATTCGCTTCGGTATTCAGTTGAATCTTTCGCAAAGGATTCAAGTGTTCGGCCGAATCCAAAATAGTGGATTCGGTGCATCCCTAACAGAAACACAAGAAAAAATTAAGTACATTCTACTCATTTCATTTTTTTAAGTGTAGCCAGGCCTTTCAAGTACAGAGAGGTATAAACAGCCCCCAACACACCCAATAGTGAATGTCTTTGGCTTTTAACAGCAGCCTCTCTGGCATTCGCCAGAATCCACAGATTGCCAGCCCGAGCCTGAGTGTAGCCCTTTTCTTTTAGTGGTGGGTATTTCTGCAATGAATCCCGTATTAGGTGCACCAAGAGTCCTGTGTATCTGGTGTAAGAGAAAACAGGTATTTCAAAAGATTGTCATTCTTTCATCTATACAGAACAGACTTTGCTGTAGCACTCCTAAGGTGGGGTTCCTTAGAAGCTTCTCTAAAAACATATCTGATCACAACTGTTTGAATAGGTTGAAAGATGTATTGGCAGGGAGAATGGAAATGTAGGAATAAGTTCTACAGTCTGCCACCAAAGAGAGGATTTGCAAAAGAACACAGCTTGCTTGACCACTGACTTGGCAACATTCACATGTTAGTTTCCAGAAGGACACCCTATGGATTTCAATACATTCAAAAGAACACATTTTGACATTTAGAGCAATAACAATGGCTTCCTTTTATTCTACAAGTGCTTTGCTGCCCCAGGTTTTTCTCACATCCCTAAATAGAAGTTACACAAACCAGACAACCCAATATCAGGAAATTCTAGACAAATCTGAGTACTTATCTGGTTTGGTTTGTCAATGTACACTGTCTGAATAAGTAGTTTTTAGGAGACATTTTGAAATAGTTTTCACTCGTGATGCGGCCCATAAAATTATGCAGATATGTTGGATATACCTGTAGCTGGTTTGCTTCTTTCTTTCATGATTTGAAAGTTAAGATCATTGTACAATGCTCAGACTTTATGGCATTCTTCCAAGTCTGAACATGCTACTAAGAGCATGCTACTAGTGGCTGCTCTTCATGGAAGAGTATCAAAGCCAATTTTTTTTGTGTCATGGCTTTTTCTGTTGAGGCAAAACACAATGAAACCATATTTGAGACAAATAGTTGTACAAGATAGTAATTAAAGAGAGTTCATCAAACACGAAGACATACAATTATCTCTGCCTGTGTTTTCCTGTTAGGGGAAAATTTAAAATTAGGCCTATCAGGTCAAAATGTAAGGACAACTTTTTCTGCTTCCTACATATTCTATATATCGTGTTAGACGTTATTCCTTGGGACATTTGGTCTGCAGAATTATTGTCAGAATTCATATTAGTTGCTCAGATTTATTTCATACTAGATCAGAGGCAGAAAGGACACTTGTGTGATATCTTATAAGAGGCAGAAGGAAAATGTTTGTGATATCCAGACGCATGGCATTTGAACTAGAGGGTTGTTATTAATGAATACATGAAAGGGTATCTGATAGTTAAATATCTGATATTGCACCATATTTGCTAGAGGTCTTTTTGCTGGGGTTTGTCTCCTGAACATCATCTTTCATCAAACTTGTAGCCAATCATATTTGTTATATGCAACTCTATTAAGGTGCTTTCAAACTCTTCTAATAACATGGGCATCCTATGAGTAGTCTGAAGGTACAGGGGAAGGACTCAAAATTAGTTTGCTTCATCACAAGAAGAGAATGTCAAATATCCTTGAGAATTATCCAAAACAGTATAACTAGACAGGTGGTTAAAGAAATTACTTTATTATACAGTAGATTATGATTTTAAAGTGATTCAGAGGTTGTCCCCTTTGTCAAATGTCTAAACAGAGTGTGGGAATATGTGTATATATAATCATATAATCTCATTGGAGTAAAGTTTCACCGGCCCTTAGTGATTGGGTAGTCGATAGATCATTGTAACAGCCTACCTGAACTTGAACCACTGACCTGTAGGTTGCTATGTAGTCTCCGACTGCTGTGCTATACAGGCAGACAGCTAAGGTCCTGGTATCCTTGTATTTCCTGATAGGCATGGTGAACTCAGCTGTTGCTAATCTGGCCACAAGTGCTACGATTTGATCATTAGTCTGGCTATATAACCCCTTGCTTTGCAGTGACTCCCTGCCCTTATAGGTCAAGCCTGCTTGGTCCTAATCCCTCTGTAATTTATAATGTATAAGTAACTTTATGCCATTGTTATGTCTAGTAGCTGTACATTGAACCCAGGCACTGCAGATGCACTGGAGCAGTCTGTTGTAGGAGCAGTTATGACTGGTGAGTGCTGGTATACATATAACTGCTTAGCAATGTCCATTTTAAGGCACACATGTAAGTGGTTTGTGGGGGGGTGAAGATGAGTTCAGGTACATTTAAGGCTCTGGAAATCTGAAATAGAATGCAAAAGGAAGCGCACACATAGAGTAGTATTGTCTCAATTAAGATAAGCAATTAAGCCCCTAGACCACAGAGTGTTTAAAAATGGTGCCTGGAGAGCTATATTGCAGAAGATCCACCAGTGTGATATTCTTCAAGGTTCCCCCTTTCGGGTATATACTCACAAGATTTCTTGGATTTTTGATGCATATAGTAATGTTCGTTCTTCACCTTATAAGTTTTCTCCAGTCATCCACCAAGTAATATAATGAAGATATAAGCAAAATATAGTATAATATTGTTTTAATAAATATTAAAAATCACCATAAAACAAACAATTTTCTACTCACAAGGATCACCAGATCATAAAGCACGTAGTACCCAAAGCAAAATAAAAGTCCAGAGTTCTCTGGGTCCAGGAAGGTTTCTCCTGTTGCGTCTGTGATCGATGAATAAATCAAACTGCTCCAATATCCGTGATCAATGAATAAATCAAACTGCTCCAATATCCAGCGCGTTTCGCAGTCTCTCTTGACCGCTTCCTCAGGGAAGGTGTGATGATCACACAAGTCCTTGTTAATCATGTCGGTGCTGCTTCCTCCCTGTTGCAGACTTACCCGTTTATATTTATTGTGACATAATTACCCATTTGTTACCAGATACAGTGTACTATCTAATAAAATAAGCAATATTATTAAAAAACACTGGCATGTAGTTAGATCTGACCCTGTACTGGAAAGATGTTTAGAAACACAACCTACAATTTATTTTAAGAAAAATTCTTCATTAAGGAGCATGTTAGCTCCATCCAACACCTTTGGGAGACTTAAGAAGGATGACATAACAACATACATGTCAGGCCTTAAGGGTACCTTTATGTGCTCACACAAGAGGTGTACAGCCTGCCAATTTGTTGCCCCGAAGGGATTCAATTATGAAGAGGTAGGGTTACCACAGCCTAAAAGATTTTATAATTGCAAGACAATATATGCAGTTTATGCAATAATATGTGAATGTTGAATGTTGTATATAGGACGCACTAAGAGAACTGTTGGTACTCGGATTTTAGAACATGTAAATAACATTCGCAAACAGCGCACCAACCATAGTGTCCCAAAACATTATAAGGAAATCCACCAACATGATCCACATAAATTAAAATATGTAGTACTAGAACAAATAAGCCACAAACATAAGGGTGGTGATAGACTTATCAAGCTGCGACAGAGGGAGACATATTGGATTTACAGGTTGAATTCTCTAACTCCGAGAGGTCTTAACATAGACTTGGATTTAGCATCTTTTTAATTCAACAAGTTTACTCAGTTCTTATCTTAATTTATTGTTACTAACTATTTATGAGAGTTTTTAACCCATCAGTCTCAAGAGAAATTGTTTCTTGGCTTAAACTATTCCTTGGTTTTTTTCCATGCACCATACTCAGATTTGACATAGGAGTGAAATGTAAAAGTTCCTCTTATTTCCACCTGACATCAATACGTTCTTTTCGTTTTATCTATCAATCATCCATTTGTAATAAAATCTCTATACATTTGCCATTGGTCCAAAGTTTGGATGTGTGGAATAAATCAGGAACTAGAGAACAAG
The DNA here is from genome assembly GCF_017654675.1 of Xenopus laevis. Classification (NCBI taxonomy): domain Eukaryota; kingdom Metazoa; phylum Chordata; class Amphibia; order Anura; family Pipidae; genus Xenopus; species Xenopus laevis. The sequence goes on along the minus strand of NC_054386.1, from coordinate 53,690,740 downwards.
CAAGACAGGTGCTTGCAGGATGCGTATTGTATGCACAGGCAGGGCAGACCAGGTAATCAGGCTATAGGTACAGGCACGATAGATAAGGTTTGTAAATGTCCAAACAGGGCAACAAGGGGGGTGACAAGCACTTAGTCAAAGTCAGGACAAACTACTTAACAAAAAGGTCAACAATCATAGCATGCACACAGCAGGACCTATGAAAAGCAACAACCAATGGCTGTAAATGCTTAGGTTTCTCACCAGTCAGCATCCTCAAAATCCTGAAGTCATTACACAGTGTCCAGCTTGATGGCAATGGTCTGGTGTGGATAAGATGATGTCACCAGGATTGTGTGTGATTGTGTTGATATGTGGACAATATCAAATTCCACATATCCACACTACCACCCTTCTGTACTCAATATTTTCTATTTACAGTATGTACTATACAGTCAGTTTTGTTTTCCTATGCCAGTAGGTTGGAGTTTTGAATCAGGCCTTGTCCCTTTGGAAACAAAACTTAAGTTGTGATGAACCCCTCATACTTTTCAACAGCTTTATATCTACATATAAAAATATTCCTTACAATATTGTGTTTCTATATAACTGAATTATGTCTTTATCTGTCTGACCTTCATCTGAGCTCTGCATAATCCAGTATTGATTCATCTATTTTTACTTTACATATCATTCGCCTATTAATAAATAATATAGCTAACAAGGGTTATACAATGCATATGCATATATACAGTATATACATAATACATATGCATAATCTCAGTGTCTGATTTAACAAATTCTCTGATGACTATGACTCCTCTAGGGGAGATTTGCTAAAGGCTACTCTTTCATGTGATGATATTACATTTAAATAAGGCATATGATCTGATATGGGATTTTGGTGACTACATAATGAATACTGCTGGAACCGATATGACTGCATGTGTGGAATTAAAGGAAACCTTCAGAACAAGCTCTTCCCAACATCAGAACAATTGTTGTCCTTCCAAAACATGTATTTTAACTGATACTTGGGTTAGTAATACTCCTGTTTTCCCAGCAATATTTTTTTGTGATTCAAGCGGTATGAAATCTAGACTGTGCTTGTAGGGGTAAGTTTTAGGTTTAGCTCACTAATTGTGCCTTTAGTGGCCTCCTCTGAATTTCTATTAGCTAAGGGTTGCAACAGTATTTAGGCAAAACACAGTATAGCATTTTTTTCTGATCAGTTAAGTTTTCTTATCTTGCCTACTTTTATTATAAAATGACCAAGTGGTATTATCAAGCAGCAGTACAGTAAATATTAATAACCCTTTAGGTAGGGTGATTGATGCTCCTTTGTCTTGTGGAACATGGGCTCTGAAACTGACAGTATATTCATCCTAGCCATAGTCAAGTAAGTAGCAGGATATGCCTTTTTCTGCACAGTCATAAAAATTATTAATGAGTTGAGGAAATATTTTTTTCCCATAACCCCACCACTCTAATTGATATTACAAAAAAATCAGACAAAAAAGCTATTTATTTTGATTACAGTATCCATTTCCATTTCCATACAGTTTGGTGGATTTAAGAACATGTTGTAACAGGGAAAGGGCAAAGTCATCAAGGCCCAAAGGTATATGAGGCCATGTATGCTTTTGCAGGGTCATTTCAGGCTCCTATGCAGCCCCAAGGCAGACAAATCAATGCCACCCCCTCATCTTAAACCTGTCACATCGGAGTAGGCAGAGGTGGGGTGCATCACTAATGCAGATGTTCAAGATGTTCTGATGTGCAATTTTGTCTCTTTAAGTTTCCAGGAGCATTTTTTTGCCGCCCCTGCTAACTTGTGGGCTGCTGCTGCCTGGCATCAGTTTCTCAATTCACCTCATTGGCACAATGCCCCTGATCCTTTGGTCCCTGCATAGGGGACCATCATTTTTTTGATGGATATATAGAAATGTCTGCCTAGGGCCCTTATACAAGCAACCCCATTGATAAAATCATGGTGTCTATAACTGTGGAAATGCTAAGTTGGCATTTTGGTCATAGGACAACGCTGGACATTAGCTAAAAGAGTTATTAATGACACTATAAAGTACTTTAGAAAGAGCTGCTTTATCATATTTAGTTGACTGTGCTTCTGTTCGAACTATTACTATTGGACAATGTATTGGGCATGCACAACAAGAGGTATGAAACAAATATCTTTATATTTCAAGTAGTAAAACATACATCAAAAAAATGGCCATTCAGTGTAACACATGTGTAACAGTATAAGCAAAGATATACATACCACCTAACAATATATTTCAAGGCATAAAAAGGGAAACCACCACAGGAGATGAATATGCTTGCCAGAGATGAGAATACCCAACGTTTCGGCACTTCCCGAAGGGGAATTCCCCTTGACAAAGGCTAAGTGCCGAAACATTTGTAAGTGTGTCCGTCTCTTGTGGTGGTTTCCCTTTTTTGCCTTGAAATATATTGCTAGGTGGTATGTATATCTTTGTTTATACCGTTGTACATGTGTACACTGAACGGACATTTTTTTGATGTATGTTTTACTACTTGAAATATAAAGATATATTTTTCAAACCTCCTGTTGTTTGCAAAACATTTCTTGTGTGCATGCCCAATACATTGTCTATTGAGATTGTGGGTGTACCCTTGGGCTAGTTTCATCTCACTTACATTCTATATAATGTATTTATATTAACAGAGCCATATCCATCATATTTAACATTTTGCCCATTATGCAGTGCTGCCCCTATATATATATATAAACCACATTCTATTGCCACAATAATTTGAAAACAAAAAAAGTGACAATTTAGACCCATCTACCCCAGTCACTACCAATCTGCCCCAAACCCAGCCCACTTCCATGGTAAAACATGGCCCAATCTGGGCCCATCCTGCCCATCCTGGGGAATAACAAATCCTGCCCATCCAAATAATAACAAATGAGACACATTTTCCTTTCCTTTTTGTTCCCAGAAAGATGAACCCTAAAACAATGATATAAATGAAAAAGAATATCTAAAATATAATACCAATATGGTGCAACAATATATCACAATTCATACTCACACAAATGTATAATTTTTGCTAGAGGCCTCTTCCAAACCTTACTTGAACAACTCTTTTCTGCTAAGTTGCAGATATCCTTAGTAGCTACCTTAAATCATCAGTGTCAGATCCAGTTGTCGTCAGAGATACATCAAGCTAAGTATATTAAATGTGAATCGCTGCAGGCAGTGCTAATTATGACATAATTCTATCTATGTCTGTGCTGACCTCTGCCCAATAGATACTGCTTGGTTCATCCTTGGCTGGTTCCTGTGGAGAGGGAGCATTCATTACTGAATATCCTTCTAGAATATGGAAGGCTAACTGGCAACCCGAAGGCTGCTTTTCAACTACAATTCCCATGTTCCTTTCTTCTGCTCATAAATCACTGTTTACACTCAATGTTGGAGTGCTCTACCGCTGTATTTGTCCTTTTCAGGATCAGGTGCCTGACAGTATATTACCCACTCTGCCATGGGTTGGTAAATCACATATAGTCCAAGAAACTGCTGCACACTGTTAAGGTGAATCAAATCTTTGTGTTCTTTATTAGCTCATGCAAGTAGTGGGGGTAAGGAAAGTGCTGAGCGGGAACAAAAAAATTCCCATTGGTTACATTCCTGTGCAAATGTGTCTCACATAAAAATATTCTTGAGGCGACTACCAACCATAAATGAATTTGTATGCTTAATTGTTACCTTCCTTGTAAACTATATTTTCTCTCTGTCCTTTCAGTTGTGTGTAGATGACACTGTGGCCCTCCGAATAACCAAATCCCCTTATCATATTCAGTTTTCAATATTCTTAAAGAGAAACATGAAGTAAAAGCTTGTTAATACGCAATTAGATTTGTCTCCTAAAATTCTACTCATCTACTGGTAAATAAACATCGCCGGGGTATAGTCCTTATTCAAACCCCTAGGCTGCTTCCTCAGTTCGGGTAAGGATCTCTTGTAGTTGTTTCGTTTTCACAGAGTGCCTCAATTGTATCTGTATCCTGTAGATGTCACTGTGTTCAGACATACTGTGAATACTTCCTGTCAGCTTAAAAGTATAAGTTACTGTTGTGTAATGGCTGCATGAGTCTCTGCTAATAAAGCACTGTTATACTCTCCTCATATTCGGCTGCCCAAAACATAACAAATGGCGACAAGGATTGCTCTTCTACCTCTGCAGCAGCCTGCACCCTTTCTTCCAAACCCTGGTGAGCCTACCATACCTTTTACTGCTTGGATCCGTATGTTTGAAAATTACATTATTGCTGCTGACCAAGGGGAGATTTCTGCTGCTAGAAAGCATGCTTTACTTATTCACTGTCTGGGAGCAGAGGGACAGCGTTTATTCTATACATTACCATTACCTGATGACACTTATGAAACTGCTGTTACTGCTATAAAGAACTTTTTCGTGCCAAGAGTAAATGTGTTTGCTGAAAGATATAAATTCCTGCCAACGTGGACAACATAATCGTGAATCCACAGAACAATTTGTAGCAGCTTTGAGAGAGCTGATTGTTACCTGTGAGTTTGGGACTGTAACAGATGAAATGCTAAGAGACCAAATAGTGGAAAAAAACAAACTCACCTCCCATTAGAGAGAGATTGCATCTAGAGCAGGATTTAACCCTTGCAAAGGTTATTACAGTTGCTAGCCAAATTGAAACAGCAATGGCAGAGGCTAAAACTCTCAGTCAGGGAACTGCTGGGAATGTACAGATTGTGAATTCAGCACTGTGGCCTAATAATGCACAGTCACATGCAAAATACAGTACTAAGAAAAGGGATTCACCTACATTGCAAAACCATGCAGCAAATACAAATAGAAGATGCTGCTTTCGCTGTGGTTCAACACAACACACTGCAAATCATGTTACATGTCCTGCAAAAGCTAAACGGTGCCGCAAATGCACAAAAGTAGGACATTTTGCTAAGATCTGCCGTAGTTCTGCTAAAGATGTTCATGAAGTCACTACTACAAATGTTACAGTATTAAGTGTGGATAAAGCTGGTACATTTATTCCAGACAAGTTTATATGCACTGTCAGTGTCAGTGCTGCTTCTGCTCACAAGGGACACTACATTAACCTGATGCTTGATACAGGTTCAGCTGTTTCTATACTACCAAAGGATATTTTCTTGAAATACTTTGCAAAAGATCCGCTTGTTGCACCTGCCCTGAAACTGGTCAGTTACTTAATGGATCCAATCCCTGTGCTTGGTTGCTTGCCAGTGACTGTACAATTTGAATCAAATACTGCAAAATGTGACTTTTACGTTGTGAATTAGAGTACTGCTATACTTGGAAGGAATCTCTTTGCTGCATCAAACCTACAATTAGTTGATGGTCTCATTACTACACCATCAGTGCCTGCCACAAAGGCTGTGTCTAAAATTTCACCACAAAGCATCACTTCACTGGGCTGTGCAAAGAACTTTGTACGCAAACTTAAGTTGAGACCAGATGTAAAACCAGTACCATTCCTGATACAGCATGGGAAAAACTTGCTATTGATATTGTCGGTCCTTTTACAGATGCTCCTATGGACTGCAGATTTGCTATAACCTTGATAGACTATTACAGTAAATGGCCTGAAATTGCATTTGTTTCTCATAAAACATCAGCTACAGTAATAACATTTCTGTCTACAGTCTTCAGCAGAGAAGGTAATCCAAAGGAGTTAATATCAGACAACGGACCACAGTTTGTCTCATCTTAGTTTGAATCCTTTCTGAGAGAGAGTAATATTGTGCATAGGAAATCTTCGGTGTATTACCCACAAGCAAATGGAGAAATCGAGCGATTCAAAGTCTGAAAGAAGCACTACAGACAGCAAATCTTACTGGAAAATCTTGGAAAGTATTTAAAACAGAGTTCCTACAATTACAGAGCAGCGTGCCATGCAACAACCCAATCATCTCCTGCTGAATTATTACATGGCAGACAGATGTGCACTAAGTTACATGTTGCAGACATCAAACTTCCATAAAATACTGTGCCTACAAAATCATCTACTGCTGAAATTGTGAAACATCAACAAGCCAAATGCAAGGCTTATACTGACAGAAAACGTGGTGCCAGAGAAGTGCACTTTCAGCCTGGATCTTTAGTCAGAATTAAGAAACCAGGAATACTGAAACCAGGACAATCTAAATTTACTACACCACTTGAAGTGAGATGCCAGCGAGGACCATACACATATGAACTGTCTGATGGACGCATATGGAATGCAAGTCATCTTGCTCCTGTTAGATATGAGTTTGGAGAAGCTCCATTTGATGAAGAACATTTTCCTACTCCTGAAGTCAACTACAATAGGCCTGAAGAAAGTGAACCTATAAGGCATACTGAGAGAATCAGAAAACTACCTGCATGGACCCAGGACTATGTGATGTGAATAATGCATAATAATGTTTTAAAATGCATACTGTTTAATTGTTGCTGTTTATTATAGGTGTCCAAATGCTTTCCTACTATAGGGGGAATATCTGGTGTTTATACAAATGGCTTGTAGATGTCACTGTGTTCAGACATACTGTGCAGACTTCCTGTCAGCTTAAAAGTGAAAGTTACTGGTGTGTAATGGCTGCATGAGTCTCTGCTAATAAAGCACTGTTATACTCTCCTCATCCTCGGCTACCCAGAACATAACACCTTCCTACAATACTCCTGCAAAAGCCCAGATGAGGTGAAAAGCAGCTGGAAAAAATACACCTAGTTTTCTGTAAAGAAAATTGTGTCTATTTCCGTTCTGGCCAATAAACAGCCATGCTGCTGTGCTTTATGGCAGGGTTTTATATAAATGAACTCAAGATCAGAGGAACAGTGTCACTGGAAACATTTTGTTACGAATCGGCACCCTAAATCCAGAACCCAAGCTAAGCTCCCTGGTCTCGGCACACTGGAATGGAAGAACACCTCAGGAGGGCAGGCCAGACAACACAGCGTGGAACCGGCAGGCCGGGCCAGCACATGCAGAGTAGAACAGTCAGACAGGCCGGAATCAGGATTGGAGAGCGTAGAATAGTCGGTGGAAAGGCAAAGGCAAAATGGCGCGTGACGTCATCGCGCCGGCTCGTTTGCCATAGGGAAGCCCATCCCCAAAGGAACAGGGTGCATGCGGCGGGCGTCCCCGCCGAAGGCATAGCGGGTGCCCCCGCATGCCAAAGGACACACCACTGGACCACCAGGGTAAGAGGAGCTTGTTACACATTGATCCAAAAGGCTGGAAAGATCCAATATGTGCTTATCTAAGGGCAATGACACAGGTAGCATTTTGTATCCCATGTCACAGGGACAAAACAACAGAAATCTCATTGCCATTATGGGAGCTAAGAACCACAGCAGGTAAAACCCTCAAAACACAAGTTATCCAATATTTTCACAGATTTATAAGATTTTGTTTTACTTGCGCCATTCTCAGTCCCCGCAATGGCAAAGGAGACAAAATAATTCTATTAGAAAGGCTAGCTGAGGAAGCACAAACACCACCAGTGAACATGTACAATATGTGAATGCATGAAAACCCAGCTATTCATGGCTTCAAGGAACAGTAACAAAACATAAACGTGTTTTAAAGTAATGTAATGTACTGTTGCACTGCACTGGTAAAACTGAACTGTTTGATTCAGAAACACTACTATAGTTTATATAAACATATAAACAATATGCTGTGTAGCCATGGGGCAGCTATTCAAAGCTGAAAAAGGAGACAAGGCATAGGAAACACAGGGAATAAAAGATAAGCTCTGTAGAATGTATCTGTTGTCTACTGCATATCCTGTGCTTGATTTGCTGCCCCATGGCTACAAAGCAGTTTGTTTTTTTAAGCTATAGTCGTGTTTCTGAAACAAACCCACTAGTTTTGCCAGTGCAGTGCAGATACTCCAATACAGCAGTGCTTCATTAGCTAAATATAAGTACAGGACATTGCAGTAAAGTGCACCTATATGATTTTGTTCCTTAGGAGAGAAAAAACCCTATGGATTTAGCCAAAGTAAAAATTGTTGCTTAATACTTTAATTGTAGCATTTTTCATACAGTATGTACACATTGGTGGCTAATATCTATTTATATTTCAGAATGAGTGCCTCTGCAAATATTTGTTCACTTAAAGCGATATGGACACATTCCTATAAAAATCATAGGAAAGTGTCCATATCAAGGAGGTGCTGCATGCTGAATACTTTCCTCTAAACCCCCCCCCCCCAAAGCCACCCAGCCCTGCAAACCTTTGTTAAACCAACCCTCCAACACTGCTAAATGATCTTCTGTGTTGTTTCAGTGACACTGGGCTGGGCACAATCCGTCTGTAGGCTAATTACAAATGTAAACAGGACTTCAGCATATGGAAGGATCGCTCCACCCTGAGCCCAGCATCACTGAAGCAACACAGATCAGTTAGCAGTGTCAGAGGGTCGACTTCACAAAGGTTCGTGTGGCTGGGGTTGGCTTTGAGGGGGGCTTTTAATGTAAACTATTTGGCGTGCAGCACCTCCTTGATGGATGGACACATTCTTATGATTTTTATAGGAACGCGTCGGTATTGCTTTAAGTGAACAAGCAGCTGCAGCTGTACTCATTCTGAAATAACTAGATACTCATCACCAATGTGTACATACTGTATAAAGAATGCTCTACAATTAAAGTATTAAGCAACAATTTTTACTTTGGCTAAATCTCCTAAGGAACAGAATCATATCTGTGCACTTTACTGCAATATCCTGTACTTATATATAGCTAATGAAGCACCGCTGTATTGGAGTAATGAATGTAACGGCTATATTTTCATGGCAGTGACTTTGATAATGATTTTCTGCAAAGCCTTTCAAGGCTGCACTGCGCACACACACACACACGTATAAATACCTGTGTTTTTTTAACTAGTGTTTTAGGATGGCTGCTGTTGTCAGATAAATCATTACGCATAAATAGTTAATCTTGGGAAAGCATTGATCTGTGATTGCATTTGACATTATTCTTGGGAGATGGCTCCTCTGCAACAGTTCCTTCGCAGTAGAAAAGCACTTTGATGTTGCTCTTGCTGTATCAGCCCCTAGAGAATAGAGGTTTATAGAAACAAACTAAAAAAGGCATTACATTTTTGAAGGACATTTGTGCACACCTGTAGGAATACAAGCTTCTGCGAGAATCTCATGATAAAAAGACATGGAAACAGTATGAACCCATTTTTCCTATTGTCATGTACATTTGGAGAAACCATTATACTTGTATTAGATATATTAGCATGGAAGAATTTGTACTTTCAGATATGGGGTATCTGTAAATTGCTACACTGAGCTGTCACGATCCTATCATCCAGCTGAACAAAATTGATCAGTAAACTGACTCCCACTGATAATGTAGACGATGGTACCTTCCCACACTGTATTTCTAAACAGCTAGTCACCTAGTAACAAATAATTCTAGCCGTGTAAATACTGCATGTATTGCAGCCCATCACAATAATTAATAATATTAAGCAGGTTGTAAATAACTGAATAATAATAATCCAAGGCAAATGCACTGCTTTCAATGTATTACAATGCTTGAAAAATTATTTGGGCTGAATAAAATAGACAAATACAAGATTCCTCTGCACTCAACCCATTATCAATATATTTAAGACAGAGACATTTTGTGCATACTGCTACTGAAAAATGCCTTACCCTTTAAACAAAACAGGGATTGTTTGTCCATATATTGCAATATATTTAAGCTGGCCAACTACGTCAAAGTCATCCCATATCTGGCCAGTCCTATGCTCAATTTTCATTTGATTCATTAAGAATTCTATGGTTTCATTATACATTTTATAAAAGGGACGAATGCGTTTTACCTGCAACTTACTAGCTGCTTTCAAAGTAAAACTCCCAAACTTGGCTGCCCTTTTATTAGACACCAGTGGGATCACCTGACTATAGTTGGAGGGGGTGGGAGCTACAACATGGAGCTGGTCACTGCTCTTGTAGAACTATAACAAACAAGGGAAAGTTGTGCTCACCACTAGTTTTTAAAATCATTAGGCTGAATAAAATAGTACAGTTATGAGACATGTTATCCATAATGCTCGGGACCTGGAGTTTTCCAAATAACAGATCTTTCCATAATTTGGGTCTTCTTCATACATTAATTCTACTAGAAAATTGTATAAACATTAAATAAACCGAATAGGCTGGTTTTGCTTCCAATAAGGATTAATTATATCTTAGTTTGGATCAAATACAAGGTACTGTTTTATTATTACAGAGGAAAATAAAAAAAGGAAGTCATTTTTTAAAATTTGGATTATTTGGATAAAATGGAGTCTATGGTAGACAGCCATTCTGCAATTCAGAGCTTTGTGGATAACAGGTTTCTGGATAACCGATCCCATTCCTGTATTCAGAATACTGTCATCACCAGGCAAAGGAGTAAGTTTGTACATTCCTATGAGGAGCACTAGTATGTAATCCATGATAACAATACCAGGGATGCTTACATAAAACGTTAAAAGTTTCAAGGGTTAAATGAAAGACCTGGCTGCTATGCCTTTGGAAGCGAGAAGAAGTAGTGAGAAAGATAAGCATTGATGGGAGCGTTGCAGAACAATAGTCCAAACAAGGAGGCACAAGAAAGGCCATTGTCATGAAAAGTATGCAAGAGCACTGGAGAGTAGCCCAATGAAATATTTTAAATCTTATTTTGTAAGTCCAGCGATAAAACAGCAGTAACAAATCCTTCTATGAATAACAAAAAAGGAAGTTCCAAAGTCCAACAAAAGTCTCTCCTTAGTCCCAAGAAAAGTCCAAGTAGATAATGGCCAAGAGTAGTGAAGCAGTAGAACCAATATGCAGAAGACCTTTCCTCTACCTCCGTAGACTAACTTCAAGTCTCTCTTGTGGACTTTTTTTATGCCACTAATGGCCCAGCCTCCCAGTAAATCCCTATTATTCTCATGCAGGTGTGTGGAGATGTATTGGAGCCTGGGTAACTGGATTATGTCCCACTGCTGGTGCTGCCTATTGTTCCTCTGCCTATTGTCAGGCGCAGACTACTTAGAACCTTTAATATCTCCTAAATCCTTTCAAGATTTAGAAAGAAATCAAATCAATATCTTCAGTGCTTGTCACAGGTCTGTCACAGCCATGGTCAGAGATCAGCTACAGGGCATGGCAAATAGAGAAAAATGCATACAAAGCCAATAAGCAGGCATCACAAACCCAGGAAAGCACACCCTTTAATAAAGACTAAAGGTCCCCATAGACGCAAAGATTTTTCTTGCAGAACGACCTATTTTAGCGAAGTCCAACCAATCCTTCTAAATTATCGTGCGGTTAGTGGGATTCGAATGATTGAACAGCTTACGATTTTTCGGCCGACATCTGTCAGAAAATCGATCGGGCAGGTTAAAAATCTTTATCGGTCCCAGTGCAATCTATCTATGTTTGCAGGGACAAGCAGGCAGCTACCCTTTGTTTTCTTGGCAATATAGCCTGAAATGGACTGTTTAGTTGATGGACTATTCGTACGATCGGATCTTTTAAAAATCTTTACATCTATGGCCAGCTTAAGGAGAAGGAAATACTAAGGACTGGCACAAATCTCTTTCAAGAGGAACCCTCCCCATTTGCTGTCATGGATTTCCTTACTCATGTTATAAGCAGTGCAATTTACTTGTGTTGGTACCCCAAGAGTTAAACAGTAAACCCATGTACTTTTGTTTAGCATAATTTGAAATATGCCTTTATCTCAATTAACCTACTTTAGTGCAGCCTCGGGAACAATAGCTTTTAAATGGAGAGTCACTGATGGTACATGAGATAATGGGCTTTTCTTGAAGAGTTAAGATGCAATTCTACAGGGAATTACTTGCTTTATCTAGTTTAAAGTTGTAACAGCCATCAATATATCTGTATATACTGTTTAACCGGAATAATGATTTGACATTATATTAAGAAATTTTTTGTTATCCAATAACCAATGGTAATTTACTTAAAACACATATTTACTGTGCAGGCTGACCCCTGTGTATGTGGTCTGTTGAGTATGGAGCTCCTGGCCTAAAAATAGAGGCAGGAAGGTATGCATCAGGTGGGTCCAGTGCTATAAGAATCCTTGATCTGTTGATGATAACTTTTAGATTTGCATAACAGTTATTGTTGGAGTAGTTATAGTGATAATGAATAAAGTTGTTCCTGTATTCATCTGCAAGACGTGTCATTCTCCATTTTGTTCTCCTCTAAGTGTGCACTGCAGTTCCCCTCTGTTCTGTGATGGCGGTGTGTACCCCTAAGGGTTAAATTGGCTAATTACTGCAGCCCAAATGTAAACTCCGCACCATGCCGACTCGTGCTCTGCTTCACCTCTGCAAGTAAGAGAGCGGCTGCTACCTCTTGTTATCTATAGAGGTAGCAGACCCCACCTTCCGGTCGCCCTTTTCCCTAGGCCCCCCTGAGATCTGGTGTTAGTAGTCATATCATGCAGACTTTTTATTTAGAAGTGTGAGAGTGCAGCTGTAAGCTTGGGCTTGCAATGTCACCTAAAACAGGGCAGTGAAGTCCAGACATCCAACCTCAAAGGACCTCACCTAAAAGAGTTCAGTTCAAGCAGTAGCTACAACTGCTGTATGTCATTTCAGTGATATGGCACAATCTCTTTTCAAGTTGTCATCTTATTTTTTTCTCCATTCCACTTATGATAAGCCATGAGCAGTGGCGGAACTACCGGGGGAGCAGGGGGTGCGAGTGGGCCAGGGCCCGCACCCCCTCAGGGCCCCCCGGCAGTCCGTTCACTGCTGAAAATGCGGCCAAATGCGGCGGTACAGAGGGGGCGGGGCACGGCTGCGCGTCACGCACCAGGGCCCGTCCCCCTCAACGAACGCTACTGGCCATGAGGCTATATCACTGAAGTCCAAGTAGAAAAAGAGAAAATGCAGGTGAAGTAAAGGGAGAAGAACAAAGAACAAACATGATAACTTATCTGCTATTCTTCTTTTCACCTTGACATCCTAACCACCCACTCTGTTCTCCAGGAGCTAGGGTTGCCACCTTTTCTGGAAAAAAATACTGGCCTTCCTCTATATCTTTTTTCCCTATTAATAACATTTGGATCAGCCTTCATTTTTATCGGCCAGGCCGGTAAAATACCGGCCAGGTGGTAACCCTACATGGAATATTGATTATGAAAGAAGTGTAGTTCATGCAAGATAACCAATAATGGTGCTGTATTTAGATCTGTGGCTTTATTAACTTGATCTTGAAATAGAAGATTAGAAAATGAATGACAAAAAAGTTTTCCAGAGAGAAATAAATCCTTAAATACTACACATATATCCAATAACTATTTTTATTGTGCAGCAAAATATATTATTTTTATTTGTTATTTCTGGTTCTGGCATCATGTCAAACAGCACCACCAAATGATATCTGAGAATGGCCAGCTTGTCACTTGGCTTTAAGTCATATGACTTAAAGCCAAGTGACAAGCTGGCCATTCTCAGATCATATGATGTCAGATAGGAATGGTTTAGATCATTATGATTAATGTGCATGAATCATTTTAAAATATTCATTTTTTTTACAATTTTGTATGTGGGTGTTTCTAAGTTCATATTTTTTGATAATTATGTATTATTACATTTTTAGCAAAATAGATTAACGTGGTCTCTTAAAAATGTGTTCAACGCATAGACAAAACTGGTACTTGCTGTACTTATCCACATTCTACTGCTTAAACTATTTTTATTCTTTTATAGATGCAACAGGTTTAGTAGTCTGTCCTGTTACTGGTCAAAATAATTTATTCATCTGTTTTAAAGGGATACTTAGAAGCAGAAGTATCCTCTTTTATGATAAGACATTTTAGGGTCTTGCGTATGCATGCAGCACGGTACATTAGAACAATAAAGTAAATTGTAGAGACCCCTACGGTTCACTTCCCCTATGTCTTGAAAATCTAGTTTTCAAATTGTATAGTTGCTAGATCTACCAGCTACCAGAATCCATGGTACCTGTGTGTGGGAGAGGTGTTCCCATTTGCCTAGGGCTATGTATGACCACTTTCTGTTAGCTTTCATATAGCAATTGGAAAAGGGGTTGCCCCTTCTCTTTGGCTTCCACCTGTCGACCAGGGTGGACTTGTCTGGGGAGCCTGGAACTTAGGCCCCACTAAGTATGTACTGTAAGGGTTGTAAGCCTGTAGTGAAGTCAGGGAGAGGGACCCTGTAAATAAGGAGAAGAAAGTGCATAGAAGACCCTGTTATAGGAGAGTAGCTAGAATGTACATTCTCACCAAGAGTAGGGTGATTTATTGTATTTGTGGCCCTCATGTTCTAACCCAGAACTAGCTTCCATTAAAGTAGTGTAGAGCATCTGTTACGCCAAGTGTAAGTACTCAAGTGGGTAGGAACTCAGGGAGTTGTTTAGAGTACCCTTGAGTCAGTTGGGAACACTCAAATAAAGTATCTGTGAGTAATATTTCACAAAGTATTGGGTCCACGTTATATGATTATTGACTTGTCAAAAAATATTGGCTGCTCCCAGTTTCATAAACTATTATATAATTAAAAACCTCTGACATCCATACAACTTATTGCAGCAGCTCAAGACCACACCCTTTAGTGCTCATTTTCAAAGCACTTGTGGTAGGGAAAAATCTCTACCACATATATAACCTTTTGGAACAAGTTTTATTCTAAGGCTACTGGCCAGGCTTGTGAGTAAACGTAACATTATTTCCAGTGTTATAGTGTATGAATCTTTAAAGCAGCCTTGTAACCAAAATAAAGTATTTTCAACTTATATTAAAGTGTTTATTACTGTTCAGTGTCCTTCTTCTTTATTAGTAGTTTCATACATTTTAGCATTTACCTTAGTTTTGGTACTTGTATTAAATTTTTAGTAGGTTTTAAAGGCTCTTAGAGGACTGGTTTTAAGAGTATATCCCTGATGGAACTCAAGTGCCACAACAGAGCAATTCAGCGACTGAAACACTTTAACATGATTATAGTAGATAGGTAGAATTAAGGACACAGAAGCCAAATCAGGGGAATAACTACAGAGGAAGCAGACCCTGCGGCTGCAGGGGCCCCAGGAGGTATAGGGGGCTATAATAAATGAACAATTTCAACATATATATTAGTAAAACAGGACAACCACTGGATATGTTTGGGGCCCTAAAATGAATATGCTATGGGACTCAGTAACTAGCTAGCCTAGTATCTAGTTACGTCACTGAGCCAGATAATTGTTTCTCCTGCACAAGGCAATATGTCAAGCAAAGGTATAATTATCTTTATGAGACCAGGGCTAAAAAAGGAGTTGGTTATCATGCTTTGGACTCATTTCTAAATGCAGTATGCCATATTGTATTACCAGTATACTTGCTAAACCAAATTTCCTTCAGTCACAGAATTTCTCAGAAGTTCCCTTTTTCACTCAAAAAGACAGCTATAATTCAACGCACCTGATGAAAATGATATGCCCAACAGCACAATTATTGTTTGGTTGTTGCCAGATGGGAGATGATGTGTATAAGCACAAGATGCTTATGTGCAGAATGACATTTTTTTCAGAAAAGCTCTGTAGAGTTCCCTATGGTCAAAGATGCTCAGCAGACAGATGGGAGAAAATGTCTAGCTTGTGCCTTGGCAGTAGAATGCTGCAGGTGTTGCTTCCCTGCTGGTTCATCAGACCATTGAGTTTTGATGTCCATTGCTGGTCCATGGTTGCTTAGCTTAGCAAAGTTTGAAACTTTATTAAATAATTAGTAGTATATACACTTACATACACTCTAATATCAATGTCCTCTTAATTTGATATCTATTGCTGTATAGTAACTTTGGGTTGGAAATAGACAACAGCACATCGACATCAATATTTCCATATAATTCCTATAATTCATTATTGTAAAATATAAGGATATTATGTCACCCAGTAGTTCCATGACCATATAACAAGGCCTATCCCACTGTAAAGTGTCGGTATGTCTCGCCCAGAATGCTCTATGAAACAGTAGATATAATAGAAAAAAATCAGGCTGGGGAAGCCAGCATAGTGTTTTGATTTGTCACAGCCTGAGAAAAGGGGATACACACGCATACAAACATTTACAAAACTTACTGTTAATTGTGCTGGTTTCGATGCTGCAATAATTACTAATCATCCTCAGCCTTATGTTGTGACCTTTATGGTTCCCTTGGGCTGGTATAGAAGCCCAAAACATAATGTACAACATTTCTAACCCAGTAGACTGAAACCCCCTGCAAATTTTCTGTACAATTAGCATGTCTGCTAAGTGAGTTGATAATTCAGTTTAACACTAACCTATACCGAATATCCATTAGCCCACAACCACAGCCCTTTAGCAGGGAAGATCTGTGCTTCTGAAGATGCTCCAGTAGCTCCCCATCTTCTTTTCTGCTGATTCACTGCACATGCTCTGTGCTGCTGTCAGTAGGGATGTAGCGAACGTCGGAAAAAATGTTCGCGGACATGTTCGCGAAAGTCCGGACAAAAATGCGAACGGTTCGCGAACGTTGCGAACCCCATAGACTTCAATGGGAAGGCGAATTTTAAAAGCTAGAAAAGACATTTCTGGCCAGAAAAATGATTTTAAAGTTGTTTAAAGGGTGCAACGACCTGGACAGTGGCATGCCAGAGGGGGATCAAGGGCAAATATGTTTCTAAAAAATCCATTGTTGACACAGCGCTGCGTTTTGTGCTGTAAAGGGCAGAAATCACATTACGTCACTCAGGTGGTGTTTCTGGAGACGGTATTATTATTGATATTTAGACAGAATGTGAAAAAGCTCACACAGCTAGGTGGCAGTGGTTTGAAGAACAGATGCAGATGAGAGATCAGCAGCAGGACAGACAGCTGCCCACAGCAGCTACATACAGAGCACTGCAGTAGAAGGTAGATTACTAGCCAGCAGCAAAGCTACCTAACCTAAAATGTCCCTCAAATCCCTGCAGAGTTCTGTCCCTACAATACAGAGCAGTATCAAGTAGATTACTAGCCAGCAAACTTACTATCAACTGTCCCTCAAATCACTAACAGCTCTCTCCCTACACTAGCTCTTCCAAGCACACACAGGCAGAATGAAAAAACGCTGCAGGGCTTCAGTTTATATATGGAAGGGGAGTGGTCCAGGGGGTGTGGGGGTGGTCCAGGAGGGAGAGCTTCCTGATTGGCTGCCATGTATCTGCTGGTCTGGGGGAGAAATGGCAAAAAAAAGCGCCAGCTAAGGCGAACCCAAATTGGCGAACGTTGCGTTACGTTCGCGAACATTCGGCGGACGCGAACGGTCGATGTTCGCGCGAACAAGTTCGCCGGCGAACAGTCCGCGACATCCCTAGCTGTCAGTAACTGAGCTTAGGGACCGACTCATATACAGTACACATAGAATATAAATGTCACAATATAAAGCTGATTAGTAATTAATACAGATAATTACACAGAAATCAGTGCAATTAGCATCTGAATTTAATAATCAGCCCTGTAGCATCAGCTTATACTACAGACAGACTTTTCTTCTTTATAATTTGCGACAACCCCTAAGCTTAGCTTCTCAACAGCTGCTCAGAGCCCACTGAGTGTCGCAGATGCTTTCCAAGATGGTGACCCCTGTGACAAGTTTGAAGTCCTGGATCATTGCTTCTATTGAGAAACTGAAACCTTAGGCTATGGAATTTTTAGCTATATTAATTTTTTAAGTTTTAGTTCTCCTTTTTAACAAGCTGTAGCTTTCAGCAAAATTATCGCAAGAAAAATTCAGCTTGCAAGGGTCTCAGATAATAAAACCTTGTGTTCCACAGCAAACAGTTTTCCTTAGGCTTTTCCCCTGCCATTCATTGGCAACTAGAGAAATTGCCCACAAATGTGTTGTCTCTGTAAATTGTAATATCAGACATCACCAGGAAAATCCAGCCATGCAAACAAAAAGAAGTGTGTGTTTTTTGAAGTGTCTAAGCAAATTTATGGATGTAATTCGAAGTGATTATGTATGAGCTGTGGTTTAGAGTTAATGGCTAGAAATATGTTTTACACTAGTAATATCTTAATGTAACATACAGCATGTTGGTAGGAGGCCAACATATACTTTGTGTCCGTAATGAGACAAGAGAAGTTGTTCTCAAAAAATGACCTCATCCGAAGAAGGTTATTGTTATAGCTCCAATCAATGTAAGTGCACGGATAGCATGGGTTGATTATATTTACCCTTGATTAGGGTGTACTATTTAACATTTTCTCTCAAATAAGAAAAAAAAAAGAGGAAAAGCCTATTCGGCGCCTATTTTGCATTTTCTATTAATACTTGCCTGTAAACGGCACACCATTTTGCTATCATTTTTGAAGGAAGGTGGGTGTTTGTTTCCAGTTAAATAGCCTTGCACTTTGCTTCCTTTGTATTCCCTTTGAAGAAAATTGCTAAATGTAAATAGTTGGCACTGCAATTCTGAATATATAAATATGTCAGTGTTGAGAATATGTTCTTGCAGGCCAAAAATTGCTATCTGCATATTTATATATCTGTGTTAGATGTTTGTGTGTTTGTCTCAGAAGGAGGGGAATTCAAGGTCATAATAAGTACACTCATTTATATTAGTCCAATACCTTTTTGAAACCCTTTGTCTCTGTCATTAAAGCTACATCAGGCAGGGGGTTCCAAAAGTTCACAGGCCTCACTAGGCAATTGGAACTTTAATGCCCTCTGTAAATAGGCATTTTTTTAATTTTTACATCGAAAAGTCCAGTTTGCAAGGTAGTGAAAACTCAACCTCCGCATAAATATTGTACCAGCTTAATGCAGGGTTCATTATGTTGTAGAAGAAATGGTCATTATGTTCTAGTTTGAGTTAACCATAATGTTTTATCAAGTTTATTCTAAGAGCACTTATTTTCATTAGTTCAACCCTTTCTTAAAACCATCTGTTTTTGGCAGTGAAGCTATATCACAGGACTCACTTTGCATCTTTCCCAATCTTGCATACCCTCTGTAAAGATTGAATTAGTAAAGATAAAGATTATTATTTGGACTTTAAATATTTTACGGAAGTTATTTGCGAAACACATTGAAGTCAATGGGTGTCAAAATAATTTTGATGAGTGAAAATTTTGATGTGAGAGTAAATTTTTATATTCGCGGCTTTGTCCAAATGCATTAAGGTAAATGGCATCCTTATAATTTTGACACACAACAATTTTTATGCGCACCAATAGGGATGTAGCGAACGTCGGAAAAAAAGTTCGCGAACATATTCGCGAACTTGCGCAAAAACGCGAACGGTTCGCGAACGGTTCGCGAACCCCATAGACTTCAATGGGAAGGCGAACTTTAACATCTAGAAAAGACATTTCTGGCCAGAAAAATGATTTTAAAGTTGTTTAAAGGGTGCAACGACCTGGACAGTGGCATGCCAGAGGGGGATCAAGGGCAAAAATGTATCTGAAAAATCTGCCTGTGTGTGCTTGGAAGAGATAGTGTAGGGGGAGAGCTGTTAGTGATTTCAGGGACAGATGATAGTAAGTTTGCTGGCTAGTAATCTGCTTGATACTGCTCTGTATTGGAGGGACAGAAGTCTGCAGGGATTTGAGGGACATTTTAGCTTAGGTAGCTTTGCTGGCTAGTAATCTACTGTTCTCTTTAAACAACTGCCATACGTTGACCTTGTAGGCATTGTTTGCCCAGTTTTTTTGGACGCAGCCACTGAAGCACAGTTGCCAGAAAAAATATGCCATATAAATGCTGAAAATAGTCATTTTTCGCCATACGTTGACCTTGTAGACATTGTTTGCCCAGTTTTTTTGGACGCAGCCACTGAAGCACAGTTGCCAGAAAAATTATGCCATATAAATGCTGAAAATATAAATTTTTTTGGTTGCAGCCACTGAAGCACAGAGGCCAGAAAAATTACGCCATATAAATGCAGAAAATATGCATTTTTTTGGTCGCAGCCACTGAAGCACAGTTGACAGAAAAATTATGCCATATAAATGCTGAAAATATAAACTTTTTTGGTTGCAGCCACTGAAGCACAGAGGCCAGAAAAATTATGCCATATAAATGCAGAAAACATGCATTTTTTTGGTCGCAGCCACTGAAGCACAGTTGACAGAAAAATTATGCCATATAAATGCTGAAAATATAAATTTTTTTGGTTGCAGCCACTGAAACACAGAGGCCAGAAAAATTATGCCATATAAATGCAGAAAATATGCATTTTTTTGGTCGCAGCCACTGAAGCACAGTTGCCAGAAAAAATATGCCATATAAATGCTGAAAATAGTCATTTTTTGCCATATACGTTGAGTCAACGTATGGCAAAAAATGACTATTTTCAGCATTTATATGGCATATTTTTTCTGGCCTCTGTGCTTCAGTGGCTGCGGCCAAAAAAACTGGGCAAACAATGCCTACAAGGTCAACGTCGTTGACCTTGTAGGCATTGTTTGCCCAGTTTTTTTGGCCGCAGCCACTGAAGCACAGAGGCCAGAAAAAATATGCCATATAAATGCTGAAAATAGTCATTTTTTTGGTCGCAGCCACTGAAGCACAGTTGCCAGAAAAATTATGCCATATAAATGCTGAAAATATAAATTTTTTTGGTTGCAGCCACTGAAGCACAGAGGCCAGAAAAATTATGCCATATAAATGCAGAAAATATGCATTTTTTTGGTTGCAGCCACTGAAGCACAGAGGCCAGAAAAATTATGCCATATAAATGCAGAAAATATGCATTTTTTTGGATGCAGCCACTGAAGCACAGTTGCCAGAAAAAATATGCCATATAAATGCTGAAAATAGTCATTTTTTGCCATACGTTGACCTTGTAGACATTGTTTGCCCAGTTTTTTTGGTTGCAGCCACTGAAGCACAGAGGCCAGAAAAAATTAAACCAGTAGGGTTTGCACCCTAGTTTGTAACGGTGGCGGAGGGAGGAGGAGGACGCTAAAGGACAGCTGTGTGTGGAGTCATGAGGCTTGAAGAGAAGGACAGCTGCATAGAAGTCAGAACAAGTCTTCCGGCGTGCAGTAACCCTCCGAGATCCACCCCTCATTCATTTTAATAAAGGTCAGGTAATCGACACTTTTGTGACCTAGGCGAGTTCTCTTCTCAGTTACAATCCCTCCTGCTGCACTGAAGGTCCTTTCTGAGAGCACACTTGAGGCTGGGCAAGACAAGAGGTTCATGGCAAATTGTGACAGCTCTGGCCACAGATCAAGCCTGCGCACCCAGTAGTCCAGGGGTTCATCGCTCCTCAGAGTGTCGATATCTGCAGTTAATGCCAGGTAGTCCGCTACCTGCCGGTCGAGGCGTTCTTTGAGGGTGGATCCAGAAGGGTTGTGGCGCTGCCTTGGACAGAAAAACATTTGCATGTCTGACGTTACAGACTGGCCAAAGGGCTTTGTCCTTGCAGGTGTGCTCGTGGCAGGATTACTGGCACCTCTGCCCCTGGAATGTTGATGAGTTCCTGAAGTGACATCACCCTTAAAAGCATTGTACAACATGTTTTGCAGGCTGGTTTGTAAATGCCGCATCTTTTCGGACTTGTGGTATGTTGGTAACATTTCTGACACTTTATGCTTGTACCGAGGGTCTAGTAGCGTTGCGACCCAGTACAGGTCCTTCTCCTTAAGCCTCTTGATACGGGGGTCCTTCAACAGGCATGACAGCATGAAAGACCCCATTCTCACAAGGTTGGATGCAGAGCTATCCATCTCCGCTTCCTCATTATCAAGGACTGCATCATCCACGGTCTCCTCCCCCCAGCCACGTACAAGACCAGGGGTCCCCAAAAGGTCACCACTAGCCCCCTGGGAAGCCTGCTCCTGTTGGTCCTCCTCCTCCTCCTCCACAAAGCCACCTTCCTCCTCTGACTCCACTTCTGGCACCTCTCCTGCGTTGCAGCAGGTGCCTGGGTTCGTTCTGGTGATTCCGACCAGAAATCGTGCGCTTCCAGCTCCTCGTCACGCTGGTCTACAGCCTCATCTGTCACTCGTCGCACGGCACGCTCCAGGAAGAAAGCGAAGGGTATTAGGTCGCTGATGGTGCCTTCGGTGCGACTGACCATATTTGTCACCTCTTCAAAAGGTCGCATGAGCCTGCAGGCATCGCGCATAAGCACCCAGTAACGGGGGAAAAAAATCCCCAGCTGTGCAGATCCAGTCCTACCACCCAGTTCAAAAAGGTACTCGTTGACGGCCCTTTGTTGTTGCAGCAGACGTTCCAACATAAGGAGCGTTGAATTCCAGCGAGTCTGGCTGTCAGAAATCAAACGCCTGACTGGCATGTTGTAGCGCTGCTGAATGTCAGCAAGGCGTGCCATGGCTGTGTAGGAACGTCTGAAATGGGCCGACACCTTTCTGGACTGGGTGAGAACGTCCTGGAATCCTGGGTACTTGGAGACAAAACGTTGGACTATTAAATTTAACACATGTGCCATGCAGGGCACATGTGTTAAATTGCCTAGTCTCAACGCTGCCAACAGATTGCTTCCATTGTCACACACCACTTTTCCGATCTGCAGTTGGTGTGGGGTCAGCCACCGATCGGCCTGTGACTGCAGAGATGACAGGAGTACAGATCCGGTATGGTTTTTGCTTTCCAGGCACGTCATCCCCAAGACAGCGTGACAACGGCGTACCTGGCACGTCGAATAGCCTAGGGGGAGCTGGGGGTGCACAGGTGTGGAGGAGGAGAAGGAGGACCCAGCAGCAGAGTAAGAAGAAGAAGAAGACGAGGTAGAGAGCGATGGAGGAGTAGAGGTGGTGGCAGAACCGCGTGCAATCCGTGGCGGTGACACCAACTCCACTGTTGTTGTTGAGCTACCCATTCCCTGCTTCCCAGCCATTACCAAGTTCACCCAGTGGGCAGTGTAGGTGACATACCTGCCCTGACCATGCTTGGAGGACCATGCGTCAGTAGTCATATGGACCTTTGGCCCAACACTAAGTGACAGAGATGCGGTAACTTGGCTCTGCACATGTTGGTACAGGTGTGGTATTCCCTTTTTAGAAAAAAAATTGCGGCTGGGTACCTTCCACTGCGGTGTCCCAATTGCTACAAATTTGCGGAAGGCCTCAGAGTCCACCAGCTGGTATGGTAAAAGCTGGCGGGCTAAGAGTGCAGACAAGCCAGCTGTCAGACGCCGGGCAAGGGGGTGACAGTCAGACATTGGCTTCTTACGCTCAAACATGGCCTTCACAGAAACTTGGCTGGTGGCAGATGACTGGGAATGGGAACAGGTGGTCAAGGTGGAAGGCGGAGTGGAGGGTGGTTCAGACGGGTCAAGGAGAGCAGAGGTAGAGCAGTAAGATGCTGGACCAGAAGGAGTGTGGCTTTTAGTTTGCCTGTTGCCTTTGAGGTGTTGCTCCCAAAGTGCTTTGTGCTTGCCGCTCATGTGCCTTCGCATAGAAGTTGTACCTATGTGGCTGTTGGGCTTACCAAGGCTCAGTTTCTGACTGCACTCATTGCAAATTACAATGCTTTTGTCAGAGGCACACACATTAAAAAATCCCACACTGCTGACTTTTTGGAAGTGTGCGATCTGGCGGTAACAGTAGAAGTTGGCGGAGTTGGCGGTATTGGCGGCAATGGCGGGTGCGTTGGCCGGCTGAACACAGGTGCCGATACATGTTGTTGCCCTACTGATCCCTGCGGGCTGTCCTCCCTGCTTCTTCTAAGTCTTATTCTCCTACTGCCTCTCTGACTCTCCGTCTCTCCATCTGAACTACCCTCCTCTTGCTCTCTTCTACTAGGCACCCACAAAACATCAATCTCCTCATCATCATTCTCCTCAGATGCATCAATTTCTTCTGACACATCACAGAAGGAAGCAGCAGCGGGGACCTCCTCCTCATCACTCATTATGTCCATCTCTATCGTGTTCTCTGCCAGAATTAAATCTGGTGTAAGGTCCTCATCTCCTTCATCTTCTTCTGGCAATAATGGTTGCGCATTACTCAGTTCAAGAAACTCATGGGAAAATAACTCCTCTGACCCCAGTGAAGAAGGGGCACCGGTGGTGGAGGAAGTGTTACGTGGGGTGGCCATAGCAGTGGAGGATGAGGAGGATGTTGTGGTAAAGTTAGAAACGGTAGAGGATGGGTGTGCTGTGTAAGCCAGTCAACTACCTCTTCAGCATTTTGGGAGTTCAGGGTCATTGGCTTTTTAAAACTGGGCAATTTGCTAGGGCCACAGGATTGCATAGCAGCACGGCCCCTAGCACGGCCTCTGCGTGGCGGCCTGCCTTTGCCTGGCATTATTTTTAAAAAAACAACAACAACAACAAAAACTCAGTTGGTTTTTCTGGAAACGATAATACACACAGCTAGATGGCGGGTTGAAGAAAACACTGTGCAAATAATGCCTACAAAGTCAACGTATACACTACTACAGCGGTGGATACGGATTACGTAAAATATATGAATGCTGCTTGAAAAAAGTGACTCCGGTGTTTTTTCTGGAGACGGTAATATTATGGATATTTAGACAGAATGTGAACAAGGTCACACAGCTCGATGGCGGGTTGAAGAAAACAGTGTGCAAATAATGCCTACAAGGCCAACGTATTCACTACTACAGCGGTGGATACGGATTACGTAAAATATATGAATGCTGCTTGAAAAAAGTGACTCCGGTGTTTTTTCTGGAGACGGTAATATTATGGATATTTAGACAGAATGGGAACAAGGTCACACAGCTCGATGGCGGGTTGAAGAAAACAGTGTGCAAATAATGCCTACAAGGCCAACGTATACACTACTACAGCGGTGGATACGGATTACGTAAAATATATGAATGCTGCTTGAAAAAAGTGACTCCGGTGTTTTTTCTGGAGACGGTAATATTATGGATATTTAGACAGAATGTGAACAAGGTCACACAGCTCGATGGCGGGTTGAAGAAAACAGTGTGCAAATAATGCCTACAAGGCCAACGTATACACTACTACAGCGGTGGATACGGATTACGTAAAATATATGAATGCTGCTTGAAAAAAGTGACTCCGGTGTTTTTTCTGGAGACGGTAATATTATGGATATTTAGACAGAATGTGAACAAGGTCACACAGCTCGATGGCGGGTTGAAGAAAACAGTGTGCAAATAATGCCTACAAGGCCAACGTATACACTACTACAGCGGTGGATACGGATTACGTAAAATATATGAATGCTGCTTGAAAAAAGTGACTCCGGTGTTTTTTCTGGAGACGGTAATATTATGGATATTTAGACAGAATGTGAACAAGGTCACACAGCTCGATGGCGGGTTGAAGAAAACAGTGTGCAAATAATGCCTACAAGGCCAACGTATACACTACTACAGCGGTGGATACGGATTACGTAAAATATATGAATGCTGCTTGAAAAAAGTGACTCCGGTGTTTTTTCTGGAGACGGTAATATTATGGATATTTAGACAGAATGGGAACAAGGTCACACAGCTCGATGGCGGGTTGAAGAAAACAGTGTGCAAATAATGCCTACAAGGCCAACGTATACACTACTACAGCGGTGGATACGGATTACGTAAAATATATGAATGCTGCTTGAAAAAAGTGACTCCGGTGTTTTTTCTGGAGACGGTAATATTATGGATATTTAGACAGAATGGGAACAAGGTCACACAGCTCGATGGCGGGTTGAAGAAAACAGTGTGCAAATAATGCCTACAAGGCCAACGTATACACTACTACAGCGGTGGATACGGATTACGTAAAATATATTATGGCTGCTTGAAAAAAGTGACTCCGGTGTTTTTTCTGGAGACGGTAATATTATGGATATTTAGACAGAATGTGAACAAGGTCACACAGCTCGATGGCGGGTTGAAGAAAACAGTGTGCAAATAATGCCTACAGGGCAAATAATGCCTAAAAGGTCAACTTATACACTACTACAGCGGTAGTAAAATAAAAAAAAGTAAAATAAAAAAAAATGAATATTAAAAAAAAAAATTAAAGTTGGTGCTGCTGAACTACTAGGAGCAGCAGATTAGCACACCAGTCCCACTCCCCAACACTGCTAGACTAATAGCACTGGGCTCTTATAGTAGTAGTAGTAGTAGTAGTAGTAGTAGTAGTAGTAAAACAACAAAAAAATAAATAAAAGCAGTCCTTACAAGGACTACTGTTATTGCAGCAGTCAGCAGATGAGATCAGAAGCAGGACAGCTGCCCACTGCAGCTACATACAGAGCACTGCAGTAGAAGGTAGATTACTAGCCAGCAAAGCTACCTAAGCTTAAATGTCCCTCAAACCCCTGCAGACTTCTGTCCCTCCAATAACAGAGCAGTATCAAAACGATTACTAGCCAGCAAACTTTCAACTGTCCCTGAAATCACTAACAGGCAGCAGCTCTCTCCCTACACTATCTCTTCAGCACACACAGGCAGAGTGAAAAAACGCTGCAGGGCTTCGGTTTTTATAGGGAAGGGGAGTGGTCCAGGGGAGAGCTTCCTGATTGGCTGCCATGTACCTGCTGGTCTGGGGTGAGAGGGCAAAAAAAAGCGCCAACAATGGCGAACCCAAAATGGCGAACGTCGCGCGACGTTCGCGAACTTCCGGCGAGCGCGAACACCCGATGTTCGCGCGAACAAGTTCGCCGGCGAACAGTTCGCGACATCTCTACGCACCAATTTTGAATTTGTTGCTGGCAAACTCGCAAATTCGCTATGAATCCATGCCTGGTGAATTTATTCACCCATCATTTATATTGGCTTATTACTCAAATTTGTTTCCTCTTAGCCCTTCTCAGGAAGGAGGTAACTTACCCCATTATATAGTGAATAAAGTACCCCCTCTTGTAAAATATAAGGATATTATAAGTTACCGAGGAGTTTCATGACCATATAAAAACACGAGGCCGAAGGCCGAGTGTTTTTATACAGGTCATGGAACTCCGAGGTAACTTATAATATCCTCATATTTTAAAACTGGGGGTACTTTATTAATTATAATACACAAATTTTAGTGAGTCATGTGACAGAAATTACATCACTACTCACCGTTTATAACTGATGACATCACTACTCACCGTTTATAAGGATATAATTTACAAGATATTCATGGCTTTTGTGTATTATATATATATATATATTATATCATTATAAATAATACACTTCTCATTGGGGAATTTTGTTTTGTTGCCAAGGGGCTGATTGTTTCCAATATTATGGATTGTGACTAAGTTTCTATGATTTTGTGGAGTATAGTTATAAAATATTTGCTGAGATGCCATAGAAGTTGATGGGAAGTGTATCTACAGAATTTTGGCATGTGGATAATCATTACTACAGGTATGGGACCCATTATCCAGAATGCTCGGGACCTGGGGTTTTCCGGATAAGGGATATTTCCATAATTTAGTTCTTTGTGTCATAAATCTACTAAAAATCATTTAAACATTAAATAGACCCAAATAGGCTGGTTTTGCTTCCAATAAGGAGTAGTTATATCTTAGTTTGGATCAAGTACAAGCTACTGTTTTATTGTTACAGAGAAAAGGGAAATTTAATATTATTTCATTATAATGGAGTTTATGGGAGCCATCCCATAATTTGGAACATTCTGGATAACGGGTTTCCGCATAACTGATCCTATACCTGTATTAAATAATAAAATAAACTTGTACTTTTTAGAAGAACACACCACATCATACAGTGGGTTCAGGGGCACATATCCCAGACCTTCAGTTCAAGGGGAAGGCAATCTCAGTGTTTGTTGACAGGATAGCACAAAACTGGACCATGGTCAATTACTGCTGCTGTTTAATCCTTTTATCAAAAGGAGGTTCCAACACGTTTATATTGTGCAAAAAGTATAGCCTTACGTATTTTGTGCCTACATGGGTCACTTAAGCATAGGCTCCTACAGTGTCGGACTGGGATGCCAGGGGCCCACCAGAAAACCTAAGACTGTGGGCCCACTTTCCAAACTATTATACCTCCTCTCCTCGCTCAACCTCTTTATTCTCCTATTCTCTTTTCTCTAAATACTATACTCTATTCTTCCATTATTAAGCCTCTTTGTTCCCATAAAGAAATAGGGAATGACCATGAAATAGGCCAAATGATTAAAAGCAAGAGGCCCACTGACAACTGGGCCCACCGGAGTTTTCCTGGTATCCTGGTGGGCCAATCCAACACACAAAATGTGTAAGGCAACTATCTGATACTTATATACTGTATTCCCATAGGATTCCCATAGGATTCTCCACTAGGGATATATAATTCTCGCCCACAATGAGTAAGTCTCTCTTGGATTTGAATAAACAGTTACTCAAATCGAGCTTGGCACAGAAGTTCTCCCTGGGCCTGATTCGAACCATTCAGATTCACTCAGGATATTAACTAGAAAGCTTTATTTGAGATATACATTAATATAGAGTATTATAATATATAGTATTAATTAATAGTTCATACGCCCTGAAAGCTTGTGGGGACATGGAAGAGCAATTAGCAATATAGCATGTAACAATTTAATCACTTATTCTTCCATGGGGCTGATCCTGTGACAACCAATCATCAACCTTGTTTTAGCATAATGGTACCTCTCTGTCCATCTTAAGTAAAACCACTTCTAATCTTGGTACAATGGTCAAATAAGTGCATCTGCTATGCTAGCACAGTGTCCAAAATGTTAGCTGTGCAGTGGGTATGTTTTTGAGACTATATGTGTCTTTCTTAACCTTGCACTTGTCCGGGTCCCCCGGGCAACCTGGATGGGCAGAGAGGAGATGGAGGGGAAGGACGGAGGAAGAAGTGAGTGATAGAGAGGAGGGGACAGCGACAGAGGGGAGGTGTATGTTAGCGATGGAGGGGAGAGAAGGGAGGGAGGGGACATCGACTGAGGGGAGGGTGACAAGAGGTAGGGGAGAGTGACAAAGGGGAGGGTGACAGAGAGAAGGAAGGGGAGTAAGACTGAGGGATACGGACTAGGGGTAGGCAGAAGACAATTTTAGAGGTAGCTGCCCAGAGCCCCCTATCATTGCTCCCTAGGCAGCTGCCTCTTCTGCCTACCCCTAGTTCCTGCCCTGACCTTGCACGAGGAATACTGGTGACATGAGTCAACAAATGTATTCCCTGTTCTGTGTAAACATTCTAAGACCCTAGCAAATAGGATGTAACCTTGAGCTTCTGCTATAACACAGCAGTTCTGTACCAGTGCCTTGTACTGCAATATTTTTTCTTTGATAATAACCAATTAATGACTATAATGAATATAATACCCTGTTGTCTACATATCCACCTGTTGATAAGGTCCTATTCTTACCTCTCATAAAATAACATTTTGCCTTGCATCCCTTTATTAGGTACATTGTGCTGTATCATATTCAATTGATTATTCATAAAGCAGCATCTATCTTGCCATAACTTATTTTCTATTGTAAAACTCAGATTGCAGGTCACATAATGAAAGTTAGCAATTGTGCTGCCTGTGTGATAGATGATCCCAGAAAACAATTTTGCAATAATGTTTTTGATTTGAAAGTGCTCTTTTCATATTTTTAACAAGTGACTGACTGACTGATTGTGTCATTTTTCTTCTCTAGGATTCTCCATTCTTCAGGCCATTATGGAAGCAGCCGTACAGAACAACTGGCAAGTGACAGCCAGATCAGTGGGGAACATTAAAGATGTTCAAGAGTTTAAACGCATCATAGAGGAAATGGATAGGCGTCAGGAGAAGAGATTTGTTATAGACTGTGAAGTTGAGAGAATAAACACAATACTGGAGCAGGTAGATTCATTTTGTTTTTATTGAGCTCCGTGTACTGGAGTTCTAAATGTTTCGCCTTCAAATGATGAACAGACATAAAAACATTCATTGCTTAGTATCGATTGCCAAATAACCCAAGAACCATAGAGCCAGTGTTTTACTGGGTGTGAGGCAGGGGTGTAAGGAGGGCCAAGGGCTGTCCTAACTGATAGATATATACTGTGTATACATACAAAATACATTAGCTTCTGCAAAATGTGTGGGGGGGGGCAGTAACTTCTATTTACACCACTAGTGACTGCCATTTTTACTTATTCAAAGCCCAGTGTGGCCAGTTCAGACCCACAATCTGATTTCATGCCACCAATATGAAAACGTATTATGTAATATTATTGAAACCTGTCAGTGTCAGGAATAAAAAGTGAGCACCACCCCAATTGCCCTAACCCCCCACTCATATCCTCAGCTGCTTCTAACCATATTCATGCCCCCCATAAGTGACTCATGCACCAAATGGCACCACAGTAAGACAGTAGCACATCAGCAAGTGGATAGATTTATGCACCCGAGGTTTACAGAATGTTGTTAATTTGCTTACCAGAACCTTATTATTAGACAAGACAAGGTTCTTCAGTATAACAGTTTATTAGACAAAACACTGGAATTCTGGGAAGCTTGTCACAATTAGCAAGTATGACACGGAGAGCTTCAAATGTCACACCTATTTGTCCAAGTTTTTATACCTTTTACAGAGCATTTACCATAAAGAAAGGGCTACACAGAATTGCCATACATGGTCAAGACACTTCTTACATCTGAGCAGGTGCAAGCATTTCTGGAAAGCATGTTGCTTAACAGTTTCCTGAGCCTAACTATTGCAAGCCTTGCAATCTATAGCTACTAAAATATAGACAGGGTTTGTATGTGCAGTTCTGTAGCTACAATTCTATCCTGTATGTCTAACTGAAATTAACCCCTTAGCCGCTGGGATTATGTGAGCACAGTTTTATATGACTTTATAGGGCCACTATTAAATCCTCCACCCAACACCTCATCTGGCTTAGGGCAGTCTTTCTGAATTAGGGAGGGAATTTGGGGTACAATTTACAACATTTAATAAGCTTTTGGTTCTGTATAAGAAGCATGCTGATGCCAGTTAATTATTAAATATACCCCCCATCCATTTCAACTTGTGTTTAGTGAATATGGTTTGTGCTAAAAATATTTTCTGCCTATTGTTTTAATCAGGAAAAATCTAAGGTTCGTGTTATTTTTTAAAGGAGAAGGAAATACCCTGGGCGCAAAAACCCTCCCCCCTCCCCTGTGTTGCCCCCCCTCCCTCCTCCCCCCTGGCCTACCTGTCCCGCCGGGCAAATGCCCCTAACTTGTTACTCACCTCTCTGCGCAGGTCCTGTCCTCGGAGCTCACAGACGCCATCTTCTCCCAAGCGGTCTTCTTCCTGCTTTGACCGGCATGTTTTTGGCGCATGTGCAGTAGGAGCATTTACCGGGTACGGATCTACTGTGCATGCGCCGAATGTCACA
The DNA here is from genome assembly GCF_017654675.1 of Xenopus laevis. NCBI lineage: Eukaryota > Metazoa > Chordata > Amphibia > Anura > Pipidae > Xenopus > Xenopus laevis. The sequence continues at coordinate 53,659,458 of NC_054386.1, read as the reverse complement.
AAGTTTTCCGATTTCACTTCTTAAGTTCTTAATCACCCCACCCATCCTATGTGGCCTTCTAAAGTTCTTAATCACCTCACCCATCCTATGTGGCGTTCTCAAGTTCTTAATCATCCCACCCATCCTATGTGGCCTTCTCAAGTTCTTAATTATCCCAACCATCCTATGTGGCCTTCTCAAGTTCTTAATCATGCCCCTAACTTGTTACTCACCTCTCTGCGCAGGTCCTGTCCTCGGAGCTCACAGACGCCATCTTCTCCCAAGCGGTCTTCTTCCTGCTTTGACCGGCGTTTTTGGCGCATGCGCAGTAGGAGCATTTACCGGGTACGGATCTACTGTGCATGCGCCGAATGTCACAAAGTTTTCCGATTTCACTTCTTAAGTTCTTAATCACCCCACCCATCCTATGTGGCCTTCTAAAGTTCTTAATCACCTCACCCATCCTATGTGGCCTTCTCAAGTTCTTAATCACCTCACCCATCCTATGTGGCCTTCTCAAGTTCTTAATCACTCCACCCATCCTATGTGGCCTTCTCAAGTTCTTAATCACCCCACCCATCCTATGTGGCCTTCTAAAGTTCTTAATCACCTTACCCATCCTATGTGGCCTTCTCAAGTTCTTAATCACCCCACCCATCCTATGTGGCCTTCTCAAGTTCTTAATCACCCCACCCATCCTATGTGGCCTTCTCAAGTTCTTAATCACCCCACCCATCCTATGTGGCCTTCTCAAGTTCTTAATCACCCCACCCATCCTATGTGGCCTTCTCAAGTTATTAATCACCCCACCCATCCTATGTGGCCTTCTAAAGTTCTTAATCACCTCACCCATCCTATGTGGCATTCTCAAGTTCTTAATCATCCCACCCATCCTATGTGGCCTTCTCAAGTTCTTAATTATCCCAACCATCCTATGTGGCCTTCTCAAGTTCTTAATCATGCCCCTAACTTGTTACTCACCTCTCTGCGCAGGTCCTGTCCTCGGAGCTCACAGACGCCATCTTCTCCCAAGCGGTCTTCTTCCTGCTTTGACCGGCGTTTTTGGCGCATGCGCAGTAGGAGCATTTACCGGGTACGGATCTACTGTGCATGCGCCGAATGTCACAAAGTTTTCCGATCTCACTTCTTAAGTTCTTAATCACCCCACCCATCCTATGTGGCCTTCTTAAGTTCTTAATCACCCCACCCATCCTATGTGGCCTTCTAAAGTTCTTAATCACCTCACCCATCCTATGTGGCCTTCTCAAGTTCTTAATCACCCCACCCATCCTATGTGGCCTTCTCAAGTTCTTAATCACCCCACCCATCCTATGTGGCCTTCTCAAGTTCTTAATCACCCCACCCATCCTATGTGGCCTTCTCAAGTTCTTAATCACCCCACCCATCCTATGTGGCCTTCTCAAGTTCTTAATCACCCCACCCATCCTATGTGGCCTTCTAAAGTTCTTAATCACCCCACCCATCCTATGTGGCCTTCTAAAGTTCTTAATCACCTCACCCATCCTATGTGGCATTCTCAAGTTCTTAATCATCCCACCCATCCTATGTGGCCTTCTCAAGTTCTTAATTATCCCAGCCATCCTATGTGGCCTCCTCAAGTTCTTAATCATGCCCCTAACTTGTTACTCACCTCTCTGCACAGGTCCTGTCCTCTGAGCTCACAGACGCCATCTTCTCCCAAGCGGTCTTCTTCCTGCTTTGACCGGCGTTTTTGGCGCATGTGCAGTAGGAGCATTTACCGGGTACGGATCTACTGTGCATGCGCCGAATGTCACAAAGTTTTCCGATTTCACTTCTTAAGTTCTTAATCACCCTACCCATCCTATGTGGCCTTCTCAAGTTCTTAATCACCCCACCCATCCTATGTGGCCTTCTCAAGTTCTTAATCACCCCACCCATCCTATGTGGCCTTCTTAAGTTCTTAATCACCCCACCCATCCTATGTATTTAGTCAAGCCCACACAGATTATATCTAAATATATAAAACCATGACTCTGCTTTAGTTCTGCCAATATCCAAGAATATAAAATAGCATCCACCCAATATCTCATCCAAACTGGCATTAAGACTGGACCCCACCATTCAATTTTTTGGGCCCAATGAGTGGGCAGGCCCCACAGTTTGGGAATCTACACTGTTTGTCTATGGTCAGATGTGAGACCCTTGGGCCCTTTTGTGATTTGTTTGCCCACCTTGCTTGTTCCAAAAAATGTGAGTAGTAGTGCTGCAGTAGATGATTACTTAGATTTTAAGAATAATATAAAATTAAAGGCATTGGGACACAGACATTATCAAAACTCATTTTCAGGTACAGGCACTCAAGTGCTAAAGGTAATTAGTATTTAAGATGAGAAACATTCTATATTTTAAAGCTAAAATATAGAAACACTAGATCAAAACACTCTTGCTTCGCCATTCTTTGCCTAGGGCAGCTGAATTTTAGGGGGGGTGGCATGCTACCCAACCACCCTCCATTGGTTTGGAAGCACTGGGGATTTGCAATAGAGACAATAGTTTTAAACAGTTCCTGTGCACCAATGCCCAGTACTCCTGCCCAATGCTGAAAATTTGCGCATGTGCACAAAGGAAGGGGAGGGAACAATGGCAAGGAGCAGCAATGGGCCTAGGGGTGCCTGCTAAGTAAATCTGCTTCTGCCTAGTAACTAAGGGGAACATGTGTAGGGATTTAAAGCTGACCTGTGTAAATCTGGCATCATGATCTTTGCTCCTGCAACTGGAGCTGGATGCATTAAACACAGTTTTTCTAGCACAGAATCACTGAATATCAATATGCCCTCTCTCCCCATGCCTGATTATAGTGTATTATTTGAAAGCCAAATTTGCCTTTGCATGCAATTTAAAATTATAAAATAATAATAATAATATAGTATTATATAATAAATAATATAATAGCAAGATGCCTAATGGAGTTTTTTTATTTGTAAATCTATAAATCTGTTGAGGCTAACTACTTTAGAAAACTAAAGGGGCTCTTTTACAGAGGGTTTAGATGTCCTTCCTTAAAACAATTCATTTTCTGGAGCATTATATAAAGTAACAAAAAATTACTCCTTTTTCTCTGTGTGCCAAGAATAGGAATGACAATTATATGATAGTGGCTGCATAACATTCATTGGATGAACACCTGTCAAAATAAGAAACACCCACCAATACAGCTGGACAGATATTGCCAGTGGATGGAGTGAATATGAAGTTACTGTATAATATTTTGAAGGAAGGTACTGTTGTTAGCAGCTGCTTCTACAGAAAAGAGTTGTGTTAGTCTCTACTATTAACTATCCAATTTATTCATAATCTGTCAGATCCATACAAAGCAGTGTATAAATAAGTATTTCTAATTGTCCCAAATCATGGGTAAATTCTATTTCGAAGTAGTGGTTTTGTTTCCTCTGTTATATGTCGGCTATTACTAAATGTATTAAAAGTAGTCTGATTAGAATGGGTGTGTGTTGAAATGTCTAATCATTGCTTATTCATGTTTATATACCATTAATTATTCCTCAATGAAACAGATGCCCCATTGGCTTATTATACTGTATCTGTATTATATTAGGCTTAATTCCCCTTGTGTGTAAATCGAAACTTTTTTAAAAACTGGAAATATTTTCTTCTTTCTTGGTTAGAAATGCTGAACTTACTGTACCATAAGAATGGAACAGCAGCAATATAACAGTAATGATCTAGGCCTTCAAATCAACCACAGGAGTTTTCCATCTCAGATCTTATCAGCCAATCTTTTGTGTCTTGACACTGCACATGCTCAGTAAGCTCTTGGATGCAGTTGAGAAACAACTTCAGGGCTGTCTGAAGTCATCAAAAAAAATTATTAAATTCTGATTAAGAAATTCTCTGGTTCTGAGCCACCATGTGATTTAAATCCCCCCAATTTTGTAATACTTTTGCTACTTACAATTTATTTTGCAATGCATTATCTGATATATTGAGATTATATGTAGTGTGCTATTTTGAACCCTGTGATGATGCATTACACTGACACTTCCTCTTGTCTTACAAGGTTCCATCCTCCCGGAGCTGGGCCAAGCCGACCACGTGCCCTAGGCAACCCGGCTGACCACCTAGCTCCCCCATTAGGTCACCATGAGGCCTCTGTGATACAGGGGAGAGCGGCAAAGTAGGAGGAGCGAACATGGATTAGGGGTAGGCAGAAGACCTTTTAACAGGTACCTGCCCAGTGCCCCCCCCCCCCCCATCGTTGTACCTTAGGCAGGTGTCACTTCTGCCTGCCTCTAGCTCTGGCCCATTCATTTAATGGAATAGCTGGAAGAAATGTCAGAAAGGCATATATTCTAAGATATAGAAACAACTGGAGGTTTTAAGGAAAAGGGAAAGCACACTTGTAATCAGTCTCAGTTTGTGGCTGAGAATCACACGCATAGGTCTCTTGCTGTTTGAGTTTTGCTGGGTGTTTGTTTAGATTAGTTTATTAGCATTGCCATTGAAGTATAGTATTAGTTGATTGTATTCACATGCCTGTCTAGGCTAATGCATATTTTAATTTCTGCATCTTGCAGTAGTAAGGTTGCAAATTAGGTTATTTTCCATTAGGGTTATTATTAGTAATTATTATTAATAGTAATAGTTCTGGATTCCAACACTGCAGTGTCAGCAAAGGTTATAAGGAAGAACAATTTAAGGGTTGATTAATATAATAAGATAATAGTAGAGAAGAAGGGGGAGTAATAGATAAAATAATTAAATGGAGATTCAGCAGAAACAAGCCTGTTCTGGCTTTTATTTGGACTTCAATCCCATTACATATAAAACTTCATTAAGGATTAGTTCACACAAGGAGATTCTGGGAGATTTTGCCACCTGGTGACTAATTGCCTCTTCTTCTGGGCGACAATCTCCCCGAACTGCCTCCACCCATCACTATTGTTGGCAGTTACTCTAAGACACATTCTCTTTCTTCTGAGGTCAGTATGGCTTGTACACAAGAGTATGTTTGTCCTCCCTTAAAAAAGTATCTCTAAGGGTTAGTTCACACGAGGACATTCGGGGAGATTTTATTGCCTGACATCTAATCGCCTCTTCTTTTGGGTGACAATCTCCACGAACTGCCTCTGCGTGTCTTCCCATCCGCTAAAGAACACGCAGTAGTCCGAAGTTTCCTCATGAGGCAACTTCGGGCGACTTCTGAAAACGCAGCGCCGCGTGTGCTTTATTGCAGGCGACTTTGCATTATAGCAGCCATACTGACCTCAGAGCAAAGAGAATGTGTCTTTATAGAGTAGCTGCCAACAATAGTGATGGGCGAATAAATTCGCCCTGGCACGAATTTGCAGCGAATTTCTGCGTTTCGCCGAATTGCGAATCTCCACCAAAAATTTCCAATCAAATTTCATGATTTGAAAACATTTGAATTTCACGATTTTTTTGTGAAACCGTTCGAATTTCACTATTTTTTGTGAAAATGTTCGAATTTCACTATTTTTTTGTGAAAATGTTCAAATTTCAAGATTTTTACGTGAACTTTCCAATTTCACGATTTTTTGCAAATTTTTCGCTGTTTCACAAATTTTGCGGGAAATTCGCAAATTTTTCGGTGACATAGGATAAATTCGCCCGTCACAAGCCAACAACTTCGACCTCATGAATGAGATTGTATCTGTACCATAAAGATTTCTTCTTCTGATATTGAAGGGTTTAAGCCTACCTATAAGCAGACAAATCATGTAAAATTAATTTGCATTAAAGCCTCCTGGTGTAATCCTTCCAGGCACAGCAATGTTACTATTTCATTTCCTTTGTCCCTCGTAAGATTTAAGCATATGAACATAGATAGATAGATTTACTTGTTATACTCCTACCACCTTCCCTCCTGCAAAGCCCCAGCTATTCTTTTATCCCCGTAGGATGAGCATTCATGTGGGCAATTGGTTTTGCCATGCTTTAATAATCCAGGAGTTCCAGTCTCCCTTCTGAAGGCTGTGATGAACAGCCTTGTATTAGTCCAAGCAGTTGGAAGGCACATGGGCTGCATTTCAAAAGAACTATTAGTCACTAATGAGGCAATTACAATTTGTATAAACCAATATGCAAAGTTTGCTAAAACAGTGGAGTATGAAGAGTTCAGTGTGTAAAGCTTTGTTCCTATAGCAGGGCCACCATGAATGCTAATATGCGCTGAACACTCATAAATAGGGTTTTCTTTGTCTTGCATCTTTAATTCCTTATTACACTGAAAGAAAACATCTCTCCGGGTTTTGAATGTAAGATCCAGCCGAGTTCTGTAGAAATTATAAATTATTTATAATGTGACAAAAAGTTCAGAATTCAGTAAAAAAGAAAAATTCTAACAGCAACGGAAAAATTTATATTTAAAACTACAGTACAAGAATCAGAAAAAAAGTCAGAATCTTCAACCAGTCGAGGTCCTGTAGAAGTCAATGCTAGTGGTCCTATTTGTAATTTGAAGATATTATGGTTATCCGAACATTTCAGGCTTTGCTGCCTATTTCACAAAAAAATCTGACTTTTTATGCGACATTCCAAAAAAAAGTCACAGTTTTTCCCTGATCCGTTTTTTTTATGGGTTTTTTTGTAATGATAAATAAGGGTAAATTGTGGATTCTAGTTTGGTTGGACTTTTTTTATTCAAGACATGAGAAAAATTCGAATTTTGCTAAATTACCCCCTCAATTCTTAATGCAAATTGATTATTTTTTGCTCCAAAACTTATATTACAATATTACAATATTTTTTAAAGGGATTGTTCACCATCCAACCCTTTTTCAGATAGTTTACAAGGAAGACTTTTTTCAATTACTTTCCATTATTTTTTACCAATTTTCCAAAATCGAAGTTTAAAGTTGAATGTTCCTGTCTCTGCTGTTTCAGTCTGGCAGCTCAGTAATTCAGGTGCAGATTCTGAATTTTGCAACATTTAGTTGATACATTTCCCAGCAGCATCTCTGGAGTATAAGCAACTATTGTATCAATTCCAATTTAGGGATTCTGCTCAGCAGGGGCAAAGAAAAGAAATGTTTCAACTAAATGTATTGATTTAGAACAGTTTACAGGGTCTGTAACCCCCCCCCCTCCCAGAGCTTCTTTAGAAGGTGAAAAATTACACTTTACACTAAAAACAGCCACGCATAGAAAATAGAAAGTAATTGGAAAAAGTCTTTATTTCTGGTGAAACCAACTGAACTGAAAAAAGTATTAGAAGGTGAACAACCCCTTTAAATGAAAAAAAAATTTAAAAGATCAAAAGTAAAATTTTGTAAACATCTAAAAGTTTCCAAGTTCATGTAGAAGTCATTCGGAGCTGTGTAAACAACAGAGTAAAAATTCAAAGTATGTAAAAATGTTTTCATGATTGTATTAAATCCATTTTTTTAAATTCCGATTGTATTAAATAAAGCATATAATCATTTTTTTTTTTTAAAAAATGTAAAGTTTATTTAAAGTAAAAAAAAAAAAAAAATATGCCTTAATATGGTGAGTATGATGGGAGCTGCAATTGTCATCTGATGGGGTGCAGGCTCCCAATCCCTGGCTAAGGAGTTTCTGGGAAGTTGTAGGGCCCCAGCCCTTGACCAGTAACCTGGGACAAACAGAAAGCAATATTTCTTAAATTTGGCTGTTCAGAACATTTTGAGTGCTGCCTACTGCATAATTCAGCAGCATTATAAAGTATAACTTCCAACAACAAATGATTCAACCTATTAGTGCAGTAATTTCACCTTTGTTGATCCATCATCCTGGCTAAACTAAAGGCTTTTAGAATGCTCTGTGCTGTAATCATTGTTCAGCTGAAAGAAACATTATGAATTTGTTTATTTTTATGTCAGAATATTAAAACACTTTAAACACATTTCACACTCCTTAATTGCACTCCTGCAAATCCCCTCTTGGCACAATTGTAATATCATACAGTAATCACTTCTGTAAACATTTAAAATGTAATTAATTATGGGTATTTGCAAACCTAAACAATGTTCTCCTTTATTGCCTTTGCTCAAAAAACTCTTAAAGGCATTAATACTGTTGCGTTTTCCAGAACAGCTTTATTTCTTAAAAAGATCTGTGCTGGTGGCAACTCAGACATACTTTTATGGTCATTCCAACAAATAAACATACTTACTGTATTTAATGACAGATATCCCCAGAACCACATGGTCAAGTTAAGATAGAAATAGCAAAGGCTAACTAAATCTAGAGTGTAGAGAAGAAGTCCACATAAAAAGCAAATGGCCTTAGGCCCTACCTATTAATAGACACCTACCAAAGACTGGTGCCTAGATAGCACCAACATATGATGGTCAATAATCAGAAACTACTATCTATATAAAAGGTTTTGAGGTGATGGTCCTGCTGCAAAGGTATTTAAGCTTTTATAGTCATAAATAATTAGTAACTATGAAGTTTCTTGATCCCTTAAATATGATCTTCCTGACAGGCAGAATGTCTGGTTTTGGTGGACATAACAGGTAAACTTTAATAAAAGTCTTATCTAATCATTGTACAAGAAACAACAGAAATAAACTAGGTATTAAGACAAACTGGACTTACTAACAGTGACCTTCTTAAGTGCAATTTATGCTTGTAATTACTTCATCTCAAGCTCATAAGATGCTAACTGATATGGAAATGGAGGGCCTGATAGGAGGTCACTTAAGGTTATATGTAGGGTGGGTGTCTTTGCTGTAATAGATAGTCCTTTAGCAATACAACTCTATATTGTTTTTTGTGACCTAAATGGGGACATGAGCCAATGTCGGACCATAAAGAGAAGCTTAAATGCATTAAGTCTGAAAGTCACAGCTCTAGTTTCTGCCTCAGAAATGATTGATCTGTAATGTTCCACAGGCAACTTGTCCACACATAATGCCTACCTGTTATCACATGCTCAAAACAGATGTATTTTTTCACAGATATTTGATAAAGCAAATGCTAAAAGCTAGATTCCTTATCACAAAATAAGCCCACACATAATAGACTTGAATGACTAGAATATACCAATGTTCATTTTTATGACAAAGTTTAGACTTATAGAAAGCACCAAATGTATGTCTGTATGCATGTATGTATAACTTTATTTGTAAAGCACTGTTAAGGAGCCGCAGTGCTGTACAGTGCATAAAAGTACAATATATATATATATAAATATAAAAGTATACATGAGGAAGACAAATCACATAATAAATATATACAGAATCATATCAGGACAAAGAGCTATGTGGTAAGAGACATAGTGGGAAGGAGGTCCCTGACCCGTAGAGCTTACAGTCTAAGTGGATGGGAGGCTAACATACGGGCACAAATTGGAGATGAAAAAAAGCATAGTTAGTAGACACAGGACTAGGCTAATGCTCTAGTGCTCCAAAAGGCAGGCTCTAAGATTTTTCTTGAAGAGATTGATAGAGGATTCCTTACGGAGGAATTCAGGGATGGAATTCCAGAGGTAAGAAGCAGCAAGAAAGAAGGGTTTCAGACAAGAGGTGGCAGTGGATGTGGATGGTGTGAAGAGAAGGTGGCTCTGAGAAGAGCTGAGACGATGACCAGGAAAGTATAGCTAGACAAATGTACTGAGGAGCAGAGGAGTGAAGGGCTTTGAATGTTAGTAGAAGGGATTTATATGCTTATATGCTTTATATGCTTATAAATTTGACCTATGGGAAGTACCAACCTTTCTTATAATAAAAGGCAGAATTAACATTACATAGGGCACTTGAGATGTACACACTTTAGAATTTTGTATTATGGATGTGAAATTCCCTGAATGCTGTACCATCTATTCAAATTGACACATTTCAAGTAGCACTTACTGTATAATTGCATTTAAATCATATGTTATAGATTTATTAGCATACCAAACTGGAATATTAATATGGACAAACTTTTCCTGCCAAGAGTTTGCCACTTAAAATGTTGATAACCCATTAGGATTAGGGATGGGCAAATTTTTTGCCTCGTTTCACCAAAAAAATGACGCCCATAGACTTGTATGGCGGCGTGCATCAAAAAGAAAAAAGATGCGCAACAAAAAATTTTTGACGCCCATAGACTTTTCGCCGGCTGCAAATTTTTGGCGAAACGAAACGGGTCAAATTTGCCCATCTCTAATTAGGATGTATAATTTTTTTCCAAAATAGCAAAGCTGGTTTAAAGACAATGATAGGATCATTGTTTTTTTAAATGCTGGGTATGAAATTAATCTGTTGCATTTCACTTTGCCGAAAAATTTGCAGAACTGCTAAAAATTTGCGAAACACATTGAAGTCAATGGTTGTCAACATTTTTTTACACGCAAAAAAAAATTTTTTACGCACGCAACAATTTTTTCTCACTCAAATGTATTAAAGTCAATGGGCTTTTTTCTTGTGGCAGCTTTTTTGTCCCAGCAAATTTTTCGTCCAAAAGCATTAAAGTAAATGGGATTTTTTTCTTATGGCAACTTTTTTGTCTCTGTGACAATTTTATCTTGGTGACTTTTTTGTTGTGTGAATCCATGCCTTTCAAAAAAAATCATTCATCACCAATGAAGACTGACAGCAACTAGGCAAAAACCTCTAAAATGATCACTGCCAGTATTATTGTAACTCATTTATACTGTACTTTATTTAAGTTTGCATGAAGCTATGAGAGCCATACTTCATTTACAAAATGCATTCTTGATTGACTTCATTTCAGTATGCCATAAAGCCCATACAGGGCTGTAACGAGAGATAAAATAGGCACAGTTGCTGTAGGGGTGGTCCAGGGTAAAGAGAGCTCAGTGGAATTTATGGCTAATTGCCAGTTCCAATGTAATGATGTAATGTAATAATAGAAGCAAAGTTTACTGCTGGTCTAGTAACCATTATTAACCAATCATATTTTCAATCTAACAGATTCAAAAAGTCCAGTTGCTTTAGAATTATTTCTCCTAGATGCTTATATCATGACCTGGATGAAATGAACATTTTTATAGATTTTTTATTTATGTTATTCTGAACCTTGTTTAGAGATACTTCTCTGAAAAGTAGTGTCCAGGTTAAACTTGCCTTAAAGGGAACCTTAAACTCTCTGTAAAACCATCCCACACTGTCCCCAGCTCTGTAAAATAGATGGCCCTTGTTACAGATACAAGAATATTCACCAATGAGAATCCTACTTACCAGTGTGTAATTGGTAATCTTGCTATTTTCTAAACATGAGAAAGGAGGACATATTTCTGTTTAGTTGTTGTGTTCTTTAACACAACAGATTAAACAGATTAAAGCACTGAGTATCTTGACAGCGCTATATAAATAAATGATGATGATGAAATGATGATGTTCTTACAGCCAAGGATCAGACAAGCTATAATTCTCACCAGTATCCTTTCCCTGTATATTGGGGAACGCTGATTTTGTTTCTGATTTACATTTGTATCCTTTCGTAACGTGGAACAAAATAGCTGAAAGTCAATAACAAGAAATGAACATGAAATAGCTCCTCTCTAATGAAACCTATCAAAAAGTAATTATTTCATTTAAGAAGATGCCACATACAGGTATTATTTCAGTTTTGATTTACATGGATACATCCTAATGCAAAACCTCAAATCTACTGGGGGCTTAAGGGATAAATAGGAAATGCAGAGGCAGCAATTTTTTGACATGATTAAAGGAAAATGTAATTACAAGCTTTCCTTGCATAGAATTCCATATTTCCTGCTCTCACAGTACAGAAGCCCTTAGGCCTCTGAAGGTGAAACCCCCTCTTGTCTAATCTGAAAGGAATCCTTTTTGTTCTCTCTGTGAGTAAATAACTCCCCAGAGACCTCTTTGTATTGACATCTAACATATTTACCATATCACCTTGCAAGTATCTCTTTTCTGAAGTGGCGAAACCCAGTGTTAACAGTCTTTTTTTCCCATAAAGAAATTGTTCTTGCATGCTGCCTACTCACATCAGTCATTGGACTGCAGAACATGGACAGACTTCCAATACTCTCTGTTGCTGAACAGTATTGGGGAGCTTTTTACATAGAGTATATAAGGTTAGGCATGCCAGTTAGGTATGATGCCCTCTGTGAAATATTATGACAAATATAAGAATATATTTGTTGAATATCTAAAGCTCTTTCTGTATAGGGGCAAATTTACTAAAGGGCAAAGTGACTAATGCGGGCAACATCATTTCGGTACTTCGCTGATTTACGGTCAATGGCATAACTTCACTAGCGAAGGAGATAGACTCTAGCGGTACTTAGCTTCTTAACGCCTGGCAAATTTGCGCTCTGGCGAATGGACGTAGCTATGCAAATTCACTAAAATGCAGATTTTACTGAACATTATCTCTTGCGCCATACTTTCCTTCACCACCTCAGACCAGTTGAAGTGCAAGTAGAGTAGATAGGAGTTCCTAAAAAAATAGTTGAAAATGTTTCTGTCCCAAAAAACGCTAGCATCTTTTCCTTTTCAGGGTCGTAGGCTGAAAAAGAGTGTACATTTTTTTGGGGTTAACCTGCTTCCCCCCTACATTTCCTAACATATGGCACATAATTATACACTGAGCTCATGTGTAGAGCAATATAACAACTTTATTTTATTTTATTAAAGTGTAATGTATTTGCTGCAACATATACGTCCATTGAACTAGCACAACTTCACATACATATATATATATATATTCCCAAATATATTCCCATATATATATATATACTGTATATATATATATATATATATATATATATATATTCCTTGATTTATATATATATATATATATATGTTTCTAACTTCCAATCTCTCAGCATGTATAAAGCTCATTTCATGCAGCCTCAAAGGTGAAAAAGATTAGAGAAGTTGGAATGTAAATGTAAATGGGGTCACGGAGTAGGTGCACACAAAATTCACTACTAGTGTTTCTGTTCTCATAAATATTCATCTATATGTCAAGACTCATAGGATTAGTAGCATAAGAGTATCATTGGCCCTGAGGCTAATGACCACTTCCTGCCACACTCCAGTACAGTGTTGAGCAGAGGGTGGACCTTTCTCTTTGGACTTCCTCTTCAGAAGGGAGTGGATAGTGCTGGGAAACTTAGGTCCAAGTAAAGCAGAGTCTTCAGGGATATGGAGACCCTTGGTGAAGTCGGTGAACAGGGACATCATGAATGAGGACAGGAGAGTGTAGTTCTCGGTAATAGCACTTTCTAGGAAAGTGAGGCAGATAGAACTAGTAAGCAAAAGCAGCCTGTGCTCCAACTAGGAGGAATAGCAAGGGATAGCTTTCCCCTTGGCCTGTAGTGAAGGGATCACAGACTAATAAGGATTTACAGTCTATGAATTCCCTGATCCAACATGTGGGGATCCTGGTCATTGTCAACTCCATGCTTGGTGGGGGGGGGTGTGAGGCCATGATGTCCATTAAAGTTTATGAAAACCATTTCGGGTGGTTTGGCACCATGTTTTCAGACTACTAAAAAAGCATGTTTTAAAGTAGTGAAAATATAATGTGATGTTATGCTGCACATGTAAAACTGGTATGTTTGCTTCAGAAAGACTACTATAGTTTATATGAACAAGCTGCTGCATAGTCATGGAGGCAGCCATTCAAGCTAGTAAATGAGAAAAGGCACAGGATACACAGCAGATAACAGATATGCTCTCTGGTATACTTCAAGTTATCTGTTATCTACTGTATCTCCTGTGCTTGAATGTTTGCCCCTGTTGCTACACAGCAGCTTGATTATATAAAGCAAACACATCAGTTTTAACAATGCAGGACAACAGTACATTGTATTGTCATCGATTTAAAACACTTTTATTTTTTTGGTGTTACTGTTCCTTTAATATCATAAAAAGCAATATGTGCTAGAGGTTTGTTTAAAGGTGGCCATACACGTGCAGATTAAATCTGCCGATATCGGTCCTTTAGACCAATTCGGCAGCTTATCTGCCCATGAATGGGGGCTTCCGATGGGTCTTCTCAATCGATATCTGGCCACTATATTGATCGGGAAGGTTTAATTTTTCAAGCAATCGGCCCGTCGGAGCAAGTTGCTCCTTGTTGTAATCTGATCGTTAGGCCCTACGACATAACGTTCGGAATATAGCCCTGCCATTGGTGGTCATATCGGAGAAAGATCCGCTAGTTTTGCCAAATGTGCAGATCTTATATTGTATGGCCAGCTTAAGAATTACAGCTCACAGCATTCTTTAAAGGGGTGTTCACCTTTAAGTCAACTTTTAGTATGATGTAGATAGTGATATTCTGAGACAATTTGCAATTATTTATTTTATTATTATTCATGCTTTTTGAGTTATTTAGCTTTTGTTCGGCAGCTCTCCAGTCTGCAATGTCAACAATCTGGTTGCTAGGGTCCAAATTACCCTAGCAGCCATGAGAGTGTGATGTGAATAGGAGAAGGCCTGAATTGACATAACAAGTAGCAGTTACAATACATTTGTAGCCTTACAGAGCATTTGTTATAGATGGAGTCAGTGATCCCCATTTGAAAGCTGGAAAGAGTCAAAAGAAGAAGAGAAAAAAATATAAATATATAAAAAAAAAACACCCCTTTAACCTTTAATAACATAGTGGAGTATGCTGGAACTTGTAATCTGCCAAAATTTGACAACCCCCCTAGCCCCCTAGGGGGCAATGTAATTAAAGTTGCAAAGAGAAAAACAATTCACACCAATAAGAATAAAAACCCAAATCTCGCAATGTAATATTGTTCCTTAAACTGTTATTGCATTGCGAATTTTAATTGCGCACTCTTAAGAAGTGCTTGAAGGTGCAGTAATCTTTTGGAGCAAACATAACGAGTTTTTCAGTACGAAGTTTTATTACATTTACTGCGCATTGGTGCAAACTATAAAATTCGCAAACGGTCTACCACTGTCGGAAGTGGTTTAAACAGTTTCTGGGTTTGCAAAAACGATATTAAATTCGTGCAAAGCAAAATTTGTTTGCGCAAAGGCATAACTTTTCACATTGCAAATAGTATTTCCATTACCGACTTTTATTACATTCCCTAGTTAGAGAGGAACATCACTAACTGAGTCCCATTAACCAACTTGGGACTTGGTAAAAATCCAGCTTCTCAACTAACTCTCCCCATTGCCAGGGACCCACCACCCGGCAGGTGCCTTCTTTATAATTATTGAGTCATTGTTTTGTAGTTTTAACAATGCTTGTCTCTCTTTAAAAGAGAGATTTTGTTTGTATTTTTTGGAGACAGGTTGTTCAATGATTATTTTTACTTCGGTAAGAACAACTTTTTCAAAAGCAGATAAAGCCTCATTATGTACTACAGGATTATAGGAACTCTTTTTCCTGAAACCACTCAATGGTGCAGAGTTAGTTACATCACCCTTAGAAAAACAGATTTTTAGTTTTAACATTCTTATGAATTTCTGAAACTCAATTTCCCACCATGTATGAAGGAATAAAGCCTTGGCCTCTATTTAATACAGCCTTTTCATCAGGGGACAACACATATGAGGAAATATTAATAAATAAGTAAATTACCTCCTCTGTTTGATACGTTGAGGGTAATCTTCCCTTGGAATAGGTGCCCTTGGGTTCCGTTTTTTGGGTAGAGTGCGGTACTCTAAAAAAGCTGGAGATTGCTGTTGGCTAGATGCGCTTGGCTGTCGAGAGGTGGTAGTTACAGGCCTATAGCTCTGAAAACTGCCGGAGGTTTTACTCCCGTTGCCCGATGCGGTTCCTGCAGCTCTGCAGGTCTCCCGAGCTATCCCTTTCTGTATACCGTGGTTGTCTGTTGTGCCGGGTAGGTTCCCTCAGCAGTGGCAAGCAGGTCCGGACTGAGAATTAAAATAGGCCCTGCCATTTCAGGTACACAGAGGCCCAATCAGCCCACATAGAGGCCCAAACAGCTCCACCAGCCCACTAAATACTGACTTTCTATGGCACCTTATAGCAGCCCCTCTGGCATTTACCAAAACCCACAGATTGCCAGTCCGGGCCTGGTGGCAACCTGCATCAATTGGATGGGTGGGGTTAACTGTTTATATGCTCAGCTCCTTGTAGATTTGGTTACACTTGATAAAGAGCATTGCTCGAAGCATGTAGTGTTTTAAATAAAAAGCACCCAGAATTTTGCAGCATTTATCTGCGTTTGACCTTTTCTTACAAATCATCCTTTACAGTGAATTATCCTCCTTTGGGTCCCTTGGTTCTCTTTGACTTCAACAGTAATTACGCAAAAGTGCAGATGTGGGAGCTTTTTACCTTAACATGTTCTGGGTGTAAAAGTGTTTCTATCTGCATTTCTGTGTGATTCCCAAGGTGTTGTGTTAGGGGTTATCCCACAAATTTTTTGGAGCTGTCAGGCAAGTGTGGGGAGGCAAAGCCTCACCAAGCCTTAATGAAAATCCGCCTATGCCCATTGACTTTAATGCATTTGGACAAAAAGTCACAGAGACAAAAAAGTTGTCAGAAGGAAAAAACACCCATTGACTTTAATGCATTTGGAGTGAGAAAAAAAAGTTGCGTGCGTAAAAAATTTGTCACACGTAAAAAAAAAATGTTATTGCCTATTGACTTCAATGCATTTTGCAAATATTTTCAACTTTTTGCAAAATTTTTAGTAGTTTCACAAATATTTCGGCAAAACAGGACAGATTTGCTCATCACTAGTTATATATAAGTGACTGCAATAAAAAAGTAATAAACACTCTATGTAACACTGATTTATTAAACATCCACTACAGTTTCATGGCAACAGTTCACATTTATCCTTGTGAAAACAGCTACAGTCTACCAATTCCTACTTTGCTCTAAAGATGGCATAGCGAAAGGTTACAGAAACAGAGACAAGAGACATTGGAAGTAACCACACAGAATCAGCTGACATCTTCTGATAAACTTAGAATAACCCATTACCTGATCTGTGTGATTTTTTTCTTCTTCTAGGTTGTAATCCTCGGCAAACACACAAGAGGCTACCACTATATGCTTGCTAATCTGGTAAGATCTTTTATTATGATTTTTACTTTTGGGTAATGCATCCCCTCGAATCTTTGTCAGATTTAATCATCCACAACGAGGCTTCTGAAAGGCCCCCAGATCCCTGGGAAATCCTTTTGGCATATATAAAAGATATTAAACTTTTCTTTGTTCTGTCGTTGATATACAGTATTTTATTACTCCTCATTTCAAATATAAAGAAACTGTTGGCTTCTGCTCTTTGGTGTTAAGAGAATTTACTTTTGACAGAGAGACACACCACTGGTATTTCGTCAATCAACACTGGCTGACATTTAAAAAAACGGAACATTTTGTCTGTACTTTCCATTAAAAATCAAACTATGTACAGATTTTAGACACATGCCCAATATGTTTTCCTGGCAAACATTTAATGTGGTGCTACATTACCTGGAGCCCAATAAGCTGGGTTGTTCCTGTACCGACAGATAGCTGTCAGCCATCATTTAAAGTGTTGTAGGAAAAAATACAGTATTTTCCAGCATAAATTAGTAATACACAATACATTTACCCATCATTATTAACTGAAATGTGGCAAGGATTAGGAGATGTGTTGGAGCTATATGGGTACATCATGTACTGTATATGAATATAAACTGAAATATTAAGGCAAAATATCAACATTTAGCCCCCACATTATGGAGTGCATCCCATAGCTAACCAAGTTCCAAAAAGTGAAGAAAAAGCAATCTGGCAAAATGCGCTAGTTTATATACTGAACTTACTATTTAGGGTTGCCACCTTTTGAGGCTGCACAGTTAAGGCAGGGGGTGGGCATGTGACATCACTGGGCAGACCTGTGGCATCATGGGCTATGATAAAGCAACCTGTGATTGGCAATCACTGCATCAATTTCAGAGAATATTGACCGTTTTTTCCTCATTTGGAAAACCTAGCAACCCTTCAGAAAACTGGGCTGTCTGGATTAAAAGTGGACCGGTGGCAACTCTTATAATGATCCATATCTATAAAATTGTATACAGGGGCTCCTTATATTCTGATCTTGGTGTGCCTACCCTTGGAGTGTCAATGACATGCTCAGTGTGCTCTCGACTGCTGTGACTGTGCTAAGCTTAGGGGATGTTAAAAAGACCCACATAAACACTTTGACTAACAATACTAAGGCAGGCTATCTAAGCCTTATGAATACTGCAAGCCCTATTTAGACAAATACTGTAGATCACCATTTTTTAGGCTGCAGTTCTAGTCAATAGCTGATATCTTCTAGGGATGGGATAAGACAACCAAAGCTGCTGCCATGTAGTTTAAGGAATGGTTACCAGAAAGTATTTTCAGTATGTCATAGCAATACTTGTAGATTATTTCATTTTTAAGTAGGTCTAAATACAAACTTTGTGATTATAAAAATCTTAAGTGCTTCAGCCACCTGATTGTCCAATAATTCCATGAATAAGCGGATTTTAACAAACACATGCAACTGTTACATTTTCAGCGCTAACCAAATAAATAACTTAGTTTGGGTGCTCATGCCCAAAACCCTCAGTGTGAAACAATCACTCTGTGTGTATTAATACCATGGGTCACTCACCTCTGCTGTTGAGTGGTCCGGGTGCAGCACCCCAAACCCGCAGCAAGGGGAGACATCAATCAATGAACACAGCACTTCTCAGAACTCCAGGCAGCGGTCAAAAGTTCAAACAGCTATATTTCACAGATTCATATCTTATCCTAACATGTTTCTTGTGATTCCACACGTAGTCACAGACTTCCTTGCACAGATTGCAACCAAATTGATTTTGTGAACATTGCAGTGTATGTAATTACATTTTGCAATAGCAAACCATTTTTTATGACAATATACAGTATTTAACAAAACTCCAGGGCAGGTATTTAAGGTTCTCAATGCTCAGTTAAGATTGGCAATGCAATAAAAGCCTAATGAAAAATATTACATTTTACGTTTTATTCGCGCAGTTTTGCTCTTTGCAAATTTTATTAAATTTCCTAATAAAAGAGGAATCACTGCAGTTTAACTGATCAAAACTGAGGGGGTTGTGGGTGCACACCTGAGGCCAATTTCAAAAAGTTTAGAGCCCTGTCTAAATGATTCCAGTAAAAATGCAAGTGCATGTAATTTTGAAACAGGGTTTTTTTGTTACAAAGTTATGATCATGATATGGATAAGCAACCATATTTTTTCCTAAAATACTCTATATTTAGTTTACAAGTTGGAGCATCCCAATTTGGATAGAGCCTGGTATCATCCAGTTAGGGAAAACTAAACGAAATCTACTAAATATATTTAAACAAAGGTTTAAGAGCACAAAATAGGTTCATATATTTAGGCTCAATAATTCATAGGTAATTCAAGGTAACTGTGTGAATACATGCTTCTGTATAATTGTGACTAGCACCAGACCACTGGCTGCTCTACTGGATGAGGTGGCAAAGTACAAAATAAATGAATGAAGTGTGCCATGAAAGTAACATCTGTCTTAAAGGAACAGTAACAATAAATAATTAAAGTGCTTTAAAAGAATGACAATATAATGCACAGTTGCCCTGCACTGATTGCTATGTTTGCTGCAGAAAAGTTTGTATAAAGAAGCTGCTGCGTAACCATGGAGCAGCCATTCAATCACAGGATACACAGTAGATAAAAGACAAGTTCTGAAGAATACCACACTTATCTGTAGCTGTATATCCTGTGCATTTTCTCCTTTTTCAGCTTTGAATGGCTGCCCCCATGCCTACAAAGCAACTTGTTTTTATCAACTATAGTAGAGGTTCTAAAGCAAATATACCAGTTGTACCAGTGCAGGGCAACAGTACATTATATTTTCATTACTTTAAAACAATTTTATTTTTTGGTATTACTGTTCCTTTAAGAAGGTGTTCTTCCACAGCTCCTTTTACATGTTGCACCTACTGCTACAAGTGATTTAGTAAGTTCTTAATACAGCTGAATTTTTGTTACAGTCAACAGACCAAGTCCTAAGCACGCAGCAAACTTGTCGCAAATAACCACATGTAACAAATAGAAGGGGTTACAGGAGGGCAACCTTTATGTTGCAGA
Source organism: Xenopus laevis (assembly GCF_017654675.1). Classification (NCBI taxonomy): domain Eukaryota; kingdom Metazoa; phylum Chordata; class Amphibia; order Anura; family Pipidae; genus Xenopus; species Xenopus laevis. Next base: position 53,639,450 of record NC_054386.1, on the reverse strand, counting down.
GGGTACAAGTAGATATCTTTTTGTAAAACATGTGTTACCTGCCTTAGTATGTTGCATTACAAAACAGTCTTTTATATAAAGTCAAAACTATAACATCAGGCTCTGGCCTCGAACTTTATGTTTACATTCCCTTACCATTCTTTGTTCCAATTTAGTTTGATTGTATACACCATGTTATAAGAATTAGTACAGTAAAATACAGTCTAAAGTGAATCTGGACTCTGTCCTTATTGTTCACTGAAAGGTTTGGCATTTCCATGCAGCAGATGTTAGGGTATTGACATCCATAAAAGACAGCTCTGTAGTTCTCTTAATTGATCAGAGGTAACATTACTCAGAATCATAGCAACTTGGTGCGCATTCCAAAATCCCACCTGGCTTGAGCATCAACTGCATTTGATGGCTTCTTTGGTAGATGCAAATAGAGAGAATTGAAGGAGATCTATTCAATATGTTTTGTCTAATTCCAGGGCTTTACAGGCATTACGCTGGAAAGAGTGATGCACGGCGGGGCCAACGTGACCGGCTTTCAGATTGTGAACAATGAAAACCCAATTGTGCAGCAATTTTTACAGAGATGGGTTAGACTGGATGAGAGGGAGTTCCCTGAAGCAAGAAATAAACCACTAAAGGTACAGTATAATGGAATATAGTCTGCGGCAAAACAAGGCTGCGCTGGGCCCCCCACCAAATTTTTTTTTTTTTTTTTTTGAAGGGGCCTGGTGCTCATTACCTCACGCCGCTCTTCTGGTTGTACCCTCCCTCAGGGAGGGGGAATTTTAATACTATAAGCTGACCCCGTGGTCCAGGCATCCCTTTTCCCTGGGCACCCCAGCAACAGCAGGATCTGCTTCCTCTATAGTTACGCCACTGAATATAGTATCCTGTTCAGTTCTGTTGTCCATCTATGCAGTTGTATGGATTCAAGGTACTGACATATTCCTTATTTGGTGTGGAGGGTCAACACGTTTGAATCATACAGTTTTGAATGAAGTATCCTTAGGAGCATGTTTTTTTTTTTTTTTGAAGGACTGGTTGCTGAGAGGGGGATAGGGAAGAATCACTTGATTATGTCAGAAACAGTACATCATTTTAATTGATTCTATTTCAAAAGTTTATTATTTCCATGACACGAAGCTCAAATTAAATGTTCGTATTTTCAAAGTTCTCTTGCAATAATGGGAGAAAACTTCCCCTAAAAGAGTGATTTAACGTACTGTATAAATAGGGAAATAATTGACCAGTCAACATAGATGAATCCTACAAAATTCCCAGTCTAATGAAAAATGTAAACCAGGTTGAGATCCCCTAATTCATTTCCCTGTCGGATGTATACTTTTAAAGTAAAAATATATACTTTTCTAGCCATTTTTATAGCTAGAAAATTAATTTATATAATTTTGTTTACAATGATGTATTTATAATTAAGATATTTAAGTGATTTTGCATAGCCAGAATAAATTTCATGTATTAAAAAAATCTTAAATCAGATTACATTTTTCCAGTGATATTTTACTATTAAAGTTAAAATTTTTACAGATAAGGAAGTATTTAATAGTAATAATATAAATGTTTTAATTACAGCTATTAATTGTCAGTCCATTATTATATCATAAATTTCACAATGAGAGTCATTAAAGACAGTGTCATATACTGCTATGTATTGGGCCTAACAATATAGATTGAGTACCCCATAACTGAGCCTCTAACGTCAGTGTGGCCCATTGCTTCAGTTAAATTAACATAAAAGAAGGGGAGCGCTCCCATTCTATAAAATTGTATCAGCACCTTTATTCAAATAAAGATATATTTCACTTACAATTTAGCAGAGAATGATTGTTTATTAACAAAAAAAATCTGTCAAATCTGATCCCAACACGTTTCGTTGTGACCCGACTTTCTCAAGGGTAATTGAGTGCTGTATAGAGAAGGCTCTCAAATGTGCTCTTTATATCAGTTGAAATGGGCAGGGGAAGGAAATCAATTATTACAGAACCCTTTCTTTTTTTTACTCTCCCCCAGTACTTTGTTATTCGTTTCTACACACAACTGCCTTAAACCATTTTCTCTTACATATATACACCATTGTTTCTTCTTATGTTATGTTTTTTCATAGTAAAATTCTAAATTGAGCAATCATTCAAAGATCTCAATTGAACAATGCTGTTGGGCTTTGAGCTGAAATCCATGAATAATGTTTTTCCTTTTACCGCCCCAACCAACCGATTGAGTCATCAATTGACTCATATAAGGAAGCCATTACTATAAAAAAAACATATTGTAGTGTATATTAAATAAATCTGTTTCCACTGAGTATTCCATGAGTACACTGTTTATTATTTTTGTAAGCACTGCATTAAAGTTCGCACTTCTTTAATGCTTTTATTTCACTTGTCCAGTGCAATATGCGATATTTTTGAGTGACGTTCTGTTGGTTGTTAGACTAGTAAACCTTGTATTTCCTGTGTATTCTTACTTGGGGTTTACTGTACTATTTAATCTTCTTTCTTCATTTACAGTACACATCTGCACTAACCCATGATGCAGTCTTAGTTATAGCAGAAGCTTTTAGATACCTGAGAAGACAAAGAGTAGATGTTTCTAGAAGAGGAAGTGCTGGAGACTGCCTCGCAAATCCTGCTGTGCCTTGGAGCCAAGGAATAGACATAGAAAGAGCCTTAAAAATGGTAATGATGAGCCAGTTAATGTATGTTACATAACTGTATAATGGTAGTAACATTGTATTATTATATTTATGTTCTCAAGTTACTTCGATCAAAATACAAGCTCTGCATTGCCTTTCTAGGTAAAAGTGAGTGAACTGGAAAATTCAAGTTTTGTGAGTTTTCTGAGCTTTAAGTAGCATAGAAACTATTTAAATATATGCCACCATCATCAGAGTGGAGTTTTGCTGTATTGAACTGACAACAGTTGTGCTGAGAATGTAAAAAGGTTAAGAGCATCCTATTTTTATTTGTTCTTTTTTAATAAATAGCCCTACAACCACAATTGGCAAGAGCATGTATCACTGACATTTACAGGCAATATTGCTCATTGAGGGGCCTATCTATAAAGTTGTATGAAATATATACACCCTGGAAAAAGGTGTGCAAAATGATGTAGAGTAAATAGCATATTTTAGAAATTGTGTATATCTCCTTTGTGTATCTGTTTGGGTCTTTTAACCCAACCCTACCTCATTTTAATATGCAAGTAGAGGTGCATGCAGTTTACAAAATGTTAATTTCCAAGGGCTTGCGTATCTATCTGTACTTTAACTGTGGATTGTGGATATTTGCTTTGTATGAATGCTGGATCATAATAAACAGGTGTCCTCTATGTAGTACTAGACTAGTCGATGCATGAATATTCAATACAAGAGTGATTAATAGCATTTTATCCCCATAACAGCGGTAGGGATTTTATCCTGTTCATTGCTCCATTGGATGATCAGCATACTCCAAGTCTGCCCAAGATGTAAACAATTCCATTATTGCTACTTGTCTCTATCAATGCTCTAAGAAAATTATAATTACACCATTTACCAAAGTACATACTGTATTACTGTTACATTAAGGTACAAGTGCAAGGAATGACCGGGAATATCCAGTTTGACACGTACGGAAGGAGAACTAACTACACAATTGATGTGTATGAAATGACTGCCACTAAACCTCGAAAGGTGGGTATAATGCCAGTGAGGAATAAGCCTTTTTATTAGAGTAGAATATGCTTAAGTGCAGTGCCAGAGCACAAGGCATTCATTCCAACTAAGAGCTTCTTTCTTGTGATTAAGGAGCTTGGGAAGCACAATAAAAGAACTATTAAGTCAAGTTCCTATAATAAATGGTTGTATGCTATTCTTAAGGCCCACATAGATTTCTCTTGCCGAACGACAGATTTTAGCGAAGTCCGACCAATACTTCTAAATTATCGTGCGGTTAGTGGGATTAACACGATCGAACATCTTACGATTTTTCGCCCAACATCTGTCAGGAAATTGATCGGCCAGGTTAAAAAACCTTTGTTGATCACAGTGCAATCTATCTATGTTTGCAGGGCCAAGCAGGCAGCTACCCTTTGTTTTCCTTGCAAATTGGTCTTTTTAGTTGATGGACAATTCATACGATCGTTCCGAGATAATAGTGGTCTCATGATGATGATGATCGGATCTTTTAAAAATCTCAACATCTATGGACAGCTTTATGCTACTCTTTTGAACAATTTACTTTAGGAACTATGACTGAGCTGAATCAGGAATTTGTCCACATCACTGGAAAATCATCTTACCTCTAACTTTTTTATTCAATAGTTATTTTGGATTACCATCTGTTGTTCATATATTTTAATTACGCGAAATAAAAGTTATTTATTTAGAAATGATTCTTCCCACTTACCTGTGCAGTTTGCAGCATGCCGATGGGAACGTATTAACATTTTGTCAGTCCAGCTTCTTCAAATAAAGACCTTAAATTAAAATGATCCTATTATTTATTGATTCAAATACATTTGCTACATGTGCCCTTCAATGAAACTGTATAAAGGGACCTTCTCCTTTTAATGCACAATTACACTTTTACGCTTTTGTCATGTTGGCATGCAGGTTTAGTCCTAGCTACAGGTACATGATGATGAGATGAGAGTGTTTATATTAGCAGTGGGCTAATAGTCTCTGTGAAGGGACAGTAGCTGTGGGATTGCAGGTAAAGTAGGGAAAGATGGTACCTATAGTAGCAGTTGAATAATAGTCTCTGGGAAGGGACTGTGGCTGTGTGATAGCAGGTATAGTAGGGAGAGATGGTGCCTGTACTAACAGTGGGATAATAGTCTCTGGGAAGGGACTGTAGCTGTGGGATAGCAGATATTGTAGGGAGAGATGGTGCCTATAGTAGCAGTGGGATAATAGTCTCTGGGAACGGAGTGTGGCTATGGGATAGCAGGTATAGTAGGGAGAGATGGTGCCTATAGTAACAGTGGGATAATAGTCTCTGGGAAGGGACTGTAGCTGTGGGATAGCAGATATTGTAGGGAGAGATGGTGCCTATAGTAGCAGTGGGATAATAGTCTCTGGGAAGGGAGTGTGGCTATGGGATAGCAGGTAGAATAGGGTGAGATGGTGCCTATAGTAACAGTGGGATAATAGTCTCTGGGAAGGGAATGTTGCTGTGGGTTAGCAGGTATAGTAGGGAGAGATGGTCCCAACAGTGTGGTATATTAACATCCTTTTTGTTCTTTTCTGAAACACTACTACCAGATATGGATGTCGCGGACTGTTCGCCCGCAAACTAATTCGCGCGAACATCGACCGTTCGCGTCCGCCGAATGTTCGCGAACGTCGCGCGACGTTCGCCAATTTGGGTTTGCCTTAGCTGCCACTTATTTTTGCCCTCTCACCCCAGAGCAGCAGATACATGGCAGCCAATCAGGAAGCTCTCCCTCCTGGACCACCCCCACACCCCCTGGACCACTCCCCTTCCATATATAAACTGAAGCCCTGCAGCGTTTTTTCATTCTGCCTGTGTGTGCTTGGAAGAGCTAGTGTAGGGAGAGAGCTGTTTAGTGATTTGAGGGACAGTTGATAGTAACTTTGCTGGCTAGTAATCTACTTGATACTGCTCTGTATTGTAGGGACAGAACTCTGTCTTTGCTACTTTGCTACTGTAAGAGCCCAGTGCTATTAGTCTAGCTGTGTTGGGGAGTGGGGCTGGTGTGCTGCTCCTCCTAGTAGTTCACCACTACCAGCACCAACCAGAGTCAAAATTGTTACAAAGTATCTTATTTGCACCTGTTAGCTGTTCTGAGCTCTCTGCCAAAAGCTAATTAAGTTAGAAACTGTTTTTTTTCTGGCTGTTCAGTTCAGAGAAAAGAGGGACTTTCCAGTACAAAAGAGGGACAGGGGGTTGAGTGGTCAAAAGAGGGACAGTTGGGAGGTATGCAAGTGCCACCTAGCTGTGTGAGCTTTTTCACATTCTGTCTAAATAACAATAATAATTCCGTGTCCGTAAACATCACCTGAGTGATGTTTTTACAGCAGCAATAATATATTCCATACCCACTACTGTATACGTTGCCCTTGCAGGCATTGTTTGCCCAGTCTTTAACCAAGTGCCACCTAGCTGTGTGAGCTTTTTCACATTCCGTGTCCAGAAACATCACCTGAGTGACGTAGTGTGATTTCTGCCCTTTACAGCACAAAACGCAGCGCTGTGTCAACAATGTATTTTTCAGATACATTTTTGCCCTTGATCCCCCTCTGGCATGCCACTGTCCAGGTCGTTGCACCCTTTAAACAACTTTAAAATCATTTTTCTGGCCAGAAATGTCTTTTCTAGCTTTTAAAATTCACCTTCCCATTGAAGTCTATGGGGTTCGCGACGTTCGCGAACCGTTCGCATTTTTGACGCAAGTTCGCGAATATGTTCGCGAACATTTTTTCCGCCGTTCGCTACATCTCTACTACCAGAACCACCAAATGCCAAAGGCTTACAAGGGATTTGAATTTCAATGGTGTTATATTTTGCCAGCAAAGTTTGCTTTGCCCTGGGCAAGGCTATGCAGCCAAATTCTAAAGAATTGTGTTTCACAATCCCATTTGGTCGAAGATTGTGAGTTTGACAAATACAGATTAAGTAAATTATGTCAGCTTCTTGTTTCTTATCTATTCTGTTCTTAATTGTTCAGGTTTTCACAAAATTCCATGATTACCAATATTATTCTTTTGATTGATTTTAGTTTACAGTTTATAGTTTGAAGTTTTTTACTTTGCTAAATTGCTTTTTATGCTGCTCTACTATATATATATAGGCTGGAACACAATGATGTGTTAACTAGACAGACACGCTCCTGTTCATAAAGCAGTCTCTCATTCAAATCCCTGTCTGGTTGGTAGGCTAAACAGGACCCTAGAAACCAGGTACTGTAACTGCTGAAATTCCACACTGGAGAGCTGCAGAACAAAAAGCTAAGAAATAATAAAAATGAAAAACTATGGCAAATAGTTTTAGAATATGAATGTCTACTTTAAAGAAGATTGTGCTTCATATGGACTGGGTTTCTGATCACTGATTGTTTTGCAGGTTGGACATTGGAATGAATATGAACGCTTTGTGCCAACTCCTGATCAGCAGCCTACAAACGAGTCTTCTTCAGTAGAGAACAAGACAATTGTTGTTACAACAATATTGGTAATGAGTTTATTTTTAATTCAATGAAAGTTGTGTCTATGCTTTATGAAATAAGAGTTTAAAACATTATAGTATAATGGGCTTTATTTTAAGACACCAACCAATAGATAATTCAGATTATCTTCCGGTCATCTGAAATGAATGTAACTAGAGTACTGTTTTTAAATTAATCTCCCTTTCAGCAACAGAGATGTGCTAGTCAACCTTCTGCCCCCTTTTGGTTCTTTATGGTTTTTGGTACAAATAAATACAGGTTTGGGATCTGTTATGCGAAAATAATCAGAGCAGCTGTTTTTCAAGGTTAACTGAGGCACAGTGTTTACATCACCTTTTCCTGTTTCAAAATAAAATTGTTATTAAGACAAATATAAAGTTGTAATTATGAGGTCAGGAGAATAGTGAAGGATTGGATTGATGACACTCTCGCACAGTGCAATAATAAACATTAGCATTTTCCTAAATATAAATGAATAATGTTCCATGTTAAGAAATACATTTCCAATATCAAATTATATGCCTGAGAAACAATACAGATTAGTATTGTGAGTTATATTCTCTGCTTTATGGTTATAGGGCTATAAAGAAAATATCTCAGTGCTGATTCTGCTGAATAAATAAATACATGATGACATTAAGGGTCCCAACATTTATTTTGCTGGTGTCATTTTTATGTAACATATAGAAAGAAAGAATTAATGGGACATATAAAAGGTCCTAATGGGTGTTTTACCCATAAAGCAGTGTAATTTTTATGTAACATATAGAAAGGGAGAAATAATGGGAAATATAAAAGTTCATTATGGGGTTTTTCCCATAATGTAGTACTTTTTCCATAATTGTAAAGTGTAATTATGGCCACATAAGGGATTGAGCCCACCACTACTGCGCCTAATGCATGAAAGCCAATGCATTTGCATGTGTGCAGTAGCAAATCGAATGCAACTTTTGGCTAACATTTTAAGTTGGGATTGCGTCACTTTCACCATTCGGAGCTATATTTTATTCTCTTCCCACAAGTCTGCTGGTCCTATTGATGCTACTGTGGGAACCCTAATATTTCTGTGACATTCAGGGGGGTGATAGCAGGGCCAGAACTATGGGGTAGGCAGACGAGGCATGTGCCTAAGGTGCAATAGTTTGAGGGCCCTGAGCACATACCTCTTCTACCTGTGCTCCCCTAATGCAGGATCAGCAGGATTGCAAATGGTGCCAGTTTTAATAGCTGACTGGACCCTCCGAGTCTTCCAAGTGGCGCTTGTCGGGAGGGTGCTGGGAAGTTTACCGGCTGCCTGAGCCACCAAGTTAACTTGGCCCGGCACTAGGAGATAGCTGCTAGTGTATGATTCAGCAGAAGTGACTAGTAGCAATGGTGCTTGGCACAACTATACGTATGGGTGTTTGGACACCAATACTGCATTTGTAAATTACACCTGTAGACACAACATATTGCATTTTATCACATTTGGGGCAGATTTTATACAATTCAGATTCAGTTTGGTTTTCCCGCAGTCACAGATAATACGATTTGTCTAACTGCAAAGAAATGTAAAAAAAATTAACCATTTTTCACAGCATTTACTACATTGATCAATGTGCCTATTCTTTAAAATTTGTTTAAGTGCTTGAGCAGTCCAAAACCATTCTGTACAACTGGGTGTTGGAGCTCAGTGATGCAGCTGATTCAGAGTTCTAACACCCCACAGACAAAAATTGCTGAACATTGCATAAAAATGAATCCTAAGGGAGTCAGTGGAGGCTTCATAATGTGGAAAAGGGCTTAAAAATCTTATTCTGTAATTTTTTTCCTAGCAGTTGACAACTGCTGCTCCAAAAATAAACCAAAGGATAGTAATTCCTTTGGTTTATTATTAACATGTTTCTTTACCCTCTCAGGAAGGTCATATATTGTGAACATAAGACAAGAAAATATATTTGGGTTTCCTTTTAGTGTCAGTAAAGTGATGTGAGCTATTTGTTCCTTGATCTTTTTATCAAAGGAAAACCCCTATGTCATGAAAAAGAAAAACCACGAGCTGTTGGATGGAAATGATAGATATGAAGGATATTGTGTGGATTTAGCCAGTGAAATTGCAAAGCATGTTGGGATAAAATACAAGCTGGCAATTGTAGAAGATGGTAAATACGGTGCTCGGGATCCAGAAACTAAAATATGGAATGGAATGGTGGGAGAACTTGTGTATGGGGTGAGTATATTTATGCTATATTTATTTATGGTTTTTAGTCAGTGTTGCCAGAGGAGTTTTTTAAAGGAAAACTATACCCCCCAAACAATGTAGGTCTCTATTAAAAGATACTGAGTAAAACAGCTCATGTGTAAAACCCTGTTTCATGTAAATGAACCATTATCATAATAATATACTTTTTTAGTAGTATCTGCCATTGGGTAATCATAAATAGAAAATTGCCATTTTAAAAAATAAGGGCCGCCCCCTGAGATCGTACGATTCACTGTGCACACATACAAACCACATGTAAGGTCACATGAGCCAATTAACAGACAGAGTTCTGCCTTTTGCTTCCTCACTTCTTCCTGTTACAGTTAGTGTTGTAGTATTTCTGGTCAGGTGATCTCTGAGGCAGCACAGATAGAGTCACTAAATGGTGGTTCAAGGCAAGAGATGTAAAAGGGCAATATTTATGTAAATATATATTCCAGTTTGGTAAGATTCTTTAATATGTCATTCAATTTGATATAAACTATCTGTTGCTTAAGTATTCATTTTGGGGGTATAGTTTTCCTTTAAGTCCAAGGAAGCTAAAATTGTACATGGGTTTCCTATAGAGGTCTTAAAACTACAGGAATCCAGAACAAACAACTTTTCCTTTATTCTCTAATTTTCATTAGTTTGAAAGTCAAAATAATTTACCTCCCACACTGGGCAAATTTGTCATTGGGCAGTAACCATAGCAACCAATCAGTTGCAGGTTGTACAATAAAAGCAAATATTTGATTAGCTACCCATATGTTAGTTTGCTTATAAATAATGCCCTTTATGTTCATAAATCAGCTTCATTGACACTTACTGATAATGTTAATCATTTAATAAATGGATACACTAATTAACTCTTTATGTACCACATAGTGTAGCAGCTGCCACACTTGACTCAAAAATACCATTTTGCCTGCACTGGAGATTCTACATTTGCTGGTTTCACTTTAATATATGTTGTATTTTAACACATGCCACAGAAAAACGAAATAGCTAACACATCAAACGAAAGTAATACTCTATCAACAATTTTTTTTTTGGTGAAATATAAATATTATCAATCACTCTTCTTTCATTGTTGTTTGTCTTATTTGAGGGCCATGTATTTGACATCAGGGCTGTCCAGCTTCATTACAAAATATTTTTTGCCCCTAAAATCTTCATAAATTTATGGTGTAACTGTGTTATAATAATCCAAATCCAACAAACGTGAAATTATTAATTTTTGTTTATTGGGTGAGAATTCCATAGAATTCAATAGGGACCACTTTTATAACAATCAAATTGCTCTATTTTTCACAAATCTCTAAAAGTGTGTGATTTATTATGCGTAAAAACCACAAAAACCTCTAAATCAATATTGTTGAGGTTCCTTAGAAGTCATGGGAAGTTGCACTGATCCTATTGAACAATTTCTAATCAATTTAGACTTTTAAAGGTTTTCACATTTTCCTTTCCATTAGTAATTATGCAAAAAACTAAATTTTTAGGGGTTTTAGAGATATTTGTATTTTTAAGCTCATCTGCGATTTTTTTCCCCGTTCATACATTAATATTTGGATCTTTTTATAACTTTCATGGTTTTAGAGAAATAACGTTTAATCATGGTTTCAAAAACCTCTAAACCACTAAAATTCAACTGTAATAAAAAGGTGTTATGTGTCGATACTAGAAGAAGTCTTTGTCCCTAAGGAGTCTAACTGGAGAAGTCCTGCTGTTGGTGCATGGTTGGAATTGTTGACCAGCAACAATAGGAGGGCCACAAGTAGAGAGAATGATTAAGTTAATACAGGGGGTAAAAAATTAAAATGTCAAAGTCTATCTGAATAAAAAAGTCTGCAATGCAGTGATAAAAAAAAACAACATAGAAGCAGTCAGTCTCCCAAAAACTTAATTGGCTAATTAACATACACAACATACTGACAGACACCATAGAAGACCTGTTGCTTGTTTTGTCTGACTACATTTATATTAACGCCAAAGTCTGCAGAGAAATAGGTACCATATTTGCTATTATTTTTCTAATTTCACTAATAATATAATTGCCAGCATTAAAAATGTGTTGGTTATTTTTCTTTATCTTTAAAATGCTTAAAATAATAGCACTTTAAGAGCTGTGTACTTGATAAACAAGACTTTGTTGTTGCAGAAAGGAGTCACGGGGGGGTGATGTAATAAAAGTAGCGATATTTGTATCAGGGCTAATAACTCATAGCAACCAAACAGATGTTTGTTTAAACAGATGACCAGTTCATGCCACCTGCTGATTTCTTGCTATGGGCTACTAGATCTGGTGCAAATGCCCGATTTTTATTCCATTTTCCCCATAGCAGTTTAAGTCATCAGTTGACATGAATGTTTCAGGATGCATGTGTTGGTCACATTCTTCTTCAGTAATTGTTCAGAAATTGTTCAGTATAAAAATAAAAACTCCCAAACAATGTTGGACAGAACTGGAGTCTGAGTAGCTATTAGACTTTGCAGTGCTGTCATGGCTTAGGACATCTTTGAAGTACTGTATCTCAAAGTGTTGTTGAAATTCACTTTGATAAATATAGAATATGGATGCTAAACTATGTTATATTAAAATCTGCTCAAGTCTTTCCCTGTCTCAGTACTACTTATGGATACAATGACAAAAAGATTTTTTCTTATTGGACACTCAACTTTTCGCTCTAATGAAGGAGGTCTAAATCAGAGCTGTATTTTTAAAATAAGATCTTTATCAAATACTTTTCTGTAAGCCCAATCAAGCAGACGTGCTTATAATGAGGGTATCACAGATAGACCTGCTTCCAAAAACTGGCTCATAAGAAGGATATTACATTACAATCATTTATTTTCTTTAGGCTGCTTTTTTTTTTTTTTTAAATTACAAGATCTGGAGTATTATTACAGCTTGACAAGATATTGACTTGCAGGGAATGCAACCTTTTAGTTAAACAGTAAATACATTTTTGCTGAAAATTGCTTTTCAGACCTTCAGAGGTAATTTTTTTTGTCATGGGGCTTGATTGATCCATTGCAAATGTCAATATGCATCGACTCTGCTGGTGTGTTTAAATAACTGGCATCCTATTCAGTCATATCAAAAGAAAAAGCATTGATTTCTACTTCTAAACAAAAAACAAATGTTTATCATGGAGAAGTGTAATATGATCTCATTACAATCCTAGCTGAAATGTCCTGATTTCCCATTAGTCTCCTGAAGACTCATTTAAGAAGGCTATTCCACATACTCAATAATTTTACATAATTTACTGGGTGGGCATGTCTAGGATAAAGACAAATTGCTCTCTGTGTAGCTTTATTGTTAATCAGATTGACTTTAATGGCTTGCTTTTACATCAGATAAAGACTAAAACTAACTATGAAAAAGAAGTGACAAGAAAAAGTGGAATTTTACAATAATCAGTCAAATTAAATTTCCATTATGGCCTATATACAGTATTACTGAAGATAAACATTGATGGCTACAGCAACTTCCCCCCTCCCCCACCCACAGCATTCCTAATACAGTTAATGAGATCATATGGTCAAGACAGGGCAATGCCAATTATAAAGGTGTTTTCAATTTGCTCATCACCTGGTGGGAGCTGATCTACCTTCAACTCAAACACAATTGTGTTGTTGTAGTCACAAAAGGTGTTTATAGTACAGCAGTGGTGGTTTATACTGTATATTATGGTAAACACTGCAAAATTTAGAAGAAACCTTATTTGGTATTACACACTGTTTCATAGGAGCACAGACCTCCTTATGTTCATATATGACTTTGGGTGGTTAAGCACATCTTGAGAAAGGTCCTCCTGTTATGACTGAAATGTTTATAACCAGCAATAAACAATTTCCGTTACTTGAGTACTCCAATTTTCAATATTATATATATATATATTTATATTAGCAAAAAAACGGAGTTCGTTTTTTTCCCTGAGGAAGATCTCTATGATGTGATCGAAACATTGGAATTTCTTTTGTTTTTCTATTAAAATCAGCTACTCTAACACTGAGCCTGTTGAGTGCGGTATTTTTTGCTATTTTGTATACATTTTACCTGCTTAGTTAAATGTGTTTTTGTTTGGTGAGTGCTCCTCCATATATATATATATATATATATATATATATATATATATATATATATATATATATATATATATATATATATATATATATATATATATAAATGCACAGAAAACCTGGTACGTTTCACATTACAAAAAAAGCACAAATTTGCTGAAATATTTCTGGTAAATACTGGCTGGCGAGCAAGCGCTTTATGTTTAGGAATAAGAATTTTATTTCCTTGCAGGCTCATTTTTCTTTTTCTTTATAGCTTGGTGTTTAGCTGATGGTGCTCAATTTATGGATTAAAACTGAGAAAGAAATGTGAGATCACCTCAAATTCTCTCAACCACATAATTTAGGGGCGGTTGACCTTTAATGTTAACTTTTGGTATGTGTTAGAATGGCTTACTCTAAACAACTTTTCAATTGGCCTTCATTTTTTTCTTTTATCTAGTTTTTGAATTATTTGCCTTCTTCTGACTTTCCAGCTTTCAAATGGGGGAAACTGCCCCATCTAAAAACTAAAGCTCTGTAAAGCTACAAATGTATTGTTATTGCTATTTTTTATTACTCATCTTTCTCTTCAGGGTCTCTCATAATGATATCTCAGTCTCTTATACATATGAATGCTGGTGTAATTTCGACCCTAGTTACTGGATTGCTGAAACTGCAAATTAAAGAACTGCAGAATAAAAACATAACTACAAAATATCAAAACCAATTGTATTAGAATTTCACTCTCTACATCATAGTAAAATTTAACTCTGAGTTGAACAACCTCTTTAAGCAAGAAGGGACTCTGGTACATTTGCTAGGAGGGCTTCCAGATCTACTAAGCAGAGGAAGCCAATGAGAAATGAGTAAGCGCTACTGTCACTAAACAAAGTATTTACCTTGGAGAACTCTGCAGTAACAGAAATGCCTATACATGAAGCATGATGGTATACCATATTATGTGCATAGAACACATAATATGCATAGAACATATGAGTGTGTGCTTCAATACTATTTGTTTACATGAACAGCTACGGCACTACCGATTTATGACCATTAGGGACCATGAGGGGATTGTTTGACTTTTTATAATATGTAATAAACTTGTATTTTTAAACTTATAAGCATGCTTTGGGAATATTTTCTAAGTTACATAGTTGTACCTCTGTTTGGCCACTAGAGGATTCCAGCATGCTATAACAATATTCACTATGCTCTAGATCCAAGGTAATAAGACAAACTACCTATTTATGACCATTAGACATAATGTTCTACAGCTGTCTTTGAAGAACACCTTATCTTGGGAAAGAAACATAGTATACGTGCTCCACTTAACTGCAATTAATAATACATCTCTGCAAGTTAGACCGCTATTGACAGATAGATACCGGTCTTATATTTCTATTTCAAATCCATAAGCAAGTGTAACTTGATACTCCTTTTTTGTACCTTCTCAGTGAGATGTAAGATTTTATTGTAAATGTTCACTTCACCACATTGTCATTGTTGATACTTGTGGTGTTGCTTCAATGAAGTTGCATATTCATAAGTTTTCCTTTGTTTCCAGAGAGCAGATATAGCCGTGGCCCCGCTGACGATAACTCTGGTACGGGAAGAAGTCATTGATTTTTCCAAACCATTTATGAGCCTTGGAATCTCCATCATGATTAAGAAGCCTCAAAAATCTAAACCAGGAGTTTTCTCCTTCCTGGATCCACTGGCCTATGAAATATGGATGTGTATAGTCTTTGCTTACATTGGAGTCAGTGTAGTTCTCTTTCTAGTTAGCAGATTCAGCCCTTATGAATGGCATTTGGAGGACACTGATGAAGCTCGTGACCCTCAGAACCCTCCCGATCCTCCAAATGAGTTTGGCATATTTAACAGCCTGTGGTTTTCCCTGGGTGCCTTTATGCAGCAAGGATGCGATATCTCTCCAAGGTTTGTTACATATCACTCCATTACCTTCTTGCATTCTATGGTCATACACTGACGTCATGGTGTATATATGTTACTTTCTTAATTCCAAAATTTGTTTTGTTTTGTCAGAGCTAAGCATCATCATAGACACCCATGTCTTGCCACCACCGCCATGTATAATTGGTTTGACCTGTCATACCATTTATACATGCTTGCTCAAACTTATATTCACCATGTTGAGACTGTAAAATGCATTGGGTCCTTCTGTTTGAGCAATGCTTGGAGGTCTACCGTGTTTTTGCTGCATATCTCATTTTACGGTCATCTGCTTGGTGCATATAACATATGCTGCTATTCCAAATACCAGTTGGTTGCTTTAATAAATACATGCAACAGCAAATTAATTGCCTCGGTTACTATGCTGGTGACTGTGCATGCCAGCTTCTTCATGGCTGTTATTGCTTTGCTATCATATGTTTTATTTTGTCCATCCCTTCCTTATTTGCCATAACAACTTGTGTTTTACATGGTGTTCATTATTCTTTTAGTGCATTTTAGGGCTGAATGCCATTTCCTGTTAGCGTCCCCTGTTGATTTCATTAGTTGTAAGGCAGTATGTGGAAGATCCCTTGTTTTTTGTTTATGTCAAGCCATACAGTGTAATGTTTGCAAATTTCCTAACATTTAATTAATGGAATTTAATTAAATTCTAATATATTTGAATGTGTTTTTTAACAATATCAGAACTGACATTCTATAGCTCAAATTGTATGAGGCTAGAGAAAAAAATTGGGTCATCAGCACTAAAACTGTAACCATGCCACAGAACACGCCATGGACATGCCTTGTGATGTCACATAAAGGGTGTGGCCTCATCAACTGATGTTAGAAAAGAGATTTAATGTCAATGGAACCAGAAGAGGTGGTCATAAATTTGTGTAACATTTGTGCCTTTGGTTGATAACAACCTGAAAAGCATGACACTTGCCATATCTGCATAGAAGTGCCATGTACTTGAGAAGTGTTTTCCTAAACACTCCATTAAAATCTTTAAAAGACGTCATCATTTTAATTTAATATTCCCCCACCACAACCAGGGGGCCACAGTGGGGTCTGAGGGGCTTAAAGCAAGAACAAGTCAGGAGCACCTACTATAGATAGACTGACCAATAGGATTGAGGCATCATGAGCTAGCAATTGATACTTGATATTGGCAAGATTTAGGCAAATTAATGAGTCACTGAATGCTTAGGCTTACATTTTGGTTCTAGTCCATGCTTTAGTAAATGTTTTTTTGTAATGTATGTGCTACATGCTGTATGTACTCAGTTTACAGAATTCAGTAATTATTCATATACTTAAAAATCTACAACAGTAGAGAATAGCTCTTCCTTTATTATGAAGTTCTTATACACATGAAGGCTTATTTATTAAGGGGCACATTTACTAAGGGTCGAAGTGAATTTTCGAATTCAAAAACTTTGAATTTCTAAGTATTTTTTGGGTACTTCAACCATTGAATAGGCCAAATTCGACTTCGATTCGAATTGAAAATACTTTGAATATTCAAATGATTTTACTTCAACCTAAAGCGGCCAAAAAAATTCAAAAAGAAAAGTTCGACTATTGAATTTGGCCTATTCGATGGTCGAATTTCAAAGTTTTTTAACTTCGAAATAGTGGTTTTAGAGGTTTTGAAAACCACGACTAAACTCACAAACTCTAATACCACGAATGTCATTGAATTTATAAAAAGTTCTGATTATAAAAAGTATGATTGAAAAAAAGAGTTGAAAGATGTGAAAAAATATAAATACCTCTAAAAGCTCTATAAATTTTAATTTGTACTGAAAAAAAAATCAGAAAACCTCTAACATTCTGATCGATGGTCTAATACAGTGCTGTCCAACTTCTATGGTACAGAGGGCCGGAATTTTTCTAATCTACATGGTGGAGGGCCGATAACGGAAGCCAGTGTTAGCCACTCCCTGTTTTTAGACCACACCCATGTTACCGCAAGATCATGTCCATATTAATAGCTCACTGCAGGGATCAGGGCCGGAACTAGGGGTAGGCAGAATAGGCGGCTGTCTAGGGCTTTTTTTTAATCTTTTCATTTTTCAAGCGTTTATTTAATAATTTGTTTCAGTAATCATGGTCACCCAGTTGGGTGGAATCCATCTCCCTCACCTTCTTGCACAGTTGTACTGAACTGAAGACATTCTTTCTATTACTTTAAAGTGTGAAGCTTCATGCTGGCAGAGCCAGGTACAGATTTGGGGGTCATATGTTTGCTGTTGCTGCTGGTCGCTGGCACAGGTACATAAATACTTGGGGGCAATATGATGTGATCAGATTTATTTTTGGCTGCTGCTGGCACAGGTAAAGATTGGGGGCAATTTGATGGCTGCAGGAGGGCTGTATGATGGATGGCTGCTGAGCTTGCTGGTACAGTTATACAGAGCAGTAATATAAATGAAAAAATATTGTACACTTTCTTGCTCTCTTTATTTAAAAACCATCATGGTAAGGAGGGAAATGGTAATGCAGGACAGGGGGCACTGAGTGAAGCTCTTGCCTAGGGTGCCGAACCTTTTCACACTCATATGTGAAAAAAGTTAAGTCATATTAAGACATATACATAAATCCATAAGCCTCCTCCTCCCCTGTGTATAATACAGTACCCCCAACATATGATTAAACACCTTAGGGGCCACTAACAATAATTTTCAATTGCTAACAAACTCCCAGAACAAATACCAAAGTATGACACACACAGGGAGCATATGGAAGGTAGAACAGAGCAGGAGACAGGAATCAGGACCACTCTAATATGTACTTCATAGAGTGACACAGTACTGGTGCCCCATTAGCATTTTGAATAAGGTGTGAACAATGTGGGCAGTTTCAGTCTGGGTCTCAGGGGTGAACAGTACAGACCTTTAGGGTTGTGAACAATAGACGTGTCACAAGTGTGAACAATACAGGGGGATCACAGGTGTGAACAATACAGGGGATTACAGTGTGAATTTGAGGTTTAAACAATGCAGGGGCCAGTCAATCTCTGTAGAGATACATTTTAAAGTTTATATATGGTAAACAGACACAGCAGGCAAACTTTGATGTGGAGGGCCATATAAGGGCCAGTTGGACAGCCCTGGTCTAAAAGGATCAGCACTGATCCCACTTAGTGATGGGCGAATTTATTCGCCAGGAGCGAATTCGCGGCGAATTCGCGCGATTCGCCGCCAGCGAATAAATTCGCGAAACACCCGCGAAAATTCGCGGCAAAAATTTATTTCCATTATAAAATACATAAAGCCATAAAAACATTAAAAGAGATGACCAGTCAGTCAACCCATCTTTATACAATTTAAATAGCAGCTTGATTATACATATATTAAAAAACGCGCCGTTTTGCGAATTTTTCACCATTTCGCATGAAATTCGCAAATTTTTCAGCGAAGCGAAACGTCGCAAATTCGCCCATCACTAATCCCACTGACTTCTATAGGACTATGAAAACTTTTACTTGCAAAATGTTCCCTTAGAGGTTTTAGTGATTTTTACACTTAATAAATCTTGAATTTTTAGAGATTTGTAGAAATTTAGGAAAAACCACACATTTTTTGAAATAGCTAAACTACATGGGAAATTTCAATCAGACTATCAACACTATAACTGACCTACACAATCTTGTCATGCAGCAGCACAAAACAACACAAGATTTTCTGCAATGCTACAAAAACCTGATTCCCATAGGTGGATGATGTGTTTTGTTCATGTATCTACAGTATATCTGACAGGCAATGTATTTCAATAAGAAGAAAAAGTCTTTGAGACACCATCAGATATTTTATTTCTATATAGATAAATGACGATTCATGATTCACAGTAATAGTGGGCCTATTTACTAACATTTGAATTTTTTACACAAAACAATTTTATTTTTCTGAAAGTCAAGATTTATTTAAGTGTAAAAACCACAAAACCTCTAATACAAAACATTCACAATTAAAAGCAACCAGGGTCTTATAGAAGTCAATGGAAGCTGCAGTGATGCAATTGGACTTTTTTTTAACCATATTAGAAGTTTTCAGGTGCGTTTTCCCACTAGTAATTGTCTAAAACATTTTTAGAGGTTTTTCAAATTTTTCAGTTCATTGTTCTGGGTTTTTTATGTTTTATACATTTTATATTTGGATCTTTTAATAAATCTGAATGCATTTGATAAGAGGAATAGAGTTTTCAGTCGTAGTTTCAAAAACCTCGAAAACCATTAAAATTAGAATGTTGATAAATGGGCCACTAAAGGTGATGTGGAAAATTAGGCAATACTGTTTTGTGTATCTGGAATCACAATTTAAGATTTTATTTTGTATCAGGGGTGATCCATGCTCTATTTCCACTGCGCAGATGACACACGATTTGACCTGGAGATGGGGCCGGGAAAGAAAATTTGCAGGGGCTCCGAGGCCCTCAATATTAAGCTACTGCTTTGAATACTACCTTAATAGAAAAGGTTATTTTTTTTACACTCAGGTTCTGCCCAGCCAGAAGTTTATATCACAGTATATATATATATATATATATATATATATATATATATATATATATATATATATATATAATTTTAAAGAATATTTTTGAGAATATATATTTAGATTTATAAATATGCATGTGACTTTTTGTTTTCATCTTTTTTATTTATTTTTTTTAAGTTGCAATCAACTTCTGATCAAGTTGATCTGTGCATGTTGTCCCCCAAAAACAAGTTAATCAGGTGAAATAAAAAAAAGGCCAACCAATGACCCATTTCAATTAAATATGAATTAATCCTTGAAGAAAAGAGAAAGTCATAGCTTTATTATATATTTACATCAACATATCGATTTAAAGAAACCATTAAAAAATGGTGTATATTATCCATATGTTTCACTCTAGTCAAGTTAAAAGGATACACTTATAGAAAGCTCACAATGAAATAGCAGTTTTGTTTTGAGCCAAGTCCAACATTAAGCTTGCATTGTATGTGCTTTTCTAGATTTCCCATTCTCCAAATGTTTGATTTTATAGTTCTGCTTTGTTCTTTGTGTTTTTGTCCTCAAGTCTGCTTTGCTTTTGAAACAAGATGTGAGGATATTAAAGCTGCTGTTGACCATGTGTTAGCCCAGTTGGAAAGACTGGCAAATAAGCTTTGGGACATCACATGGAAAGCTTTCAACATGTTTTACTTTCCGTACTTACTGGTTGTCAGCAGAATTATTGATGAGTTTGCTACTTCAGTGCTTGAGGTTAACAACCAGGGATCCTCAGCTAATTTATTTCCATTATAAAATACATAAAACCATAAAAACATTAAAAGAGATGACCAGTCAGTCAACCCATCTTTATACATAGCAGCTTATACATATATTAATTTTCTTAAAAAATTTTAAAAGGACAATAGGTACCGTATATACTAGAGTATAAACCGAGTTTTTCAGCATCCAAAATGTGCTGAAAAAGTCTACCTCGGCTTATACTCGAGTCAGTGGGCAGTAGCTGAGATTGCAGTCAATTTTAATCATTCCTATGTTTGCTTGGGGAGAGACTGCAATATCACACAGTGATCTCTGTTGGTTATATGAAAGAATAACAGTGCGCCCTCTGTTGGTTATATGAAAGAATAACAGTGACTGCAATATAACACAGCGCCATCTGTTGGTTATATGAAAGAATAACAGTGCGCCCTCTGTTGGTTATATGAAAGAATAACAGTGACTGCAATATCACACATCGCCCTCTGTTGGTTATATGAAGGATTAACAGTGATGGCAATATCACACAGCGCCCTCTGTTGGTTATATGAAGGATTAACAGTGATGGCAATATCACACAGCGCCCTCTGTTGGTTATACGAAAGATTAACAGTGATGGCAATATCACACAGCACCCTCTGCACATGGTAGTAGGACAGTGGGACAAGGCACACTGTAATCTGTTTGGCAATTCTCTGTCACCATCAGCTTTGCAAAGAAGTCTGGCTGATCGCTGGGGGGGTCGCTTTGGCGGAATGTGCGCTGCTGGGAGACAGGGCACCCTCTGTTGGTTATATGAAGGATTAACAGTGATGGCAATATCACACAGCGCCCTCTGTTGGTTATACGAAAGATTAACAGTGATGGCAATATCACACAGCACCCTCTGCACATGGTAGTGGGACAGTGGGACAAGGCACACTGTAATCTGTTTGGCAATTCTCTGTCACCATCAGCTTTGCAAAGAAGTCTGGCTGATCGCTGGGGGGGTCGCTTTGGCGGAATGTGCGCTGCTGGGAGACAGGGCTGTAGTTGTGTCTAGGCTTATACTCGAGTCAATACGTTTTCCCAGTTTTCGTAGGTAAAATTAGGTACCTCGGCTTATACTCGGGTCAGCTTATACTCAAGTATATACGGTAATTTCCAAAATTGTTTTACTTTAATGCCCTTTTAAAACGTATCATCCAGGCTTTCTTTTTTTGCCCATATTTCCAGCAATAATTTAGCACAGAAACGTTGTAGGAGGAATAAACAGCCATACTGTTTTTATTTATTGTATAAATACAATGGACATAACTAATGACCTTAGAATTAATTTTGCATTTATTTTGTGCACAAGTGTTGGGCTGACATCAGATACTCACTCAGATCATGAGGGGGGGCACTCACCAAATCATCTATGGAAGTGGGAGTAATATTTTATTTGGATAATTACCATGGGTGATTACCGACCATTTCTGTTAAATAGAGATGATTGATATTAGTATACAGTGGCTTAACTAGTTACTGGGCCCCACAGCAAATACATTTTAGGGCCCCCCAACATATCCATAGTTTGTCCTGTTTTGCCAATATATGTAGATATCGCACATCAATTAGGACCTCAATGGGCCCCCTATACCTCCTGGGCCCCCTGCTTCCTCTGTATTTATGTCCCTGTTAATATATGCTTTTTTTCTATAAAATTTTGGAAAGCAATTTGCTTAACAATTTCTGGTGAGTAGGTTTGTATTCACATTGATCAGGGGTCCCCAACTTTTTTTTTACCCGTGAGCTATATTGAAATGTAAAAAGAGTTGGTGAGCAACACAAGCATAAAAAGGTTCCTTGGGTGCCAAATATGGACACTAATTAGCAGCCACTATGTGGACTGGAAGCCCACAGGAGACATTGTATGGCAGTACAACCAAAACTTGCCTCAAAAAAAGAAGGAATTAAAATATAAGCACCTGATTTGAGACACGTGAGAGCAACATGTTGCTCATGAGCTACTGGTTGGGGACCTCGGGCATTGATGATATTGTAGGAAGTGGTAGGATCAAGCTAAACTGGTATGGGACTTGTTATGCAGAATGCCCGGGACCTGGAGTTTTTTGGAAAAGGATTCTTTCTGTAATTTAGATCTCCATATATTAAGTATACAAAAAAAAACATTAAGGGGCCGATTCATCAAGGGTCGAATATCGAGGGTTAATTAACCCTCGATATTCGACTAGGAACTAAAATCCTTCGACTTCGAATATCGAAGTCGAAGGATTTAGCGCAGATAGTACGATCGTACGATCGAAGGATTATTCCTTTGATCGAACGATTAAATCCTTCTAATCGAACGATTCGAAGGATTTAAATCCAACGATCGAAGGAATATCCTTCGATCAAAAAAACTTAGGAAAGCCTATGGGGACCTTCCCCATAGGCTAACATTGACTTCGGTAGCTTTTAGCTGCCGAACTAGGGGGTCGAATTTTTTTTTAAAGAGACAGTACTTCGACTATCGAATGGTCGAATAGTCGAACGATTTTTACTTCGAATCCTTCGATAGTCGTAGTCAGGGCCGCCATCAGGGGGGGACAGGGGGGACAAGCGTACCGGGCCCGGGCATGAAGGGGGGCCCGGCAGCGCTGCATTTTTTTGAAGATCCGGGCCCCCCTTACGAGCGCCCGAGCCGTACGTCTTGCCTCTTCAGTGCCGAATGCGGAAGTGCCGAAAAGCCGAAGCCGATGCGACGAAAAGACCCGAAGTCACGGAAAAAGCCGAAGTCCCGAAGTCACGAAGCGCCGAAAAGACCCGAAGTCACGAAAACAGCCGAAGCCGAAGTCCTGAAGCAGCGCAAAGACCCGAAGTCACGAAAACAGCCGAAGCCGAAGTCCTGAAGCGGTGAAAAGACCCGAAGTCACGAAAGGAGGCGAAGTTGAAGTACTGAAGCCATGAGTTCAATTCTACTGAACACCAGTTTGTGTTTTTTTTTTTTTTAATCCCCTGGCCACCAATGTATTATTTTAATATTCTATAGGCCCCTGCCACCAATCTTTTTTTTTAAAACTTTTGTTTTTTGGGCCCCAATTTTTTTTTTAACTCGTAAGGGGCCCCTTGCCACCATTGTTTTTTTTTTGGGTTTTTTTTTTAAAAAAAAATTAATTTTCTTTTTGGTGGCCCCAAATTTTTTTAACTTGTAAGGGGGCCCCTGCCACCATTTTTTTTTTTTTCAAAAAAAATTTTTTTTCTCCAAATTTTTTTTTTGGGGCCCCAATTTGTTTTTAACTTATAAGGGGGCCCCTGCCGCCAATGTTTTTTTTTTTTTCAAAAAAAAATTAATTTTTTTTCAAATTTTTTTTTGGGGCCCCAATTTGTTTTTAACTTAGAAGGGGGCCCCTGCCACCAATGTTTGTTTATTTTTTAGTTTTTTTTACATTTTTTTTTGTTGGGGCCCCAAGTTTTTTTTAACAGGGGGCCCCTGCCACCAATGTTTTTAAAAAAAAAAAATTTTTAATTTTTTTTTTTTGGGGCCCCAATTTTTTTTATAAGGGGGCCCTGACCATCAATAGCTTTTTACAACTTGTGTGGGGGGGGTTACTTTTTTAGCGCTGATGTCTGTGTGGTCTTTTAACTGCGATGTGGGCGGGATATGGGGCGGAGCTTGGTCGTCAGTGTGGGCGGGGCCCCGTGATTTCTAATGGCGGCCCTGGTCGTAGTCGAAGGTCGAAGTAGCCCATTCGATGGTCGAAGTAGCCCAAAAAAACTTCGAAATTCGAAGCTTTTTACCTTCGAATCCTTCACTCGAAGTTAATGAATCGGCCCCTGAAACATTGATTAAATCCTATATGATAATTTTTTTCCATTTTACAATAAGTGATAAATATATCTTAGTTGGTATCAAGTACAAGGTACTGTTTCATTAATTTCCGAGCTTTCTGGAAAATTGGTTCCCAGATACAAATCCCATAACGGTTTTACATATCATTCAGTACTGAAATCTTTTAGGTTTAGATTGTCTATATTTTCTTTGTTTTTGTTGTTTTTTAAGTTTAGTAGTAAAGAACACATTTTTTGTTGTATTTTGGCTGAGGACTGGCAAGCACAACACTTGTTCTTTGCTAAAAGAATTCCTGCATTTATATTGATTTTGGCTTAACTCAAGTGTCCCTTATTTGGGCTCCTAAATAATATAGAGACTGTGTGTTTTTTTATCAAGTTCTAGACCAGAATGTCTCACAAAGTTAATTATGCCTTAGCACTGAGAAATGCTATGCCAATAAACCATTACAAAATAATGTTTGTAGCTGGGTCAGCACTAGGGATGTAGTGAACGTCGGAAAAAAAGTTCGCGAACATATTCGCGAACTTGCGCAAAAATGCGAGCGGTTCGCGAACGGTTCGCGAACCCCATAGACTTCAATGGGAAGGCGAACTTTAACATCTAGAAAAGACATTTCTGGCCAGAAAAATGATTTTAAAGTTGTTTAAAGGGTGCAACGACCTGGACAGTGGCATGCCAGAGGGGGATCAAGGGCAAAAATGTATCTGAAAAATCTGCCTGTGTGTGCTTGGAAGAGATAGTGTAGGGGGAGAGCTGTTAGTGATTTCAGGGACAGATGATAGTAAGTTTGCTGGCTAGTAATCTGCTTGATACTGCTCTGTATTGGAGGGACAGAAGTCTGCAGGGATTTGAGGGACATTTTAGCTTAGGTAGCTTTGCTGGCTAGTAATCTACTGTTCTCTTTAAACAACTGCCATACGTTGACCTTGTAGGCATTGTTTGCCCAGTTTTTTTGGACGCAGCCACTGAAGCACAGTTGCCAGAAAAAATATGCCATATAAATGCTGAAAATAGTCATTTTTCGCCATACGTTGACCTTGTAGACATTGTTTGCCCAGTTTTTTTGGACGCAGCCACTGAAGCACAGTTGCCAGAAAAAATATGCCATATAAATGCTGAAAATAGTAATTTTTCGCCATACGTTGACCTTGTAGACATTGTTTGCCCAGTTTTTTTGGTTGCAGCCACTGAAGCACAGTTGCCAGAAAAAATATGCCACATAAATGCTGAAAATAGTCATTTTTTGCCATATACGTTGAGTCAACGTATGGCAAAAAATGACTATTTTCAGCATTTATATGGCATATTTTTTCTGGCCTCTGTGCTTCAGTGGCTGTGGCCAAAAAAACTGGGCAAACAATGCCTACAAGGTCAACGTCGTTGACCTTGTAGGCATTGTTTGCCCAGTTTTTTTGGCCACAGCCACTGAAGCACAGAGGCCAGAAAAAATATGCCATATAAATGCTGAAAATAGTCATTTTTTTGGTCGCAGCCACTGAAGCACAGTTGCCAGAAAAATTATGCCATATAAATGCTGAAAATATAAATTTTTTTGGTTGCAGCCACTGAAGCACAGAGGCCAGAAAAATTATGCCATATAAATGCAGAAAATATGCATTTTTTTGGTCGCAGCCACTGAAGCACAGTTGACAGAAAAATTATGCCATATAAATGCTGAAAATATAAATTTTTTTGGTTGCAGCCACTGAAGCACAGAGGCCAGAAAAATTATGCCATATAAATGCAGAAAATATGCATTTTTTTGGTCGCAGCCACTGAAGCACAGTTGCCAGAAAAATTATGCCATATAAATGCTGAAAATAGTAATTTTTTTGGTTGCAGCCACTGAAGCACAGAGGCCAGAAAAATTATGCCATATAAATGCTGAAAATATGCATTTGTTTGGTCGCAGCCACTGAAGCACAGTTGACAGAAAAATTATGCCATATAAATGCTGAAAATATAAATTTTTTTGGTTGCAGCCACTGAAGCACAGAGGCCAGAAAAATTATGTCATATAAATGCAGAAAATAGGCATTTTTTTGGTCGCAGCCACTGAAGCACAGAGGCCAGAAAAAATTAAACCAGTAGGGTTTGCACCCTAGTTTGTAACGGTGGCGGAGGGAGGAGGAGGACGCTAAAGGACAGCTGTGTGTGGAGTCATGAGGCTTGAAGAGAAGGACAGCTGCATAGAAGTCAGAACAAGTCTTCCGGCGTGCAGTAACCCTCCGAGATCCACCCCTCATTCATTTTAATAAAGGTCAGGTAATCGACACTTTTGTGACCTAGGCGAGTTCTCTTCTCAGTTACAATCCCTCCTGCTGCACTGAAGGTCCTTTCTGAGAGCACACTTGAGGCTGGGCAAGACAAGAGGTTCATGGCAAATTGTGACAGCTCTGGCCACAGATCAAGCCTGCGCACCCAGTAGTCCAGGGGTTCATCGCTCCTCAGAGTGTCGATATCTGCAGTTAATGCCAGGTAGTCCGCTACCTGCCGGTCGAGGCGTTCTTTGAGGGTGGATCCAGAAGGGTTGTGGCGCTGCCTTGGACAGAAAAACATTTGCATGTCTGACGTTACAGACTGGCCAAAGGGCTTTGTCCTTGCAGGTGTGCTCGTGGCAGGATTACTGGCACCTCTGCCCCTGGAATGTTGATGAGTTCCTGAAGTGACATCACCCTTAAAAGCATTGTACAACATGTTTTGCAGGCTGGTTTGTAAATGCCGCATCTTTTCGGACTTGTGGTATGTTGGTAACATTTCTGACACTTTATGCTTGTACCGAGGGTCTAGTAGCATTGCGACCCAGTACAGGTCCTTCTCCTTAAGCCTCTTGATACGGGGGTCCTTCAACAGGCATGACAGCATGAAAGACCCCATTCTCACAAGGTTGGATGCAGAGCTATCCATCTCCGCTTCCTCATTATCAAGGACTGCATCATCCACGGTCTCCTCCCCCCAGCCACGTACAAGACCAGGGGTCCCCAAAAGGTCACCACTAGCCCCCTGGGAAGCCTGCTCCTGTTGGTCCTCCTCCTCCTCCTCCACAAAGCCACCTTCCTCCTCTGACTCCACTTCTGGCACCTCTCCCTGCGTTGCAGCAGGTGCCTGGGTTCGTTCTGGTGATTCCGACCAGAAATCGTGCGCTTCCAGCTCCTCGTCACGCTGGTCTACAGCCTCATCTGTCACTCGTCGCACGGCACGCTCCAGGAAGAAAGCGAAGGGTATTAGGTCGCTGATGGTGCCTTCGGTGCGACTGACCATATTTGTCACCTCTTCAAAAGGTCGCATGAGCCTGCAGGCATCGCGCATAAGCACCCAGTAACGGGGGAAAAAAATCCCCAGCTGTGCAGATCCAGTCCTACCACCCAGTTCAAAAAGGTACTCGTTGACGGCCCTTTGTTGTTGCAGCAGACGTTCCAACATAAGGAGCGTTGAATTCCAGCGAGTCTGGCTGTCAGAAATCAAACGCCTGACTGGCATGTTGTAGCGCTGCTGAATGTCAGCAAGGCGTGCCATGGCTGTGTAGGAACGTCTGAAATGGGCCGACACCTTTCTGGACTGGGTGAGAACGTCCTGGAATCCTGGGTACTTGGAGACAAAACGTTGGACTATTAAATTTAACACATGTGCCATGCAGGGCACATGTGTTAAATTGCCTAGTCTCAACGCTGCCAACAGATTGCTTCCATTGTCACACACCACTTTTCCGATCTGCAGTTGGTGTGGGGTCAGCCACCGATCGGCCTGTGACTGCAGAGATGACAGGAGTACAGATCCGGTATGGTTTTTGCTTTCCAGGCACGTCATCCCCAAGACAGCGTGACAACGGCGTACCTGGCACGTCGAATAGCCTAGGGGGAGCTGGGGGTGCACAGGTGTGGAGGAGGAGAAGGAGGACCCAGCAGCAGAGTAAGAAGAAGAAGAAGACGAGGTAGAGAGCGATGGAGGAGTAGAGGTGGTGGCAGAACCGCGTGCAATCCGTGGCGGTGACACCAACTCCACTGTTGTTGTTGAGCTACCCATTCCCTGCTTCCCAGCCATTACCAAGTTCACCCAGTGGGCAGTGTAGGTGACATACCTGCCCTGACCATGCTTGGAGGACCATGCGTCAGTAGTCATATGGACCTTTGGCCCAACACTAAGTGACAGAGATGCGGTAACTTGGCTCTGCACATGTTGGTACAGGTGTGGTATTCCCTTTTTAGAAAAAAAATTGCGGCTGGGTACCTTCCACTGCGGTGTCCCAATTGCTACAAATTTGCGGAAGGCCTCAGAGTCCACCAGCTGGTATGGTAAAAGCTGGCGGGCTAAGAGTGCAGACAAGCCAGCTGTCAGACGCCGGGCAAGGGGGTGACAGTCAGACATTGGCTTCTTACGCTCAAACATGGCCTTCACAGAAACTTGGCTGGTGGCAGATGACTGGGAATGGGAACAGGTGGTCAAGGTGGAAGGCGGAGTGGAGGGTGGTTCAGACGGGTCAAGGAGAGCAGAGGTAGAGCAGTAAGATGCTGGACCAGAAGGAGTGTGGCTTTTAGTTTGCCTGTTGCCTTTGAGGTGTTGCTCCCAAAGTGCTTTGTGCTTGCCGCTCATGTGCCTTCGCATAGAAGTTGTACCTATGTGGCTGTTGGGCTTACCAAGGCTCAGTTTCTGACTGCACTCATTGCAAATTACAATGCTTTTGTCAGAGGCACACACATTAAAAAAATCCCACACTGCTGACTTTTTGGAAGTGTGCGATCTGGCGGTAACAGTAGAAGTTGGCGGAGTTGGCGGTATTGGCGGCAATGGCGGGTGCGTTGGCCGGCTGAACACAGGTGCCGATACATGTTGTTGCCCTACTGATCCCTGCGGGCTGTCCTCCCTGCTTCTTCTAAGTCTTATTCTCCTACTGCCTCTCTGACTCTCCGTCTCTCCATCTGAACTACCCTCCTCTTGCTCTCTTCTACTAGGCACCCACAAAACATCAATCTCCTCATCATCATTCTCCTCAGATGCATCAATTTCTTCTGACACATCACAGAAGGAAGCAGCAGCGGGGACCTCCTCCTCATCACTCATTATGTCCATCTCTATCGTGTTCTCTGCCAGAATTAAATCTGGTGTAAGGTCCTCATCTCCTTCATCTTCTTCTGGCAATAATGGTTGCGCATTACTCAGTTCAAGAAACTCATTGGAAAATAACTCCTCTGACCCCAGTGAAGAAGGGGCACCGGTGGTGGAGGAAGTGTTACGTGGGGTGGCCATAGCAGTGGAGGATGAGGAGGATGTTGTGGTAAAGTTAGAAACGGTAGAGGATGGGGTGTGCTGTGTAAGCCAGTCAACTACCTCTTCAGCATTTTGGGAGTTCAGGGTCATTGGCTTTTTAAAACTGGGCAATTTGCTAGGGCCACAGGATTGCATAGCAGCACGGCCCCTAGCACGGCCTCTGCGTGGCGGCCTGCCTTTGCCTGGCATTATTTTTAAAAAAACAACAACAACAACAAAAACTCAGTTGGTTTTTCTGGAAACGATAATACACACAGCTAGATGGCGGGTTGAAGAAAACACTGTGCAAATATAATGCCTACAAAGTCAACGTATACACTACTACAGCGGTGGATACGGATTACGTAAAATATATGAATGCTGCTTGAAAAAAAGTAACTCAAGTGGTTTTTCTAGAGACGATAATATTATCAATATTTAGACAAAATGTGAACAAGGTCACACAGCTCGATGGCGGGTTGAAGAAAACAGTGTGCAAATAATGCCTACAAGGTCAACGTATACACTACTACAGCGGTGGATACGGATTACGTAAAATATATGAATGCTGCTTGAAAAAAAGTAACTCAAGTGGTTTTTCTAGAGACGATAATATTATCAATATTTAGACAAAATGTGAACAAGGTCACACAGCTCGATGGCGGGTTGAAGAAAACAGTGTGCAAATAATGCCTACAAAGTCAACGTATACACTACTACAGCGGTGGATACGGATTACGTAAAATATATGAATGCTGCTTGAAAAAAAGTAACTCAAGTGGTTTTTCTAGAGACGATAATATTATCAATATTTAGACAAAATGTGAACAAGGTCACACAGCTCGATGGCGGGTTGAAGAAAACAGTGTGCAAATAATGCCTACAAGGTCAACGTATACACTACTACAGCGGTGGATACGGATTACGTAAAATATATGAATGCTGCTTGAAAAAAAGTAACTCAAGTGGTTTTTCTAGAGACGATAATATTATCAATATTTAGACAAAATGTGAACAAGGTCACACAGCTCGATGGCGGGTTGAAGAAAACAGTGTGCAAATAATGCCTACAAGGTCAACGTATACACTACTACAGCGGTGGATACGGATTACGTAAAATATATGAATGCTGCTTGAAAAAAAGTAACTCAAGTGGTTTTTCTAGAGACGATAATATTATCAATATTTAGACAAAATGTGAACAAGGTCACACAGCTCGATGGCGGGTTGAAGAAAACAGTGTGCAAATAATGCCTACAAGGTCAACGTATACACTACTACAGCGGTGGATACGGATTACGTAAAATATATGAATGCTGCTTGAAAAAAAGTAACTCAAGTGGTTTTTCTAGAGACGATAATATTATCAATATTTAGACAAAATGTGAACAAGGTCACACAGCTCGATGGCGGGTTGAAGAAAACAGTGTGCAAATAATGCCTACAAGGCCAACGTATACACTACTACAGCGGTGGATACGGATTACGTAAAATATATTATGGCTGCTTGAAAAAAGTGACTCCGGTGTTTTTTCTGGAGACGGTAATATTATGGATATTTAGACAGAATGGGAACAAGGTCACACAGCTCGATGGCGGGTTGAAGAAAACAGTGTGCAAATAATGCCTACAAGGCCAACGTATACACTACTACAGCGGTGGATACGGATTACGTAAAATATATTATGGCTGCTTGAAAAAAGTGACTCCGGTGTTTTTTCTGGAGACGGTAATATTATGGATATTTAGACAGAATGGGAACAAGGTCACACAGCTCGATGGCGGGTTGAAGAAAACAGTGTGCAAATAATGCCTACAAGGCCAACGTATACACTACTACAGCGGTGGATACGGATTACGTAAAATATATGAATGCTGCTTGAAAAAAGTGACTCCGGTGTTTTTTCTGGAGACGGTAATATTATGGATATTTAGACAGAATGGGAACAAGGTCACACAGCTCGATGGCGGGTTGAAGAAAACAGTGTGCAAATAATGCCTACAAGGCCAACGTATACACTACTACAGCGGTGGATACGGATTACGTAAAATATATGAATGCTGCTTGAAAAAAGTGACTCCGGTGTTTTTTCTGGAGACGGTAATATTATGGATATTTAGACAGAATGGGAACAAGGTCACACAGCTCGATGGCGGGTTGAAGAAAACAGTGTGCAAATAATGCCTACAAGGCCAACGTATACACTACTACAGCGGTGGATACGGATTACGTAAAATATATTATGGCTGCTTGAAAAAAGTGACTCCGGTGTTTTTTCTGGAGACGGTAATATTATGGATATTTAGACAGAATGTGAACAAGGTCACACAGCTCGATGGCGGGTTGAAGAAAACAGTGTGCAAATAATGCCTACAGGGCAAATAATGCCTAAAAGGTCAACTTATACACTACTACAGCGGTAGTAAAATAAAAAAAAGTAAAATAAAAAAAAAATGAATATTAAAAAAAAAAATTAAAGTTGGTGCTGCTGAACTACTAGGAGCAGCAGATTAGCACACCAGTCCCACTCCCCAACACTGCTAGACTAATAGCACTGGGCTCTTATAGTAGTAGTAGTAGTAGTAGTAGTAAAACAACAAAAAAATAAATAAAAGCAGTCCTTACAAGGACTACTGTTATTGCAGCAGTCAGCAGATGAGATCAGAAGCAGGACAGCTGCCCACTGCAGCTACATACAGAGCACTGCAGTAGAAGGTAGATTACTAGCCAGCAAAGCTACCTAAGCTAAAATGTCCCTCAAACCCCTGCAGACTTCTGTCCCTCCAATAACAGAGCAGTATCAAAACGATTACTAGCCAGCAAACTTTCAACTGTCCCTGAAATCACTAACAGGCAGCAGCTCTCTCCCTACACTATCTCTTCAGCA
Source organism: Xenopus laevis (assembly GCF_017654675.1). Classification (NCBI taxonomy): domain Eukaryota; kingdom Metazoa; phylum Chordata; class Amphibia; order Anura; family Pipidae; genus Xenopus; species Xenopus laevis. The sequence goes on along the minus strand of NC_054386.1, from coordinate 53,606,807 downwards.
CACACAGGCAGAGTGAAAAAACGCTGCAGGGCTTCGGTTTTTATAGGGAAGGGGAGTGGTCCAGGGGAGAGCTTCCTGATTGGCTGCCATGTACCTGCTGGTCTGGGGTGAGAGGGCAAAAAAAAGCGCCAACAATGGCGAACCCAAAATGGCGAACGTCGCGCGACGTTCGCGAACTTCCGGCGAGCGCGAACACCCGATGTTCGCGCGAACAAGTTCGCCGGCGAACAGTTCGCGACATCTCTAGTCAGCACATGTAGAATTAAACTATGCTCCCTGGTATGTTTTTGCAGATACATGTCATTTGTTCTATTGCCATAACATTTACATGTATTATTTTGCTTATAAATCATTTGACAGGGACATTATATAGAGACTTCTGTCTGGGATTTTATGAAGTATTGCAAAACAATATGCAGGCATAGCTGAAAGAATATATTGCTGACTGAATAAAGTAGGATGTAAAGTCCTAAGAAAAGGGAAACTGCAACATAATGGGCCGAATGTACACATTTTTATCTTGTGTATTGTGTCATTTCCTCAAATTATAAGTATCTATATCTATATCCCTATACTTTACCTCCTACCGAATATGTCCTAACCATAAGCCCTGTCATCCTGTAGCATGGCCATAACTTTATACATCACCCATAAGCATTATGGGATATTAATTGCTCAATGAAGGAACAACACCTTTGATTTTAATGCAATTTGTATCACACATGTTAGGGAAGGATGGTGGCTCCCAAAGTAGGAGTTGTAAGTATGCCCAGGGGTCTGCAAATTATTACCACTGACCATGGATAAATTCACCATTATATTATATTGCTGCTTACCCATCTAGAAAACAGATACATGTATGGGATCTGTTATCCAAAATGCTCAGGACCTGGGGGTTTCTGGATAAGGGATATTTCTGTAATTTGGGTCGCCATACCTTAAGCCTACTAAATAATGTTAACATTAATTAAACCAAATATGATTGTCTTGCCTCAAATAAGGATGGAATACATCTTATTTTGGATCAGGTACAGTTGTAATATTACAGAGAAAAAGGAAATAATTTTTAAAATTTTGAATTATTTGATTAAAATGGAATCTATGAGAGATTGTCATCTCATAACAAAGGAGCTCATACCTACATATAATTAATGGCCCATGGTTACGCTGACACTTCCACAGTCTTAAATATGGTTTAGGTAACCTAGTAATTGGAGCCTTTTTTAAGCATATTCACTTTTTCTTTGGGGTGTTTAAATTGAAAGCAATTCAGTATGTAAACCTATGAAATTGCTACAGGTATATGATCAGTTTTCTTGGAAACCTGCTATCCAAGTTCTTAATTACAGAAAGGCAGTCTCCCATAGACTCCATTATAATCAAATAACTCTAAATGTTTAAAATGATTTCCTTTTTCTCTGTAATAATCTAACAGTACCTTGTACTTGATCCCAACTAAGATATAATAAATCCCATATTGGATTCAAAACAATCCTATTAGGTTTAATTAATACTTAAATTATAGTAGACTCACAGGTATGGAGATTCAAATTACTGAAAGATCTGTTATCCAGAAATCCCCAAGTCCCAAGAATTCTGAATTACACTTTCCATACCTATACAATCGTATTTATAAATTATATAAATATTTATATTTATAAATTATATAAATACTTGGTTATTCCCTTGGAGATAAATACTGAATCAGAATCTCCATATGACTTTATCATACCAAAAACATGCGTGTTTGCTTTTATTAATATGAAGTTAAACTTGCATTTTGGCCTGGTCAGTACAATGAAACTTCAGAGCATCTGAGCAATCAAAATGCAGCTCCCAATATGTGCAGCCCCCCCCCTTGTGTTTTACTGAATAAAAATCAAGTGAAATGACATAGTACTCTCAAATAGTTTGTAAGGTAAAATTAAACTTGCATTTTGGCGTGGTCAGTACACTGAAACTTCAGAGCATCTGGGCAACCAAAATGGCAGCTCCCAATATGTGCAGGCTCTTATTGTGTTTTACTGAATAAAAATCAAGTGAAATGATGTAGTACTCTCAAATAAGACATATTTCCTTCTAAGCTTGTTTGCAAATGGAATATTCTGCTAATTACAGTATAGAACATAAATATTGAGAGAAATGTTTACACTCAACACCCACATACATTGCTGTTAAGTACTTGCGGTCATAAATACTTGCCTTGAAAAGATGCCTCTTCATTTGTCTTTACCCTCTATCTGCTAAATTTCCTATAACTGTATAGCTTTATACAGCAGAAAAATCATGTGACCTAAACTGTTCCATTGAAATATGATACAATGGAAACTGTTTACAAACGTGATAATTTTTTAGCTAACAGTGTTCAGATATAGATTTGTAACTGTTTTGCTGCAAATTTTTTTAGAACTATGCAATTTAATAGGGCTCAATTACAAAGGGCAGGCTGCAATTCACCTATAAATAATACGTGCATTATACCTTTATGTTTTTGGTTTTATCTGAATGTGTTGCTTCAGAATTTGAGGGTATAGAGCCGTTGTATGGAAATTATTCAGGAACACTCGACTGACCAATGAAAGGCCTTTCCATTTTATGAGGATTTTTGACTTGCACACTATATATATTGTTTCATAGTTCATGTTTTTTACTATAAAATCTGATTTTTTTGAGAAAAAAAAACTAAATTTTTGGGGGGGATTTATTATACCCGGAGGATGTAAAAATTCTGAATCTGAAAATCCGGCATCTCAGACCTGCCGAGGTTGCATTTGCAAATGGGAGAAGTCCCGAAGATATATTGATCTGTGCTGGGTTTCGTGCAATAATCCGACGATTTTGTGGTTTTCGGGCAAAAATCGGAAAAAGTCGGAGTTTCCGTGTGGAAAATCCGAAAAATTAGTATAATCCGCATTTATCACACATTTCTTAGTGTTATTTACCACAGAGAGATTTTTCAGAAAAATGTATTGAAAAATAAGGGGAAAAAACCCGTGCAGATTTGGTTGGGGTAGTTTTCAGGAAATAATGAAAAATTCGTAATTTGATAAATGGGCCTCTTATATTCCCAGTATTCAAACCCCCTTCTTCACCTGACTGTCTTGTTAGCAGGGAGATTATTGGTGCAACCAGGTCCGCCATTAGAAATCACAGGGCCCCATACAACAAAATGTTCAGGGCCCCCTGGGCCCGCCCACCCGCCCACCCACCCCGGCCCCCAAGCCCCACCCCAGATCTCGCCCACTCCACACTACAGTTAAAAAAAATAATTGGTGATCAGGGCCCCCTTTTAAGTTAAAAAAAAAACATTTGCGACCAGGGCCTCACATAAAAGTTTTTTTTTTAACATTGGTGATCAGGGGCCCCCCTGCAAGTAAAAAAAAATTAATGGCCTGCCCCCCGCACAAGTTATAAAAAGCCATTGGTGATCAGGGGCCCCCCTGCAGGTAAAAAAAAATGATGTCCTGGCCCCACCCCACCCCACAAGTTATAAAAAGCAAATGGTGATCAGGGGCCCCCCTGCAAATAAAAAAATAAATTGGCCAGATCCCCCCCAAATTTTTAAAAAGATTTCTTGCCAGGGTTTAGTGTCTAAAGGGAGGGCCCGGCCAAGCGTCACTTACTTGATTAGCCGACCCCCCCTGCTTTCAGCATGCTGCACAGCAGCTCTGTGGATGGAAGATTTTCTCCTATTAAGATTTCCTGTACCCTCGTGGTCCTTTAAGAATAAGTCCCGGTAAAGCTGTACAGGGATTGGATAAGGGTATCCAATCCCAATGCAGATTTACCGAGATTTATTCTTAAAGGGCCAATGAGGTTACAGCAAATCTTAATAGGAGAAAATCTTCCGTGCACAGAGCTGCTGTGCAGCACGCTAAAAGCAGGGGGGGCCAGCACATCAAGTAAGTAAAGCATTGCTAGGCCCCCCCTTAGACACAAAATCCTGCGGGCCCGGGACAACTGTCCCCTCTGTGACCCCCTGATGGCAGCCCTGGGTGCAACTACTGATGAAATTATCTACAAAACAACAGGCAGTATACCCCTTGTTGAAGTATTATGCCTTATGGAGTATTTCTGCATTTTGAAATGTACAAGTACATACTTTGGAGCTGAGGGTCATAAATAGTTTCTGATATAACACATAATAATACAAGTGTTCTAATATTAGGCACATCACAATCACTTCACAGCAGAAATTAATTTTTCATCCTATTGTGTATTTACCCTATACATTTGCAGCCATCTTTATGTGATGATAATGCCTCTCCATATTGGGTCACTGGTGTCCAAGGCACATATAATGTGCAGACCTTATTGATTGCTTTATTACAGTCGTTAATATTGATCCCATGAAGACACTTAAGAGATTACAATGTCATTTTGGGGGCTTTACAAAGATCCCTAGAAGGTTAAAAGGTTTCATGGCACTTAAACCCATGCCTCAATGTATGTGAAAATAATATCGGCATTATTACTTGCTTGATACAGTCTGACAAGTGTACTGGCTATAGTCCATACAATGCAGGGGTTAATTCCCTCACTATTTTCAGGAAGTGCATGGTTCACCCATGCAGCGCAAACATGCATCATTGACCTTGAAATGTGCAGAAGAATTCATTTTGGTTCACTGATTCAGTGTTTTCCATTTCACAAATTTGCATTCTTAAAGGGACCTCATGCTATGGGTTCTATACCTGACAACAGCCTTAATACATCACATAGCTGTAAAAGCACAGTATACTGGAAAATTTTAAATTCTGAGCATTTTCTGGAACATCTCAGTAGCAGCTTCATAAAATAAGGGTATTCCTGGCTACATCTGATTGGTTCTTCCTTCAAAAATATTTGCTCAATAATGACACAAAAGCATTCTACTGCTTTCCATGTAACTTTGTCCAAATGCAGCCACTGTTCCCTTTGAATCCTTAGGTCTTTAAGATTATTATTATTATTATTATTATTATTATTATTATTATTATTAATAATAGTCAGCATTGTATAAAAGAACCAAGAGAGGTAGAACAACATTGCAGTTTCAAGTTATTACTTCTTTGCTAGACATTAAAGTAGAAAGAAGATGATTGTTTAAGATACGTGTAAACCCTCAAAACAGAATGGAAAATTGAGTGCTCTTCTAATAACATTTGCAACTGACATTTTCCTTCTAGTTTTGAAGATATTGGTGGTTTTTAAACCATTTATCTAATGAATTTGAAACAACAGTGCCACCTGCTGTTCATTTGAAAAATAATTTTCATGAGGGGAAAAAAAGTCCCTCCTTATAAATGAGCTGAGAAATGCCAGGTGATGCTTTTTTGCTCATTAATTTCATTGTTGTAGTACAAATATAAGTGGTCATTCTGAAAGCCTCTGGTTGTACCCCTTAGTGCTCAGTGTTGTGCTGCTCTCTGCAGGAAACGCAGAATGAAAAATCAGGGGCTCCGTGCAAAGAGCATTACCAGGAGACGCACCCAAGCCCCATCATTCTTAGAACAAGTAGAACAAGTGGTAAGTACAGGGCCCTGATGCAACTGTGCCTCCCCCCGCCTGCCACTAGCGCAGGCTAATGCAGGCTGCAGTAGATTCAACATGCAGGTCTGTGCATTCCAAAACCTATCATTTTTATCCTACAATAGGCTTTTAATGCTTAAAAGGAGAATTCAACCCCTTATTAACAAAAAAAACCTACCCCCCTATCCTACATAGACCCCCCCTCCAACAAATTGTAAGGGTACACTGTGTTTCAACATGCGGTTCCTGATATTTCATTCTCACATGTAGGGATGTAGCGAACGTCGGAAAAAAAGTTCGCGAACATATTCGCGAACTTGCGCAAAAATGCGAGCGGTTCGCGAACGGTTCGCGAACCCCATAGACTTCAATGGGAAGGCGAACTTTAACATCTAGAAAAGACATTTCTGGCCAGAAAAATGATTTTAAAGTTGTTTAAAGGGTGCAACGACCTGGACAGTGGCATGCCAGAGGGGGATCAAGGGCAAAAATGTATCTGAAAAATCTGCCTGTGTGTGCTTGGAAGAGATAGTGTAGGGGGAGAGCTGTTAGTGATTTCAGGGACAGATGATAGTAAGTTTGCTGGCTAGTAATCTGCTTGATACTGCTCTGTATTGGAGGGACAGAAGTCTGCAGGGATTTGAGGGACATTTTAGCTTAGGTAGCTTTGCTGGCTAGTAATCTACTGTTCTCTTTAAACAACTGCCATACGTTGACCTTGTAGGCATTGTTTGCCCAGTTTTTTTGGACGCAGCCACTGAAGCACAGTTGCCAGAAAAAATATGCCATATAAATGCTGAAAATAGTCATTTTTCGCCATACGTTGACCTTGTAGACATTGTTTGCCCAGTTTTTTTGGACGCAGCCACTGAAGCACAGTTGCCAGAAAAAATATGCCATATAAATGCTGAAAATAGTAATTTTTCGCCATACGTTGACCTTGTAGACATTGTTTGCCCAGTTTTTTTGGTTGCAGCCACTGAAGCACAGTTGCCAGAAAAAATATGCCACATAAATGCTGAAAATAGTCATTTTTTGCCATATACGTTGAGTCAACGTATGGCAAAAAATGACTATTTTCAGCATTTATATGGCATATTTTTTCTGGCCTCTGTGCTTCAGTGGCTGTGGCCAAAAAAACTGGGCAAACAATGCCTACAAGGTCAACGTCGTTGACCTTGTAGGCATTGTTTGCCCAGTTTTTTTGGCCACAGCCACTGAAGCACAGAGGCCAGAAAAAATATGCCATATAAATGCTGAAAATAGTCATTTTTTTGGTCGCAGCCACTGAAGCACAGTTGCCAGAAAAATTATGCCATATAAATGCTGAAAATATAAATTTTTTTGGTTGCAGCCACTGAAGCACAGAGGCCAGAAAAATTATGCCATATAAATGCAGAAAATATGCATTTTTTTGGTCGCAGCCACTGAAGCACAGTTGACAGAAAAATTATGCCATATAAATGCTGAAAATATAAATTTTTTTGGTTGCAGCCACTGAAGCACAGAGGCCAGAAAAATTATGCCATATAAATGCAGAAAATATGCATTTTTTTGGTCGCAGCCACTGAAGCACAGTTGCCAGAAAAATTATGCCATATAAATGCTGAAAATAGTAATTTTTTTGGTTGCAGCCACTGAAGCACAGAGGCCAGAAAAATTATGCCATATAAATGCTGAAAATATGCATTTGTTTGGTTGCAGCCACTGAAGCACAGTTGACAGAAAAATTATGCCATATAAATGCTGAAAATATACATTTTTTTGGTTGCAGCCACTGAAGCACAGAGGCCAGAAAAATTATGTCATATAAATGCAGAAAATAGGCATTTTTTTGGTCGCAGCCACTGAAGCACAGAGGCCAGAAAAAATTAAACCAGTAGGGTTTGCACCCTAGTTTGTAACGGTGGCGGAGGGAGGAGGACGACGCTAAAGGACAGCTGTGTGTGGAGTCATGAGGCTTGAAGAGAAGGACAGCTGCATAGAAGTCAGAACAAGTCTTCCGGCGTGCAGTAACCCTCCGAGATCCACCCCTCATTCATTTTAATAAAGGTCAGGTAATCGACACTTTTGTGACCTAGGCGAGTTCTCTTCTCAGTTACAATCCCTCCTGCTGCACTGAAGGTCCTTTCTGAGAGCACACTTGAGGCTGGGCAAGACAAGAGGTTCATGGCAAATTGTGACAGCTCTGGCCACAGATCAAGCCTGCGCACCCAGTAGTCCAGGGGTTCATCGCTCCTCAGAGTGTCGATATCTGCAGTTAATGCCAGGTAGTCCGCTACCTGCCGGTCGAGGCGTTCTTTGAGGGTGGATCCAGAAGGGTTGTGGCGCTGCCTTGGACAGAAAAACATTTGCATGTCTGACGTTACAGACTGGCCAAAGGGCTTTGTCCTTGCAGGTGTGCTCGTGGCAGGATTACTGGCACCTCTGCCCCTGGAATGTTGATGAGTTCCTGAAGTGACATCACCCTTAAAAGCATTGTACAACATGTTTTGCAGGCTGGTTTGTAAATGCCGCATCTTTTCGGACTTGTGGTATGTTGGTAACATTTCTGACACTTTATGCTTGTACCGAGGGTCTAGTAGCGTTGCGACCCAGTACAGGTCCTTCTCCTTAAGCCTCTTGATACGGGGGTCCTTCAACAGGCATGACAGCATGAAAGACCCCATTCTCACAAGGTTGGATGCAGAGCTATCCATCTCCGCTTCCTCATTATCAAGGACTGCATCATCCACGGTCTCCTCCCCCCAGCCACGTACAAGACCAGGGGTCCCCAAAAGGTCACCACTAGCCCCCTGGGAAGCCTGCTCCTGTTGGTCCTCCTCCTCCTCCTCCACAAAGCCACCTTCCTCCTCTGACTCCACTTCTGGCACCTCTCCCTGCGTTGCAGCAGGTGCCTGGGTTCGTTCTGGTGATTCCGACCAGAAATCGTGCGCTTCCAGCTCCTCGTCACGCTGGTCTACAGCCTCATCTGTCACTCGTCGCACGGCACGCTCCAGGAAGAAAGCGAAGGGTATTAGGTCGCTGATGGTGCCTTCGGTGCGACTGACCATATTTGTCACCTCTTCAAAAGGTCGCATGAGCCTGCAGGCATCGCGCATAAGCACCCAGTAACGGGGGAAAAAAATCCCCAGCTGTGCAGATCCAGTCCTACCACCCAGTTCAAAAAGGTACTCGTTGACGGCCCTTTGTTGTTGCAGCAGACGTTCCAACATAAGGAGCGTTGAATTCCAGCGAGTCTGGCTGTCAGAAATCAAACGCCTGACTGGCATGTTGTAGCGCTGCTGAATGTCAGCAAGGCGTGCCATGGCTGTGTAGGAACGTCTGAAATGGGCCGACACCTTTCTGGACTGGGTGAGAACGTCCTGGAATCCTGGGTACTTGGAGACAAAACGTTGGACTATTAAATTTAACACATGTGCCATGCAGGGCACATGTGTTAAATTGCCTAGTCTCAACGCTGCCAACAGATTGCTTCCATTGTCACACACCACTTTTCCGATCTGCAGTTGGTGTGGGGTCAGCCACCGATCGGCCTGTGACTGCAGAGATGACAGGAGTACAGATCCGGTATGGTTTTTGCTTTCCAGGCACGTCATCCCCAAGACAGCGTGACAACGGCGTACCTGGCACGTCGAATAGCCTAGGGGGAGCTGGGGGTGCACAGGTGTGGAGGAGGAGAAGGAGGACCCAGCAGCAGAGTAAGAAGAAGAAGAAGACGAGGTAGAGAGCGATGGAGGAGTAGAGGTGGTGGCAGAACCGCGTGCAATCCGTGGCGGTGACACCAACTCCACTGTTGTTGTTGAGCTACCCATTCCCTGCTTCCCAGCCATTACCAAGTTCACCCAGTGGGCAGTGTAGGTGACATACCTGCCCTGACCATGCTTGGAGGACCATGCGTCAGTAGCCATATGGACCTTTGGCCCAACACTAAGTGACAGAGATGCGGTAACTTGGCTCTGCACATGTTGGTACAGGTGTGGTATTCCCTTTTTAGAAAAAAAATTGCGGCTGGGTACCTTCCACTGCGGTGTCCCAATTGCTACAAATTTGCGGAAGGCCTCAGAGTCCACCAGCTGGTATGGTAAAAGCTGGCGGGCTAAGAGTGCAGACAAGCCAGCTGTCAGACGCCGCGCAAGGGGGTGACAGTCAGACATTGGCTTCTTACGCTCAAACATGGCCTTCACAGAAACTTGGCTGGTGGCAGATGACTGGGAATGGGAACAGGTGGTCAAGGTGGAAGGCGGAGTGGAGGGTGGTTCAGACGGGTCAAGGAGAGCAGAGGTAGAGCAGTAAGATGCTGGACCAGAAGGAGTGTGGCTTTTAGTTTGCCTGTTGCCTTTGAGGTGTTGCTCCCAAAGTGCTTTGTGCTTGCCGCTCATGTGCCTTCGCATAGAAGTTGTACCTATGTGGCTGTTGGGCTTACCAAGGCTCAGTTTCTGACTGCACTCATTGCAAATTACAATGCTTTTGTCAGAGGCACACACATTAAAAAAATCCCACACTGCTGACTTTTTGGAAGTGTGCGATCTGGCGGTAACAGTAGAAGTTGGCGGAGTTGGCGGTATTGGCGGCAATGGCGGGTGCGTTGGCCGGCTGAACACAGGTGCCGATACATGTTGTTGCCCTACTGATCCCTGCGGGCTGTCCTCCCTGCTTCTTCTAAGTCTTATTCTCCTACTGCCTCTCTGACTCTCCGTCTCTCCATCTGAACTACCCTCCTCTTGCTCTCTTCTACTAGGCACCCACAAAACATCAATCTCCTCATCATCATTCTCCTCAGATGCATCAATTTCTTCTGACACATCACAGAAGGAAGCAGCAGCGGGGACCTCCTCCTCATCACTCATTATGTCCATCTCTATCGTGTTCTCTGCCAGAATTAAATCTGGTGTAAGGTCCTCATCTCCTTCATCTTCTTCTGGCAATAATGGTTGCGCATTACTCAGTTCAAGAAACTCATTGGAAAATAACTCCTCTGACCCCAGTGAAGAAGGGGCACCGGTGGTGGAGGAAGTGTTACGTGGGGTGGCCATAGCAGTGGAGGATGAGGAGGATGTTGTGGTAAAGTTAGAAACGGTAGAGGATGGGGTGTGCTGTGTAAGCCAGTCAACTACCTCTTCAGCATTTTGGGAGTTCAGGGTCATTGGCTTTTTAAAACTGGGCAATTTGCTAGGGCCACAGGATTGCATAGCAGCACGGCCCCTAGCACGGCCTCTGCGTGGCGGCCTGCCTTTGCCTGGCATTATTTTTAAAACAACAACAACAAAAACTCAGTTGGTTTTTCTGGAAACGATAATACACACAGCTAGATGGCGGGTTGAAGAAAACACTGTGCAAATAATGCCTACAAAGTCAACGTATACACTACTACAGCGGTGGATACGGATTACGTAAAATATATGAATGCTGCTTGAAAAAAAGTAACTCAAGTGGTTTTTCTAGAGACGATAATATTATCAATATTTAGACAAAATGTGAACAAGGTCACACAGCTCGATGGCGGGTTGAAGAAAACAGTGTGCAAATAATGCCTACAAGGTCAACGTATACACTACTACAGCGGTGGATACGGATTACGTAAAATATATGAATGCTGCTTGAAAAAAAGTAACTCAAGTGGTTTTTCTAGAGACGATAATATTATCAATATTTAGACAAAATGTGAACAAGGTCACACAGCTCGATGGCGGGTTGAAGAAAACAGTGTGCAAATAATGCCTACAAAGTCAACGTATACACTACTACAGCGGTGGATACGGATTACGTAAAATATATGAATGCTGCTTGAAAAAAAGTAACTCAAGTGGTTTTTCTAGAGACGATAATATTATCAATATTTAGACAAAATGTGAACAAGGTCACACAGCTCGATGGCGGGTTGAAGAAAACAGTGTGCAAATAATGCCTACAAGGTCAACGTATACACTACTACAGCGGTGGATACGGATTACGTAAAATATATGAATGCTGCTTGAAAAAAAGTAACTCAAGTGGTTTTTCTAGAGACGATAATATTATCAATATTTAGACAAAATGTGAACAAAGTCACACAGCTCGATGGCGGGTTGAAGAAAACAGTGTGCAAATAATGCCTACAAGGTCAACGTATACACTACTACAGCGGTGGATACGGATTACGTAAAATATATGAATGCTGCTTGAAAAAAGTAACTCAAGTGGTTTTTCTAGAGACGATAATATTATCAATATTTAGACAAAATGTGAACAAGGTCACACAGCTCGATGGCGGGTTGAAGAAAACAGTGTGCAAATAATGCCTACAAGGTCAACGTATACACTACTACAGCGGTGGATACGGATTACGTAAAATATATGAATGCTGCTTGAAAAAAAGTAACTCAAGTGGTTTTTCTAGAGACGATAATATTATCAATATTTAGACAAAATGTGAACAAGGTCACACAGCTCGATGGCGGGTTGAAGAAAACAGTGTGCAAATAATGCCTACAAGGTCAACGTATACACTACTACAGCGGTGGATACGGATTACGTAAAATATATGAATGCTGCTTGAAAAAAAGTAACTCAAGTGGTTTTTCTAGAGACGATAATATTATCAATATTTAGACAAAATGTGAACAAGGTCACACAGCTCGATGGCGGGTTGAAGAAAACAGTGTGCAAATAATGCCTACAAGGCCAACGTATACACTACTACAGCGGTGGATACGGATTACGTAAAATATATTATGGCTGCTTGAAAAAAGTGACTCCGGTGTTTTTTCTGGAGACGGTAATATTATGGATATTTAGACAGAATGGGAACAAGGTCACACAGCTCGATGGCGGGTTGAAGAAAACAGTGTGCAAATAATGCCTACAAGGCCAACGTATACACTACTACAGCGGTGGATACGGATTACGTAAAATATATGAATGCTGCTTGAAAAAAGTGACTCCGGTGTTTTTTCTGGAGACGGTAATATTATGGATATTTAGACAGAATGGGAACAAGGTCACACAGCTCGATGGCGGGTTGAAGAAAACAGTGTGCAAATAATGCCTACAAGGCCAACGTATACACTACTACAGCGGTGGATACGGATTACGTAAAATATATGAATGCTGCTTGAAAAAAGTGACTCCGGTGTTTTTTCTGGAGACGGTAATATTATGGATATTTAGACAGAATGGGAACAAGGTCACACAGCTCGATGGCGGGTTGAAGAAAACAGTGTGCAAATAATGCCTACAAGGCCAACGTATACACTACTACAGCGGTGGATACGGATTACGTAAAATATATGAATGCTGCTTGAAAAAAGTGACTCCGGTGTTTTTTCTGGAGACGGTAATATTATGGATATTTAGACAGAATGGGAACAAGGTCACACAGCTCGATGGCGGGTTGAAGAAAACAGTGTGCAAATAATGCCTACAAGGCCAACGTATACACTACTCAGGGGTGCTCCACCAATGAGGCGAGTTGAGGCACTCGCCTCAGGCGGCAGCGCCCCCCTGGTTGCCAGGGGCGGCAAAAATGCCGCTCCTGGTAACTAAGAGCCGAATTTCCGGTTTTCAAACCGGAAATTCGGCTTTTCTAGCGCAGAGAGCGCTATTGCGCTCTCTGCATGAATCGTCGCGGACCGCCCCTGCCCTCTCCGGCGCTATAAAGGTTAGTGCCGGGAGGAGGGAAGGGGGCGGCGAAAGAAGGCCGCCTCAGGCGGCATTATAGCAAGAATCGCCCCTGACACTACTACAGCGGTGGATACGGATTACGTAAAATATATTATGGCTGCTTGAAAAAAGTGACTCCGGTGTTTTTTCTGGAGACGGTAATATTATGGATATTTAGACAGAATGTGAACAAGGTCACACAGCTCGATGGCGGGTTGAAGAAAACAGTGTGCAAATAATGCCTACAGGGCAAATAATGCCTAAAAGGTCAACTTATACACTACTACAGCGGTAGTAAAATAAAAAAAAGTAAAATAAAAAAAAAATGAATATTAAAAAAAAAAATTAAAGTTGGTGCTGCTGAACTACTAGGAGCAGCAGATTAGCACACCAGTCCCACTCCCCAACACTGCTAGACTAATAGCACTGGGCTCTTATAGTAGTAGTAGTAGTAGTAGTAGTAGTAAAACAACAAAAAAATAAATAAAAGCAGTCCTTACAAGGACTACTGTTATTGCAGCAGTCAGCAGATGAGATCAGAAGCAGGACAGCTGCCCACTGCAGCTACATACAGAGCACTGCAGTAGAAGGTAGATTACTAGCCAGCAAAGCTACCTAAGCTAAAATGTCCCTCAAACCCCTGCAGACTTCTGTCCCTCCAATAACAGAGCAGTATCAAAACGATTACTAGCCAGCAAACTTTCAACTGTCCCTGAAATCACTAACAGGCAGCAGCTCTCTCCCTACACTATCTCTTCAGCACACACAGGCAGAGTGAAAAAACGCTGCAGGGCTTCGGTTTTTATAGGGAAGGGGAGTGGTCCAGGGGAGAGCTTCCTGATTGGCTGCCATGTACCTGCTGGTCTGGGGTGAGAGGGCAAAAAAAAGCGCCAACAATGGCGAACCCAAAATGGCGAACGTCGCGCGACGTTCGCGAACTTCCGGCGAGCGCGAACACCCGATGTTCGCGCGAACAAGTTCGCCGGCGAACAGTTCGCGACATCTCTACTCACATGCTCCCCTATCCATTTCCCTAATACAAGTTTAGTCCATCTGATAACTAGTTGCCTGAAATGACCAGCTGGTGTTTCAAATTCATTATATCAGCAGTTTAAAAACTTTGACAGTATAAGGGCATCTCTGCAACATATTAATTGGGAAATGCTTTTCACAGGGTTAAACACAGAACAAAAATGGGAAGTCTTTAAAATGCTGCTTAATAAATATACTTGTCAGTATATTCCACTTGTAAGCAAGGAACGTTGTTGCAAAGCAAAACCTTTTTGGTTCAATAGAAGCTTGGTGTTGAGGTGGGTAAGAAAAGATGTGCTTTTAAGGCTTTCAAGTTAGCTGGTACACCCAAAACATTTATAAGGTACAAGGAGGCCAATAAATCATGCAAAGAAGCTATAAGGCAAGCTAGAATTGATATAGGAAAGGATATTGCAGCAAGCAGTAAAAAAAATCCAAAATTATTTTTTAATTATGTTAATAGTAAAAAAATGAAGCAGGAAGGGGTGTGACCCTTACTATCAGAGGGGGGTCAGCTGGTTGATGAAAACAAAATAAAAGCGCAGATTCTGAACTCATATTTTTCATCTGTCTACACAAATGAGGAACCAGTAAGTGAAGGTTTCCTTCTTAATAGTACCAATTCTAGTAATACAACTAATGATGCATGGTTCACACATGAAGAAATTCAAAAGAGACTAGAACATGTTAAGATTAACAAAGGTCCGGGGCCAGAGGGTATTCATCCCAGGGTAATTAGCGAGCTTAGCTCTGTGATTGCCAAACCTCTTTACTTAATTTTTCAGGATTCATTGAGATCTGGCATAGTGCCGAGAGACTGGCGAATTGCTAATGTGGTGCCTCTATTCAAAAAAGGATCCCGTTCTCAGCCTCAAAACTATAGGCCAGTTAGTCGACATCAGTGGTAGGAAAGCTTTTCGAAGGGTTAATAAAGGATAAGATACTGGACTTCATAGCAAATCATAATACTATGAGTTTGTGCCAGCATGGTTTTATGCGTAATAGATCTTGCCAGACTAAATTAATTTCTTTTTATGAGAAGGTAAGTAGAGACCTCGAGTCTGGGATGGCAGTGGATGTGATTTACTTAGACTTTGCTAAAGCATTTGATACAGTGCCACACAAAAGGTTACTGGGTAAATTAAGGAATGTTGACCTGGAACATAGTATTTGTACCTGGATAGAGAACTGGCTAACAGACTACAAAGAGTGTTGATAAATGGAACATTTTCTAATTGGACCAGTGTTGTTAGTGGAGTACCGCAGGGCTCTGTACTAGGTCCCTTGCTTTTCAACTTGTTTATTAATGACCTGGAGGTGGGCATTGAAAGTACTGTTTCTATTTTTGCAGATGATACTAAATTGTGCAGAAAAACTATAGGTTCCATGCAGGATGCTGCCACTTTGCAGAGTGATTTGTCTAAATTGGAAAACTGGGCAGCAAACTGGAAAATGAGGTTCAATGTTGATAAATGCAAGGTTATGCACTTTGGCAAAAATAATATAAATGCAAGTTATACACTAAATGGCAGTGTGTTGGGAGTTTCCTTAAATGAGAAGGATCTAGGGGTCTTTGTAGATAACACGTTGTCTAATTCTGGGCAGTGTCATTCTGTGGCTACTAAAGCAAATATAGTTCTGTCTTGCATAAAAAAGGGCATTAACTCAAGGGATGAAAACATAATTATGCCTCTATATAGGTCCCTGGTAAGGCCTCATCTGGAGTATGCAGTTCAGTTTTGGACTCCAGTCCTTAAGAGGGATATAAATGAGCTGGAGAGAGTGCAGAGACGTGCAACTAAATTGGTTAGAGGGATGGAAGACTTAAATTATGAGGGTAGACTGTCAAGGTTGGGGTTGTTTTCTCTGGAAAAAAGGTGCTTGCGAGGGGACATGAATACACTTTACAAGTACATTAGAGGACATTATAGACAAATAGCAGGGGACCTTTTTACCCATAAAGTGGATCACCATACCAGAGGCCACCCCTTTAGATTAGAAGAAAAGAACTTCCATTTGAAGCAACGTAGGGGGTTCTTCACAGTCAGGACAGTGAGGTTGTGGAATTCACTGCCGGGTGATGTTGTGATGGCTGATTCAGTTAATGCCTTTAAGAATGGCTTTGATGATTTTTTTGGACAGACATAATATCAAAGGCTATTGTGATACTAAGCTCTATAGTTAGTATAGGTATGGGTATATAGAATTTAATTAGAAGTAGGGAGGGGTGTGTTTATGGATGCTGGGTTTTCATTAGGAGGGGTTGAACTTGACGGACTTTGTCTTTTTTCAACCCAATTTAACTATATGTCTTGACAGCATGAGAAAAGCATAAAAGTAGTGTTACATTCATTTGTTTTGATAATTTTCATTTACTTTAAGTTGTGTATCAATATAGGGGATATTTGATAAGCTTAACGGATTATGTCAATAGTCGTTATATAACATGCTTTTTTCATTTGGTTCAATTTTTTTTTATTGTTATTATTATTTTTTATGTATTTGTCCTATATTTAAAATAGAGCTATATGGCTTGGCTATATACAAATACAAATATCTACAGGGACGATATTCATTGCAAACAAGTAACTATTCTCCTCACATGTTTCTCTTTAGGAGACAGAATAAAGGTGAGGAAACCCCACTTTATTGTCCAGTATTTGGCCAGGATACCCCTTTAGCTCATAACAGATTCATAATAACATTGCCAGAAAGCTGTAATTACAGAATTATCCAGAGCAAGTAAACATTTAGATTGACTTTCACCCTAACTGGCATTCTGATACGACCGACGCCATCTAATTCCCTTCCTGCCTCTTAAATGGCATTGATGAATTCATTATGCTTGTTGGTGAAATTATATATGTCCTTTAGAGCTAGAACGTGTTTTAACTCCTTTTTGGACCCCAGTAAGGAATTATTCATTGCTACCAGCAAAAAGTTCTTGGATAGTGGAGCCATTAATATAAATGGCATCTTGCACTAACTCATTAAAAATGCAATATGGGGGATTAAGACCCTAGAATTCCAAAGGGTTAAGCATATTTCTAGGCTGCAGTAACTACATAAAAACGTGAATGCAGTGATTACTCCCTAGTGGGTTTAAATGAGGCATGTAGTATTGAATCCCCTTTAGCACAGGCCATAACCCACCAGCAATATCATGGCCCTTTATGTAGAATGCATTTGTAACTATGTAATGAGTTTTTGCTTATGGTATCTGCAATGCAGAACAAGGGATACTGCACACAAGAAATGTGATCATCTCGTGCTATTGGTGATTGTGAAGCAGAGCACAGGGACATCTTTTTATAAAGCTGAGGTTTATGCCAAAAAAAGCAAACCTTGGTGCAATATTAATGACTGGTTTCTAAAGCTGCAGTGATAAAGTAGTAAAATAGACAGCGTGCTATTTATAAAAGTACAGTTGAATTTCAGTGAAGTAAATTATTTTGCCTATGTACAGGGCACTTACACCTATGTGCCCACCTCTGGAAAATCAGCTGTGGTTGCTCATTCCAGAACAGATGGTGTTTTTTTTTTTATATATATATTATTAATTATTATAGCTTCATGTTTTGCAGTAGTTTAACAGGTAGGAGATGTTGATTTCTGCTGTGTGCGTGAATATCTGCAATAAATGATCTAAAAATAATAATTTTCTTTCCTTGCAGGTCCCTGTCAGGGAGAATCGTCGGAGGAGTCTGGTGGTTCTTCACTTTAATCATAATCTCTTCCTACACTGCCAACTTGGCTGCTTTCCTTACTGTGGAGAGAATGGTGTCCCCTATTGAGAGTGCAGAGGACTTGGCCAAACAAACAGAAATAGCTTATGGTACTTTGGACTCAGGATCAACCAAAGAATTTTTTCGGGTAAATGACTTGAGTTTCAAAATATTGCAAATATTCCGTTACATGACCAAGGCATCAATTTACTAAGGTGTGATAAGCAGTGATAGATAGAAGACAGAAATTGTAGTAAAATAGTAAAAGAGGAGTCAGTTTTATAAAAATGAACAGTGAAAATTAGTGATTGTACTGGGGAAAAATTATACTTATAAATGTATTTTTAGCAAATTTATTAAGAAAAATTTATTTAATGGGAAATAATGTATTCCTGATAGTACTTAATTGGCCATAAGTATATTTAATAATACATTATAAACTGATAATAAATACTGTTTTATATAAACTCATTCGTATATATATTCATTAGTTTGACCATTGGCAGTATTGCCAAACTAATCTGCAATATTTAGAGCAGATTATGCAGTTAACCTAAATGAGCTCCAAAAAAAACTTGCAATTCGCCAGAAATAACACTGAAATGAAGTGTGAACGGCATTAATTTTGTCCCAAGAATATTCTCAGCGTGGTTGAGGTTATAGACAATTTTTACGAACTTTAGTAAACAGACCCCAAAATCTGTATTTGTGTGTTAGCGGAATTTCAAGGATTTGTGTGATTTTGTGTAAAAGGTGATGTAATTAAGTTTTTTTTTTCACTTTCTGTAATTATGCCACAAGTAATGGCATTAATTACACCATTAGGATTGCCACCCGTCCAGATTTCACCCTGAAAGGAAGTGCTGCCCGGGTGAAAAGTGCCTGTCTGGACTTCCAAATTAGGAAATTTGGACAGGACGTTGAAGTGCATGACATGGCGATCGGCCACATCATCTGTCCTGCCCCCTTTGTCACCCACCCGCCCCCAACATCATCCGGTCCTCCCCCCGAAGTCATCCATCTCGCCCCCAACGTCACCCAACCTGCCCCAGATGTCACCCAACCCGCCCCCGATGTCACCCTACCTGCCCCCGATGTCACCCGGCTGCCCCCTGCCCGTTTTCCACAAATAAAAAAGGTAGCAACCCTAGACACCATCCATTTACACAACCTCAGTGTAAACTATGGAAATGGAACTAATTAGTTTAAAGTATCTATCAAATACTGTGTTAAAAGCAGTGATGTTCATGGCTCTTTTTTGTATCAATGTATGTAATTATATGTATTTATTTATATAGCACCACAATTACAGAGCTGTACAAGGCTTACATAAACTGGGGTATAGTTATGTAACCCTATTCTGCTACTGGGGGAAATCTAGAGCTGATTTTTAGTGATGGGCGAATTTATTCGCCAGGCGCGAATTCTCGGCAAATTTGCATGATCTGCCGCCGGTGAATAAATTCACGAAATGCTGGCGAAAATTAAAAAATGAGACGCGGCGCAAATTCGCCCATTACTACTGATTTTCCACTTTGTGGCACTACTTTAAAGGGATACTGTAATGGGAAAAAAAAAATTCAAAATGAATCAGTTAATAGTGCTGCTCCAGCAGAATTCTTCACTGAAATCCATTTCTCAAAAGAACAAACAGATTTTTTTATATTCAATTTTGAAATTTGACATGGGGCTAGACATATTGTCAATTTCCCAGCTGCCCCAAGTCATGTTGTGCTCTGATAAACTTCAGTCACTCTTTACTGCTGTACTGCAAGTTGGAGTGATATCATCCCCCCTCCCTTTTCCCCCCCAGCAGCCAAACAAAAGAACAATGGGAAGGTAAGCAGATAACAGCTCCCTAACACAGCTGCCTGGTAGATCTAAGAACAACACTCCTTCGTAAAAACCCATGTCTCACTGAGACACATTAAGTTACATTGAGAAGGAAAAACAGCAGCCTGCCAGAAAGCATTTCTCTCCTAAAGTGCAGGCACAAGTCACATGACCAGGGGCAGCTGGGAAATTGACAAAATGTCTAGCCCCATGTCAGATTTCAAAATTGAATATAAAAAAATCTGTTTGCTCTTTTGAGAAATGGATTTAAGTGCAGAATTCTGCTGTAGTAGCACTATGAACTGATGCGTTTTGAAAAAAACATGTTTTCCGATGACAGTATCCCTTTAATGTGGCACCTTAATAAATCATACTTTTCTGCCACTGGGGTTCCCTACTGACTTTACATAGACAGTTTTTTCTTTCTTTCACTCTTCTCTCTCCCAGCACTTCATGTGCAGCACTTCCTTCCTGTCACCTCGCAGGGGTGGGAACTCCTCGTCCTCCTAGCACAGAACAACACAGAGGAGAGACAAATATACACAGCTCCCCTACAGTTAAACTAAAAGGATTCGGTTCAGGATTTGGCCAGGATTAGGCCTTTTTGAGCAGGATTCAGATTCGGCCGAATCCTTCTGCCCAGCCAAACCGAAATCTAATTTGCATATGCATGGAGGGAAATTGTTTGACTTTTTGTCACAAAACAAGGAAGTACATTTTTTTCCCATTCCTACTCCTAATTAGCATATGCAAAATAGGGTTCGGTTCAGTATTCGGCCGAATCTTTCGCGAATGATTCGGGGGTTCGGCCGAATCCAAAATAGTGGATTCGGTGCATCCCTAAAATGGGGTCATGGACGCACACATAATATTGCACAAAACTAATTTTCAGACAATATTCGGTGCGTGTATGGTGGGAAACAAGCTGACTTTCTTATTTTTGTGAATTCTTATCACTTTCTACATTTTTTTAAATACCAACCACCCTAAATGTCATTTCGCTATTACTGAACTTAATCCCATAATGCTTTTCAACAGGAGATATCATTCAGTCTAATCTGATGGGAGTTATCATTCAGCAACAACTGCAAAGGAGCCTAAATCAATATCCATGATATAGCCAAGACTTTGGTATATAGGAAGACAACACTATTACAGCAAAATGGTTTAAATATGTAAATTCTAAAGAGTTTAGTATCCCAACAAACCTGCAATGTCATAAAAATAAGCAAAAAAAAAAAAAAAAAAACGAACCCTTGTGTTATGAACCTCATAGTGTCCATAGTTCAATCCAGATGCCAGCAATGGTCACAAAGTCTATGGTAAGAATGCAGTCCAAAATAAGTATGCAGCATATCCCTTTCCACAGCTCCAGATAACTAACTTAGATTCCAATCCATGCTAATATTTAATAACTGTCAGCAGTTTTATTAAGTTTTTAGACCTTCAGAGGTACTGGGCAAGCACTCATTACCATCGCTACTTACTTAGTATACAGAAAGGCCAGAACAGCACATGCCGGCATTTATGGTCCTGGAGAGGCAGCCAACTAGTATTCCACGTACAGGGGTAAAAAACCCATCCATAACCACCCCTCACATGGATGCAGGAACAGCGCCCTAATGGAGGTTGGGATTTTCTGTATTCACGACTTGTTTAGTGGGGGCTCGCTGCATTAAGATGATGACTATACGTCATGGGTAATGCTGCTGTTTCCAGCCATAACACAGATTTAAGGCATTGTTCATTGTTTACTTGATACTTTGAGAAAGGCCGTGGGTCGGCTGAAAAGTCAGATTGTGGTTTTAAAATAAAAATATACTTTAATTTGTAAGACCTGTGAGTGCGGATATATGTACTGTCAGGACTTAAAAATTAGATCATGTTTTATTAACAAAAGACTTAACGTTTCAGCCTCTCCGAGGCCTTTCTCAAAGTAACAACGGACAATAAAAAATGCACATACATATACACATATACACACATATATTATATGTCTATCTTGGATGTCTCTGTAACCCTGTGTGGGGTGATGCACCATATAATATAACCACACATTATTTTTTGGTCAATAGTGACATTAATGGTTAGGTTGCTAGGGGGAGGTACTAAGCAACAATAGCTATTTGATTATGTGGTCCTGTTTAGAGCTCTGCACTGATCACGCTGCAATACAATATAGACAGCATTTTATCTACCTCTATGGAGAGAGCATGAAACCAAACCTTCTACCTAGACTCATATTTGTTACTTTGTAACACTACCAGTATTTCCTAGTATTTTGATACATTTAAAAGGTTGCGAGTGAGATTAACAACTGTTACAAAGTTTGTTTTTAAGTATCCTCCTCTCATAAACAAGGGGTGTTTTAACACTGATATGATTATCTGTATTTCTTAGTATTTCTTAATGTTTAGTATTGATGTATTTTGAGTTATGCTATTTGATGCATTGTGATGATGACAAGGTTGACATGTCAGCCAATTAACTTTCCCGCCATCATGGGTATTTAATGCATTTTTTATTGTCTGTTGTTACTTTGAGAAAGGCCTCGGAGAGGCCGAAACGTTAGTCTTTTGTTAATAAAACATGATCTAATTTTTAAGTCCTGAGAGTGCGGACCTTCTTTACTGAATAATTATTTCAAAATTTTGGACACTGCACACAGGCAAGTTGAACCTAGTGACGAGAGTACCGGCCCCCCCAAAGTTCTTGTATATGTATATATATATATATATAAGTGTCATTCCCCTTGGTAATGTATCATTACCAACAGCAGCGTAGAAATACAAATGTCAGCTCCCTTGTGTAGGTCACTGTAACTATGATTATCAAACAACAGATGGAGCCATCCATGTATTTGGGCATTTGGAATGTTTTGTTCCAGACCCCATCTGTCAAGGTAATGGATTTAGTTGATCAACGGACAGCTTCTAGGAGCAAACATCATCTCAATTATCTTAACAGACTAAATAAAGGTTTGTAGACAATGATTATCAAGTTCAGCTGGGGATGGAAGAAATGGCAGTGGAATTTGCAATTCCTTTAATATTGACCAATTAAGTAAATCTATCGCTTCCATGAACTGAAAATGCCTCTGTTCAAGCAGAAGGAAAGAGATAGTTCTGCAATCTGCCAAATGCTTCTATCTCCCTCATTTTCCAACACTCCATTTTCCTTTTCAGTTTAATGTTTTGCTTCTGTGTCCATCAAACAGGAATGAACTAAATGCTTTGTTGGTTTCAAAGTAGGAAATAGATCAGCATTTCTAACATTGTACCATATATCAAAAAGAATAAATAATAAATAAATGTATAAAGAAGCTCCCAGATGTATAAAGAGTTCAAAGATGATGAATGAGTAATTATTGGTCAGTTCCTTAAGACCTGAAAAGTATTTTTTGTAATAAAATGTAAGTTTTAAGTATGTAGTGAAATTATTATTTTTATCATTAAAGTATCAGAATTTACAGCAGTGATGTAAAGGTTACAGGGCATGCCATGAAGGTCCCAATTACTTTGACTTGCAATATCCTTATATTTTAAAAATGAGGTGCATTGTTCACTATATAACCTACAGTTTGGCTATTCCCCCTCTTCACTTTACCCTGCTGTATTACCTTCAGCTCACCTTAGACAGCCCACCACCCACCTACCACTGCTTCCACTGCTACTGCCACCACCTCTAACCTCTAGCAGTAGCAGCAGTGCTGTCTTGGAATCAGGTTCACCCACAGAATGGTTCGCTTACCACAGGCCAGAAACTTCAATGTGAAAAGTATCAAGGGAGGAAGAAAGGGTAGAGAACCAAGACGAGGAGGGGAGGATAATGGAGATATTGCAGGAGATCAATGATTAATGACAGAGACAGGGTGGGTAAGAAGAAAGGAGACAGAGTAGGGGACAGAATGATGGTAGGGGTGTAATTATGGTACCTGCAAGCCCCCCATGCACACACACACAACTGCAGCCCCAACTAATGAAGCAGCTCCCCCTTGCATGAGTTATTATGTAATTGAGAGGGGCAGTAATTGAGAGACATATCTTAATGGAAGACAGGAATAATTGAATAGAAGATTCAACCCTTGTTCACTTGTGTCACAGTCGTTTTCTAACCCTGGCTCGAAGCTGTCAAGGTGTCGAGGGGGGAAAGAATTTAAAGCTTTAACTAGTGATAAAATAAAAATGTCATATGAATAAGTAATAATGTCAAGGAAGTAATGGTTGAAATACTTGATTTAAGCATACAAATTCCCATAAAGGTAGAATAACTGCAGCCATCTCTTTCAGATGACATCTATTAAATGCCTTTTTCATGGCCTAATAAAAAAATCTTTACAAGTGCAGCAAAACTATCGGTTGATCTAATGATCTACCAACCTTAGCACTTGTAAATTTGTGTAGGCCCTACATATTCCTTAGTGTGAGTAGTAGTGAGTTAAATCACTGCTGGACTTTTGTAGAATGGCAGCTGGAAAGGCTGGAAAACACTTGTCACGGATTTCAGTAGCCCACAAATCATGTATGTCCTAGAATTTGGAACTAGAAGGTAAAAAATGGTATTTTGAAGACTCATCTTTATATCCCCTGATTTTAAGTTTTCCCTAATATTACACCTTTTTTTGGGGGGGGGGTGGAGGGAGTCGCACCAGTTAATAATGCATTTCCCTGCTTTTACGTCTTCCTGAGTTTTTTTTTTTTTTTGCACCATTTTAGGTCCCCTGAAATTGTAATAATGGATTCTATTGTAATTATTAATTACAGTCATATGAATAAGTTTGGGAACCACTCTTAATTCTTTGGAGTTTTGTTTATCATTGGCTGAGCTTTCACAGTAGCAACTTCCTTTTAATATATAACATGGCTTATTGAAACAGTAGTATTTCAGCAGTGACATAAAGATTGTTGGATTAGCAGAAAACATGCAATATGCATCATAACAACATTAGATAGGTGCATACATTTGGGCACCCCAACAGAGATATTACATCAATACTTAGTTGAGCATCCTTTTGCAAATATAACAGCCTCTAGACGCCTCCTATAGCCTTTGATGTGTGTCTGGGTTGTAGATGGTGGTATTTTTGACCATTCGTCCATATAAAATCTCTCCAGTTCAGTTAAATTTCAGCTGCCGAGCATGGACATAGTAACATAGTAACATAGTAACATAGTAAGTAAGGTTGAAAAAAGACACATGTCCATCGAGTTCAACCTTTTTTTTTTTTTTTTGCTTATTAACTACCTATCTGCCAGTTGATCCAGAGGAAGGCAAAAAAACCCATCTGAAGCCTCTCCAATTTGCCTTAGAGGGGGAAAAATTCCTTCCTGACTCCAAAATGGCAATCGGACTAGTCCCTGGATCAACTTGGACTATGAGCTATTTCCCATAACCCTGTATTCCCTTACTTGCTAAAAAGCCATCCAACCCCTTCTTAAAGCTATCTAATGTATCAGCCTGTACAACTGATTCAGGGAGAGAATTCCACATCTTCACAGCTCTCACTGTAAAAAACCCCTTCCGAATATTTAGGCAGAACCTCTTTTCTTCTAATCGGAATGGGTGACCTCGTGTCAGCTGGAAAGACCTACTGGTAAATAAAGCATTAGAGAGATTGTTATATGATCCCCTTATATATTTATACATAGTCATCATATCACCCCTTAAGCGCCTCTTCTCCAGCGTGAACATCCCCAATTTGGCCAGTCTTTCCTCATAGCTAAGATTTTCAATACCTTTTACCAGCTTAGTTGCCCTTCTCTGTACCCTCTCTAATACAATAATGTCCTGTTTGAGTGATCGAGACCAAAACTGTACGGCATATTCTAGATGGGGCCTTACAAGTGCTCTATACAGTGGAAGAATGACCCCCTCCTCCCGTGACTCTATGCCCCTTTTAATACAGCTCAAGACCTTATTTGCCCTTGATGCTGCTGACTGGCATTGCTTGCTACAGCCAAGTTTATCATCTACAAGGACTCCAAGGTCCTTTTCCATAATGGATTTGCCTAGTGCAGTCCCATTAAGGGTATAAGTGGCTTGGATATTTTTACATCCCAGGTGCATGACTTTACATTTATCAACATTGAATCTCATTTTTCCACTTAGCTGCCCAGATTGCCAGTTTGTCAAGATCCTGTTGCAAGGATGCCACATCCTGGATGGAATTAATTGGGCTGGATAATTTTGTGTCATCTGCAAACACTGATACATTACTTACAACACCCTCCCCTAAGTCATTAATGAACAAGTTAAATAAAAGTGAACCCAATACTGAGCCCTGGGGGACCCCACTAAGAACCTTACTGGCAGCCTTTTCTATTTGCATTAGGAGCTTTGTCTCTTCCTCCTCACTTACATTAGGGGGTCTATAGCATACTCCTACAATTAATTTGCTGGATTCTTTACAATTGGTGAAGAACTCCACCCATACGACTTCTGGCCCCTCATTTTCTAACATAACCTCCTCCTTTATATGAGCTTTTAAATCCTGCCTAACATACAGACATACCCCTCCTCCTTTTCTATTGCCTCTGTCCCTCCGAAACAAAGTATAGCCACTGATATTTACTGCCCAGTCATGCGACTCATTCAGCCATGTTTCGGCCACACCAATCACATCATATTTTCCTTCCATCACCAGCAGCTCCAGCCCATTTTACCAGTCAGACTTCTTGCATTTGTAAACATACATTTAATACTGGCACCATATTGAACATATGACATGTGGTCCTCCCTATCCTTAACAGTATCCCTAGCCAAATCTCCTCCCCCATTTTCCCTTTCTTTGCCCACTATCTCATCTAACCTGTCTACCACTGAATCTTTTACTGAACCCTCCCCCCCACACCTAGTTTAAAATCTCCTCCAACCCTCTAGCCATCTTCTCTCCCAAAACAGCTGCCCCATCATCATTGAGGTGCAGCCCATCCCTAGCAAAGAGCCTGTAGCTGACTGAAAAATCAGCCCAGTTCTCCAAAAACCCAAAACCCTCCTCCCTACACCAATCTTTTAGCCACGCATTAATCTCCCTACGCTCCCGCTGTCTCCTTAGCGTTGCTCGTGGCTCAGGTAATATCTCTGAGAAAATTACCTTGGAAGTCCTCACGCTCAGCTTTGAACCTAGTTTTTTAAAATCATTTTTGAGGACTTCACCACCTCCTCTAACTTTGTCATTGGTACCTATGTGTACCAAGACCGCTGGGTCTTCCCCAGCCCCTCCCAATAATCTGTCAACTCGTTCCACCACATGCCGAACCCTAGCACCAGGCAAGCAGCAGACTGTTCGGCATGTAGGGGCCTTGCGACAGATTACCCTATCCACCTTTCTAATAATTGAATCCCCTATAACTAGAACCTGCCTTTCCTTCCTTGCACTCCCCCCCACCCGTATTAGAGCCACTGCCTCCCGGGGTGCTCCGAGAGTCAGCCTGCTCCATACACGCCAGTTCGGAGTTTTCCTCCCCAGCATCTTCAGCCAAAACGGCGAATTTGCTGTTTTGGACAAACTGTGGACCAGCCCCCCTACTCTTCTGTCCCCTACTTCCCCTCTTGACTGTCACAAACCTTCCTCCCTCATTAGCCTCCACTGCCCCTTCTCCTCCCCCCACTCCACTAGCCCCTGCCAGTGGTTGCTCTGCGAGCCTCCTTTCCTCCCCCTCGTTTGCCGATGCTCTCAGTGCTGCAAGTTCACCCCTTAGAGTCTGCAGCTCAGATTCCAAGATGAAAACCCACCGACATCTCTCACATGTAAATACTGCATGGAACTGCTGCTCCAACACCACATACATGTGACAAGACACACACTGAGTAATACCAGCAAACCCACTCATATTTACACTGGGTACTTACAGTCTCCCAAATGTAATTCCTCACCAACACCTTTTCAGTTTTAAACGCCTTAAGGTTTTTAACGCTGCTTAACACTTAATTCACATGCAACACTTCGATCACATGCAACACTCGCTAAGCAGCTCCCACACTCGCTTTGCCTTCACAAGTGTAAGGTTTCAACCAGAGCACTCAAAGCCTGTTCAGAATTTACCTGATTAACCCCTCCCCTTAATTAGAAGAAAGAGGGAAAGGAGAAAAAAAAAATGCTATTTGCTACCAGCAGTAAATAAAAACCCTTATTAACTTTTTTTTTTTATGTTCCCCTTAGACCTCTAAAGCTAAAACACAAAAAGAAAGTAAATGCACTTAATGTATCAACAGCCTGCTTCAAATCATTCCATAGATTTTCGATGATATTCAAGTCGGGGGACTGTGACGGCCATTCCAGAATATTGTACTTCTCCTTCAGCATAAATGCCTTCGTAGATTTCAAAATGTGTTTAGGGTCATTGTCTTGTTGGAATATCCAACCCCTGCGTAACTTCAACTTTGTGACTGATGCCTGAACATTATCCTGAAGAATTTGTTGATATTGGGTTGAATTGATTCTACCCTTGACTTTAACAAGGGCCCCAGTCCCTGAACTAGCCACACAGCCCCACAGCATGATGGAACCTCCACCAAATTTGGTGGCAGGTGTTTTTTTGGAATGCGGTGTTCTTCTTCCGCCATGCAAAGCAATTTTTGTTATGATAAATTTTTGTCTCATCTGTCCAATGCACTTTGTTCCAATATGACTGTGGCTTGTCTAAATGAGTTTTTGCATACAACAATCAAATCTGTTTGTGGCGTGAGTGAAGAAAAGGCTTCTTTCTCATCACCCTGCCATACAAATGTTCTTTGTGCAAATTGCGCTGAATTGTAGATGTACATACACCATCCGCAGCAAGATGTGCTTGCAGGTCTTTGGAGGTGATCTTTGGGTTGTCTGTAACCATTCTCACAATCGCATATGGTGCTCCTGTATTTTTCTTGGCCTGCCAGTCCTAGCTTTTACAGCAACTGTGCCTGTGGCCTTCCATTTCCTATATATTTATTTTACATATTTTACTAGACAATAAATCTAAGTAAGTTGGCTGTAAGTGTGAGTGCTTCCATGCTGTGTGTGAATGCTGGTGCCAAATGAAGCAGGGGCTTTTTACAGGCTCACTCTCCAACACAGCAATTGATTCCACAAGTTTCCATTTTTGGTGGTTACATTTGTGTAGCATTTTTGATCTACTTGTGTCTGCATCTTGTGACAAGTTGTGAATTTCAACAGTATTATATTAAAATAAGTGTTCATCCTCTTTCAAAAACAAGAAAACATATACTATTTATTCTTTAGGATTATCTTTAGTACATGCTAGAAGGTGATAAATGTGTAAAAATAACATTTGCACTAAGAACCTATTTATATTAATACATTGTATTACAATCCTTTATCCTTTATCCATTTGCAGAGATTTTCCATACTTAGTAGTTGACATGATATATGTTGCTGAGTTGACATAGCATTTACATTTCCAACATAAGCATAGTTTGTATTGAATGTATTGAGTTTTAAAATTTATATTTAATGAAAATGTACTTGTAGGGCTTTTGGCCAAATTGAATTATCTTAAGCAGAGGTTCTTAAAGGAACAATAACAACTAAAAATGTAAGCACTTTAAAGGAATGACAATATAATGTACTGTTACCCTGCACTGGTAAAACTGGTGTATTTGCTTCAGAAACACTACTATATTTTATATAAACAAGCTGCTGTGTAGCATGGGGCAGCCATTCAAGCACAGGAAACACAGTAGATAACAAATATGTGCTGAAGAATCCAACTGTATGCTACAGAGCTATAATCGGTCATCTACTGCGTATTCTGTGCCTTTTCTCCTTTTTCAGCTTTGAATGGCAGCCCCCATGGCTACAAAGCAGCTTGCTTATACAAACTAAAGTAGAGTTTCTGAAGCAAGCACACTAGTTGTACCAGTATAGGGAAACATTACATTATATTGTCATTCCTTTCATGTTTAGTTGTTACTGTGTGGGGTTGTTGACTTAAAAAGATTTTGTCATGATTTTTATGGTGTAGAAATATTTCTAAATTACACTGAAAATAATTCACTCTACCATATAAAATTGTATTCCTGAACCATGAAGTGTATTTTTTTGTATCTGTGATATTGGTGTGTGGGCAGCCATCTCAGCTCATTTTTCCTGCTCATATGCTTTTGGAATGAGCAAGCAATGTACAATGTAACTGTTCATAGACTGCTATCACTACAATTTGCAGCGCAGTAGTAAAGAGTGACTGAAGTTTATCAGAGCAGTAGTCACATGACTAAGGGCACTTGGGAAACTGACATGTCTAGGCCATGTCTGATTTCAAAATTAAATATAAAAAAACTGTTTGCTCTTATGAAAAATTGATTTTCAGTGCATAATTCTGTTCAAGCATCACTATTAAATGATGTTTTCTCACAACAGAATCTATTTAACTTTAATTATTATGTAGATTGTGATAATTTGAAATTGGTCTTCATTTGTTTATTATTTGATCCAAATACTTATCATCTATCATTTGGGATTTGGCATGGCCAATTTTTAGTGTTTAATAGGGTTCAAATTCAGTTCAGCCAAGCTCTTGGCTTCTGGATCCAGATGAAAATGACTTAATTTTGGGGTGAATACTGAACCAAATTCTGGATTCAGTGCATTCCTAAACATAAATAATAAATTTACAAACAAATTTACCATTTTTTTCTAGCAATTTTCTTGACTGCTTACTCTGAGGTTTTTAAAAAATGCTTGCCCATGCATTCACATATTTTTGCCACATTTTTCTTGAACTGAGAAAAAATGCCAGCTCATTTTTTGTTTTTTTAAGTCTGTCCCTGAGGGTTTTCTGTAACATATAAAGCATGGCTGTAAATATAAAACAAAAAACAAGATATTTCAATGTTTATGAATCATTTTTATTGTTCAAACTGGTCCATATTCATTGTTTTATTCATGTATTTTTTTTATATATAATTATGCACATTTTCACTGTCTTATTTTATTTTGATGCAGAGATCAAAAATAGCAGTCTACGAAAAAATGTGGTCATACATGAAATCAGCAGAGCCATCTGTATTTGCCAAAACCACCGACGATGGGGTGGCCCGGGTTCGGAAATCAAAAGGAAAATTTGCCTTCCTGCTGGAATCTACCATGAATGAATACATTGAGCAGCGGAAGCCGTGCGATACTATGAAAGTTGGAGGAAACCTCGATTCCAAAGGCTATGGAGTGGCAACACCAAAAGGCTCAGCATTAAGGTGGGTGGAATAATATAACAATAAATGTTGTTATAGTATTCCACCTTCCCTGATGCATTGTGTTTGCTTTTCTTTATCTTTTTTTTTTTTTTGGATGTTTGAGGTAGTATCATTTACCCCTTTTTCCCATGACAATATGGTAAATTCTCTTTTCATTTACTTAATGCATCTATTTGTTTTCATTTACATCTCTCTCTCTATCTCTCTTCTATATTGTAAAAATTCCAGACAATTTGTCCTCTTGTGCTCCTTTCTTATACGCTATAATTTCATACATAGAGATGTGCGATTTTTGTACAACTTTCATATTTATTTCCCCCTCCAAATTTTAAAACAGCAAATCTTGCAAATCAATGTTCATTCTGGAGTTGTAGATATATGCACATGGACACACAATCCTACACTTTCTGGCATTCTTATAGTAAATCTCTAGCTCCATGTTTTGCTATAATATGGCTGAAAATATTTCCTTTGATTCATACTTTTGCAGTTAATCTGCAAAAAGTAGTATGAAAACAAAAACCATCAAACCAATTTGAAGACATTCGCACAACTCTATTCCTAAGCCTTTTGTACATTTTCTTACAAGTTATGTTTTATCGTTTCAAGAAATGCTGTTAACCTGGCAGTATTAAAACTGAATGAGCAAGGACTCTTGGACAAATTGAAAAACAAATGGTGGTACGACAAAGGAGAATGCGGCAGCGGGGGAGGTGACTCCAAGGTCAGCCTCAATGTCACCACAATCGGGTACCTTAGTCAAGAGTAATCGGCAAGACTGTTATTCTGGTAACTGACAGAAAATCTAAACATTAAATAACTGAGAAATGGATCAATTTGTCCATTATTTTTCATAGTAGCTTTTGGAATTTGAAATCAATGCCTCACTGATTGTTTTGGTCCTTTGCACTGCATACCTATTCCACTCAGATTAGAATATCAAGGATAAAGATTTGCTTGCAGGCTTTAAAATGTGTGTGTATTAGTGTGTAAAGGAGCCATTTATTCTAGACCTACATTAATGGTAGACAGAAGAGAATGCCTTGTGACACAGACAAGAGATATTATTATAGGGATCTATTACAGCACATTCATATAGGTAAATACCAACATATTCACACTAATGTAGTAAGACAGAATCTATAAATAAGTATTGCACTGCACTCTCCTATCAGGCCACTGATTTTTTTGGCCATTTTTGGTAATATTTTCAATTTAAATTTGATTGTGTTTTATGGGGCACATTGATCACCTGAAGCTGGTCTATTTATGTAATTTGAAAAGACTCATTGTATGTAGCTGGTAATTTGACCTTCAGCAGAAAGAGCACCAAACGTGAAACCAACCCTAATTTTGGTTTTAACCCAAAGGTTCATTGAACTTGTTTAAGCCTGCTGGAGAAAGAAGAGATATTAGTTGATGAATATTGTAGTTTCCTGAATAGAAGTTGGTTTTATTAGTGCCATAAAACAAAGAGCCATAAAACACAGAAGTAGTTTACAGTGTAGCCTATCACAGTTATAATTTTAATGAACATCAACAGTGATGTCATGGGGATTTTTAGGACAACTCTACCCCATGACTACCACCAATGGTGTGAACACCTCTTATTACATTATTTAAGTCACGTTATTTTTCATTTAACATTATGTTAGGCTGTGGCTTTGGGTATTTTTCAGAATGTTTGTGATCATTCATTTTCAATCCACCACGTTACCCGCAAATTCACTAAGATGCAGATTTTACTGAACGTTACTTCTTTCACCAGACTTGCCTTCGCCAGCTCAGACCAGGCAAACTGCACTGGAGTGCATAGATCTTCCTCATTCTTCTGTTACTTACATCATATTTTTTAGTGGAAAAAGTTTCTAAGTCCTAAAAACTCTGGCATCTTTTCTTTTTTTCAAAGTGATAGCCTACAACAGTCCTCATGTGTAGGGCTCATGTGTAGGGCTCATGTGTAGGGCATTATAATAATTCTTTATTAAGGTACCACGGACTTGTGTAATGTAATGTATTTGCTGCAACATATACGTCAATTCAACTTTAAATTTCCCACCGCATGCAAATTAGCCTGAGCGAAGTTGCCCTTGGCAGAATTGAACGCTAGCGCATCTTGATTTGCTCGCATTGCCGAAGTAACGAAAATTTGTCAGCATTCGGCACCCTGGACACAACGTTGCATTTTAGTAAATTATCGTTGTCTCAGCGGATTTCACCTGGCGAAGTGTTTCGATGGCTGCGAAGCGGTCACTGGCAAATTTTCGCCACTTAGTTAATTTACCCCATAGAGCGTCATTGCGTGATAACATGATATGTTAATAAAATTATTTTGCAGCCAGCCACACAATAAGATTTATTCTTATCCATGGAGTGAGCGCATGGACAGTCTGTAGAGGTTTATCTTCATGTGCAACATTAGGTCTCATTCTTGAGATTTCTGTGGTGACACACTCTATGAATGGGGTCTGTATGTATCTTCTTTATAAGTCCTTGATGGGTTTCTTTTCAGATTTCAAACTGAAATCTGAATTGATGAGAACAAAGTGATGAGTTTTAGAAGGTGAATGGGTTTTTCCTTGTACAACAGATAATAGAGAATAGTTCCAGTTAAATATTTTAACACAGGATTTTTTATTCAATAAATTCCCACTCATTAATGTTTTAGTCCAAAGGCTGTGGTATGTACAATAAAATGAATAGTCAAGTCAAGTCAAGTGGATTTTAGTCATTTCAGCCATATACATCAATACAGTACATAGTAGAAACGAAATAACTTTCCTCCAGAACCCATGGTGCTACACATAAAACTATATGAGATATATAACGTGTTCTTTATATAAAGAGTTCTTTAGATGAACAATACATGGTCCTGCTGGCAAGGTAGACATACATTTGTGTAAAGTATTTCAGAGGTTTTATATTTCAGTTCAGTCCTTGGGAGTTTAGATGCCTGATGGCTTGTGGAAAAAAGCTGTTGCACATTCTGGAAGTCAGTGCCCTAAGACTGCGGAATCTTTTTCTCGATGGCAGGAGGGAAAAGAGATTGTGTGCAGGGTGGGTGCCATCCCCAACAATACTGGTTGCCTTCTGGAAACAGCGGGTGTAGTAAATAACCATAATGGCGGGATCTTGCGATCAGATACAGAACAGTTTCTGTACCAGGTAGTGATGCAGCTGCTTAAAATGCTTTCAATAGACCCTCTGCAGAAGATAGTGAGGATAGATGGTGGAAGATGGGCTTTTTTAAGCTTTTGCAGAAAGTAGAGACGTTGATGTGCCTTCTTCACTACAGAGCTGGTGTTAAGGGTCCAGGAGAGGTTCTCCGCCAGATGTACCCCAAGGAATTTTGTACTCTTGACGATTTCCATTGTAGATCCGTCAATGAGAGTGATCACCACGTGGTCTTCTGAAGTCAACAATTATTTCCTTTGTTTTGTTCGTGTTCATAGACAGATTGTTAACTTTGCACCAGTTTGTTAGCCATTTCACCTATTATCTATATGCTGAGTCATTGTTCTTGCTGATGAGACCCACCACAGTAGTATCATCAGCAAACTTGATGATGTTATTCGACCCATGCCTTGCCGCACAGTCATGAGTCAGCAGTGTGAACAGCAGTGGTCTGAGAACACAGCTTAAGGAGCTCCCATGCTCAGTGTGATGGTCCTGGAGATGTTTCTTCCCATTTGGACTCCCTGAGGTCTCTTGGTGAGGAAGTCCAAGATCCAGTTGCAGATAGAGATGTTCAGGCCCAACATGCTCAGCTGCTGAGCAGGTGCTGAGGAATGATTGTACTGAATGCTGAGCTAAAGTCTATGAACAGCATTCGTACATACGTGTCTTTATTGTCTAGGTGAGTTAGTGCCAGGTGCAGGACAGTGGTGATGGCATCATCCGCGGAGCGATTGGAATGGTAGGTGAACTGTAGTGGGTCCAGAGATGGTGAGAGCAGGCCTTTGATGTGTCTCATGACCAGCCCAGTCCTCTTTCAGAACAGTGTTGCTCTCTCCTCGCCCAGCACCTTAGGAAGCTATCTAGCTAAGAAGAAGATTGGGTAGAGGAGGTATAGTCTTAGCACCTAGAGTCCCAGAGAGGCCGCTGATTCCACCACTGCGCCGCCACCTTGTTTGACATGTACACTACAATGATTAGGAATTGATTGTGTCACATAGGCACATGAGGGCTACTGCCCATCTTCACACACTAATAAGTATTGCATTTGTGAAAGAACATAGTGTCTCCATATCTTGCATACCCATCATATACATTTAAACCTAATATTTTTTATTTTATTGCTAAAGAAAGCAGAAACTTGTCTGAACATACAAATGCTTTCATGTAGATAAAAAACACATGGCTTCTCTGTATCACAGGATGCAAATATGTATTCACTAACTGCATAGATAATATATATTTCTTACTTATATACTCCTGGAAGCACAGCTTGAAGGTCAACTAAATTTAGGGTGTACACCAATCAGTGTACTGCACTGAACAGGGGTAAGTACATATGTGAGTAAGCTAAGAAGGCCCTTTGGGTCTCAATGGGGGGTTTGACTTGCAACGGTTTAAAAATCACTGGTCTGTACCTTCATGTAAGTGAATCAGTAGATGGTGGCAGCACATCAGTTTCACACTTTAAGACATTACCATTACAATGATTAATAAATGCCTTCCCCGCAGACATCTTTGAGCTTTCTGCTCCCTGTGTTCAGGACAATATATTGCATAGCATAGGCAATTTTGTAGATTTCTCACTCTACAGCAAATTGCCACTTGAAGCCATAATAATGGTTCATTTAAAAAAAGGGGGGTGGAAGGGTGGCAGGCAATAATAAGTTTGTTTTAGAAATATACACATATAGTATACTAATGAATATTTCTCAGTGGAAAAGATATTCTAGAGTGATGGACCTTAATATGATCCTAGAAAAGCTACATGAAGTCCTAGAGCATTTTTTTGTAGTTTGTTGTTGTTATTCTTTTAACAGTGTGTGCCGATTACTCAAAGCGATATAGGCAGGTCCTGGCAATAAAATGTCACTTGTAGTGTTAAAACTAAGGTGATGATCACAGGTGTCCTGCAGTTCAAGAGTTTTGTGTCCAGGATCCCTGCTTTATCGCTTTGTATAGTTTGCAAATAGTTTTAAGTTTGAATAACATAAAATAACATAATATAATGTTATTTATGTTATTTCCCACGTGAAGAACTCCTGTAAACCTTGCAGTATTGAAACTCAGTGAACAAGGCATCTTAGACAAGCTGAAAAACAAATGGTGGTACGATAAGGGTGAATGTGGAGCCAAGGACTCCGGAAGTAAGGTCAGTCGCAGAAGGTCTTTTGAATTGATTGGAAGTCCCATTTTGACTCACGCTCATGCACACAAAGTTATTTTTCTTTTTTCTTTTTTTACAAAGAAGGTATTTGAATCATTGAAACTGCACATAGAACATAGAGGATCCTACAAACAAACAGAAAAATATTACCTGCACACTCACTCTGGAATGTTCCAAAGCTTTTTGAAATCCAACACCATTAAGCAAGGACAAAAAAATGTGTGATACACTATATATATATATATATATACAGTAAAGCATGAAAACATTTCTTTCACACTGAAGATTTCTGTTTTTGTAGCCTCTTGTAGATTATTGATAGCTCACTCCATCCAATTTTCATATTGATATTCATATTTATAATGCATTGACTTGTTTTGCTGCTGTCTAGTTAATTAGTCTGCTATTTTCTAATTTAAATGTAACATCATTTTCAAATGGCATATAGGAAATTCCCTTTTGGGGAGGTCCAACAGCACTTTGGCATGGACCACCCTGGCAGGCATATGTTTATTTCATTATAGACTATTTCAGAGGAAAAATGCCTAGTTTGAATCTCTGACATTTTACTAGTACCAGACATCAAAGCAATGTAATGCAGTCAAGATAAATATGCCTAAATGTCACAAGACAATGCACAGTTAGCTTAGCCTTTATATGCCGAATATTAATGGCTTTAACCAGTAAACTATAGCATCAAACATATAGGGGCCCATTTACTAAGGGTCGAAGTGAATTCGAGGTGAATTATAGAATTCAAAAACTTTGAATTTCAAAGTAATTTTTGGCTTCTTCGACCATCGAACACTCCAAATTCGACTTTGATTCAAATTGAAAATACTTCGCATATTCGACCATTCGAAAATCAAAGTACTGTCTCTTTAAAAAACTTTGACACTTTGCCACCTTCAACCTGCTGAATTGCTATGTTAGCCTATGGGGACCTCCTAGAACCTATAGCCAACATTTGGCTAAGTTTTTAGAAGCCAAAGTTTTTTTAAAAAAAAAACGAAAAAAACGATTCAATTGTTCGAATTTTTGAATCAAAGGATGTAATCGTTCGATTGAACGATTTTCTGCGATCAAATATGGCCATATTCGATCAAAAAACTTCGACTTCGACTTCTAAAATCGTATTACTGCAATTCGATGGTCGAATTTCGAAGTTTTTTTCACTTTGAAATTCGACCATTAGTAAATGTGCCCCATAATGTCCGGATCATATTGTTCAAATCCAGTGGCATTTAAGCTAAAGCTACATTTTTTGCAGGTGTTTTATTTGTCCAGTATCCATCCAATTTGAATGCTGAAGACTTGATGAAATACAGACAGATATCTCAAGTGGAAGATATACAGGATACCTACATATTAGCTACATAGAGATTGTTATACAGTGCATGATAATATTTGCTCTTTTTACAGATAAACAATGCAGGCTATGTAGTTATATCATAGAGAATGGCAGATAACAGAATGCATGCATTCTTAAAATAAATAAAATTAAAGTTACTGATCAGAAAGTCTAGCATAAGATAACTTAATTGTAACTGATAATATATTAACATTTGTTGTTTACAGTAGAGTAGAGTCCCCTAAATGCTACTGACAAACTTAATAGATGTCTCCTGGTCAGGGTAGGAGTTCATTATATTTTTTATTCTTGGCTTTATCTAGTAGAACTAACCAATGTGTTAATTTTCCTTAGGACAAGACAAGTGCCCTGAGTCTAAGTAATGTCGCAGGGGTATTCTATATACTGGTTGGAGGGCTTGGACTCGCCATGATGGTAGCTTTGATAGAATTCTGTTACAAGTCAAGAGCAGAGTCCAAAAGAATGAAACTTACAAAGAATGCACAAACTTTTAAGCCTCCTCCTGCAGCCAGCACCCAGAATTATGCTACATACAGAGAAGGCTACAATGTCTACGGAACAGAAAGCGTTAAAATCTAAAGGGTACGGAAATGGTTATGGAAAAAGAGAGAGGATTGCCTTTTATTGGTCTGCTTTATATCAAAACCATTTTTAAAAGGGGTGTTGACCTTTAAATACATTTTTAGTATGTTGTAGAGAGTGCTATTCTGAGACTTTTGCATTTTGTTTTATTTCTTATTATTTGTGGTTTAATTATTATTAAATATAACTTTTTGCTCAACAATATTATACAAGTTTTGCTCAACAATATTATGTATTATTTTTTGCTCTCCAGTTGGAATTTTAGCAGCTATTCAAATTACCCTAGCAACTAGGCAGTGGTTTGAATGAGAAATCAAAATATAAATAGGAGAGGGTCTGAATAGCAAGTTAAGTAATAAAAACAATATAATAACATTGTAGTCTCAAAGCGCAATAGGCTTTGGCTCTGGGAGTCAGTGACTCCCATTTTAATAATTGAATCAGAAAAGGAAAGCAAATAATTCCAAGCATATATAAGTAGTGATGGGCGAATTTGCGTCATTTCGCTTAGTCGAGAAATTCGCGAAATGGCGAAAAACTGCGCCGGTGTCTAGTTTTTGACGCCGCCATTCGTTTTTTTGACACAGTTGAATTTTGGCAGCTGGTTTGCGAATTTATTCACCTGTGGCGAACCGCGCAAATTCGCCGCAAATTTGCGCCTGCCGAACAAATTCGCCCATCACTATATATAAGAGTAGTAGAGTAGTAACAATGAAGACCAACTGAAAAGTTACTAAGAATTGGGCATTCTATAACATACCAAAAAGTTAACTTAACTTTATAACACTAACTAAGCCACAGTAGTGACTGTGTTATAAATCTTTTGCAGGATACTTTGTTTATATATCTAAGTAATTAATAGGGATTTGTTAAATCTGACTGCTATAGACACTCATGTTATGAGTCACATCTTAATCACTCACTGGATCCAAAGAGGAAATTTCCATGTCAAGACGGTTGATACTTTCTTTAGTAACCCTGTATAAATATATTTTCCCATTAGGTTATTACAAAAAGAAATGAATGAGGCTCATCCCTCGATCCCAAACGCCTGTGCCAGTTCAACTCTTTCCCTGATGTCGAGGATGACACAAGGTGCTGACGGTGCAATGAACTCTTAGTGGAAAGAACTTTTTTTTTTTGTTTTCCTTCAGTGCCTTAATGGAACATTCAAACGATTCACAACAATGCAAACCATCAATGAAATTCGAATGCTTTGCTTGAAAAGAAAACAAAATGAAATTGAAAACTGGCCACACCACAAGATCCTCCTGTACAAAATGTACTCTTGTAAAGGACAAGTTCTCTATAAGCCATTGTTTAAATAATACTCTACGGAGCCTCATGTACACAATCTGCATTTTAAAGGTGCATTCACTCATGTTTAAATAATGTGCTTCCTATCCCTCATACTCCTTCTTTCATTGAAGTTGCATTGCTATATGTTTTACCATTCAGACTGCTCATAGCAATTTGCATTAAAGAAGGATGTTATTGGCTTGCACTTACACTTTCATTTTATGAATCAAAGCGTGGAAGAATGGATTATGGGGGTTAAAGATGGGGAAGCCAGAGAATATCACCTGTAATGTA
This sequence comes from Xenopus laevis, assembly GCF_017654675.1. Classification (NCBI taxonomy): domain Eukaryota; kingdom Metazoa; phylum Chordata; class Amphibia; order Anura; family Pipidae; genus Xenopus; species Xenopus laevis. The sequence continues at coordinate 53,566,987 of NC_054386.1, read as the reverse complement.
GAAACAGGCTAATAGTCCAACCGTACAAATACATGTTATAAAGAGAAGACTTTTTATAGAGGAGAATATCTATCATGCATTTGGAGTGAATGCACTTTCAAGTTTTACTAAAGTTCGAATGGTAAATTCAAATTTGGTTTTTTAATTTTTTTGTGGTCAAAACTCACAATTTTGAATTTAAAACCACCAACTCAAATTTGCATTTCAATGTAAAATTTATCACACCTCAACCTTGGAAACAGTTCTAATTCAATACTTTGCCACCTAAAACCTGCCGAGTTCATGTCAAAGTCAATGGCAGAGGTCTTGAACCATTTGAAGATGTTAATAGCTTTCCTGACAAAAAGGTTTTTTTGGAGGACAACTCGATTCGAATCTGCAGGTTGTTCTTATTCAATCGAATATTAGAAGTTCAAATTTTTTCATAAATAACCTTCCATTCAAGTTGTAGATTAAAAAAATATTCACATAACTCCAAATTTCGAACTTTGATAAATAACCCCATCAATGATTTAGAAAATATATAATAGATGACAGGCAGTATGAGGAAAAAAATATTTTATTAAAATACAAACAGAAATTAATTATTCTCAAAGAACATCCATGCCATGAATGTAATAATAGTATTTTTGGTTTCAGTCAGTTAGTTTCTGTAATAATAATTCTACTGACCATACAAAGGCAACAAATAGGTCTCACTGCAACACTTTTCTGCATTTTTATAGTCTTTAATGACATAATTATTCTATTAAAATGCAGCATGAGGTAAAATATAATAGATAACGTTCACATTTCTACATATAGGGGCAAATTCACTAAGGCGCGAAGCGCCGAACGCTAGCGTTAATTCGCTAGCGTTTGGCATTTTCGCTACTGCGCAAATTCACTAACGAACGCTGGCGTAGTTTTGCTAGTGTTACTTCGCAACCTTACGCCAGGCGAATCTTTGCTAGCGACGAAACTACGCAAATTCACTAACTTGCGCAGTGTACTGAACGCTACCTTTTACGCTAGACTTCCTTCGCCACCTCAGACCTGGCGAAGCGCAATAGAGTAGATAGGGATTGTTTAAAAAAAAAGTCAATTTTTTTTCTAAAGATTGAGAGCGAAAAGGGAAAGGACCGCTACTTCTCACCGCATTCCTAACCAGGTGCTCAGTCAAGCAGGATCCCCACTGCCAACTTCCAATGACTCAAAACAGGTAGACGGCACTTGGGGTTGCTGCTGTAAAACGCGTTTCGGGACCTATGATTAAGGGATTTTTTCCCGAAACGCGTTAGGTTTTACAGCAGCAACCCCAATAAAACCTATGCCAGAAGTGCCGTCTACCTGTTTTGAGTCATTGGAATTTTTTTTCTAAGTCCCAAAAAACGCTGGCGTGTTTTCTACATGATGGGTGATAGGCTGAAAAAGATCGAAAAATTTTTTGGGGCTCCCCTTCCTCCCCCCTACATTTCCTGACTCATGGCAACTTACCTAGACAGTGGGCACATGTGTAGGGCAAAATAAAATTTTTATTTGCTGATTTGAAGGTTTTCTAGGCATTTGTAGTGCAGATACGCGTTCCTCCATTGAAATTTGAATTTCGCGCCGTATGCAAATTAGCCTTCGCTAGCGTAACTTCGCTTTATATAGCGAATCAACGCTAGCGCAACTTTGCAACCTTACGCTACCCCAATGCGCAACTTCGGATTTTAGTGAATTTGCGGAGCCCTGGCGAAACTACGCCTGGCGAAGTGTGGCAAAGTGCGGCGAAGTGCGGCGAAGTGCGGCGAAGTTGCGCCTGGCGCAACTTCGCATCTTAGTGAATTTGCCCCATAGAGAGATCACATATTTTGAACTGAAATTGCAGCAGCCTGGAGAAAAAGCTTTACAATTTTAATCTTGGCACCTTTAGGGTAATGCCACGATTTGGGTACTATGAGCAGGCCAAAAATAGAGCGCCAAAGCACCAAAATGACTTGCCTTAGAATCACCTGCAACTGCTTATATCAGCTTGCTGAGTCCTGCAGGTGACTCCCATTCAAGTCAAAAGAGGTTACTAAATACATGGTTCTCACTGTGCCCAAAAGTGCCCCCTGATCCATAAACCTTATGGAGAGTGTGAGTTCTGAAGTGAGCTTATACCTGTATAGCTGTAATACAAAGTAATTCTTCAGACTCTGTCAGTTTGATTTTTAGCAATGCACATTTATTTTAACTGATAAATTGGGGACATTATAATAACTTTAGGTACTCTGGGTATTTGCAAAGGAGGACGTAGAACTCTTAGATGCTTAGGTTCTAAACTCAAGCATAAACACAATGGTACCTTGGAAATCTCAGTTTTCTTTTTGTTAGCTGGAACCAATTATTTAAAATCATAATCAATATATGTTAATATTTAGGTGGGGGGGTTCAGATTGGGTTTGATAGGAGCCCTAAGATTTTCATGTCTCCTCCAAAATAGGTTAATATGAAGACATGTACAAGGAATGTACCAAACTGAAAAGTTATTCATTTCTGATTTAAATAATTGGAAGCATATATACTTTGTATTCTGTGGTATGCAGAGTGTATCCAGTGTCTATGTAGGGCATTTATACATTTATGATAATATAACTGTGAAATTTAGGAATTTGTACAGAAAACTTGATAGGCATGTGTCTTCATCAAATTCATCCTTAATCGATGGAGTTAAGTTTGCCATCTATTTTGCCATATGTGTTAAGAATCATTTTTAAAGACCAGTCTGTTAAAATACCGGCAGATGGCACCCCTCTGTAGAGTAATTAGCAGTAAAAGAGCTGGAGATTCCATACCTAACATTGTATTGTCCTGACCAAAGGCAAATAGTGAGTAGCAGGATGCCATATGCAAAACCCAGTCCTTAGTTACTTTTTAATAGAAAGTAGGAAAAAACAGGGGTAGTTAAATTGTTAGAGATAATTGATAAGATTTCAGAATATTTTCATGTCTTAGCATCCAAGTAGATAGGAAGAAATTTGATTATATTTTATTATAATTAGAACCAATTAAGCATGATGATGAGGAAACCAATATATTTATTATTTCTGCCAATATATAAATATGTGATCTGACTATTTACTATAAATAAACACTAATTTGCAATGTAAATTTTAATATTTGGTTCCAGATATCATTGTTTTATTTGTTAGGAGAACATGATCTTCAGGTTTCGTTAACATTAAACATACACCACATTTTCCGATATATTTTCCATTTTCCATGGCTAATCTCTATAAATTAATGTGCATCCATTAGGCATTTCAAACACTTGAAATACTTGCCTTATGACATTCTTATTTTTCGTTTGTAAAATCATGGTCTGTTCATATTTCCAGGGTCAACCTTCTGGAGCTTCGATACCTCTACTTTTACGCCTCTCTATATTGTTTCTTCACTACATTATCCATATACGTGTGTCCTAGAATGAGTGTCAACATAAACCTTGATAACTCACTTTAAAGGACTGCTCACATCAGCTGTCCAACTTGCCAACATTGAAACTAAGAGTTGTACAGTAACCTTCAATAAGTAGTCCTCAAAATGTCATCATAACGCAAGCGGAATAAATTCAGAATTAGAATATCATACACCAACTTCATAGAGAAATACATTTAGCGAGCTTCAGAAAACATAGTTATCCATAGCTATAGTTACATGATAACAAGGATATGTAATGTACTTTATTGAAAAAAAGCAAAATGGAGACCGGCCTTTAGATGCTATCTTCTTCAGGCCAGCAGCACATTAGAAAGCAGTTACCTGTGGAGCCTAGGAGTAGAAGCTGGCTTTAAAAAATGGGCAAATTTCTTATAATGGAACTGTGATTTCTTTTTTTTTCTTTATAATATAACGTTTAAATGCTATTAATTATCCCGATACGGGAAACGAAAGCTGTGCAGAATTTAAATGTGATTTAACACTTTCTGCGATAGAGATGCCAACGCAAAGTTTGTGTTTGGCAGCGTAAAGTCAGGTAAAGCGTTAAACATTGCTGAATGAAATGACTTTTTAAGAGTGAGTCTCAAGCCGAAGCAATGATGTTCGGTATTTTTTTAACAAAATAAAATGCATGTAAAAAAATTTTTAATTGCTTAAAAGTTTCTGCCATTACTGAAATAGTCAGCAGTAAAGTATTTGGCTTTTTCCCTTTTGTTTTGTTCCCTTATTTTAGAAATTATTCTATTTTATTAAAATTTCCTGATTTTCTTTTATTTTTACTGCAGATTGGTGAGCAGTAAAATTTCCAAGCAAACTTATGGCTGTAAAGAAAATAACTGCATGTGTGGACAGATTACTGAGCCTCATTTTAATGAGGCATGTACAAAGTTTTAATACATTTTGTAAATAAAACTGTAAAGAAAAGACTGTATTCTTATGTGAGCATTTCTTCTTTGCATATTCTTAATGACAATGTGACCAGCCTGGGCCAGAACTAGGATTGTCACCTTCTGCCGTGAGGCAAACCGGGCAGGGAGCAAGTCTGGTGATATTGGGGGTGGGCATGTGATGTCGGGGGGTGGAGCAGGTGCCAGTCTGGGGGTCTGTTCATGTTCACATCAGGGGTGGGGTTATGATGTAGCATTTAAAACCCAGTCTGGATTTTTAAAATAGGAAATCTGGAAAAGCAGTTTTCACCCAGACAGCCCTCCTGAAAAACCAGGCTGTCCTGGTGAAAGTCTAACAGGTGGAAGTCCTAGCTGAAACTAGGGGTAGGTAAAAGAGACACATGCCGAGGGCGCAACAGGGAGGGGGCCACTGGGACACCTGTGGGGCACCATATCCATAATGGTGGGGCACCATTATACATTGGCACAGGTCTGCGATGTGTCAAATTATTAAAGGGCCGCTGTATACTAAAACATTTGTGCTGAATTCTGTCTAGTACAGAGGACCACCTATCCTGGCATACCTTTAAAAAAAATCTGTTTTATGTTTTTTGTTATTTCTTGTTTCAAGGCAAACAGGGAAACTGACCCCCTCCCTTCAACACAGGAATCCATTATGCAGGGAGAGTGGGTATTGTTTCAACAAGGTATTCAAAAACCCATAATTCTGGGTTTTGACAAATACCGCATCTTCCACCAAAGACTACCCAACCAAATCTGAATCCTAATTTGCATATTCAAATTACAAAAAAATATACATCATCATCATAACACAAAAATGTGTTGTCTTCAGTTCTACGGAGCTTTAAAGTTACATAATTTTAATGGTTTCAATTAATTTTAGATGAACACTTATAGAAAGTGCTATACATTGTATTGGTGCATGCCTAAACTGGACAAACTGGTCTTAAGAATTAATTTACCATTAATACTTTATACTACTATATACTTATACTATATTTATACTATATATACTTTAAGAATGTATTGTATAAACTCTTAATACTTTGGTAGCAGAGTATTCTAGACATATTTTCTGATAACTCTTCAGCAGTGACCAAACCATTAATATTCTGATAATATGTCCCTATAAATTGTATTAGTTTCTAGTGGTATATTTTCTAATGGTTTCATGCTATCTTGTCTGAGTTGAAGTTTAATGCTTCTTGTACTAAAATGCCCATTGCCACTTGGCAACCAAAGAGCAGAAACATTCTGAGGCTAGATTTATGTCATTATATTAAATTACTTTTTTTCAGGGTAAGCCCTCTCCTATTCATTCTACAGTCTGACATTCAAAAAATATATGCTAGCTAAAAATGTTAACAAATAAAACAAAATAAAAAAAACAATCTACAAATGCCATTGTCAGCATCATTTTAAAATTTAAATAAAACTGTTCCTTTAATGTTCCTCAAACTTAAATAAAAGCAAAACTTCATCAGAGCAGGTGGCATATTGCGGATGTTTAAATAACTTTTAATACAAGATGGTTCTGTTTTGTTGGTTTGTTCTCTTATGTCTTTATTCATGTGGAAATAAAAAGATATAATTATTCCATTAACAAGAGAAATCCCTAAAGCAATATCTACATTAAATGTCTAAGCTGTAAGAAGTAATCAGTGTTCTGTGATGCTTGCTAAAGCCCGCACCAGCCCAAATCAGGAACATAAAGAGAAGACTAAAGCTTAGAAGTCTGAATCTAACTGAAAAGGGAACATCCATTCTAATTATAAATTATAAGCACAAGGAAAATAAGTGCTGGGAAACATTCTGTATCCAGTATTCTCATTTCGCTAAACATTCCCCTGGAGATCTCTCACTCAGGGGACTCAACCACGGAACAAGGTTCTTTGGTGATTAATAGCAATTCAAGCAGGTTTTAATGGTGAAGTCTTTACACAGTTAAAGGTGACATGCATTGGAAAGCCTGATCTGGGAGTGAAGTTCAAAAGCTATTAAAAACATTAAAAAAGTAAAATGAAAGAACTATCTCCACCCCAATTCCAAATAACCCTCTCCTCCTCTCCTAATTTGCAGAATATCTCCCTCAGTGCTTTAAGTTATGTAGTATGGGCAGTTGCACATGAATAGATATAATACAGGCATGGGACTTATTATCCAGAATGCTCAGGACCTGGGATTTTCCAGATAGCATGTAAGGGGGTCAACCAGATAAAAAATGTGATATGTGAAAATGTTATCTTGTGAGTGACAAAAATGTGTTTGACTGTAAAATGTTTGTGAGTTTAAAAATGTTGAATGTAATTTGTGTAAATCGCCACTAAATAGTTTAGTTGTAATTTCTTCCCCAGACACTAGAGGCCACTATAGAGCACAGAAGGGCTATAAAAGGAGGTGCCCCGTCCAAGGTAAGCTGTCTTGATGGCAGGGGCGTGGCCAAAGAAACATCAGCTGGTCGGTGAGTGGAGACTTGAATAAGTTAGAATAGGAAAGATCTTAAGTAAAGCGAGCACTAGGTGCACGAGATAATGAGGATAGTTAGTAAGGGCAGCTGTAAAATAAAAAACAAGAAGAAAAAGTAGAAAATTAATTAAATAAAAAAAGATCATTACTCTCACGTTTTGGGATTGTTGCTCAGGTTTTCTAATATATGAAAAAATATTCTCCTTCCTTCACAATGTCTTCTAAAGCTAATGGCAAAACATATGAGAAGGCTAACAAGAAAAATGTAAAGCTACAGGATAGGGATACAAATAGTATTTTCTTATCTCACAACTCTTCTCCTACAAGAACATCTTTATCTGACGACTACTCTCTTATTGCGGCTGAAGTAGACAGACTCATTAATCCAGTTATTGAGACTACAATTAGTAAAGCCATCGATAAACTACAGGAAAAAATTTCTGACATTTCAGGAAAACTGTCTACACATGATAAGCGATTTGGAGAGATTGAAGACGCAGTTTCTCAAATTCAAGAAGAAACAATTGATTCTCTATTCAGGATTGACTCTTTAGAGAGACAAACCCAAGAGCTAAAGTTAAAACTTGAGGATTTGGAAAACAGATCTAGGAGAAACAATCTCAGATTTATTAACATTCCAGAATCTTATCAGAATGACTCTTTATATGCTATGATCGCTAAAACAATTCCTCTCAAGCTGGGTCTCCCTCAAGAATGCTACAATTTTAAGATAGAAAGACTCCATAGAATTGGACCTCCTAAAATGTTACATCCCATGAGACCAAGGGCTGTGATTGTAAAATATTTGGACTATTGTGACAAGAACAGACTATTTCAAGCCTATAAAAAACTACATACACTAGAAGTGGAAGGAAATAAAATATTGATATTTCAAGATTACTCGTTGCTTCTTTCCCAAAAACGAAGGGAATTTTCCCAAAAACGAAGGGAATTTTCCCAAACTTGCCAGTCTCTGGCCAATTTACATATCAATTTTTCATTGATGTATCCTGCTAGACTTAAAATATTTTTGACTTCTGGAGCTAGAATCTTTAGTGATCCTAGAGAGGCATCTGCATTTATTTCTCAACTGGAAAAGAAAAACATTGGAAACCTTGTTACAGAAACAAAATCCAACTCAAAATTCAGCTCTCCCCCCAAGGATCAAAGGTGGAAGAGATATGAGAATCCTCGCCAAACGAAATTCTCTAATGACTCGATACTTTCTCAAATTCAGACCAAATCCAGGTCCAGATCTAGATCTCCGCTGCCTCCTAGAACAAGTAATCCTCCTCACTCCAGCGAAGAGGACATGATTTCTGACACTTGACTTTTAAAGGGATTTCTCCAAAATGACCCTGTGGCGGGTGTTGTGCTCTCTGTTTAACTCATCTCATTGAGAGAGTTTGAGTTTTCCATCCTTAGGGAAAAAAGGAAGTGTGATAAAACTTGATTTGTTATTTTAGTTCTATAAGTTACTTTTTCAGTTTAATATGCTAACATTGTCATATATTGTTTGCTTTGCTTTGTTTATACCAGTGGACTTAACTATTTATGTATTGTTCTATTTAAATCTGCCCGGACTCATTCTTCAGATTGATGTTCTCACCTAAAACAAATACTTTATCCATTGTCTCCTGGAATGTAAATGGGTTAAATCACTTTTCAAAGAGGAGCAGTATACTTAAAAATTTGAAAAATACCCATTATTGGCGGCAAATTGGAAGAAACCTACACTTCCGAGCCTACAAATTCTGATATCAAAGGTGAATTGGATTAGGGTGATGGAATCCATACGGAACAGACTTCAGGATAGAAGTTATGAGGGGGAACTGGAGTGGTATCCGTGGGCTCAACACCTGGAGACTTTGCAACTTCGAGGTATTGTGCACTGATCTGACTATCCTACCTTTCCATATCTAGTCAGACCTGTCTATCTTTCTACTTTCCTTTTTCTTTTTCTCTGTTTACCTTTCTACTAAATTCCTTTCATTTCCATGAGGATTCATTTTCTCGTTATTGCAATGCTTATCTTCATGCTATGGTACATATGTGCTGATTGAGCTAATTGAACAGTTATATTCTGTTATGAAAGAGCTGATACTATCACTTGCATACTCTTTTGCATCAATGCTGTACCGGTTTTCTTTATTTGGAAATGTAGGTCAATAAAAATTTTAAATTAAATAAAAAAAAAAAAAAAAATTTGAAAAATACCAAATGCGACGTAGCATTCCTACAAGAGACCCATCTTAATGGTTCAGAGAATGCTTGGTTGCAAAAAGACTGGGTAAGTGAGCTAGTCTTCTCTCCGGCTGCTGTTAATAAAAAATGTGGGGTAGCTATATTATTTCATAGAAAATTGAATGTTGCTGTTATTAAGTCGACTAAAGATGAACTTGGCAGATTTATTTACACCGAAGTACTCATTAATGATGTTACTTGGCACTTATGTTCAGCTTATGCTCCAAATAGTTCCAAAAAAGACTATTTTACTTGACTTAAAAAACAAATTTCTTCGCTTCCTGCTAATAATATTATTCTGGCAGGGGACTTGAATGAGTCCTTTCTCAGTTCATTGGATAGATCTGATTGGAAATTGAATAATCCCTGTAAAAAGTCTACTCTCCTACATGATTTCTGCAAAGACACTAATCTTACTGATGTTTGGAGGCATTTTCATCCCGCTGAAAAAGATTTTTTAAGAATAGTCTTTATTTTAATTTCCAAAAATCTGATAAATATAACTATTGAAACAAATATAGGTAACATTGATGTCTTAGACCATGCACCAGTTTCTCTTGTGCTTTCCAAGTTTCCTGCCCCTAAAAACTATGTTTATTGGTCTTTTCCTGACTCACTTAGAGAAAATCCTGACTTTATTAAAATGCTACATAACAGATGGGATCTGTTTTTAGATGAAAACAAAATACACTCTACTCTTGGGGTGTACATTAAAGGTAAATAGGTATTTATTTTTGCCTCTCACTTCTTTAAAAAGGTCCACAAAAAGTTTTTTGAGCTGAGTAAAAGTCAGAGTGTCCTTTATCTTCGCTTTAAAGGACCAGTAACACCATTTTTTATTTTTAGAAAAAAAAAATGCATATACATTACTTACCTCCAATATGCTGATCTTTCCTGCTGTTTGGGTAAGACATCAGAAAAAACTAAAACCGGCACTGTCCCACGTCGTCCACAGGGTCTCCGCCATCTTCTTGCTTGTTCTCTTCTTCTCCCTTACGTGCTCGCTGCTGTGTCTCTCTTCCGGCACCCGACTTCCTGGTTTGTGGCGTCACTTCCGGTTTTGTGACAGTCTTTAGCCCCCAGTGTTGTACTCCACACAGCCCTCATTGGTTTTGTCTCTTTCTCCCACCATTCTCTGCATTTCTCTCTCTCCCTGCTCCTTTACCCAGCCGTTCCTTTAGTTTGCCTGCCTCTCCGTGCATCTCGCTCTCTCTCTGCCTGCTCGTTTACCCAGCCGTTCCGTTAGATTCCCTGCCTCCCCCTGTATTTCTCTCTCTCCCTGCTCCTTTACCCAGCCGTTCCTTCAGATTGCCTGCCTCCCCGTGCATCTCGCTCTCTCTCTGCCTGCTCGTTTACCCAGCCGTTCCGTTAGATTCTCTGCCTCCCCCTGTATTTCTCCCCGTGCATCTCGCTCTCTCTCTGCCTGCTCGTTTACCCAGCCGTTCCGTTAGATTCCCTGCCTCCCCCTGTATTTCTCTCTCTCCCTGCTCCTTTACCCAGCCGTTCCTTCAGATTGCCTGCCTCCCCGTGCATCTCGCTCTCTCTCTGCCTGCTCGTTTACCCAGCCGTTCCGTTAGATTCCCTGCCTCCCCCTGTATTTCTCTCTCTCCCTGCTCCTTTACCCAGCCGTTCCTTCAGATTGCCTGCCTCCCCGTGCATCTCTCTCTCTCTCTGCCTGCTCGTTTACCCAGCCGGCAGTTTCACTAATCACCGCTCTGGCTCCCACGCTGTATTTGGACTTCCGGTTACTGACTTCCGGTACTGTGCGGCGGATCAGCGTCGGGGACGCGCACAAAGTGGTCGCCTTTTCGCCGTTTTCCATGGCAATGGAGAATAGGTATTCTAAAAAATTTTTTAAAAAAATGCTAGGTATATTATATTAATGTAGTACGGCATGACCATTATTTTTAACATGTAGAATGGATTTCTTGAATAAAAATTTTTGATGTTACTGGTCCTTTAAACAGCACCCCTCATTTGAAAATGCCCAAAAGTATAAGAATATTTTAGAGGAACTTAAAATTTGGATCAAAGTAAGACATCATTTTTTCGCATCTTACTCGCAGGCTAAAATCCATAATTTGAGTAACAAAGCAAATAATTTGCTTTTTAATCTCACTAAGGCGGAAAATAAGCGGGCTAAGATTATAAAAATAAGGGATACTCATAACCAATTAACAAATGACCCTAATGAAATTGTGGACATTTTCAAAAATTATTATAAAGACTTGTACTCTAATCCTAATGTTAACTCAGAGAAAATGAAAACATTTTTTGAAAATTGTAAAATCCCTCAGATCTCAAAAGAACAATTGGAAAGTCTTAATAGTCCAATTTCCACTGAAGAAGTCTCCAATATTATAAATAATTTGAAAACTTCTAAAGCAGGTGGTCCTGATGGCTTAACTCCATCTTTTTATAAAATAATGAAAGACAAGATCTCACCTTTTCTAACAAATGTATTTAATGACATGTTATTCTTTGGAAAACGTTTACCCTCTAGTGAACTCTAGAATCTTAGAGTTATCCCAAAAAAGGACAAAGACGTATCTCTTCCCTCTTCCTATAGACCAATTTCTTTATTAAATCAAGATATCAAGATGCTATCTAAGGTTCTTGCTGATAGGCTCTCTTTAATTCTTCCCTCTGTAATTTCAGAAACCCAAAATGGCTTTATTAAAAACAGATCTGGAGTTAAAAATATTAGGGCTTTGATCCATATTTTATTTTTTGCCAAAAAGCATAAAATTCCCAGTTCTATTCTTAATATTGATGCTGAGAAGGCATTTGATAATATAACATGGAAACATCTATTTATGTGCCTTCAAAAATTTGGTATCATATATCGAATACCTCTATAAAAGTCCCAAAACGCAAATAAACTTGGGGGGAGCTAAGTCATCACCCTTTGAAATATTTAAGGGTACGAGACAAGGCTGTCCTTTATCGCCCCTTTTATTTAATATTGCACTAGAACCATTAATTCGTTTCATTGATTTGTCTAAATTGATTAAGTGAATTTCCATCAATAATAAACAACTCAAGGTTTTAGCCTTCGCAGATGATTGTTGCTGATTTTAAGAAACCCAGAGTCTTCATTTAAGATTGTTTTTGACTTACTACAAGATTTCCAGTCTTTTTCTGGTTATAAGGTTAATGTGGATAAATCTGAAGTGATGAACATATATGGTTCTTTTTCAAACTCTTTACTTAAAAAATTTCACCTGAAATGCCCCAAAAATCTGATTAAATATTTAGGATTAATAATTCCTTCAGATTTAAATAATTTATATTCATTAAATATTACTCCAGCTTGTCATTAGGTTTCCTCCATGTGTGAAAAATGGGCCAATGCTCCCCTTAATCTTAAGGGACGAGTGATATTTTTTAAATCATTGATATTCCCCAAGCTGATATACACATTAATTAATCTCCCTTTGCTTATAAAACATTCTGATATCAAGAAACTTGATTCTGCTCTTATCAAGTTTATATGAATGGGAAAAAAGCAAAGATTGCTCTCCATAAGTTGAGAGCTCCAGTTAAACTTGGAGGTTTAAATCTCCCTAATTTCAGAGCTTTTAATTTATCAGCCCTTACTAGATATCTCATTGAGTGGATCTCTCAAGGTAATAAATTTACAAATCCTGAAATTGAAATTTTTCATGAACCTCACTTTGATATTATATCTGTTTTACATAGTAAATGGGGTAGTATTCCTAGAGATTTAAAGAAGAATCCCCTTTTTCGGGACTCTATTTTTGTGTGGAAACACTTATTCTCTCGACATAGCTACAGTTATACGGAAACTCCTTTTATGCCAGCTAAACTCTTACTTAAACCCTCAGATTTTCAAAAGTCTGAGTCCTTATTTTCTTTGAAGAAAAAATTATTAGTCTTAGTAAAAGATTTATTAGATACACCCAATGAGACTCTGTTATCTTGGTCAAGACTCAAAAAAGACTACGGGCTTCTTGAATCTGATAGATATTATTACTTAGCTTGTCAATGTCAAAGTAATAATAGAAACATTGTTTTGTCAGATCATAGGCTAGCTGAAGATTTGGGAGAGTTTTTGGAGATTCCTTCTTTGATTTCTATTAACTCTATATCTAAAAAAATTCTGGAATGATTGCTGGTCAGACCCACATCCATTACTTAAAGTGTCCAACAAATGGGCGGAGTTTCTACAATGTCAAATATCCCCTTCAGATTTGGTGAAGTCTATTTGTAAATACGATAAATTAATTTTGGCAGAGAGTTGGAGGATACAACATTTTAAGTTAGTTCACTTAGGCTATGGGAAGATTTTTTCTAAAGGTATCTTTTCTAGTCCTGTATCATACTGTCCCAAGTGTGATGAGTATAATGTGTCCCTTTTTCACTATCTATGGAATTGTCCAAAGATCAGTATATTTTGGAAGGAAGTTACCAGTTTTCTAAACATTAATTTGAAAATAAAAATTAAATTATCTCCAGGTTTTGCTTTGTTGCTTCTAGATGATAGTAGGCTCTCTTCAAATTTTAATATAGAATTTAAGTCCCAAGAAAATAAAATATTGACAATTTTATTTTTGGCTGCCTCCAGAAAGGCTTTGTTTAACTGTTGGCTACAAAATGAGTCTCCCTCAATTACAGACACAATGGCTTATATGAACTAGCTTAGTTGGCAGGAAGCTTTATTAGTAAAAACTAAAGGAAATAATTCCAAAGAATCATTTAGACTTATATGGTCTCCTTACTTTGAGTTCTGTAACTCCAATACTAGAAATATCTCAGTTTCTTCAACTGTAAAATGTTCATAGGGGGGGTTATCTGACATTCCCAAGACAATGGGCTTTTTCTTTCTTCTTTTTCTTTTAAGAATGTCTATGCGTCCACTGGCTTAGTTAGTGATAGTTCTAAAAAAAAAAAAAAAGGTGAGGGGGCTCCCCCTGCCATTTGAAAGTATGATTGTTTCCTGGAAAACCTGAAAAAGTTGCCCCAAAGCTGTTTCAAGTCTGAATCCGAAAATATTCCATCCAAAACCTGCCGAATTCATGTAAAAGTCAATGGAGTTGTCCCCTTAACCATTTGAAGATTTTTTAACCTGAGTTTTCAGGGTTTGACATAGATTTTTCTGTGAAAACAAGAAAAAGTTGAGTTATTTTCTCAATCCAGTTTTTTCGAATTTTGTATTGATAAATAAGGGCAATTGTTGATTCTAGTTCAGTCTGACTTTTTTTTATTTAAAAAATCAGAAAAATACTGATTTTGATAAATAACTCCCTTGTTGTAACAAATTGTAACATAGTAACATAGTAAGTTAGGTTGAAAAAGACCCTCGTCCATCAAGATCAACCTTTTAACTCTATTTTAAACTGTCTAACTGCTAGTTGATCCAGAGGAGAGATATCTTCCATAAACCTGTACGACTGATTCAGGGAGAGAATTCCACATTTTCACAGCTCTCACTGTAACAAACTCCTTCCTAATATTTAGGCGGAACCTCCTTTTTTCTAATCAGAATGGGTGTATATTACCACCAATATGGATTAATGCAGCTTAGTTCAAGGATCAAGTACAATGTACCATTTTATTATTACAAAGAATAAGGAAATCAGTTTTAAAAAATGTTTGAATTATTGGATTCAAAATTCTTTCCTGTAATTCCGAGCTGTCTGGGTAAGGGATCCCATACCTGTACTGATATCAGAGCAAATAATCTATTATTCTGTTTCCATGAAATACTATTTGTTGTAAGCACAACTTTCAATGACATATACTGATATGAATAAGCACAAATTATCTACCGTATATACTCGAGTATAAGCCGACCCGAGTATAAGCCGAGGTACCTAATTTTACCTACGAAAACTGGGAAAACTTATTGACTCTAGTATAAGCCTAGACACAACTACAGCCCTGTCTCCCAGCAGCGCACATTCTGCCAAAGTGACCCCCCCCCAGCGATCAACCGGACTTCTTTGCAAAGTTGATGGTGACAGAGAATTGCCAAACGGATTACTGTGTGCATTGTCCCACTGTCCCACTACCATGTGCAGAGGGTGCTGTTTGATTTTGCCATCACTGTTAATCTTTCGTATAACCAACAGAGGGCGCTGTGTGATATTGCAGTCACTGTTATTCTTTCATACAACCAACAGAGGGCGCTGTGTGATATTGCAGTCACTGTTAGTCTTTCATATAACCAACAGAGGGTGCTGTGTGATATTGCAGTCACTGTTATTCTTTCATATAACCAACAGATGGCGCTGTGTGATATTGCAGTCACTGTTATTCTTTCATATAACCAACAGAGGGTGCTGTGTGATATTGCAGTCACTGTTATTCTTTCATATAACCAACAGAGGGCGCACTGTTATTCTTTCATATAACCAACAGAGGGTGCTGTGTGATATTGCAGTCACTGTTATTCTTTAATATAACCAACAGAGGGCGCACTGTTATTCTTTCATTCAACCAACAGATGGCGCTGTGTGATATTGCAGTCACTGTTAATCTTTCATATAACCAACAGAGGGCGCACTGTTATTCTTTCATACAACCAACAGATGGCGCTGTGTGATATTGCAGTCACTGTTATTCTTTCATATAACCAACAGATGGCGCTGTGTGATATTGCAGTCACTGTTATTCTTTCATATAACCAACAGAGGGTGCACTGTTATTCTTTCATACAACCAACAGAGGGCATTGTGGGATATTGCAGTCTCTCCCCAAGTGTACTGTTGGTATAGGAATGATTAAAAGTGACTGAAATCTCAGCTACTCGGGTCGGGTATCACTGACCCGAGTATAAGCCGAGGTAGACTTTTTCAGCACATTTTGGATGCTGAAAAACTCGGCTTATACTCGGGTATATACAGTATTTTTCTGTTTCTGCAATTATTGTGATCATTTCATGTATAGCATCAGATAGATTGCTTTGGGTAACCCAGGTGAGGGAAATGTGTCGGGCTTGTTAATTACAAGTAAAGATTTTTAGTAAATTTGAGCAAAATGGCAGCCATAGATTCCATTTTAATCAAATAATTCAAAATGTTAAACAATACTTTTTTTTTCTGTAACAATAAAACAGTGCCTTGTACTTGATCCCAACTAACATAATTAATCCCTACTGGGACCAAAATAGTCCTTGTGGGTTTGTTTAATGTTGACCTCTCCCATCCTAATAATGGACTCTTCTCACTGATGAGGACAGGAAAGCACTTCCGCTCCCTTAAGGCTAACACAGAGAGAATGAGGAGGAGCTTCTTCCCTCAAGCTATTCGGTCCCTGAACCAAGTGTAAAACTATAGGACTGGACTCTCTCTTATATATATATATCTCATATATCACATCAATGCACATGCACTTTAATAACACATTAATATTTATCTACTATGTAACTCTTTCTTTTTCTTTCTACTGTAATTCTTAATTCTTATTTTATGGTCGGACTTTACTTTGCTTTGCACAGCAACAAGCATTTCACTACATGTCGTACTTTGTATGTTGTGTATGTGACAAATAAATTTGAATTTGAATTTTGTAATGATTTTTTAGTACAGAAACTATGGAAAGACCCATTATCCAGAAAACCCCATGTCCCAAGCATCGCTGTATTTCGGTCCGGTGCTGCCTAGGCACTGGACTTCAGGGAGACCCTTGATGCAGAAATGTTGTAATGTGCCTGAAGTCATTTGCACAGACTGCACTGCCCACAAATTGCCGGTGACGGCTGGGGAGATTTTTTATACTTTTTTTTTCTATATATATTTTTTAAATGTAATTTGCAGCATGCTTTCAGGGGCTGCTGCAGCGACAAACGGCCCTGGTCAGGATAACAGGTCCTATACCTGTACTGCAATAATATTATCTAAATGACACCAGGGCCTACCAAAAAACCTTTGACCGGGGGCCCACTAATTAATCTTAGACAAGGGGCCCACTCTTAGTGCTCTCCTCACTCAACCTCTATTCTCCTAGTCTCTTTTCTTTACAACAATAATCTATTATTCCATCTATTTAGTCTCTTTGTTCTCATAGAAATAGGGAATGGCCATGAAATAGACCAAATATTTAGCAGCTGGAGGGCCCACTGACACCTAGGCCCACCGGGACTTTTCCTGGTATCCTGGTGGGCCAGTCCAACACTGCATTGGTAACACTTGTGAAGGGAAATGAGCTTGAAAACTGTTATGATTTACCCTGCTAGTCCAGTGGAGACTAGGGGCCGTGGGGACGCCTGCAGCCCTAGTCCTTTCAGTTCTGCACTACCGTACTCCTTTCTATGACACACGCAGCACGCACTTCCGAATTTTACGTTGGTAACATGATGACTCATCTTGCTTTGGCGTGAGGTTTAAATATTTAAAGGGGCTTTGGGTTAGGAATCATTGCCCATTGCTATCTGATTAGTTCCTGTGTGCAATTTGTCTGTGATTTTCCTGGTTTTTGATCGCTGCCTGCCTGACTATTCTTGAACTCTGCCAATACTGACCCTTGCCTGTCTGACTATTCTTGAATGCTGCCTGTACCGATCCTGACCTGTTTGACCACACTATATTGTCTACTCCTGGTAAAGTTGGTGTTGCCTGCCGTTCTATCCTTGGTAATGAACATGCCCCTTTGCTCATTCAGAGTGCTTGCTTTGCTCCTCTCAAGTTAAGACCTGCGGCATCTAAGTAGCTGATGGCTCCTCCCAAGGCTAATGGAAGCTGCTACAGGCGGACGATTGAGCAGTGTCTGGAAGTTTAGCACTTGTTCTGAATTTAGGGATCCGTATGTGACACTGACATTCCATTATGCGAAAGCTCCACACTCTTCTGTGAGTTCTATTCAAAAATGTTTTTAATTTGTGTCATGCAGACCAAGACCGTTAAAGGGCCCTCCCCACCGACACCACTTCCCACGCACATCTGTATTCATGCTGTTCTTGACTGTGTGCAGTGGCAGGGTGCATTTTTATATGATGAGGGTTACCCTAGTAGCACCACAGGGATCAAAATTAGAAATGTGCCATAACCCTTCTATAAGCCATTTTGAAGACATTTTTAGACTTTTTGGTGCTATTCCATACAAATAGCACCTACCCCAATGTCTTAATGCTTTTTGTTTGAAGTTTCAAAAAAGTTATAGAAAAAAAGATTCCAAAGAGTTTTACTCTTCTAATCATCTGCAGTGTAAAAAATGTATCAGTAGTACTTCATAACTCATGCTACAAATTATGGTTTGTGCAAATGGCTAGACTATAAAATAGTAACCAATCATTTGTTTGGAAGTGTTACTTTGAAAATTCTAGTCCTGGAATTTCACCAAAGCAAGTATTGAAACTGATTTGTGCTTAAATGTAATGGCTTTGCACTTTAGCAAAGTTTTTTTTCTTTAGAAAGGATTTTTAAAAGGCAATGTTAGAAACTTTTAAGACATGTAGTAACTGACTCTAACTTTATCAGTATTGCATTCTGCTGGAATTCTCTCTATTAGTTAGAAATGATTCTTGGAAAAGTACACCAGATAAATACCATTGGAAATATTGCATTGTGTCATCAGAATCAGCCAGTGGCGTAACTACAGAGGAAACAGAGCAGGGGGGCCCGGACTGTGGGGTTTGCTTCCTGTAATGCTAATGTAGGGATGTGTAAATAGCCACCCCTAGTATTATTGTCAGGCAGTTCCTCCATGATATGGACACCTAAAATGGGTCCTAAAATACAGTTGGGAGGGGCACTTTTTGGCTTTTCTGCTCTAAAGCCAGGCTTTCAGTGTCCATTTTGTGCTGGCTCTAGCCTGAGCTAACAGGCTGAGTCTGTGTGGAATCTGAGTATTTTAGGAATAGTAAGAATAGGCTACTCACATTTATAGATCACTCTAGGAGTGATAGTCAGTCAGTTTATTTAGCTGAGCAGTCTGAGGCTCCTACGAGGATTGTAGTGGGATTAAGATCCCAGGGTACTCATTGCCCAGAAGTAGGGACTAAGTGTACAGACCTAGGGTAGATAGATTCCCCTCAGGTTCCACTTAGGGAAAAGGCTGAAAACTGGTTGTACCTCCTCAAAGCTGCATGTATTGTTCCTATCTCTGAGGAGAATCATACTGACCAAAGGTGTTGTGAGTACTGCCTATTCAATGTACTGTATGAACCTGCATTGCTCTGATTTATGTACATTCCACTGAGGATTGTATTCTGTGCTCAATAAATCTGTTATTTGGTTAAGTTATAAGAACCACTGGCGCCCAATTCTTTGCACCTTGATTACAGTTACAGTTGCACTACACCCTGCTTCCACCTCGATGCGAAGGCTCACTCCCTAGGTTTAAGGTCTCATCCGGAGCAAAATGTACTAGGAGTGAAGCCCATAGTAGAGTTAGGTGCACTCAATTTACTATAGCGCTACATTTTGGCGCCCAGCACGTGGGGCTCGAGAAGGGTTAAACTGTAACACCGCACTGCAGCCTAGTGAGACAGGCGCTGCAGGTGCGGACGCAATAGGAAAAAGGGAGATACTGGCAGGACCTTTCTGTGGTTCTTAAGGCCTGCGCAGATCTCAGGAACATGAGTGAATTAAACAACATGGCGATAATTCGGCCCCAAGAGGTGAGCAGTTGGGCTGCCGAGATGGGTGCCGACAGTATGTGTGTTTTTGCTGTGGACGGCATAGGCCCAGCTGTCACATTGGACAGCCTTCAGCTCGCAATAGAGGGGGAATCGAGGCTGAAGGGCAGCCAGATACTGGCTGAAGCTCGTTCGGGAGTACCCGAACGTCGGCGAGTGTTATATAATGCGCCGAGGAGATTGAGTGATGGAGAGGGGCCGTATTTTCTACTCCCTGGTGGCTCACTTCCTGTGGGGTGCCCTATAATATACCCCGGGCCTGCGGTTTCCACTTGGACAAAGGAAAGGGTAAAGGATGAACCGTTGGCCTCAGTTCCGGTAGCGAGTGGCCATGATCCCCCGGAACTTTTCAAGGAAAGGGACTCCGTTCCTCACTATATCCCGAGAACCCTTATGGTTGCTGGAACCAAGTACCCAAAGTTGAAAGTTTTCTCGGGCCTGGTTCCCGTACCGGAGGGCGAACAAGAGTTTGAGGAGTGGCAAGAAACTGCAGCTCAGATGCTGGAGGAGTGCCCTTGCCCCGAGTTTGATAAGCGGATTCGTCTGACGGAAAACCTGCGCCCTCCAGCCAGTAGAATTGTTCAGATGTTCCGTAAGGCCCATGTTAATGCCTCTTCTGCAGACTGTCTCAAGGCACTAGAGGATGTGTATGGGCCTTGTGATAACCCCCATACCTGGCTTCACACGTTTCAAAGCATGAGACAAGGGGCGACGGAGACCGTGTCCCATTATATAGCCCGGTTGGAGGGCACTTTGTGTAAGCTGGTGCGAAAGAACATTATTCTTATTGAAGAGGTGGATGAAAAGCGGCGAAGCCAACTTCTCTGTGGAATGCTGGGGGGACAATCGGTGGCTACCGAGATACGGGTTAAGTACCGGCACGGCTCTCCACCACCGCTAGGAGAACTTATGCTTTATGTGAAAGAGCTGGAGGCCGAGCTTCGGTATGCTGCTGGGGATTATCCTATTCCGGAAACTCCTTTAACTCCCCGTCGGGATAACAAGGGGGCTATGAGAAAGAAAGAGGACACTCCAGGGCACTACCGTAAGTTTTCATCTCCAAAGCCTCGGAATACTTCAGAGCAACCGGAATGTTTTCGCTGTGGGCACCTCGGGCACCGAGTGCATCAATGTCAGATGCCAGCTGATTGTGAGCGTTTGCAAAGCAAAGCAGGCCAGTTACAGAAGAAACGTAAGGTTTCCCGCAGTAGGCCGAAATCTTTATGCTTGCCAGGAGTGGGACGTCGCTGTACTTTTGACCTGTTGGTAAACGGTGTTCCAGCCACAGCGTTATTCGATACTGGCTCCCAGCTGACCATTATCCATCGCCCTTTTTATGAGGAATTTCTCAGTCATATACCGCTGCAGCCGGTAGGAACTGTGCCGGTGTTTGGAGTGGGCGCAGGACCTACTTATATGGATGGCTGTGTCGAAGTACAATTGCATATTCCGGGTGTCGTGGGGAATCGAGATCCTCCTCTCTCCGTGGTTGCTTATGTGTGTCCCCCGCCTGGAGGGAGAGAGACTACTCCTGTGATTGTGGGCTCTAATGTGAAAGCCGTAGAGGAGGCCTTCCTGATGTTTCTTCAAACCCATGCAGGTACTCCGCTCACTACATTGCCTGTGGCCCCACCACTGCAGAAGATCTGTCAGACTTTTGCTCCTGAGCTACCTGGGGGTTGTGTAGGAAATCCTTGGCACCCTGTAGAGATTCCACCAGGGGGAGTCCACAGTCTCAGGGTTTATGTGGAGATAGTACCTGCTATAAAGGGCAGTTTCTTTCTGCTGGAAACAAATCCTGCTGAAGCAGTTCTAAATGGATGGGAGATAGTTCCTGAAAGAAAGGACTATCGTTCTAAGTGTCCACGAACTGATGTGGTGACTGTCAAGAATATTACTTCCCATCCGGTAGTGATACCCGCCTGGCGTACGGTAGCTCATTGCTATCCGGTGGAGTGTATAGACTCTTGCTCTGTCAGTATGGGATCCTCCACGCCTAAATTAGCCTTCCACCTAGATGAATCGGATGACCCGCTCGAGCACCGTCAAGAGTTAGAGAAACGCCTAGCCTTGTACAGTGATGTATTCTCAGTGGACGATATGGACGTCGGTTGTGCTAGGCATGCCGAACATCGAATAAGGTTGAGTGATGACACCCCATTTCGAGAGAGGTCTCGGAGAATACCTCCCAGGGATTTGGAGGATGTTCGAGGTTATTTGAAAGAACTGCAGGATCAAAAGATAATTGTGGAATCTCGAAGTCCGTATGCCTCACCTATTGTCATAGTGCGGAAGAAAAATGGTAGTGTCCGTCTGTGTGTGGACTATCGAACCCTTAACCGACGAACCATCCCTGATCAGTATACACTACCACGTATTGATGAGGCGCTCGATGCCTTGCATGGAAGTGCTTGGTTCTCTGTGATGGATTTACGGTCAGGGTATTATCAAATTCCCATGAATGCTGAAGATCAAGAAAAGACTGCTTTCATCTGCCCTTTGGGGTTTTACCAATTCACTCGCATGCCTCAGGGCATAAGTGGAGCCCCTGCCACGTTTCAGCGTCTCATGGAGAAGGTACTGGGAGATTTGACCCCCAGACATTGCATAGTGTACCTAGATGATATTATAGTCTTTGGATCTACACTGGAGGAACATGATATCAGATTGTTCAATGCGTTGGAGCGCCTTCGACAGGAAGGTTTGAAACTCTCCCTTGATAAGTGTAAGTTTGCCCGGCAGTCTGTGCGGTTTGTAGGACACATTGTGTCTGCGGATGGAATTGCCACTGATCCTGAGAAGGTAGCAGCTGTCTTAAATTGGCCTCGACCCACAAATCTAACGGAACTGAGGTCGTTTCTGGGATTTTGTGGGTATTATCGGCAATTCGTGGAGGGGTATTCTAAGATTGCTTATCCTTTGAATGGGATGTTACAAGGCAGTGATACCAAGGAACGGTCTCTTACTCCAAGTCTTTTCAAAGATAAGTGGTCTTCAGCTTGTGAGGAGGCTTTCAGGACTCTAAAAAAGAGACTTACAGAGGCTCCCGTACTTGCATATGCTGACCCCCAGAAGCCCTATGTTCTGCATGTAGATGCCAGTTATGAGGGTCTAGGAGGCATTCTTCACCAGGAATATCCAGAGGGATTGAAGCCAATAGCATATGTCAGCCGGAGTATCAGCCCCACTGAAAGAAATTACCCTGTTCATAAGTTGGAATTTTTGGCTCTAAAGTGGGCTGTAACTGAGAAATTGCATGACTATCTCTATGGAGCCAAATTCGAGGTGAGAACTGATAACAATCCGTTAACATACATTCTAACTACTGCCAAATTGGATGCTGCAGGGCATCGATGGTTGGCGGCTCTGACCAATTATCAGTTTTCATTAAAGTATAAGCCAGGGCCAAAGAATGTGGGTGCAGATGCCCTTTCCCGTCGTCCTGGCCTACCTCCTCAACCAGAAGAGGATAACTGGGAAGAAATCCCAAAGTTGGCTGTAGCCGCTCACTGTGCCACCGCTGCTGTACAGGGGCAACACATAGCTTTCTCTGAGTTGAGAGTGGTGGACTCTCTTGGAGGAGGAGAAGATAGTGTTCCTGCTATGTATAGTTACCCAACTGCCTTAGGGGTGCACGATTCTCTTCGACTGGGGAGGAAAGATATGATTCAACTACAAAAGAGAGACCCTGTGATTCGGCATGTGAGAGAATCTGTTATCAGGAAAGACTCTGAGTATATGAGGAGAGAGATACCAAAGGAGAGTAGTTCCTTCATGAGAGAATGGGATAAGCTGAGAATTATTGATGGTCTCCTCTATAGAGTGCAGTTATATCATGACCACCCTGGTAGGAGACAACTGGTGCTTCCTCAAAGTTATAGAAGAATTGCTTTGAGAAGTCTACATGATCAGCATGGGCATCTAGGTGTTGAAAAAACTTATGGCCTAGTGCAAGACCGTTTTTTTTGGCCTAAAATGAGGGATGCCGTTACAGAGTATTGTCGAAGATGTGTTCCTTGTTTGCAGAGAAAAACATTGCCTACTCGGGCTGCACCCATGGAGCATTTAAAGAGTGTTGGTCCTTTGGATTTGGTCTGCATGGACTTTTTGTGTATCGACAATGATACCAGTGGGACCGGTAATGTATTGGTTGTAACTGATCATTACACTCGTTACGCTCAGGCTTACCCTACTAAAGACCAAAAAGCTGCCACAGTGGCTAAGACTTTGTGGGAGAAATTCTTTGTTCATTATGGACTGCCAAATCGGCTTCACTCCGACCAAGGGCGAGATTTCGAGAGTCGGTTGATCAAGGAGTTGTTGGGAATGTTGAACATAGCGAAGAGTCGTACTACACCTTACCATCCTGAGGGTGATGCTTTACCTGAACGGTTCAATAGAACCCTGTTGGACATGTTGGGAACACTGCCTGCCACTGATAAGTCCTCTTGGAGTCGTCATGTGAGTGCATTGGTTCATGCATATAATTGTACTCGGCATGAGTCTACAGGGTTTTCTCCTTATTTTTTAATGTTTGGAAGAGAAGCTCGACTTCCTATTGATGTGCAAGCAGGGATATCAACTGACGGAGTGGGATGCAAAGAGCATTATCAGTATGTGGCTCGCCTTCGAGCTAGTTTACAGGAGGCTTATTGTTTGGCTGAGGAAAATGCTGCCAAAGTAAACGCTGGAAATAAAAGACGTTTTGATGCCAAGGTACGGTACCGTGAATTGGTACCGGGCGATAAAGTTCTGTTGCGGAATTTGGGGCCTACTGCTAAACATAAATTGGCCGACAGATGGAGGAAGGAAGTGTTTGAGGTGATAAGCAAATTGCCAGGTATCCCTGTTTACCAAATTCGTGGTTCCGAGGGGAGGATTAAGGCATGGCATCGAAATCATCTACTCCCTATACCACAGGTTTCCCCTGTAGGCGAAGAGATGGATCCTGTGTGTGACACCAAGGATGTTTCCAATGGGAGTGAATCGGAAGAAGGTGTGAACAATGACTGGTTTTTACCTTCTAATGACCCTGTGGTTCCCAATGAGTCCATTGAGGACAGTGTTGTTTTACCTCAAAGAGGTGGATTGGATGCTCAGGCTCCCCCGTTTGGTTCAGGAGAGGATAATGGACATTCCCCTGACCCTGGTTTATTGGTAAATGTGGAACCTGCTCCTGTCATGATGGTTCCTGAAGAAGTAAGGAGAGGAGATCGAATTAGGAGGCCTCCTCCATTTTTCACTTATGACACTCTGGGGAGACCCTGTTATGCGGTGCCTTGTCATCCTGATCCATCTTTCCCTGTGATGAATATAATTGGTGCTCATACTGGACTAGTTGATATGAGGCCAGTGTACTATTAACAAAATTTACCTGGTGTGATGTGCTTTAACTGTTTGTTTTGCAGGTTAACCATTGTTCCCTGGTAGACCTATGGAGAGGCTACTGAAACGGATGTTAACCATACAGTAAATGCAATATCAGGTTAATGTTGCAATGCCATGTATTTTGTGTTTGTTATTTGAATATGTTCCTTGCCGGGGCGGAAGGAATTCACCAGGGGGAGAATGTAGGGATGTGTAAATAGCCACCCCTAGTATTATTGTCAGGCAGTTCCTCCATGATATGGACACCTAAAATGGGTCCTAAAATACAGTTGGGAGGGGCACTTTTTGGCTTTTCTGCTCTGAAGCCAGGCTTTCAGTGTCCATTTTGTGCTGGCTCTAGCCTGAGCTAACAGGCTGAGTCTGTGTGGAATCTGAGTATTTTAGGAATAGTAAGAATAGGCTACTCACATTTATAGATCACTCTAGGAGTGATAGTCAGTCAGTTTATTTAGCTGAGCAGTCTGAGGCTCCTACGAGGATTGTAGTGGGATTAAGATCCCAGGGTACTCATTGCCCAGAAGTAGGGACTAAGTGTACAGACCTAGGGTAGATAGATTCCCCTCAGGTTCCACTTAGGGAAAAGGCTGAAAACTGGTTGTACCTCCTCAAAGCTGCATGTATTGTTCCTATCTCTGAGGAGAATCATACTGACCAAAGGTGTTGTGAGTACTGCCTATTCAATGTACTGTATGAACCTGCATTGCTCTGATTTATGTACATTCCACTGAGGATTGTATTCTGTGCTCAATAAATCTGTTATTTGGTTAAGTTATAAGAACCACTGGCGCCCAATTCTTTGCACCTTGATTACAGTTACAGTTGCACTACACCCTGCTTCCACCTCGATGCGAAGGCTCACTCCCTAGGTTTAAGGTCTCATCCGGAGCAAAATGTACTAGGAGTGAAGCCCATAGTAGAGTTAGGTGCACTCAATTTACTATAGCGCTACACTAATAAAAACCCCCTCCCTCCATATGCCCCACCTCTGGGTGTGGCAGAGATGGGGCATATGTGGGGGAAGAGGCGGAACAGGAAATGGGTGGGAGGATGGGAATTGGAGCCCCTCTGAAGATTATTTTGCAGGGGGGCCCAGCACATTCTAGTTACACCTCTGGTAACAGCTGTGATATACAGTATGCAACATTTACTTTAGTACTGAATGTGATAAAAAAAATCTGTCCACCCTTTAGACATGAAGAAGGATGGCAGAGAATTCTGGGAGGTAGATTGTTAAATTAACCACAATGCTGTGTTATTTCAGAGAATTCCAGTGTGATGGAAAAAAGGCTGAGATTTTAAATCCTGTCAAATAAAATCCTGGATTTGGTGAATCCCTAGCCAGAACGTATTCTTTGCAATCTATGATTATATTGGCTTGTGTGATTTGACAATTTTGTGAAATGCAGTGTGTGGTACGTATTTACAGTTAGTTTCATAAATATTTGGACAGAGAAAACTTTTTTCTAATTTTGGTTCTGTACATTACCACTATGAATTTTAAATGAAACAACTCAGATACAGTTGAACTGCAGACCTTCAGCTTTAATTCAGTGGGTTGAACAAAAAGATTGCATAAAAATGTGAGGAACTAAAGCCTATTTTAACACAATCACTTCATTTCAGGGGCTGCCATAGAAATTGCCAAGGTAAAAATAGATTTTTTTTTTTGGTCAGAAAAATTGACTGTGAACAGGAATAATACATTTTGAAATATTTTCGATGAAGATTTAGCACTGTGTTGTTTACTTCACTAATGTTTGCTATATGAGTGCACATAGCAACTGAATAATTCACCATAGACATTTCCCTTCTCTGCACATAAAGTATTAATTGCAGCTTTAAAATAAAGTAGTAAATGCATTCCAGTGGTCTTTGCTTCTTTTGCAAGTAATTCTCTTATTTGCACATCTAAAAGTTCCCAGCATGAAGAAACACAGAGGTAATGCTCCCTGTAAATTTAAAATGAAAGGTTTACTGTATTTCACTAATGAGAATATTTATCAGTTTGATAACTACCGGTATACTTTAATGTAAGAACACAGGAACCGTGAATACAGAGCTGGAAGTAGAGATAATTATGGTATACAAATTATGGTTGCAATTATAAAGGGTGAACTTTAGTCAAAGTATTAAAAAAATAAATAGATTGAGTCACAGATCTCCACTGTTTAGGTCTAATGATATTAACATGCAACATGATAAATGTAAATGATAATAATACGCTGCTGCTTAATGTTCTGAAAAATGAGTAGCAGTGCCTGGATTCACCAGGGGTGAAGGCAAACATGGTGGCAGGTGTGATCCTCCACCACCCAAGGCAGGTTGCTGCCGCTACATGCTCCATACAGATACCAGACTAAAATAAATATTCCCGGAACTACCTCTCTTGTCTTATAGACAACCACTCAATCTGAGGAAAATGATTGTCAGACGTGTTCTTCCTAAAACAACTAAAGCAGGTACATTTCCTTGCAACAGCAACAGATGTGAAACCTACAAATCCATCCTGTGCAAAGATCAAGGTACTATACCAAATACACAAAAAGTCTACACCATTCAGGAGTACTATTCGTGTGCTTCATCCAATGTGGTGTACATATGTACTAGGTGCTCTCCATGGGGTATTTACATTAGAGAAACAGGACAAATCTATGCAAAAGGATGAACCATCACAAACATAAGATCAACACCAAGTCATGTGATACACCAGTGGGGCAAGACTTCTGCAATCAAAATCACAGTCTTCAGGACATGAAGGTCTTAATTCTAAAAGGGAAATTTAAAACTGAAAAGGAAAATCTATGAATTCAAATGTATGCAGTTGTATAACAAATTAAGACAGGGCCTTATTTTAGGGTCAGGTTTCATGTCACACTGTGTGACCTGACTGATTCCAGACCCCTAGACTATTTACAACCCATCCTCATTTATTTTATTAAATATACAATTTACAGTATCTCTCTGTAACTTCCTAATTTACTGACCATGAATACCTTTTAATGATTTAACAATATATATGCCGTGTCTTTCCAGCTTTCATTTGTATTTTGCCTGACAAAGGGCATTGGTGCTCTGAAAGCATGCAATGTATTTTAACTTTTAGCCAACAAAGGTACCACTCCTACAATACTTTTTGTATTTGTTTTGTTATTTTTGCTACTGACGGTACTACAGTTTTTGTAATATATTTAGGGTAAGGCTATAGTAAATGAAGCTGCACCATTACTCAAACTATCACCTTTACTCTAGGTTTGTGAGACAGGGGCACATTTACTAAAGGGGCAAATTGTGTTTTTTGACAAAAAATTAACCAAAATGACAATTCACAACAACATCGCCTACTTACTAAAATGCAAAAAAGACAATTTGTTAGCAAGAAAATCCCAGGGCTAGAGAACTGTGAACGTTTCTATCCATTACCCTTTTCGCCAAAGTCTAGTTTGCAAGGTTCTGAGTAGCAAATCAGTGAAGCTTATGAATGTGTCACTGACATCATCCTAATATGTTGCATCCGAGGGCAAAAAACGCTGGTGTTTTTTGTCATATTTAAAGTGTCATGATTAAGTTGTAAACGTTTAACATATTTTAGAAATATTTTTTTTAGTCACTGTATGGTTAATGAGTGCACATTTTACACATGCTGATGACTGCCATCATTGAACACAATGCTCAAATGAATGTAAATAAAGAATAGTATTTTAACCTGTTCATTGTTTGTGTTTAGTTAAAGTCATTGTTGAGGGTATGGGTAGGCATATGTTGAGGGTTTCTCCATGCATGAATGCACTCAGAACCTTTAATCCCTTTGTTGCAATGTGATCTAAATAGTTTATCAATGTTGTTGTTGAACTATAACAATAATGTTTGGTTTCATTGTGTGACCTTCTTCTTACTGCAGCTGAGTAGTTCAATGGTGTTTTTGGGTAGATATTTTTTTTTTATATATAAATCTCCTGAGACTTTATAACACTATCCAATAAATGTGAACATTATTTATTACATATATTTTACATGAAATAAAATAATTAAAGGTGAATTCAAAGACCAAATTAATCTGAATGTATAAAAATTTTATTTTACTTTAAAAAACAAATTTAATTTAAAATCTGGCTGACAAGGAATCCAACATATAACAACATAAATAAATAGAATTTTTTTTAAAAAAGATTCAGGTAGGTGGTCACTTAAAATCACAATTATAGGAATTTTCCAAATCTCCTAAATTGTATTGGATGATTCCCCAGTCTTGCAACAACAATTATGTAGAGCAAAAATCAGCAAGAATCCGGGACTCCGTGAATTGTGAAACCGTGAAAATCAGTAAATTGCAGAGATTCGATGTGAGCAAATTGCGATCCGCAGTGGAACACATCAGGCACCATCTTGGATTTTCATAAAAAGTTACTTGAAAAGTGGAGACATCACGAAAAGGCGATCAGATCCAGCGCTAAATGACCTGTCACCAACTGTACCCTTGAAGAGGGACCGTAACGTAGAATCTGGTGAGATCAGTCCATTATCGGGGGGCAGGTGTAGCTGGAAAGAGAGGGGTGTGGGGGATGCCCCAATTAATCATTCTGTAACCTTCATATATCTCCACATAATAAGCCGTGACAACCCAATTGGGAAAATTACCTTTTACTTCATTATCAAATTGGAGAACTATAACTCATACTGTAATACTCCCAAGTTGGAGAACTGTAACTTACACCAATTTTGCTCTATGTAATTGTTGCAAGACTAGGGTAATCATCCAATACAACCTAGGAGATTTGGAAAATTCCTATTATTGTGATTTTAAGTGACCACCTACCTGAAACCTTTTTTTTTTATGACATTGGTTTTTTATTAGATTTTCATCACATATATATCATACAGATGCAGTAGGAAGATAGCAATTACAGTAGTAAAGTTTGCAGTATTACAATATTCACAAAATGAATACAGTCAAGTAATCCACAAAATTATAGCGGACACATAGTAAATTGGCTATACGATATGTGCTACAAGAGCTAAACAGTGATGATAGATTAGTGAACTGAGTCAAACCATAATAAGTAAAGAAGTAAAAAGAAGTAACTTCCTGTACGTGTACAAATAGATCGTCCGTGAAAATTGAGTAGGTACAATATGGCAATTGGGAATTTAGCACTCTAGTGCTCGGAGTTTAGTATGCAGTTGTCCGAGAGTAGTTTACTGTTATCTGTTTTCCGTTTTCTGTTTGCCCTGTGCATGTTGGAGGAGAGCAAGCGGTGTTACAATGACAAAGTGGTATGGTTAAAGCCATGAGGAAAGTTGTATCTAACCCAAGGGTCCCACACCACATGAAATCGCTTTTGTTTATTGTGTAGTACACCAGTTAATTTTTCCATTATAAAGATTGCGTTAATTCTAGCCTTCAGTTCCCCAAATTGTAAGGATGTAGATAGCCAGGATTTTGCTATAATCTGTTTTGCTGCTGTAAAGATATGCGTTATCAGCGTATGCGCAGGTGCTGGTATATCCTTTATGGTGCAATTGAGTAATGCTTGTGCTGGGTGTTTGGGTAGATTGATATCTAAAACTGAGTAGATTAACTGGTATACTCTACGCCAAAATCTCTGTGCTTGTGGGCAGGACCACCAGATGTGACTCATTGAGCCCTGGTCTTGGCAACCCCTAAAGCAGCAAGGGTTAGCAGTGGGGTCCCATTTTGCTCTGCGGGCAGGTACCATGTACCATCTGCTCAGTACTTTGTACGAGGTTTCCTTAGCAGATATGTTAATGGAACAGTGGTTGGACCGTTCTAGTGCCTGTATCCAATCTGCTTCTTCCAGGTCAAGTTGCAGTTCTTGGGTCCAATCCAGAATGTATTTAAGTCCCATTACTGGGGCAGTGTTATTCAAATAATTATATATTGGACCTATGAGCCTTCGTGATGTAGGGTATTTTAAACAGTAAGTTTCGTATATGGTGAAAGGTTGCTGAGGGTATTTAGCATAAATGGACTTTGAGTAGTGCTGAATTTCGTAAAAGCGAAAGATTTCGGAATCAGGATCTTGATACTTGTCCCTGAACGACGGCCAATCCATGACAACATCTTGGGGTAAATGAAACAGTTTGGTAATAAATTTGTCAATCCACCACTGAAATGGTAAAGAGTGTAACCCTGGTGGGAAATCAGGATTATTGAAGATTGGCGACGCAGGGTTACGGGGAGAGATGATGTAGTGTTGTCGCCTAATTTTGTACCAGGTTAGTAGTGCAAATTGTATCACCAGATTAGAAAGAGGGGGTCGAGAGCATTTTTCTATCCATAGTAGATGTTGTAAGTCCAGAGACGGGCAATGCGTCCTTTCAATATCTACCCAGGCTGGAGGGTTGGTGGTTACATGCCATTTAATAAGTTGTGCCAGTACAGCTGCGTGGAAGTAGTTTAAATATTTTGGGACACCCAGGCCTCCTTGGGTCCAGTGGCGAAATACTATAGTTTTTGCAATCCGTGGTTTAATGCTCCCCCATAGGAACTTCTGGCTGGCTCGTTGTAACTGGGTAATCAGCCCCATGGGTGGGGTAGCTGGTATAACTTGGAATAGATACAGAATGCATGGAAAAATTGACATTTTGAGTGCTGATACCCTACCGAGCCATGAGATGTTATATTTCCCCCAATTTTCAAGGTCTTTGAGGAGAGACTTAATGAGCTGTGGATAGTTAGATTGAGCCAACGTTGAATACTCAGGTGTCATTTTGACTCCTAGGTAGTCCATACAGCTTGCTTTCCAAGTGAAGTCAAAATTTAATTGTAACAGTTTTTGAAGTGGATGTGGTAAGTCCCATCGCTATCGTTTTGGTGGGGTTGATAGTAAGGCCAGAGATGCTACTAAAGAGGTTCAAGATGCGGTATAAATTGGGTAAGGATGTCATCGGCTTAGCGATAGTGAGTAGGATATCGTCGGCATATTGACAGCATTTGTATTCCTCCTTTGCAAGCGTTAAACCAAATATATCTGGGCATTGCCTAATCGCTTGACTGAGGGGCTCCATGCACAGGGCAAACAGAATAGGGGAGAGGGGACAGCCCTGCCTTGTACCCCTTTGGATGAAAATCGGGTCAGATGTGAAATTCATATACTTAACCTTAGCAGTTGGATTCTGATACATTGCAAAAATATGATTTAGGAAGCTCACAGGAAAATTGTAATGAATCAGTGTTTCACATAGATACACCCAAGATATAGAATCAAATGCTTTTTCAAGGTCCAAGGAGAGGAGCACCATCTGAGTGCCCCCCTCCTTGGCCCTATGTAACAGATTCACCACCCTTCTTACGTTATAACTAGCTTGCCGATTTGGCATGAAGCCTACTTGGTCTTTGTGGATAATGTCAGTGATGAAGGTATTCAATCGGGAGGTGTAAATTTTGGCCAAAATTTTCAAATCTAAGTTGAGCAGGGAATAGGTCTGTAATTTTCAGCTTTAGTGGGATCTTTAGAGGGCTTGGGTATGGCGGAAATATATGCACTTAACGTCTCCGGGCAGAAACGATCAAGAGTGCCAATATCTGCATATAAACGGCATAAATGAGGGGCTAATATTTTTACAAAGGTTTTATAATATTGTGCACTCAGGCCATCGGTGCCTGGTGCTTTAGAATTTTTAAAGCTCTTGATTGCTGATGTGATTTCAGCAATTGATATGGGTTGTGCCAGAAATTCCTGCTGGACATTAGTTATGGTAGGTAGGGACAAGTTTTGTAGGTAGGCCTTACATTTAATAGGAGATATAGTTTGTACTTGTTTATATAATTTTTGGTAGAATGCCTGAAATCTCATTACTATATCCTGTGGATGGGCAGTGGGGTTTCCCTGTAAATTTACAAGTTTTTGTATAGGTGTGAAGCCAGTTTTGCCTTTCAATTTGTTAGCCAGAAGAGTGTTGGCTTTATTACCTTTTTGATAAAATTTCTGTTTGGTCCACTGTAAATGTTTTTCTGCATCGTTCGTTAGGCACATATTCAACTCCGTCCGTTTTGTTTTAATTTTGTGTGCCGTAGTGGTGGAGGGAGATAGTAAGTGGGATTGCTCTAGTGAGCGCAATTCATTAGTGAGATCTTCTACCAATTTGTTTCTTAGTTTTTTCCGTGAGCTTCCTAACTTCAGAAATATGCCTCTTATATATGCTTTATGTGCTTCTCATATCACCGACATTTTGACATCTTTAGTCATGTTAGTTACAAAATAATTAGACAATTCCTTTTCCAGTTCAGTAACGACATTAGGAATAGCAAGCATTGATTCATTTAGTCTCCACAGTCTCTGATTAGTCTGCACATATATACCTGTAATAGACAATTTGACTGGGGTCAGACCAGGAGCAATATAACATACTAGCGTGTGATACATTAAGGAGAAGTTCTGAAACTTTTTTTAAAAAAAATTCTATATATTTATATTGTTATATGTTGGGTTCCTAGCCAGCCATATTTTAAATGTAAAAAAATGTTTTTAAAATTCTTATACATTCAGATTAATTTGGTCTTCAAATATACCTTTAATTATTTTATTACTGTTTTGTTATCCTCAAAAGGACTTTGGGGATTTAAGGACCTTGGAATTTAAGGTGTGTTCCAGACCAATTAAAGAGACTTCTCCTTAATGCCACATTACCACTATTAATTCTTATTTTACATGAAATGTCTCATTGTAATACATAATTTTTAACCAAAACCACAAGCATAAGTATGTTAACGAAGTTTTGCTAGGAAGAAAGTAACACTAGAAAAAATTCACTAAGAAACGTTTGTGCTGACAAATTCACTAGCAAAAATACACCAGCTTTCATTTGGCAAGACAATATAAGCAATATAAGCAGTATGTCAAGCTTATATTGATAAGCAGAGCCATGTACTGCAATTATATTATCTACTACTTTTATTATGTTATATGACATATATTCATAAGGAACTGAAATGTCCACTTTGCCCAGCATGACTGTGTACTAGAGTTGTTGAATAGCACCGGGGGGTTCTGGAGGAACGCCATTTCATTTCTACTATGTACTGTATTTACTGTATATAGCTGAAATGACTTGACTGCCTAACTGTATATATTAACAACCCTGAAATATGTAGTCCCCTGGTTGTATAACAACTGTGTACCAATTTTGAAGTGGTATCAGTTTTGTAGCAAAAAGACCAGTCTTATAAGTGCCATATTTAAAAAGTAGGTAAATTGAACACCAATAGGAAGGCCGCCATGAAAATGTATCCGTTGGTGTACACAAATACCCAACATAAATGTAAACCCTGATCTGTACTTTTGCTGCTTAATCCTTTGCCTGCCAAACACGTACACCGTACGTTCTGGCAGGCAAGGGCTTTAACTGCCAAGCACGTACATTGTACGTTCTTGCAGTTTAGCATGCTGTACTCTGCATCAGCGGCTTTAGCCGCCTCTGCAGAGGTTTAGCAGCATTGACAGTCCCCTGGGCAACGAGGCTGGGGGGCTGTCATGTCGGTCCTGCGACAGGATTTCAGCAGCGTGACTATTGGATAATTGATTTCGGCCACTAATTACGCTGTCGGTGCAGTTATTTTGTTTGATCCGTCAGAATATATGCTTTCCAAAAATATATGGTTTTCTGGGGTCTTTTTACAGTTTGGGGGTCTTACGGCACATAACGCACAGTTGGGGTTCTCTTTTCAGCAGCTTAGTTGGCCAGTGTGAAAATTCATATGCACATTTTTCATTTGGGGCCGTACACACCATATACTTTGGTAAATCTATGCATATTGGGCATCAAACTATTCAGTAGACCTCTGATGTCCATATTTGGGGTGATTTTTCTTTGTATGTAAAACATTGTGTGCGATAAATGTGGCAAACTGCAATATTTTTAGGCAATTTTCAAAAATGTAAAAATCTCTATGTTTAGAAAAGTTTTGCAGTTTAGTACTTTGCTGTAGAAAGACGTCTTTATCTTGGTTGTTTTCGTCAGAATGCGTACTTTCCAAAAACATATGGTTTTGGGGGGTCTTTGCTGTTAGGAGGGTCTTGAGGCACATAATATGAAGTCAAGGGTCTATGTTTACAGAAGGCGAATCGGCAGTAGAGAAAACTCATATTCACTATTTACATTTGGGGTCCGCACATGCCAGCTGCCTTGGGATATCAATGCATATTGGGCATAAAACTGTTCAGTAGACCCTTGGCATCAGTATTTATGGTGTTTTACAATTGTATGTAAGAAGTTGGGTGAGATAAATGCAGCCAATTGCAATATTTTTAGGCGATTTTCAGAAATGTAAAAACCGTTGCTTTTATCGCCAAATTTAGGAAAGGCTTTCGACTTGGTACTTTGGAGTACAAAGACATGCATACCCAATTTGGATTCGCGGGAATGTGTAATTTCCAAAAATATATGGTTTTCTGGGGTGAACATAGCTTTTTCTACTTTTGACCACCCCAAAACAATGTAAATGTCTGATTTTGCTGTACCTGAAATGACAGACCATATGGGGGTCTTCCTTTTGGGGCCCCTGTATGCCACGTGCTTGGGTACACCTATACATATTGGGCATCAAACTGTTCAGAGGACCATAGGCTTTCATATTTGGGGTGATATCTCTTGATACCTAAAAGTATGTGGGTAATACGATGCTGCAGGGTAGAAATTTTGAGGTGATTTTTGGAAATGTCGCCAAAATCATCAAATTTAGGAATGGTTTGCGGCTTAGTACTTTGGAGTACAAAGACATCCATACCCAATTAAGATTCGTGGGAATGTGTACTTTCCGAAAATATATGGTTTCTGGGGTGAAATTACTTTTTTCTGCCTTTGCCCCCCCCCAAAATGATGTAAATGTGTTGATTTTGCAGTACCTAAAATGAAAGACCATATGGGGGTCTTCCTTTTGGGGCCTCTATATGCCACGTGCTTGGGTACACCTATACATATTTGGCATAAAACTGTTCAGAGGACCCTAGGCTTTCATATTTGGGGTGATATGTCTTGATACCTTCAAGTATGTGGGTAATACCATGCTGCAGGGTGGAAATTTTGAGGTGATTTTTGGAAATGTCACCAAAATCACCACATTTAGGAATGGTTTGTGGCTTGGTACTTTGGAGTACAAAGACATGCATACCCAATTTAGATTCGTGGGAATGTGTACTTTCCGAAAATATATGGTTTCTGGGGTGAACGTACTTTTTTCTACTTTTGACCCCCCCCCCAAAACGATGTAAATGTGTTGATTTTGCAGTATCTGAAATGACAGTCCATATGGGGGCCCTGTATGCCACGTGCTTGGGTACACCTATACATATTGTGCATCAAACTGTTCAGAGGACCCTAGGCTTTCATATTTGGGGTGATTTCTCTTGATACCTAAAAGTATGTGGGTAATACGATGCTGCAGGTTAGAAATTTTGAGGTGATTTTTGGAAATGTCGCCAAAATCACCAAATTTAGGAATGGTTTGTGGCTTGGTACTTTGGAGTACAAAGACATGCATACCCAATTTAGATTCGTGGGAATGTGTACTTTCCGAAAATATATGGTTTTCTGGGGTGAACATAGCTTTTTCTACTTTTGACCCCCCCAAAACAATGTAAATGTGTTGATTTTGCTGTACCTGAAATGACAGACCATATGGGGGTCTTCCTTTTGGGGCCCCTGTATGCCACGTGCTTGGGTACACCTATACATATTGGGCATCAAACTGTTCAGAGGACCATAGGCTTTCATATTTGGGGTGATATCTCTTGATACCTAAAAGTATGTGGGTAATACGATGCTGCAGGGTAGAAATTTTGAGGTGATTTTTGGAAATATCACCAAAATCACCAAATTTAGGAAGGGTTTGCGGCTTTGTACTTTGGAGTACAAAGACATGCATACCCAATTAAGATTCGTGGGAATGTGTACTTTCCGAAAATATATGTTTTTCTGGGGTGAACTTACTTTTTTCTACTTTTGACCCCCCAAAATGATGTAAATGTGTTGATTTTGCTGTACCTGAAATGACAGACCATATGGGGGTGTCTTCTTTTTGGGGCCCCTGTATGCCACGTGCTTGGGTACACCTATACATATTGGGCATCAAACTGTTCAGAGGACCCTAGGCTTTCATATTTGGGGTGATTTTGCTTGATACCTAAAAGTATGTGGGAAATACGATGCTGCAGGTTGGAAATTTTGAGGTGATTTTTGGAAATGTCACCAAAATCACCAAATTTAGGAATGGTTTGCGGCATTGTACTTTGGAGTACAAAGACATGCATACCCAATTTAGATTCGTGGGAACGTGTACTTTCCAAAAATATATGGTTTTCTTGAGTGAACTTACTTTTTTCTACTTTTGCCCCCCCCCCAAAACGATTTAAATGTGTTGATTTTGCAGTACCTGAAATGACAGACCATACGGGGGGGTCTTCATTTTAGGGCCCCTATATGCCACGTGCTTGGGTACACCTATACATATTTGGCATAAAACTGTTCAGAGGACCCTAGGCTTTCATATTTGGGGTGATTTGTCTTGATACCTAAAAGTATGTGGGTAATACCATGCTGCAGGGTGGAAATTTTGAGGTGATTTTTGGAAATGTCACCAAAATCACCACATTTAGGAATGGTTTGTGGCTTGGTACTTTGGAGTAGAAAGACATGCATACCCAATTTGGATTCGTGGGAATGTGTACCTTCCGAAAATATATGGTTTTCTGGGGTGAACTTATTTTTTTTACTTTTACCCCACCCCAAAACGATGCAAATGTGTTGATTTTGCAGTATCTGGAATTACAGAACTGATAGCTCAAATGAGGTGTCTACATTTTAGGGCCCCTATATGCCACATGCTTGGGTACACCTATACATATTGGGCATCAAACTGATCAGTGGACCCCGGGCTTTCATATTTGGGGTGTTTTACATTGATACCTAATGATGTGTGGGAGATATGATTCTGTAGATTAGAAGCTTTGAGGTCATTTTTCAAAAAATTCACCAATTTCTATAAAACATTATAACTTTAGGAAACAATTGCAACTTGGTAGTTTGGAGTACAATGATATGTTTACTCATTTTTGATTCACCAGAATCTAATCTTTCTAATAATGGGTAGTTTTCTAGGGTAAACCTACTGTTAGTGGAATGTTTGGCCTTGAAATCAAAAGTATGCCGTTTGGGGAGCGGTGCTTTGGAAATTTGGTAGTGTACTGCTTGTAGATTTTGATCTATACAAGTGAGAGATCTCCATAAAACTATATATATTTGGTATTGCCGCGTTCAGGAGACATAGACCTTTCCAAATCAGCTGTGTTCTCATACATAAAGTAAATAATGTTTCTGATATATGTGATTGTTCTTTGTGAAACATGATTTTTTTCATTTTATTGGACACTTAGAAGCCTATATTTTTTTACAGAAGAATAACACCAAAATTCTTGCATATTTTGAAAGTTCAGGTTGTCCTGAAAAAAACAATATATTGTTTTCCTGGGTAAACTAAAAGACCGCCCCAGGAAAGGCCCTTAAAGTGAAAGAGTGCAAAATATCTAAAAACTGATTGGCAGTAGATGTTCGCATCTAGGACAAAATGGCTGGCAGGGAAAGGGTTAATCTATCGACAATTGTTTATATGATACAGAGAGAGAGAGAGAGAGTTATTTTGGCAATGGGAACCTCATAACATAATTTGCAAATGTTGGAGTTGCCGTTGCCAATAACGCAGACACAGACTGTGTATTATTTCTGGCAATAAATGCACAAAAAAAGTACATACCTCATTTTTCTCAAGTATGAATAGGTTTCTCTGATTTAGAGAGTGTTTCCCATGCACAATTAGATTTCAGTAATTCAGTCAAAAACACACAATATGCTTTAGGCATATTTACTTTATAATAATGAATAATGTAGATTTTGGGAGAGGAGAATTCTTCAGGTGTCATTTGGTCAGTGCATGGTCATGTTTAATATTTTGCCCCCCCTCTAATTGTACTTCATAGCATGTGTAGGCCTAAATGACATGCCTTGAACATGCAGGTTTTTAAGAGAAATTTAAAGATTGTTAAAAAAGGGTTTTGATAAATGATCTACAGTAGGAAAATGTAAGGATATGATGGTACTAATTGAAAGACTTGCAGGGTAGGACGTGGCTGTTGCTCTAAATATAAAGACATTTAAAAGAGCGGAAATATATGAAATTAAGCAAAAGAAGAATTGTCCTGAAATAAAAGTGATTTGAAATCTCTAGGGTTTTTCTGGTTTGGACAGGTAAGGTTTGAAAAAGATCAAAAAAAGAAAGAAGATATTTGCAAAATGACCAACTTCATTAGGAACACATTGTAGAGGAGGAAGATAAAGATGCAAAAAGCAAAAAATAATAGCAGGGCATTTTCAATGGATGTGAGAGGCAGATTTATTTGTATATATATATTCTCTCATTTTACTGATTAACAAATCCTACAATAAAAAAATTATGTTTTCTTTTATCTCTAGGTCAATTCCAGGTTCCTGGACATAGAGCTCACTCAAATACCCTGCCCTTTTGCACATCAATCCCAATCCCTGTATTAAGCTTTCCCAGTCTCAGTGAACACAGCCCATCTATTCATCAGATCTGCTCTATCTCGTAGACATTTAATCCAGGACATAGTCAATTTAGTCACAATTTGTGTGAGGTTTAGCTAGGTCAATTCCCCCTAGAACCCAATGCATGACATATAACCATCATGTAAAAGTATATTTGTTTCACAGTACTGGACAATAGCCTGCAGTTGGTGATACTTTTTCTCTGCAATTGCATGGGAATAAATAAATCATATCAATGGATTTGCAACTGATAAATTATCTAATTGTAAACATATAACTAGATACTGAATATCAAAAGAAGTTGAAAAATGTATCCCATTGCTTTGATTACATTTGATCATAGTGATGATTCACATAGGGGGTTATTTATTAAAGTCTGAATGACAAAAACTCAAAAAATTCTAGTTTTTTAACTATAAAATCCCAAATTTAGTTGGAAAATGTTTCTAGATTTATTATTCCCCGAGGATGGAAAAAGTCTGAATACTAAAATCTGACCTGCCGAGGTTGTATAAGTCAATGGCAGAGGTCCCTATACTATTTGGAAGTTTATGTGGTCTGCACTGAAATTAGCCCAAAAATCCAAGTATTTCTGACTTTTTGGCCAAAAATCGGGCAATTTTTTTATCGGGTTTGTCCCCGATCAAATGAAATCATGCTTTTTTTTTACTAATAAATAAGATCACATCATGGATTCTAGTTTTTTTAATTTAAATGCTCCCCATACAGTAGTTCTTAATACAGAAAAATATATATCATTACAGGGAAAAAGGAAATCATTTTTAAAAGTAATTTTATTATATTTATAATGGAGTCTTAGGGAGCTGACCCTAAATTGTGGCAAAGGGAGAAAGGTTTTATGGGTGGCATTCCACCCAGCCACAATGAATTTTGTTGGAGCACTGGAGACATGCTGTTGTTTAAACCTAATTTCCAGTGCTCGAAGCTCTGGAGGGAGTCTGTGCATGCTCATGGGCTTGTGAGGGGAGGGGACATTTGGTGGATAAGAACAATATTTTTAACTGGCATTGTGAAGGGTATATTCCATAGTTTATTGCAAAGATCCTTACAGTGCTTCCAGAGAAACCGCAGTGGCACCAGGCAACAGCACACCCTATGGCTACCTGGTAGTGAAGATAGCTTGGCAAAAACAATATGGTGTTTCATCATCTCTTTGGAGATAGCCCACTGTTAAAAATAAAACTTATAGTCATCTCCTATTGATTTGTGTGACTACTTTCTGGAAGAGTTTTATGCTGTTAATCCTTTGTAATTTATGGTAGGAAATGCACCAGCGATCTTTCCAGGCCATATTTCATTCATTCCTTGTGTGGCCTTGCATGTACAGAAAGCGTTGGCTTTTTATATTGTACATCTTCAGCTATTTAGAAAAGATCCAGATCAGTAATGATTGTTATTCACTGAGCATTACACAAATGAGTTGTGCAATGCTCAACATTTATTACATAGATATTGTCTTGAAAATAGATTCCTTTAACATATACTATGTATATTTTATGTCTTGTACATGAATATATGAGGCTATAGCATACTGTGCTACAGAAGAGTGCATATAAGAAGTGTTAGATACAAGTAAGAACTAATATATTGCTTTTACTGATAGAGACAAGCTTAAACTCTATACTTTTACACATACAATCTTACTGCTTTCAACAGAGGATGCCTTGGTCAAAGTAAACCATATACAGATGGTCACAAATACAATGGAAAAACTG
Organism: Xenopus laevis; assembly: GCF_017654675.1. NCBI lineage: Eukaryota > Metazoa > Chordata > Amphibia > Anura > Pipidae > Xenopus > Xenopus laevis. Next base: position 53,525,624 of record NC_054386.1, on the reverse strand, counting down.
GGATTTCATTAGCTTGCCTGAAGGTACAAGCTAATGAAATCCCAGTTTTTCCATTAATGGAGGGTGCTCAGGTTTTGCCAGCAGGTAAGTGCCCATTATTTGTGATCTTATTCTGCAAAAGTGAGCCAAAAAAAGGTTACTCATTGATTGACAGGACTAGAATGGAAGGTATTATTACATATATAAAGTACATAGATAGTCCAAAGCACAGTGTATATAGGTAAGTGTGAGGTACAATGTGCAACCTCAGTATATACATAGTACAGTAAAAGTGAGAGAGAACATCAAGTCCTATATACATGTGGAAGATGCCAGCTGAGCAGAGGGGAAAAAAATCAGTTTGGCTTAAGTGTTTTAAAGGAGAACTAAACCCTAAAAATGAATATGGATTAAAAATGCCCTATTTTACATACTAAACATATTGCACCAGCCTAAAGTTTCAGCTTCTAAATAGCAGCAATGATCCAGGAGTTCAAACTTGTCACAGGGTGTCACCATCTTGGAAAGTGTCTGTGATGCTCAGTGGGCTCTGAGCAGCTGTTGATAACTAAATTTAGGGATTGTTGCAAATTATCAAGCAGAAAATAAGGTTGGCCTGTAATATAAGATGATGCTGCGGGACTGATTATTCAATTCTGATTGAACTGGTTTATGTGCTGTCATGTAGTAAATATCTGTATTAATTATTAATCAGCCTTATATTGTGACATTTCTATTCCGTATATACAGTATATTGTGAGTGGGTCCCTAAACTCTCTCGTGGTGAACTCTATTTCCTATTTAAGGAAAATTATTACCTCCAGAGATGTGGAGTGGCGATGGGGGCGCGGTTTGCACCCTCATATGCAAACCTCTTTATGGGATGGTTTGACAAACACCACATCTTTGCGAGAGGGATGAACTTCACTCCATACATTGTCAAATATTATCGCTACATCGATGATTTGATAATGGTGTGGAGGGGGTCGTTATCCAAATTAGAGGGGTTTGTGGAACACTGCAATCATAATATGAACAACATTAAATTCACATATAAATGGAGTGAAATAACCATAGAGTTCCTAGATATACTATTTACACAGAATAACAATGTAGTGTACACTGATGTATATAGGAAACCTATTAGCAGGAATGCTTTACTATTGAGGACAAGTGGCCATCCTGTGCCTCTCCTAGAGGGCATCCCGATTGGACAGTTTTTGTGCCTACGGCGGAATTGTTCCACTTGGGATACCTTCCAGGACAGGGCGATAGAATTGTGGGACCGACTCATATCCAGAGGATATCATACGATGAATTTCAAAAAAGCATATGAGAGAGCAGTATTGAGCGATAGAGACACTTTATTGAAATGGGATGGTAACAGGGTGAACTATGGAAGTGATCGAAGGGACAGAAGGAACTTAAGGAAGAGTGATAATTCCCAACAAAAAGACAGAATGAGGTTTGTGACTAAGTATAGTATGGAAGCAAAGAGAATAGAATATATTATATGTAAACATTGGGGAATATTACAGCAAGATCCTATACTGTCGGATTTAAATATAAAAAAGCCACAATTTGTATATAGGAGGGCAATCAACATTAGAGATAAAATATCCCCCAGTATGTTGAAGGATAGAAGAGGAATTGATCAGAGCCAATGGCTTAGATATACAGGCACCTACAAATGTGGAGCAAATGTGTGCAAATGCTGCCATTATATAAATGTATCTAAAGTAATTGTAAGTAAAGTAACAGGCAGAGAATATAAATGCAACACGTAAATTGTCGCACGAACAATGTGGTATATTTAGCAACATGTAGGTGTGGAATCCAATATGTGGGAAAAACAACAAGAAAACTTAAGGACAGAGTACTTGAACATTTAGCATGCATTGGCAGATCTGATATGTCTTCAGCCATAGCTGAACACATAATAGAGAAACATGGATCTAATGATCATTTTGTTACATTTCAGGGGATAAGACTGTAAGAGTAGGGAGAAGAAAATATGTTGAGAAACAAATATATAGAAAAGAGATCAAGTGGATGATCACTCTAGATACAGTAAAACCATTGGGTTTAAATAAGGATTGTGATGTTAAAAAATATATAGACTAGCTGATAATACAGTAATGGATAGATAATAGGTAATACCTAGGCGATAAGGGGTTATCCCGGACGGAGGTAATTAGGTTTGTACCTTTGACATTTACTATTTATATTTATTATATACTATATACTTTATTGAGAGAGTAGTAAGTATTATACGCTGGAAGTCCCAGATTTAGTGAAATATTTCGTTCTTTTAGTCTATTGCAACATATGTAACTATTTTATAGCATACAGTTTCCTTTAACATTTGTCTCGTGATTTTGTTACAGGGAATAGGAAATATATAACGATGAGGAAAGCTCTTTAAGGGACAACGATGTGAACGAGAAATTTGGAATGATGTTTGCACATTAACAGTTGCGAAGAGAAGATACTATTTATTATATGTATGTAGTACTGATACACAAGATACGGTTTTGCACATTTAAATACACAATTAATTGTATTTTATATGTATTTAATATTAATATTTATATATGAGATATTTTGCACATTATGTATTATATGAACAAGTGGTAATTTATTTACAAGGTGTACATAATATGTGCATGATCTGAGGTGTGTTTTTTAAGGATTGTGTAAGATTCACACACTTTCTTAAATGGGTATTTTACTCATTTTATTTTAATATACTATTAATTGAACACAGATGTGTAGGGGGTGAATTTAACAGTATTTAAAGGGGTGTTCAAGTGTTACGAATTTAGCTCTGATGAAGTGCCGTTAATTCTGGGCACGAAACGCGTAGGCTGAACTGCACTATTGATTGCCACTGTATGTCACATTGTTTGCTGGAATAAAGCCATATTTGACGAAGATAATACGTTCCCTATTTTCTCCTGCTGAGCGCCCACACTGACTGAGCTCATCTTGTTCTGTGTGGCCTACCGGGATACCAGGAAAACTGCTGGTGGGCCAAGGTGTCAGTGGGCCCTCCTGCTTCTAAATATTTGGCTTATTTTATGGCCATTCCCTATTTCTATGAGAATAAAGAGGCTAAATAGAAGTAATAATAGGTTATACTATGTAAAGAAAAGAGAATAGGAGAATAGAGGTTGAGTAAGTAAAGGAAGAAAATAATACTTTGAGTGGGCCCCTGGTCTAAAGGATTTTGGGTGGGCCCCTGGTCTAAGGGTTTTTGGTAGGCCCCTGGTGTCCCAGTCCGACACTGGGCCTCCACTGTGTAAAGAAGTGGCCTTCTCACAAAATTCAAAATTCCAAAGGAATTGCAGTATATATTTACAAAAGGTGTTCCTACTAAAAAAAAGTCAGTTTGCAACACTTTTTTGCACTTTGCATCCATAAGAACAGAGCTGCTTTACCTGTATGTGTCTGTTTTGCAACTGAAGAATAATGTTGGGTCAATAAATTTACTTTTTTCTCTTTTCACTATTTACGCATTGGTCTCCTAAACAGTTTCAGCCCAGTCTTCTGTGTTTGCTGCTCTGCTTCTACTTCTTTTTTCTCCTGCTTCATATTATTAGAGATTCTTCTATTTTTCAACACCTTTCACTCAGCTCTGTGTTGCAGCATTCTTTTTGTGCACTCTAGATACCTCACATTATTGGCAGTACAAACAAAGCACAAAAAGCAATGTCCTACTCAAAACTGCATGGCTGGAGAGGATAAAAAACAAAAGCCATAGTCTATACAGTCACATCATATACAGTATACTAAAAGTGTCTCTTGTATGTTGTTGTATGCTCCCTGTATTTACCGTACATTATCTGCAACTAAATTCAGAATAATGCACAGAGAAAAATAAAAAGCATTGCAGTTGAGCTCATTACAAGGTGGAGAGGAAAGTCGCACATTTGCTTGTGGCCCTAATGAAGGAATAACAGACTAAAAAGTCCTTTAAAAAGCTGGAGTTTCATAAAAGCAGACAAGATTTTGATTGGTTAGCTGATATGCATACTTCACAGTGAATAGGCAGTGACTAGAGAATGCCGAGTTTGAAAAAGTCATCATAGCACCAAAAAAAAAAAGAATTAAAGAATGATAATGCATTAAAATATCTTTTTTGTATACATTGTGAAATAACAAAGTATTTTTTGGATTTAGTGCCACTTTAAAGATATAAATAAAAGATATAAATATAAAATTACTTGACACTACATACTACTAGATTAGAAGACTGTATCTCCTTGAAGTACTCTTGTAAATTGACTTTTAATTGTTCTATCTAATTTTAGATTCTTCATTAATTTTCCGTGCCCATAGAGGGAACACTTTATAGATTCTTCTGGAGATCTGGAAAATAGCTTCTTAAAGAGTTATAACAAAGTAACAATTGGCAAGTACTACATAATATATGTCAGGCCACAGCCTATGTTTTTCTTTACCAGCAATAGCCATTGTCACCGTTGCATAGTCCTCTGTCTGCTAACAAATACCTCTAAGAACATACTTTCTAACTCATCCTTTGTATTTTCACACTCCTTCCCTCAGTAAAAGCAAACTATTCCATCCCTTTATTTTAATCCCCATTCTGCTGTCTATGGAATAAGCAACAGACAAGGTATGAGATGGAAATCCAGTAAGGCAGTGATCCCCAACCAGTAGCTCGTGAGCAACATGTTGCTCTCCACCCCCTTGGATGTTGCTCTCGGTGGCCTCAGAGCAGGAGCTTATTTTTAAATTCCTGACTTGGAGGCAAGTTCTGGTTGCATAAAATCCAGGTGTAATGCCAAAAAGAGCCTCAATGTAGGTTGACAATCCACATAGGGGCTGCAAAATGGCCAATCACAGCACTTATTTGGCACCCCAATAATATTTTTAATGTTAATGTTGCTCCCCAACTCCTTTTACTTCTGAATGTTGCTCACGGGTTCAAAAGGTTGGGGATCCCTGCAGTAAGGAATGGAGCTCCCATATTAAAAGGTGCAAGCAAAGAGAATGGCACCAGTGCCTCTAAAGGGTTGTAGAAAGCTTAATATCTAAATGATAGAATAAGAATGAGTATAAGCTGTATCACTGAATCACTCACATGAAATAAAGATATACTGTGAATACAAGATAGCTAGGAGTAGCAAACAAGCCCATGACAAGTCAAAGGCCTTGTATCTGCAAGTAAAGAGACAGCATGAAGGCAGGCCACAAAGGCCCTGGTCTACGATTGCAAAGAGCATCTGAACTGGGGTCTGGCAGGAGATTTTGACAGTTGTTTGAATCTCCCGCTTGCCCAATACCTAGTGCCGGCAATTGGGGGAACTTCCAAATAGGTGAGGCAGGTGAACTGTGGGGCTGTGCAAGTGTGGCAGGGTTTGCAAGTGGGTTGGGGTGTGCATTAGTGAGTACGGGCCAGGGGAGTGAGTGGTCTAGGGGCGCACCATTTCTATATACTGCCTTGCATGAAGGTGAGACAAATCACTTGTGGGTCAGTCAAACTACACAATATTGAGTGTCTTAAGGGAGGAAACTCACCAGTGTTAGTTTTAATGCTCCCTTGTGTCACAGCACGCTGATCCTTGTACTTGCTATGTGAAGTTACAGGATTAAGGAGATGTTTTTGAGCTTTTTCCTTTAAGGGTGGATTGTATTTTGAACCCAGTAAGTGTACTTTTGTATTTTTGCTCTGAGCACATTGGGTGACAAGAAAGCATGACCTTGAATTTTAATTATTCAAAAATGGCTCACATTGCTAGTAGAGATGAGTTGAGTAGGCACAAGTGGAGAATATTATGCCTTTGTATGCCCTTATACAATGTATATATGCCTAAAACAGTGCTTTGTGGACAGTGAATTATATATTCTCTAAATCCTTGTTGAGCGATATGTTTTTATTTTCGTGTGAATCATTGGAACTTCAAACTAGAACTGTAATCAATGAAATTATGAGACTTGAATTACCACCGGCAGTTAGCTTCCTGCTAGGAGCGACTGTAGGTGTGATGTTATTGTTAGCTAATTATAAGTACCAAAATATTTAAGTGCAACATGATGCTTTTAACAACAATGAAAAGAACATACTTTTCTGCAAGGGGAATTGTGATGGCGTAACACTAATTAAATGACAGAAAATCACAATTAAATCACCATAGAAAATTTGATTACACTGACAACATATTGTTATATTTCCCGTACTCCAATCAACCCCTAATTAAAATAATTAATATAATTAAAACATGTACAACTTTCTTAGGCTTTTGGATTAACCCTTGAGATGCCTCAAAACGCTGATCTATAAACTGGTAATGGGACCTGCATGCAGATAATGTAAATGTACTCTTACATACCATGATACCTGGTTCTCTTGTCTTGTATGGCTCACTTACTTAAAGGAGAAGGAAAGCTACGGAGGCATTTTATTGCCAATAGATTAGCTGCAATAGTGCAAGCTAGAATGCTATATTTATTCTGTAGAATGTTTTACAATAACTGAGTAAAAAGCTCTAGAAACTCTTTGTTAGGAGCTGCAGTATTAACATGGTGTGACATCACTTCCTGCCTGAGTCTCTCCCTGCTCTGGGCTCAGATTACAGCAGAGAAGGGGGGGGGGGAAGAGGAGCAAACTAAGCATGCTCTTGCCCAGGGCAATGAGGTTTAAGTTGAAGGCAGGAAGTCTGATACAGAAGCCCATGTGTACATAATAGAAGGAACGAAATGCAGTGTTTCTTTTGACAGGGGACTCAGAGCGGCACTATTTTGGGAATTTACTGGTATATTTAGATGGACCTTTCTGATAAGGCTTAATTAGTTTTAACCTTTCCTTCTCCTTTAAACTCTCTAACTCTCTCTAACTCTTAGAGTCCCATTCATCAAAGGTCGAATTTCGAATTCATGTGACTTTTTTTAACTCTAATAAATTTGAATACACTCGAAATTCGATTGGAACTAACATTTTGCTCATCTCACCAACCCATATATTGCTCCCAATTATCTCAAAACAGGTGCTTACAGTTTAAAGGCAAGCTTTAGTTGCATAAAAACATGTGTACTGCCAAACAGAACCTCCTGTAGGGTTCCAGGCCACATAGGCGCTACCAATAGTCAGTCACAGTCCTTATCTTATTATGTTGCTATCCAGTTTTTTTTACATGGCTCATGGGCTTACCATTAGGTGTATTGTATATTATATTGTACTATCTGTCTCAATATGTGTAAAAAATAAGCTCATACTTGAAAGCTATTAGTGGCTTTGCAGATGGCAAAATTCATAACTACTTTAAAACCCACTCTCCACATATTTCTCCTCTTCTGCTTACTTAGCTTCCATGTTGTCCTTTTCTCTTTTCTTTCTCTTTTTTCATATAGAATTCTGTCTTCATTTCTCATTGTTCTGATACAGAAAAGAGAAATGGCAAACATATAGGCATACAATGCAAAATGGTTGGTTGAGCTGTAGGGCCCACTGATACTTGGACCCACCAGGAGTTTTTCTGAGACTCTGGTGGGTCAGTCTGACAATGGATTCTACAATGAGAAGCATCAATACAAATGTATATAATCTCAATATTATCTATATTAGTAAAACAATTGCACATTTTTTTGCCCACAATACACTGTAAACACTAAACAGCCGTATTAGGTGCAATATAGTGTTATTGATAGGGTGGGGCACAGTCATCTTGCTGTTTTCTGAGCATAGTGTGCAGTGACTTTGTATGGAAGAAGCACACCTATGGCCAATGCCTTTTCAATCCATTTATTGCAGCAGAAAAAACAGCACAAGCTTTCGGGGGATACTCCCTTCCTCAGGCACCAGAAAGCTTTTGCTGTTTTTTCTTCTGCAATAAATGGATTGAAAAGGCATTAGCCATAGGTGTGCTCCTTCCATACAAAGTTATTCGATACTATTTGGCTTCTGAAGCAGCCAGAAAGTGTATGCACCCTTGAAAATCAAGTAAGTTAGGGGTGGCATGCTGCCAAGCTGCTTTCTGAGGAGTACTGGGGACATGCTCTTGCGGGGGGGGGGGTGGCTAGGTGCAAGGCCTAGGGGCACCCAAGCAGGAAATCCAGCCCTGCTCCTTTGGAGAGCTAGGGGGAACAAAAGAGTCAGTCTTTGGGAAGATTATGTCCCCTTTAATCTCAAAACTTTCCTTTGCCTTTTGTCACTATTTCTTAGTCTTCTAATGTGTGAAATGAAGAGAGGAGCTAATCCATTGTTCACCTTTCAACCAGATAAATCCAACAAGGTGAATAAATCAATAGAATGTGTTAAAAGAACTAATGTGTTTCAGATGTGATTTGTGACACACTGCCCTAGAGCAGCAAGACAAAACTGAAGGGTAAAATCTCCAGACAGAAGAGAAATTAATTCAGGTGCCTATTGATATGTCCCTGCTAAGAGACTGGTCTAGAAAGACATTGCTTATATGTTTATTTTCCTATATCTATCTATAGGAAACATTTGATAGCTCTTTGGAATTATTAAAATGTTGGCTTATGTTGATTAGCGTAACATGTGCCCATGCCCTAAAGTCCCTATTACATTCCCACACAGTTACCACTTTTTCAGGAGCCAATTAACTGGTGTATATGTCACTGGGGTATGAGAGGAAATCCATGCAGATGCAGGAAGAATGTACAAACTCCTTGTGTATAATACCCTGGCTGGAATTGAACACAGAACATAAGCACTGCAAAGCAGCAGTGCTACTCACTGTGGGTAGGTTTCCTTCGCCTTGCTAAGCATTCTTATCTCATTCTTCTAATTAATACTGTGGAGGTGCTAAAGACAGATCTGGACCAAGCCAGCCAGGCACCATGCCTCTTCTGCGTGTGTGAGAAGGAGCGTGTATAGACAAGCAGCAGTAACAAGTGGCAGTGGAGAAAACAAGGACCTGGACCAGGGGTAGGTGAAAGAAGAGGTACGTGCATAGTGGCAACCAACCATTGCCCCCAAGTTGGCCCTGGCTGTAGCCTACAGTAATGTCAATAATGGGTTTCAAACCACTGTAAGGATGATGGTAGAAGGGATGAATTATCCGTTTGTTTAAATGGAAATCGCCACATGTAAATAACATTTGATAAGCAAGTTTTGTCACCTGCAGAAAATTGCCTTGTTAAAGCTCCCCGTCTGCCATCACCCTAAGAGAACATTGCTAGAGTCTCAGCCATAAAGCAGGTTAGATTTGGTGCCTCTTGCGAGCTTGGAAGCACAAAAGTGACTTTCAATTGTCAGATGGTCCCTAACTGCTGAGCAGGGCAACAATCTTACTTATGAACAGCAGGGGGAGCCCCCGCCTTATTTACCAGACATGCAGAATTCAAGCAGCTTTGTTTATGACGATCACTAAGCAGCCCAGGCTACACTGAGCATGTGCAAGGTCAGGGTCAGGCAAAGATGTTTAAAGGAAAACTATACCCCCCAAACAATGTAGGTCTCTATTAAAAGATACTGCATAAAACAGCTCATATGTAAAACCCTGCTTCATGTAAATAAACCATTTTCATAATAATATACTTTTTTAGTAGTATGTGCCATTGGGTAATCATAAATAGAAAATTGCCATTTTAAAAAATAAGGGCCGCCCCCTGAGATCGTAAGATTCACTGTGTACACATACAAACCACATGTAAGGTCACATGAGCCAATTAACAGACAGAGTTCTGCCTTTTGCTTCCTCACTTCTTCCTGTTACAGTTAGAGTTGTAGTATTTCTGGTCAGGTGATCTCTGAGGCAGCACAGATAGAGTCACGAAATGGTGGTTCAAGGCAAGAGATGTAAAAGGGCAATATTTATGTAAATATATATTCCAGTTTGGTAAGATTCTTTAATATGTCATTCAATTTGATATAAACTATCTGTTGCTTAAGTATTCATTTTGGGGGTATAGTTTTCCTTTAACAAAGTTACAAGATGACAGCCCCCTGTGGCCAACTTTAAAAGCATAAATCATATGTTTCATTAGGCTTTGTGGTGCAGTAAGTTCATGCTTATGTTTAGTATACAAAATACAGCATTTCTAGCCTTATTCTATTTTAGACTTTCCTTGTCCTTTAGTAGTCTTTTCTAAACAAATGAAATACATGAAAGAGTCCACTAGTGATACAGTTTATAATAGTTCTAACAGCATTAAGAAATAAATGTGAGGAATTCACGTGTACGGTTATTACACTATTTAGTTTATCATGGACATGTGTTTTTGTCTGTGTCTTTATTAGTACTAATAAACATCTGTAATGATTTGCAATATTTCCATCCTGTCTTCACTACTGCTATCTCTCTTTTATGAAGTGTCTCAAAAGCTGCTGACTTTTTGACATTTCACTTACATTATGATCTTTAGTAATAAATAGCTATAGCCACGTTGTTACATATTAATGCTTCTCTTATCAGCTCTGATCCACCAAAGCTGTTGTCCCTATTGATTGCACCGGTCTGCTTTATTTATCTATAGCTGGTCTCAACCATCAGCAGCACGGGGATAACTTGATACCTTTGTTTGGGCTGTATATAAATAACAGCAGACGCCAGCTGTAGGGGTGTGAGGCTTCTTATTAGATTTCGGTTTAGGCTCAGTTAACTGTGGTAGTAGTAGTTAAAATAAGCAAAACACAGAATACCCTTTAAACCCACAATTAAACAAAACCAGCCAATTTCACTTTAGTATGCATGCAATGATGTAACATAAGCATATTATTCCTCTTTCCTCCCTTACTTCTTCATATGTGGATTCAAGAATACAAAATCACTCTAGGTTATTACTACTAGGATATAGCTCAAGTGTAGTATCTGTTCTTATTAAGTGGGGAGTCACAACCTCTTCTGGTGAGATGGTATGGACAGTGGCATAACTACCAGGGGTGCAGGAGGCATGATCAAACCCGGGCCCACACCCTCTTGGGGCCCGCCTGAGCCGCGATAAAGGTTATTGCAGGAGGCTGGGCAGGGGGAGATTTTACAGCTCGCACAATTCATAGAGGGGAGGGCCAGCCAAGGAGGCCCAGGTGCCCATCCTGTACCAGGGCCCGCCAGCGAGTATCTACGCCACTGGGTATGAAGCTTGACTCTCTGGTCAAAGGACTAGTATAAAAGCCCAAGGTGCTGTGCCCCCATTGTGAATTGCAGGTGGATCGTCAGAATCACTTGAACTTTATGCTTTTATCTGCTTTTATTCTTTGCTCCAGCCTTTTGGCCTAGTAACATTTTTTATATTCAGCTGTCAGGATGGATTCTTACCATGGCACCATGGCACCTTTTAGCATTTATTTTTATCTATGTTTTTTATGTATTTCTATACATTGATCCTGGTTCACAGGGAACTTGGGGTGCAATTAGTCCTTTTGGGCTCTGCTCCAGGCTCTGGATCCTTGGAAGAAGCTGCTGCAGACCCCTTGGATAACGTGACTCTCCCTATAGAAGATCCTGAAGACCCTTGCCCCTTAGTGCATTTTGGCTAGTTAGTCCGGGATTTAAGGGGCTCACCCTAACTTTCAGATGTAGGTGAGTCCGCAGACTCTGCCTTTAGTACCTTTTGGCCTGGTGTTTTTTGGAGCCTATGCCTTTTAAAGTAGGAATCTTGGAATGTATCCTGCATTTTTTGCACTGTGCACTTTGGGGTGATATCAATTAAAAATTCTCCTGATATACCCCCTGCCACATACCTAAGAAAGTCCTACATGATATAGACCGCACGTAATCTGAATTCATTTGGGGAAATAAGACACCCACCTTGTCCAGAGTCACTCTCAATGCCCCACAAGACCAGCTGGGACTGACCTCTCCCAATTATGAGCTGTACTACCTTGCCTCCCAGGCTTCCCATGCAGCCAGTTGGAAAGTGTTTGACGCGGACAACCCAGCATCTATAATAGAAGCACTATTTCTCGCTTCTGTGAAAAGCCTGCATAATGCTTTATATAGAACTCGAAAAGATATTGTCCCTTTACTACCTGTTATGAATGCCACTAAGAGAGCCTGGGACGCAATGGTGCAGCTCACTAAGGCTAACACCACACTATCTCCAGACGCACCTTTATGGGGTAACAGTAATTACTCACATTTAACTGCATTCTTAGAGGTGGGAACTTGGACTAAGTTGGGGCTAAAGAGGTTGTCCCAAGTATACACTGATGGGAGTCTTCACACACTGGCTACATTTCGTCAGACCCTCTCTCTGCCTGATTTGCCTGAATTCAGATTCAACCAAATCAGTCATCTTTGCTCAACACAATTTCCAATTCCTCCTCTGCAACTACAGTACACAAGGTTAGAAGAATTAGTATCTCACCCCGCCAAGACAAAACTCGTCTCCAATACCTACAAACACTTAATTTCCAATAGATATGATCCCCAACCCAGAGTGAATTATAAGTGGGAGAGCAGCGGGGTTATTGTGGACCCAGATGATTGGGAAGAAATCATAGACAATCTTTACATTCCTTTAGTGAGTGTTAGGGACAAACTTATACAATTCCGGATCATACACCAAACATACCACACTCCACAGAAACTGAATACTATGGGGAGGGTGGCTTCACCCGGCTGTCCAAGATGTGGTGCTTCTGTTGCCAATTTTATGCATTTAATGTGGGATTGCCCAGTGATACTCAGATATTGGAGGGCAATTGTGAGCTTTATGGCTACTGAACTGGAACTTCCCCAAATACTTAGCCCTGCTACCTGTCTTCTGGGCCTCCTGGACTCCGTGATACCCAGAGTACATACTAGATGTCTGATGAGGCTGCTCCTCTTCTACGCAAAGAAAGTGGTTGCCCTGCACTGGATGGGCCCAATGCCACCGACATTGAGTAGATGGGTTGGACTAATCAATTCGCAATTGGAACTGTACAAGCTCACGTATTTAGCCCGAGGATGCCCAAAGAAATTTGAAAGTATATGGAAACCTTGGCTCGAGTCGCCAGCCACCTCAACTACTCAATAAAGAACAATGTACAGCCATACCTCCCCCCCTTCTTTTCCTTTTCTATCTAGTTTTTCTTCCCTCTATCTTCCTTAAGTTGTAAAATTCAATAAAAATTAATCTTTAAAAAAAATAAAATTCTCCTGATGAGTTTGTTGCCCTATCTTATGTTACCAAGCCTTCAATCATTATTCAATATTCTGTATTTTTTAGGATTCTGAACAACCAACATTAAAGGAAATCCTATCACCACAGAGTCCGTGCACAAACTATGAGAAAACAAAGAAGTCCAAAAGATCATAGTGCTAATTGAAACCAGTTGATTTAAGGTTTTATACATGGCTCTGTCCCATTTACTGTGTATACACAATGCAAAATCCAGTTAAAAAATATCTGTAAATGTTTTTGCCTCTAGTTTCACGTTTTAAGGTTAAAAAGTAGGATGTCTCCATTCAAACTTTTTTACACATTTGAGGGTAAACCTGCAGATGCTGCAACTGAGATTTGCTAGTGTCTAGTACTCTGCAAAGCTCCCAACTATACCCTCCACACGCTAGGTAGGCTTTATTTAACTGAATTGCAATGGTTCTGTTGATATAAAGCTTCAGGTGAAATTCAGATGCAATAAATAAATGGGGTGATCTGATCTAAATCACAAACTCTGACTACATGTACCAAGTAATCTTGTAGGCAACATTTATTGGCCACCTATTTGAAAGCAATAACATTATGTTACTAGACCTAGTAAGAAGATGTGTGGAGCAAATGCTAAACTATATTCCTGCTGTGTTGAGTGCAGTTCCTGCAGAATGCATAGTTATCTACTAAAGGAGATGTTGTTAGTATACTGTATGTGTGTATTTATATTTTGTACACAAAAAAACTTGGCCCCTCCATGAATTAGGCCTTCATGATGTTTGGACCAATATCTGGTTTCAAATTAGTCAATATCTTTTAAGTAGGTTAGAATATCCAGTCTGATGTGGGCTCCTTCAGCTTGTTGATATGGTCCTCTTGTGATGGGTCTTCATAGGCCTGCAGTATGATCTGATTGTTACCCTGGGGCAAAAGGAAGAGATCAACCTGACGTGGCCAAGCTTGTAGCAGGAACAGCTGATAGTTATCTTCAATAAGGAGGCAGCAGACACGTCCAGAACTTTAATGTTTTATTTAACTATGGTACAGCAGGGCACACATACAGTACTTTGTAAATCCACACAAAGCTTCCCCCATAACTCCACAGGACTTTTTATATAGCAAGGCCTTCTCATTGCATTTGGTGCAAACTCTCTCCACCATGCTTCTTGGGATCGCTTTATCCCCACCAGCCCTCAACAACCCGACACTCCTTGTTGGCATCCCCCTTGTAATCCCAGACAGGACTTTTTCCAAGGTGGCCATGTTATTTCTCCTAACTATCACTATACCACTAACTGGCAGAGTATCGATCGAAAGTGTGCTTCCACTAAACTCCTGGTTGGGGCCTGTTGCTGCCCTTTGTATCTTTTTCTTACCTACAGTATCTTGTGCACCTAATACACACAATAACTTTACTCTCCTGTATCTGCCTGAACCTATCACCTGCTTCCAGACCTGCAATCTCCTCCTTATTGTCACCTGGACCACACCCCACATACCTGTACATGTCATTCACTTACACACTTATACATCTTTGCACATTACACGTAACAATCCATTCACTCCATTACAAACTAGGCAAAGACCTGCAGATATAATGTTTAGGCTGCATAAATATGGAGTGTGCACACACTCGTATAGTCTTCAACATTCATTATTAGCACATATACAGTAAATGTGACCAAAATGCACAATTCATTTGGAATGTGATGCATTTTTCTGCAGTTATCAAGGCAGCACTGCGTATGTACATACTGTCATATGAAAAAGTTTGGGAACCCCTCTTAGCCTGCATAATAATTAACGTCACTTTCAACAAAAAAGATAACAGTGGTATGTCTTTCATTTCCCAGGAACATCTGAGTACTGGGGTGTTTTCTGAACAAAGATTTTTAGTGAAGCAGTATTCAGCTGTATGTAATTAAATCAAATGTGTGTGAAAAACCCTTGTAATTTTGCTAATTTGAATGCATGTAACTGCTCAATACTGATTACTGGCAACACCTAATTGGTTGGATTAGCTCGTTAAGCCTTAAACTTCATAGGCAGGTGTGTTCAATCATGAGAAAAGGTCTTTAAGGTGGCCAATTGCAAGTTGTTCTTCTGGTTGACTCTTGATGGTATTTTTTGTAGTACCATTTTTTGACCTTGTGTAAGACAAAACTCAGTAAAGGAAAACCTTTAGAAATAGTCAGGCAATTTATTCTTACATAATACAACATAACAGTTTTGTCTGGGTAAGCTGTTGGAGTAACACACAGAATGTCAGCCAAGGACTTACCAAAGACCCACCTCTTGGTCCAGGCATTATATAGCTTTCAGAAGGCTTTTACAATAATTGTGACAAGGGTTTCACGGAAATACCATACATAGTCTGTCTCCTCCTTGTACAATTAATGTCTAAATGATTTACTTAGTCTTACATGTTATCAAAGGAATGTTGTAACATACTGTGCCTAGCTCCAACAGTCCACAGCCTCGCAATCAGCTATGGCTAACCAAGGCCATTGTGGTATTTCCAGTTATTCGAGCAGCACGTCTGCAGTAAGGGGCCCCAACAGACAGACGTTATGCTAACACTCTGGAATTTAAGTAACAGAGTGATGATCTTTTATTTGTATGGCCTAGTATAAACTATATGATTGACCATTGTCCACAGTAGACCATTCGCCATAATAGTCCATCCTGCCTTGGGCCATATAGCGTTATGGCGTCATAGAGGGTGGGGGTGACAACTATCAACCCTCTAACACTAGCCATTCGTCCGTCATAGGAATTGGACCGTTCCAGATATTTTTATATTTACATTACCTCTCTTGAAACATTTAAAAATATGTTTCACATTAGTAATTATAGGCACAGTAAGAGTGCTGAGGAACAAGGGAGGTCTATTATAAATGGGACAGTGGTGTGCACTACTGTGAGTTACAGTTCAACTGTCGTGGCAGCACCAATACAGAAGTGCAGCTAAAAAGCTGAAATGAATGAAAACAAAGAAAACAGGAAGCTTGGGGGCTAGAAGTATTTCCTGTTTTTGAGGAACTAACGTGACTTGGAACCGCTGGAGCCGCACAATGAAGCAAGAGCTGTCTGAATATAACATGTAGCCTAAGATTTAAGCAAATATATGATTATAGTGAAGTTAGATTTCAAAATAAAGCAAAATAAAGTTTACAGAGAGATAATAAAAGGAAATCATTGCATAGAGATAATGAGACATAGTAATAATCATCCTGAGTAAGATAAAAATGTAAAAATGAAGATTAGTAAAAATGAAAAATACTAAAATGAAGCTAAAAATGAAAAATACTGAAATGAGGCTAAAAATGCTAAATTCAAACTTTTTTTTTTCTCTATTATCTAACTTAACCCTTCTACTATCAACTTTTCTTGTTCCTCTCTTTGCTTTCTAGCTTCCTTTGATTCTTAGGCACTTTGACTTTCTAGGGCACATACTTGACCTTTTACCTCTTTTGCTGCCTCTCTCTTTCTCTTAGCTATGACGGGAAAACAACTCATCATAGAGTGGGGAGGCTGACGGCTCTATGTATGCCTTATGAGTTAATCTGTGTGTTTTTAGTCAGAAGCACTTCTGCAGCATCCCCCGTTGCCCCCCTTTTCTCTACTTTGTATTGTAAGGGCGGGGTAGAGCTTAGCTGTGGGGCTGGGGACAGCCTGCTCGTCTGTATCTGAGCTATAACTTTCAGAGAACTTATCTCTGAGCTGTTTTTTTTTTCTTTCTTGTCAAACCTCCCCCATAAGGCTGAGAAAAGTTTTATCTTATAGATGTAAATCAAATGTGAGCAGAAGTTGGAAGGTACTTATAGCACAAAGTCTAACAGAGAAATATAGACCAAGTATTAATGCTAGGATGACATGGATAGACTTAATGAAACTTCCAATGGAGTTGTTTAACCAGCTATAAAATTTTACCTAATCATTTGGAATAACTGAACTGTTCTATAAAAACATTACACTTATTGTTGCAGCTCTAAAACTTTGACTATATGACATTCAACAAACATTTCAGAAACAATATGAGTACAACCTTTTTTTTCCTATCAAAACACATGATAATCTAAAATCATACTATTTTGGTCAGCTACTCTATTTTTTTTTTTTTTTATAGATTTAACATTATGGGCAGGACTGGTCTTGGAATCTAGACTCTATTCAATACTAATATTAGCACATGACAGAGTTCTATTATTATGGGGTCTATCATTTTTTTCTATGTCAGTGCTGTTTACACACAACCAGCTACATATAGAGCTGAGGACCTGGGGCAATAATACGATAATGAGTAATTACAGGAAACTTCCCTTCTAAAACCTTTTTTAAACAGATACAATTTTACCTTTGTTGTTTTCATAACTAATTTAAAATTAAACATATAGAGAAAATGTTACATTATCACATTCCCATTGTTCTTGTCAATTTCACACAATTTAACTATATCACGTTCAATACTGTATGAATTGAAAACTTAAAATTAACCCGTTTCAATATCAGTCCATCAGTTCATAATAGGGGAAAGTCCAATCAGAGAGACATCATGGCGGTGGATAGACATATGAAGAAATATTCAACAGTCACTTGTATTCAGTCAATGCAGCAGTCTCTGTACAGTTCTTAAGAGTTCATAATCAGTCCATGGATTCGATATTAGGATATGCAAAAATGTAAAGGCATCACAGATACGAATGGCAAACTTTGAAATGACTCTTTGTATGTATGTAGAGTTTCTTTCAATGAGTGGTGTGATCAATGATAGTTGTTCTATTTGGAATGGATTGGAATAATCTCAACAGCTACTGATGGAATTTTGCTCAGATCACCAACCAATGAGTGAATCGGGTATGGATCCAAACTGCGTCAAGTTTACCTTCATGTGGGTGAAAAAGATCCAGATGCAGGAGATACAAAAAAAAAATACAGATGAGTATAAAACAGTAAAGTTAAAAATATTTGCTGTGGTTAAAAGTTCCTGAGTCACCTGCCTGACAAAAAAGAAAGTTACAAAACAGTGAGAGAAGTTAAACATCTGAAATATTGTGCAACGGAGGATTCTGGGAAGCGTAGTTTTTATGACAGTACCAGCAAATAGAATCCTTCTTGTTATTAATTGGACTATGAACTAGATTTCCTCTTAGAGGGTGCTGTAAGTCTAATGCACCATTAAGTACTTCAGTGTGAAACAACTGACCATGATTTATTTGGTCGTCAGGACATTTGTCTTCAGAAGATTCAGGGGTAGTACTACTGTTAATAAGCTTAAAACATTCTGAACCATTAGCTCAATAAGAATCTTCATTACTGGGGGCTGCACCGTGAAACAAAAAGTTCTGAGATTGTGTAACCCTGTATCACTCTAAAATTGCCAATAGGCACATTCAAAATAGCATTTAATTGCTCCTTAGTATCCATATAAAGGACTGGATCTAAGTTTGCTGAGCAAGGAGCAGAGAATAGGTGTAATGTCTCAGCTGAAGCATATGTGAGAAATATCACTTTCTATTGTTGGCAAAAGCCTGCTAAATCTAATGGCATGCAATTTGTATAGTAAAATATTTTCTCTTACAATTATCCTTTATCTGTCACAGTAGAATTTCAAGTTATGAGGGAAGAAAACTATCGCCTTCTGGCCAGGAAAACGCAGTCTTGTCCCCTCAGCTGTGACACTTAACAAAGGCTTTGAAACTTAAAATGTTTTGGGCACTCAACTAGCATATCTAGGAGGATTGTTAGATATTCTAAACTGATGGAACATGTTTTTTTCTTTCAGATCACAAGTAAAACATAATACACTTAGAAAAGAGTTATCAATCTGACACATAAAGATAAAAAAGAGAAATAAGGTTTGTTTGAGACAAAAAACTTCAACAGAGAACATTTAAAGAGACAACACTAATATTTCTGTTAAAATAGAAAGACAAGTGGAGTGAATTAACCTTATTCACGAGTAACCCATTCACAAACAGGAATACACAAGAGAACTAATGTTACTACGAGAATAATAACAAAGAAGACAATGTTAGGATAAGATACGAATGGTGACATGATAGTTAAAGACAAAAATGACAATATTTTAGTGACAGACACATAGAACAAATATTATATTACAAGAGGTACCTATGAAAACATATAAACATTAAAGAGAACCCAAAAACAGTAAGGTAAACATATTCATTACAGACACATCAAAGTCATATAACCGTCAAGTCAAGTCAAGTCCTTTTCTTTCTAACATACACACAAGTATTACATTCTAAATATGCTCTAACAGACCTGTGGGATGCAAAAAAGCTTAGCAGCAAGCAATTAACATTGGTTTATAAAACAAACAGGGCAAACAAACAGACATATAAACTGGAGTCACCTGCAGGAAAAAATGATGTTATACTTTTCTCTGAAATTTAGAACAGGCTTACAATTGAGTGGAAAGGGAGAAAATAGGTTTGACGTTGCAGACAACACCTAAATGTTTGTAGGGCTCTCGTTTTTCATCTGACAATTCAAACGGACAGGAAAGTGATTTACACTTCACACTCTACAGAATTTCCTTCAGAAAACCTAGTTTTCCGTATTTCTGGCCTGCTAGGCAAACATTCAACATTCATGGATCCTTTTGCATTCATCAAACAACATACAGTACACGTGTAATTTCTATTTCAAGATGTTTTAGACTACACTTCATGATAAGGAATAACAAACATACAAAATACAAAAACAGGAAGGAAACTGCGGATTCTTATCATGAATGGCAGATAATTTCAGCTGATTAACACAACAATTAACAAAACAATAGGCAAAAAGAAGAAGCTAGAAAAACATATATACCCCACCCAGGGGTACTTACGCGCGTGTATCCATCATCCGTTAAAGTAAAGCTTTACGGGGAAACCGTCCTGGAAAAGAAAATATCCACGGGTAAACTATCGACATTCGAGAACAAAGCCCCTCGGGTACACTCCAGTAGCCAGCCTGGAGCCCTCCATTGCCTGAAAAAAAATTGACTGGAAAAAACTGGATCACAGTCGGCGGGTCACCATATGATGGTATTTTTTGTAGTACCATTTTTTGACCTTGTGTAAGACAAAACTCAGTAAAGGAAAACCTTTAGAAATAGTCAGGCAATTTATTCTTACATAATACAACATAACAGTTTTGTCTGGGTAAGCTGTTGGAGTAACACACAGAATGTCAGCCAAGGACTTACCAAAGACCCACCTCTTGGTCCAGGCATTATATAGCTTTCAGAAGGCTTTTACAATAATTGTGACAAGGGTTTCACGGAAATACCATACATAGTCTGTCTCCTCCTTGTACAATTAATGTCTAAATGATTTACTTAGTCTTACATGTTATCAAAGGAATGTTGTAACATACTGTGCCTAGCTCCAACAGTCCACAGCCTCGCAATCAGCTATGGCTAACCAAGGCCATTGTGGTATTTCCAGTTATTCGAGCAGCACGTCTGCAGTAAGGGGCCCCAACAGACAGACGTTATGCTAACACTCTGGAATTTAAGTAACAGAGTGATGATCTTTTATTTGTATGGCCTAGTATAAACTATATGATTGACCATTGTCCACAGTAGACCATTCGCCATAATAGTCCATCCTGCCTTGGGCCATATAGCGTTATGGCGTCATAGAGGGTGGGGGTGACAACTATCAACCCTCTAACACTAGCCATTCGTCCGTCATAGGAATTGGACCGTTCCAGATATTTTTATATTTACACTCTCCTCTGAAGAGTGACAGCATGGAATGCTCAAAGCAACTCTCAAAAGATCTGAAAACTAAGATTTTTCAGTATTGTGGTTTAGGGGAAGGCTACAAAAAGCTACCTCAGAGGTTTAAACTGTCAGTTTCAACTGAAAGGAATGTAATCAGGAAACAGAAGGCCACAGGCACAGTTGCTGTAAAACCCAGGTCTGGCAGGCCAAGAAAAATACAGGAGCGGCATATTGTATGTAGAGGATTGTGATAATGGTTACAGACACCCCAAAGATCACCTCCAAAGAACTGCAAGAAAATCTTGCTGCAGATGGTGTATCTGTACATAGTTCTACAATTCAGCGCAATTTGCAAAAAGAACATCTGTATGGCAGGGTGATGAGCAGCGTTAAAAACCTTAAGGCGTTTAAAACTGAAAAGGTGTTGGTGAGGAATTACATTTGGGAGACTGTAAGTACCCAGTGTAAATATGAGTGGGTTTGCTGGTATTACTCAGTGTGTGTCTTGTCACATGTATGTGGTGTTGGAGCAGCAGTTCCATGCAGTATTTACATGTGAGAGATGTCGGTGGGTTTTCATCTTGGAATCTGAGCTGCAGACTCTAAGGGGTGAACTTGCAGCACTGAGAGCATCGGCAAACGAGGGGGAGGAAAGGAGGCTCGCAGAGCAACCACTGGCAGGGGCTAGTGGAGTGGGGGGAGGAGAAGGGGCAGTGGAGGCTAATGAGGGAGGAAGGTTTGTGACAGTCAAGAGGGGAAGTAGGGGACAGAAGAGTAGGGGGCTGGTCCACAGTTTGTCCAAAACAGCAAATTCGCCGTTTTGGCTGAAGATGCTGGGGAGGAAAACTCCGAACTGGCGTGTATGGAGCACCCCGGGAGGCAGTGGCTCTAATACGGGTGGTGGGGGGAGTGCAAGGAAGGAAAGGCAGGTTCTAGTTATAGGGGATTCAATTATTAGAAAGGTGGATAGGGTAATCTGTCGCAAGGCCCCTACATGCCGAACAGTCTGCTGCTTGCCTGGTGCTAGGGTTTGGCATGTGGTGGAACGAGTTGACAGATTATTGGGAGGGGCTGGGGAAGACCCAGCGGTCTTGGTACACATAGGTACCAATGACAAAGTTAGAGGAGGTGGTGAAGTCCTCAAAAATGATTTTAAAAACTAGGTTCAAAGCTGAGGGCGAGGACTTCCAAGGTAATTTTCTCAGAGATATTACCTGAGCCACGAGCAACGCTAAGGAGACAGCGGGAGCGTAGGGAGATTAATGCGTGGCTAAAAGATTGGTGTAGGGAGGAGGGTTTTTGGGTTTTTGGAGAACTGGGCTGATTTTTCAGTCGGCTACAGGCTCTTTGCTAGGGATGGGCTGCACCTCAATGATGATGGGGCAGCTGTTTTGGGAGAGAAGATGGCTAGAGGGTTGGAGGAGATTTTAAACTAGGTGTGAGGGGGAGAGGGTTCAGTAAAAGATTCAGTGGTAGACAGGTTAGATGAGATAGTGGGCAAAGAAAGGGAAAATGGGGGAGGAGATTTGGCTAGGGATACTGTTAAGGATAGGGAGGACCACATGTCATATGTTCAATATGTTGCCAGTATTAAATGTATGTTTACAAATGCAAGAAGTCTGACTGGTAAAATGGGAGAGCTGGAGCTGCTGGTGATGGAAGGAAAATATGATGTGATTGGTGTGGCCGAAACATGGCTGAATGAGTCGCATGACTGGGCAGTAAATATCAGTGGCTATACTTTGTTTCGGAGGGACAGAGGCAATAGAAAAGGAGGAGGGGTATGTCTGTATGTTAGGCAGGATTTAAAAGCTCATATAAAGGAGGAGGTTATGTTAGAAAATGAGGGACCAGAAGTCGTATGGGTGGAGTTCTTCACCAATTGTAAAGAATCCAGCAAATTAATTGTAGGAGTATGCTATAGACCCCCTAATGTAAGTGAGGAGGAAGAGACAAAGCTCCTAATGCAAATAGAAAAGGCTGCTAGTTTAGGTAAAGTAATGATAATGGGGGATTTTAATTACCCAGATATTGACTGGAGCAACGGTACTGCTAGATCAGTTAATGGGAACAAGTTTATAAACTTATTGCACGACAATTTTTTAGCACAGGTTGTTGAGGAGCCTACCAGAAAAAATGCTATTCTTGATTTAGTGATCTCAAATGACCCAGAACTTATAGCAAATGTGCAAGTCATTGAACCCCTGGGTAATAGTGACCATAATGTTATATCTTTTAATGTCTGGTGCAAAAAACAAAAATATACTGGGGCAACAAAAACCATGAATTTTGCCAAAGCTAATTTTAGTGCCTTGAGGGCTGCCCTACAGAGTATTGATTGGGGCATTAGGTTTTCAGCTAAAAACACAGAACAGAAATGGTTGTCCTTTAAAATGATATTAAATCATTACTGTTCTCAATTTATTCCCTTAAGGACTAAACGTAGAAGCTCTAAGAATCATCCTGTGTGGCTTAATACAGAGGTAAAGATGTTAATGGGAAAGAAGAGAAAGGCATTTAAAAACTACAAATCTGTAGGGACAGAAGCTGCATTTAATGAATATAAACACTGTAATAAATGTTGTAAATCAGCAATCCGGAAGGCTAAGAAAAGAAATGAAGAGTTAATTGCGGTGGAGGTGAAAACTAACCCTAAAAAGTTTTTTTTTTTTTTTTTTTCAACTTTCTGTTTATTGAAGTTAACACAAGATCGACAAAATGCAATTAACTTTTCCTGTTTACATACACAGCAATAAAAAATTTTCTAAGACGCAATCTTTGTCTATCGCATTATTACACACTCATAAACCTATGTATGTGTTAACAAATTTACAACAAATCCTTATAAAAAAAAAAGGAAAAGGAGAGGGGGGAAAAGGGTGGGGAGGGAGGGGTTGAGGGAGTCCTTCTGGTGGTTGAGGTATTATATTTGTCTGAGCAATAACCCTTCTCTATATAGCCAAATATTCCATACATCCTCAAATTTACTGAGCCTATTATTCATTAAAGCTGTAAGTTTCTCCATTTCGATAGACCACCATAACCTAAAAAGTTTTTTAAATATATTAATAGTAAAAAGATGCAGGTTGAGAGTGTTGCTCCATTAAATAATGGTACCAGTATGGTTGTAACAGATACAGATAAGGCAAATGTGTTAAATCAGTTCTTTTCTTCAGTGTATACAATAGAGGAGTCTGGGTTCACAGGCTCACTTAATAACTGCACGAATGGTTCAGCTCAATCTAGTCAGTGGCTTACTCAGGATATGATTCAAAAAGCTTTAATACAAATTAATGTAAACAAGGCTCCAGGGCCTGATGGCATACACCCCCGGGTTCTAAGAGAGCTTAGTTCAGTTTTAGACCAGCCCTTATTTCTGATTTTCTCAGATTCACTGTCATCTGGTATGGTGCCTATGGATTGGAGAAAAGCTGATGTTATTCCAATATTTAAAAAGGGATTACGATCTCAGCCTGGCAATTATAGGCCAGTAAGCTTGACATCTGTGGTGGGCAAATTATTTGAAGGCTTGTTAAGGGATCACATTCAAAATTTTGTCCTAATGAATGGCATTATGAGCAACAATCAGCATGGCTTTATGAAGGATAGGTCATGTCAGACGAATTTGATTGCATTTTATGATGTGGTAAGTAAGATTCTGGATAGTGGGGGGGCAGTAGATGTGATCTATTTGGATTTTGCCAAAGCGTTTGATACTGTGCCCCACAAACGACTGCTTTCTAAACTAAGGTCTGTTGGGCTTAATGAAGTCGTTTGCACATGGATAGGAAACTGGCTACAGGATCGGGTACAGAGGGTGGTTGTTAATGGGACATTCTCTACTTGGAGTAAGGTTCTTAGTGGGGTCCCCCAGGGCTCAGTATTGGGTCCACTTTTATTTAACTTGTTCATTAATGACTTAGGGGAGGGTGTTGTAAGTAATGTATCAGTGTTTGCAGATGACACAAAATTATCCAGCCCAATTAATTCCATCCAGGATGTGGCATCCTTGCAACAGGATCTTGACAAACTGGCAATCTGGGCAGCTAAGTGGCAAATGAGATTCAATGTTGATAAATGTAAAGTCATGCACCTGGGATGTAAAAATATCCAAGCCACTTATACCCTTAATGGGACTGCACTAGGCAAATCCATTATGGAAAAGGACCTTGGAGTCCTTGTAGATGATAAACTTGGCTGTAGCAAGCAATGCCAGTCAGCAGCATCAAGGGCAAATAAGGTCTTGAGCTGTATTAAAAGGGGCATAGAGTCACGGAAGGAGGGGGTCATTCTTCCACTGTATAGAGCACTTGTAAGGCCCCATCTAGAATATGCCGTACAGTTTTGGTCTCCATCACTCAAACAGGACATTATTGTATTAGAGAGGGTACTGAGAAGGGCAACTAAGCTGGTAAAAGGTATTGAAAATCTTAGCTATGAGGAAAGACTGGCCAAATTGGGGATGTTCACGCTGGAGAAGAGGCGCTTAAGGGGTGATATGATGACTATGTATAAATATATAAGGGGATCATATAACAATCTCTCTAATGCTTTATTTACCAGTAGGTCTTTCCAGCTGACACAAGGTCACCCATTCCGATTAGAAGAAAAGAGGTTCCGCCTAAATATTCGGAAGGGGTTTTTTACAGTGAGAGCTGTGAAGATGTGGAATTCTCTCCCTGAATCAGTTGTACAGGCTGATACATTAGATAGCTTTAAGAAGGGGTTGGATGGCTTTTTAGCAAGTAAGGGAATACAGGGTTGTGGGAAATAGCTCATAGTCCAAGTTGATCCAGGGACTGGTCCGATTGCCATTTTGGAGTCAGGAAGGAATTTTTCCCCCTCTAAGGCAAATTGGAGAGGCTTCAGATGGGTTTTTTTGCCTTCCTCTGGATCAACTGGCAGATAGGTAGTTAATAAACAAAAAAAAACAAAAACAAAAAAAAAAGGTTGAACTCGATGGACATGTGTCTTTTTTCAACCTTACTTACTATGTTACTATGTAAAGAAGCCCTTTCTAAACTTACACCACAGAGTCTCTTGTTGTATGCAAAAGCTCATTTAGACAAGTCAGTCATTTTGGAACAAAGTGCTTTGGACTGATGAGACAAAAATTTAGTTTTTTGGTCCTAACAAAAAGCACTTTGCATGGCGGAAGAAGAACACCACATTCCAAGAAAAACACCTGCTACCTACTGTCAAATTTGGTAAAGGATCCATCATGCTGTGGGGCTATGGGGCTGTGTGGCTAGTTCAGGGACTGGGGCCCTTGTTAAAGATGAGGGTCGGATGAATTCAACCCAATATCAACGAATTCTTCTGGATAATGTTCAAGCATCAGTCACCAAGTTGAAGTTACGCAGGGGTTGAATATTCCAACAAGATAATGACCGTAAACACACTTCAAAATCTACAAAGGTCTTTATGCAGAGGGAGAAGTACAATACTCCCCCCGACTTGAATATCCTCGAAAATCTATGGGATGATTTGAAGCAGGCTGTCCATGCTCGGCAGCCATCAAATTTAACTGAACTGGACAGATTTTTGTAGGGGCCCCTATGGGTTAATCTGCCCTGCAGCTTTAAGGCCCCCACCTTTTTCTTAGAGTGATCTGCCAGGAGAGAATGACACTCCTCTGCTACACTGCTATATAGTGTGTGTAGGGAGTGGCCACTTCATCTTTGGCCTGTGGATGGTGATCCAGCTGGGTGTGCTCAGGGGATCCTGGGTACAGCTAGGCCCAGAAAGGCCCATGTGCTTTGGAGAAGAAGTCGGGGACCAGGAAACCCCGTGAATGAGGAATAGTTACGCTAGGGCAGACTTGTCATAGTCTCTCTAGGAGAGAAAGGCAGAGAGGTGAGAGAGAAAGAGCAGCTGAAGCTCCAACAAGGATTTGCAGTAAGGGAGTAGCTTTCCAGAGGCTCTGTGTGTTGCCTCCAGTCAGGGACCTCAGTGAAGAGGGACTGTAGGGTAGAAGCTTCTTTCCTGACAACTTCCAGGAGGGAATGTGTGTGAATACTGCAAATGCCTAATGGAGATCTTTCCTCTGTGAGAAATGCCTAATGCCTGCAGCTCTGTATGAGAAATGTGCTATTGCCTCAGCTCCTGCGTCAGTACTAAACCTGTGGTCACTTGCCTTGTGCATAGTTAAATAAACCGTTTCTGTTTTACTGCAAGAACCTCCTGGCGCCCAAGTTGTTTTTGTGTGCACCTTAGCCTGGGGGGATGTAGTTGCACTACACCATAGAGGGAACACTTCCATTTAGCGAAGGTCTGCTCTGGGTGTAAGTCGCGTGTAACCCATGCTCTAGTGTTCTAGCTGGTGAATTAACCCCGAGTGGCCCAAATAGGTGTTACATTTTGTATGGACAAATGGTCAAAAATACCTCCGTCCAGGATCCAGACACTCATCAAAGGCTAAAGGAGGCGTCTAGCGGCTGTTACATTTGCAAAAGGAGGCTCAACTATGTATTTTAAAGGAAGTTGCTACTTTGAAAGCTCAGTCAAAATTAAACAAATAATTAATTCCAAGGAATTAGGAGGGGTTCCCAAACTTTTTCATATGACTGTATAGTGCTATATACTTAAATACGTACATACTGTACATATACATAGTTTTAGGTTATTTGGTAGGACTAAAGGGCTGCCTATATAACACGGATATAAAGCAACGCTGTCACTATTGTAAGCATCTTGAATTGGCTACCATCTAACACCCACAAATCTCCTTTCTATAGGGTCCCACTTTGTTACTTTATTATTTAGGGGTTCTTTAGCAGTTGCCTCTATTTGAACCCCTAAGACAGTGATCCCCAACCAGTAGCTCGTGAGCAACATGTTGCTCCCAAACCCCTTGGATGTTGCTCCCAGTGGCCTCAAAGCAGGAGCTTATTTTTGAATTCCAGGCTTGGAGGCAAGTTTTAGTTGTATAAAAACCAGATGTACTGCCAAACAGAACCTCAATGTAGGTTGACAATCCACATATGGGCTACTAAATGGCCAATCACAGCCCTTATTTGGCACCCCAGGAACATTTTTCATGCTTGTGTTGCTCCCCAGCTCCTTTTACTTCTGAATGTTGCTCACGGGTTCTAAAGGTTGGGGATCCCTGCCCTAAGAGATCCCAGATGACCTCTGGTACATATACATGCTGTCTCCGTGGTGCTCAGTAAATGAACTGATGAGCTGAAGAGCCTCTCCATAATATCCTGTTTCTAAATAAAAAGCAAAAATGACAATTACCAACCTGTTAAGAGCAATGAATAATTTTAGGTGGGGGGAGTAAACTATCCATTTAAGTATAATTTGAGAAATGTGAAGCGAGTACAGGGGCGGGTCCCTCCATCCTGCCTACACAGGCAGAATTATTATTTATGTAACTGTCATTCCCATTGCTTTGGTGTTTTCATAACTGGAAAAGGCAGCACATTTCTCAGTGGTATGTGGGAAAGTCTGACACGAACATGAGTTGGAGGAACATCAATCACTTTCATGATGATAATTTTTTCCCTTTTTAGACGTTTGTTGAATGTAGGCAGCAAATGAATAGCAGCAAGAACAGAAAAGAGTCAATTTTATGCACAGAAAAGGTACAATTCTGCAAGAACCAAGGCTGACAACAGCTCTACATATGCCTATAAACCTTGATGCCACAAGTAATGGCTACTCCCCTTTATACGTGCTTGTTCCCATTCAATCTCCGAGTTTTTATTACCTTCACTTCCAGCTAACACAGCAGTTGCTATGACTTGCCTTTACCTGGCTAAAAGTATATTACAGTGTTTCTAAGATATGTTTTAGGCTAGAGAGAAGGAAGCCTCTTGGCTACAAAATAACACGGGTACAATAATACTTTATTAAATTGTGTAATTAATGATCGTACTATGTAGGGTTGAGGTTTGCGCAGACACCAAAGTCTATATAATTTAGCTGCACCACTGGTTTTTGTGGATCCACCACTTTGTTCAATGTGAGTATTATGGGATAGGGTGCGCTGATTACTGCTAGAAAAGGTAATTCCCAGAGACCTAGATAAAAAGACAGTATATAGAGTAGTACGCCTAGAACAGATATCTTAATAGACTTCAATGAAACTACTCACATATTTGATGTTAAAATACGGGTATATCGTCTTTGATGTAGTCCTGAAATACAGAGGCTTCAACTAGTTTTATATCGTATCATACAGTAATGCGCTCCCTTGTCGGCGAATAGGAAGTAGTGTTGCCTATTGTAATTAATGAGATTTTTACTCTGATTACAACTACAGCTATCAACGAACAGGTAAGGGTCAGCAGTCCTGAGTTGCAGTCAGGGCCGATCCTGCCATGTGGCAAGGAGCGGCAAAAAATCCACCTCTTGTAACTTTAAGAGCTGAATTTCCAGTTTTTAACCTGGGAATGTGGCTCCTCTAGTGCAGAGAGCCCTATTACGCTCATTGCGATGCGCCCCCCTTTGACGATGTTTTAAAAGAGGAGCGGGGGGAGCAGCAGCCCCAAGATCACCCCTGGTTGCAGTTCAACAGTTAAAGATTACCACATCTCCTATTTTGCAGGAACATTTTCCCTTAGAATCTAAAGGAGAATGAAACCCTTCTATCAATCCCAGCCCTCCCCACTGGCCCAGGGTTGCCACCTGTATTAGAAAAATTTCCTTTATTTGTAACCAAGTTCCTTATTAATAACATTGGCATTATGCATAATTTTTATTGCCCAGGCCTGTAAATTACCGGCCAGTAGTGATGTGCAGGTTAATAGTGGATTAACTAGTTGCGTGCACTCACCCTCTTAGATCCACGGGTACTAATCCACCGTGCTACAACATAGTGAGCGTCCCCGGATCCAGACGAATTAATATAGATTCAGCAATTGTACTATGGAGCACACAGGTGGTTGTGGAAAAATCAAGTCTTCTTTATTGAAAACATTTTTTTTTTTTCAATAAAGAAGACTTGATTTTTCCACAACCACCTGTGTGCTCCATAGTACAATTGCTGAGTGATGTGCAGGTTAACAAACATTTTACCTGCACCTGATCCAGTAGGCACCTCCATTTTTTACACCCACTCCATAACATAGATAACAGGCGTTGGTTCTACCCCCCCAGAAGTGAGGTTCCTGGCAGATAGGCTGGCACACGTACCCCCGGCAGGCCTTGAGGTGTTGTGGGCCTTGGTGTGATTGCACCCCTGGTAGTTTCATCACTGCATCCAGGAAACCTGGAGAGCTGCCAGGGACAGGAACCTGAGAGCAGCCAGGGACAGGAACCAACACTGGCGGACCACCCGAAGAAGATGAAGGTTCACCTGGAGCAACGACTGGAACCAGAGGACCACCTGGAGCAATGGCTGAAACCAGAGGACCACCTGGAGCAATGGCTGGAACCAGAGGACCCCCTGGATCAGGATTGCGACTAACCTCTCAAGAGCCCATACAGGTAAGTCGCCAGGGTTGGGAGCCAGAACTGAGGAATTGCCAGGGTCAGGAGCATCGCCAGAGGCCAGAGCAGGAGATGAGTCGCCAGAGTCAGCAGCCAGAGCTGGTGGATCACCAGAGTCAGCCGGAAGAGCAGAAGAACTAGCCAAGGCACCCATTACAGGTAAAGGACCACTGCACACAGCCACCAGATAGAAGGTAGAATCTGGAGCATCAGCACAACCAAATCTAGTAGCTGAAAACTAGCTTGGAAACCACTGCAGAATGGTCCCTGGAGGCAGGAACAGGCAGAACCACTGGCACAGGAGCTGCAGGCAGGATTGCTGGCACAGGAGTTGCAGGCGGGGCCGCTGGCACAGGAGCTGCAGGCGGGCCACTGGCACAGGAGCTGAAAGAGGCAACATTCGCGGAGCAGGCATGGAAACAGGCAGATCTGGAGCATCAGCACTACCAAATCTAGTAGCTGAAAACTAGCTCCCCCGCCAACTGCTAAGCGGCTTTTAAGAGGGAGAGACTACCTTAAGTCCTAGTTTAGAGATTGAATAAGCTTGGAGAGTGACATTTGAACTTCACCCCTGCCTATCCAATCCCTGTGCAGCAGCAGTCCAATATGGCGGTGAGGTAGGGACAGCGTGGCACATGGGGAAATGGGACAAGAATGCTACATGCAGGGGAGCTGTATTCAATTGAGCACTTAGAGGTAATGGAGATAGGGGGTTGAAGGAAACGATTGTTAGGAATAAAGTGCTTTATTTATATACA
This sequence comes from Xenopus laevis, assembly GCF_017654675.1. Taxonomy (NCBI): domain Eukaryota; kingdom Metazoa; phylum Chordata; class Amphibia; order Anura; family Pipidae; genus Xenopus; species Xenopus laevis. Next base: position 53,494,640 of record NC_054386.1, on the reverse strand, counting down.
GTGAAAGTTAAATTTTACCTGCTCCCCCCAGCCTAGGTGTTACCCCTGGTAAATGCCTCTAACTCTTTACTTACCCATCGTTGCAGATTCAGCGCATCAGAGTTCACAGGTGCCATCTTCTTCTTTTCGGTCTTCTTTGTGACGTAATCACCATATCGGCACATGTTCAGCTGGAGCAATCTAGTTTTTGCCAAATGCGCATGCGCTGAAAGTGACGGAAATTGCTGAAGTGCCAGAAGGAGACCCAAGGATTTCCAAAGGGAAGAAGAAGGCACCTGTGAAATCCGATGCGCTGAATCTGCAACAAGGGGTAAGTAAAGAGTACGGGGCATTTACCAGGGGTAACAGCTAGGCTAGGGGGAGCAGGGAGGGGGGGGATCTATGTAGGGTAGGGGATTTTAATATAAAGGGTTTGGTTCTCCTTTAAGGTGTGCATGTAACTGACAGAATTGTTGCACATGCCCCCATTGTATGTATCCAGTTGTAACTAGAACTCTAGAGGGAATAACATTCCGCAAACTGCTGGCTAGTAATTATGCTTATAAAGTTTGCTGTCCTGGCAAACAAGGAGTTTGTGTAACTAATAGAATGGCAATGCAATAGACGTGCAACACTTATTACTGTTGTGGTGTTCATGCAAATGGCCTAAAGTTGTCACTGTGCTCATACTTATACTGTGCATACTTCCTGGTAGCTTAAAAGTGAAAGCTTACTGTTGTGTAATGCCTGCATGACTCTGCTAATAAAGCACTGTTATACTCTACTCATCCTCGGCTACCCAAAACATAACAAATGGCGACAAGGATGTCTCTTCTACCTCTGCAGCAGCCTGTAGCTTTTCTCCCAAATCCTGGTGAGCCTACCATACCTTTTACTGCTTGGATCCGTATGTTTGAAAATTACATTATTGCTGCTGACCAAGGGGAGATTTCTGCTGCCAGAAAGCATGCTTTACTTATTCACTGCCTGGGAGCAGAGGGACAGCTTATTTCCTATACGTTACCATTACCTGATGATACTTATGAAACTGCTCTTACTGATATAAAGAACTTTTTCGTGCCAAGAGTAAATGTGGTTGTTGAAAGATATAAGTTCTGCCAACGTGGATCATGTAATGGCGAATCCACAGAACAATTTGTAGCAGCTTTGAGAGAGCTGGTTGTTACCTGTGACTTTGGAAATCTAACAGATGAAATGCTAAGAGACCAAACTGCTGGGAATGAACAGTTTGTGAATTCAACACTGTGGCCTAATAATGCACAGTCACAGGCAAAATACAGTGCTAAGAAAAGGGATTCACCTGCACTGCAAAACCATACAGCAAATACAAATAGAAAATACTGCTTTCGCTGTGGTTCAACACAACACACTGCAAATCATGTTACATGTCCTGCAAAAGCTGTATGGTGCCACAAATGCACAAAAGTAGGACATTTTGGTAAGATCTGTCGTAGTTCTTCTAAAAATGTTCATGAAGTCACTACTACAAATGTTACAGTATTAAGTGTGGATAAAGCTGGTACATTTATTCCAGACAAGTTTATATGCACTGTTAGTGTCAGTACTGCTTCTGCTGACAAGGGACACTCCACTAACCTGATGCTTGATACAGGTTCAGCTGTTTCTATACTACCAAAGGATATTTCCTTGAAATACTTTGCAAAAGATCCGCTTGTTGCACCTGCCCTGAAACTGGTCAGTTACTTAAAGAATCCAATCCCTGTGCTTGGTTGCTTGCCAGTGACTGCACAATTTGAATCAAATACTGCAAAATGTGACATTTACATTGTGAATAAGGGTACTGCTATACTTGGAAGGGATCTCTTTGCTTTATTAAACCTACAATTAGTTGATGGTCTCATTACTACAGCACCAGTGCCTGCCAAACAGCCAGTGTCTAAAATTTCACCACAAAGCAACACTTCACTGGGCTGTGCAAAAAACTTTGTACACAAAGTTAAGTCGAGACCAGATGTAAAAGCAATACCATTTCATGATTCAGCATGGGAAAAACTTGCTATTGATATTGTCGGTCCTCTAACAGATGCTCCTATAGACTGCAGATTTGCTATAACCTTGATGGACTATTACAGTAAATGGCCTGAAATTGCATTTGTTTCTCATATAACATCAGCTACAGTAATAACATTTCTGTCTACAGTCTTCAGCAGAGAAGGTAATCCAAACTAGTTAATATCAGACAATGGACCACAGTTTGCCTCATATGAATTTGAATCCTTTCTGGGAGAGAGGAATATTGTGCATAAGAAATCTTCAGTGTATTACCCACAAGCAAATGGAGAAATCGATCGATTCAACAGAAGTCTGAAAGAAGCACTACAGACAGCAAATCTTACTGGGAAATCTTGGAATGTATTTACAACAGAGTTCCTACATAACTACAGAGCAACGCGCCATGCAACAACCCAATCATCTCCAGCTGAATTTTTACATGGCAATCAGATACACACTAAGTTACATGTAGCAGACATCAAACTTCCACAAAATACTGTGCCTACAAAATCATCTACTGCTGACATTGTGAAACGTCAACAAGCCAAATGCAATGCTTATACTGACAGAAAACGTGGTGCAAGAGAAGTGCACTTTCAGTCTGGATCTTTAGTCAGAATTAAGAAACCAGGAATACTGAAACAAGGACAAAAACATTTACTACACCACTTGAAGTGAGACGCCAGTGAGGACCATACACATATGAACTGTCTGATGGACGCATATGGAATGCAGGTCGTCTTGCTCCTGTTAGAGATGATTTTGGAGAAGCTCCATTTGATAAAGGACATTTTCCTACTCCTGATGCCAACTGCAATAGGCCTGAAGAAAGTGAACCTATAAGGCGTACTGAGAGAATCAGAAAACTACCTGCATGGACCCAGGACTATGTTATGTGAATAATGCATAATATTGTTTTAAAACGCATTGCTGTTTATTATAGTTGTCCAAATGCTTTCCTACTATAGGGGGAATATGTGGTGTTCATGCAAATGGCCTGTAGATCACTGTGCTCATACTTATACTTTGCATACTTACTGGTAGCTTAAAAGTGAAAGCTTACTGTTGTGTAATGCCTGCATAACTCTGCTATACTCTACTCATCCTCGGCTACCCAAAACATAACAACTGTATATATTTATAGAAAAGCCGTTATTAGGTTTGTGTGGAAACCAAAACAAGGGTACAAGTAATTTGTGTAATATGTTTTCTTCCTTGCCCCCCCCCCAGAAAACTTTCTGTGGACGCCCATGGTTAGGAGTCTGCTTTTCATATACATAGGGGACTCTTTAAAAAATAATTTATAGGAAAGTAATTTGCACAGCAAGAGAAAGTCCCCAAACAAGTCTTTTTGCTCTGCATATTTTTTAATTGCAGGGATCTGCCCAGCAGCATGCTGCAGTTCAGCAGTGTGCAACAAGTTAAATTACCAGTAGGCTCCTTTGTATTAGGCTGGATTATTCTGTGAGGATTCACAGACAGGAGCCAATGTGCTGAATAGCTTCAAGGTGTTTTAATAACTAAAATTGTGTACAGACCTTTGCAGAAATATAAATGGCAGCAAAAACACAAGTCCAGGTACAGGCCGAAATTCCTGGGCAGGCGACAGGCAAACAGATGAGGGACAGGCCAAAGGTCTGGATGGGCAGAGTTCATACAATGTCAAAAACAGGCTGAGGTCAATACCAGGAGATCCAAAAATCAGGAGTAACAGGGAGCAGAGAAGAAACAGAGCAGGGAAAACAAGGCAGGAACAAGACAAGATTTACCAGAAGATTTCAGGAACAGGAGAACAGGATCAAGAACACGATCAGGATATCACAGGGCTTGGAGTCAGCAGTAGGGCCAATAACCCAGCACAGGGTGTTGGGGAATCAGGCTTAAATAGCCCTCAAATGAGCAATTGCCCTCAGCTGGATAGAGGGTGTGTACTTGCAGAAACTGACGTGGAGGCATCAAAACAAAAGGCATCTTGTCAGAGTTAGGGTGACATCACACTGCCTCCTGTGGCTCAAGCAGGAGGAGCGGTGCCTGGAACATAACAGGCTCCTGGTTCAAATCAGGGAATTCCTCACACCCACTCCCGATCCACCCATCTTGCCAAAGGGGGCAGGGTGGGCAAGTGAGAACCTATAAATGGAGGCTGCCAGAGACAAAAGCAGGCAGAGTAAGGTTGTTAGCAACCTGCAAAATGTGTGACAAATTCATCCCGGCCCATCTGACCCTCCAGGTGGCAACTCAACACTGGCCCCCAATACTGCTCCCTCCTTCCGACTCTGCATTTTTAGAGGAGCGCTTACAGTAACAGGGGGTGCTGGGTGTCATTGGGGAGGGAGGCCAATACAGGGGCCCTGGGGCCAGCAGGAGTGAAAGGGCTTTGTATATATTTCAATGTAACATACAATTGTGCAATTATGTTATAAGGCACAGGGGCTGCCATTCAAGTTCTGCAGTAGGGCTGCATCCCCCACATTGCATATAAGATAGATTTACAATACAGGGGAGAGGAGCATAGGATGAATGTCTCTCAAATAAAATACAGGATGAAACCCTTTCCTGGTGCTGCAAATAAATGTTTTATTTATCATTCCAGCAGATGCTGGTAAAACAGATCTATAAATACATATAAAATATTTCCACTTTCTGCATTTAGGGCCCTTTACAGTTACAGTCCCTGTCCTAGCACCAACAAAGCAGATTAATTATGAGGCAGCTAGATTTTACTGATATATATATATATATATATATATATATATATATATATATATATATATATATATACTGTCTACAGGTATAGGACCTATTATCCAGAATGCTTGGGACCTGGGGTTTTACATACCAGCATGCAGTATTGTAAGGGCAGCTGCATGAGACTTTGGGAGCTTTACATATCATTGTGGTTGAACTGGAACATAAAGTGGAATAAAAAAAGAAAGAGATAAGGTGCTGCACTGATTAAAACCATGTCCTATTCATTACTTTTGTCATATCTGAAGAGGCAGTGGGCATTTTAGGAGCATGCTGTATAGTAAATAATCACATTCTTATAAGAGTGGCAAAGGAATATATGAGGGACAAAATTAAGATGACTATAAATCTCTAGCCTGGGGAAGAACTGACACATAGGGACATTATGATAAACTCCAAAATAATATCAGTTTTGCCCTTGAATTAGTACGAGGCATGTTAAGCGGTTTCAGCGAGGGAAGTTTTCCTCTGTTCCCACAGCGCTGCTCTATAATCAGTCAGCAGCCAGGCAAATGGTTTTATGATATATGGAGTAAATTAGGACAGCTATTTTGTAACTAGACTACAACTCCTATCATTATCACCAGGCAAGAAGAATAACAGTTAAGGAACATTATCAAAAAGAACACGATCATCTAAAGGTGTGTCTTCATTTCTTTTTTTTTTTAAATTCAAGTTTATTGAAAGTATTTTGCAAATAACAAGTCAGAAATTACACAGAAACATCGTGTAATAAAAGAAGGGAAAAGAAAGATCAAAGTGAGGAAAAGAGAGAAAGGAAAGGGAAAGAGTGAGAGGGTTTGAAGACAAACAGTCCTCCGTACCTTTGAGTAAAATAGAGTGAAATTTACTGTGGAGAGCGGAGGTCCAGCAATAACACTTGCAATTCCTCCAGGTATTGAGAGGGAGAAAAGAAGGAGAGGATAGTAAAGCCGAGAAAAGAGAGGGTAAAGAAAAAGAAGCAAAGGTCCATCTAGTCAATAAATGTGCAAAAGGTACACGAGACATATCAATAGCAGATCCGTAGGGGAGGTTACAGCCAGAGCGAGGTAAGTTTCGGTAACGGATACCTCCTGTGCTCCATGGTATCAGAAAAAAAAAAAACAGAAGAAAAATAAGGAGGGGGGCAGGTGGGGGGTGAAGCAGCCTCAATTGTCCAAAAAGGTGATTCTAGCAATCAAAGCTAGGTATTTGTGAAGTCTCCTCGTATGACCAAATACCTCAACCAGAAAGGTCTCAAACACCCTGTCGCCATTAGTTGCTTGTGATATTATTTGAATGAATAAGGGGGAATCATATAGAGAAACTGAATCTGACTATGTGAGTAACAGCTCTTTATATTGATCGTCTCTTGAAAACTAAGCCAATAAATCCATTTTTGAGAATAATGTTGTGTATCTTGTGTGGTTCATATTTTATATCGTTCAAAGCGTTCAATTTCAGAAATTTTGTTAAGCCAGTCAGCGATTAAGGGAGCAGTAGTTAGTTTCCATTTCTGAGGTATTAACGCCTTCGCCATGTCCAACATAATAGGAATTAATGATTTTCGATATACATTTATAGGTTTAGGAGTATAGTGTAAGAGTAAATGTAGGGGCGTATTGGGTATCTCCACATCAGTGACCACTTTAATAATTTCCCTGACTTTATTCCAAAAACCAGAAAGTATCCGGCATCCCCAGAAGATGTGCGATAAGGTGCCCTGTGCTGTATTGCATCTCCAGCAAACAGGTGACAATGTGTTATAAATTTTTGCTAATCTCACTGGAGTCCTGTACCATTTGCTCAAAATTTTACAACAAATTGACGATGAATGTATAAGCTTAACCATTTTCTGCCATTCCTCATCTTCTATTGTAAGGCCCAATTCACCTTCCCAACTAAGTTTGAAAGTATTTGATGGAGTATGTTTAGTATTCAGTATGCTTTTATAAATATAGGAAATCGGTCGAGCTGGCGGGTCTTCTGATGTCCATAACAATTCAATCTCGGTAGGAGGGGACTTCGTGGTGTGTTGTAAGTGCTGTGAAGTGATAAAATACCTAATCTGATTGAATCTAAAAATATCCATAGGAGTGGGTTGCAAATGGAGAAAAGTGAGATTCCATGTAGTGACAGTAGAGCTCGACAGGAAAGGGTATATCCCTTGGTGTACCTGAAGTGGCCAGTGGTGGAAAGGTTGTGGATCTAGACCAGGTGGGAATGAGGGGTTGCCGAAGATTGGAGTAAATCTTGAGGGAGTGCCCACCCACTTTCCAGATTTAGTAAGGCTATCCCATGTATGTAAAGTATACATCAACTTCCTATCAGACTTATCTAGGAAAAGTCTGTCCCCAGGTGGTAGCCACTGAAGTGCCCATAATGGTGTCTGCGAGGATTCCTGTTCGATGGAGACCCACAGTTTACGGGGTCCATAAAATGCCCAGTCAATGCAGCGATTAATTTGTGCTGCTTTGAGATAAGAGTCCCAGTCTGGGAGGCCGATGCCTGCGTTCGATTTTGTAGCTATTAATTTTGATGTTGCTAGTCTGGGGTTTTTACGGGTCCAGATGTATTGTACAATCAGCCGCCTTAGATTTGGAATAATGTGTTTAGGTGGAGGGTATGGGATAGTTTGGAACAGATATAAAAATCTCGGCAAGACATTCATTTTGGTTACGTTTGCCCTACCAAAGCACGAAAATGAAGGCTTTTCCCATTGTTTTAAGTCATGCCACACTTTGTCAAATAGATCTTCGTAATTTGATTTCACTGTTTGTTGTATTGATCGGTGGATTTGCAGTCCGAGGTACGTGAAGTAGGATTTGGCTCGTTTGAAGGAAAAGTTACGCATTAAGTCGTCATATTCCCTATGGTGTAACGTCAAATTAAGTGCTTCGGATTTAGACCAGTTTATCTTAAAATTGCTAAGCCGGTTAAATTGAGTAAATTCCGCCAGTAGGTTAGGAAATGAGATCTGCGGGCGATTTAGGAAAAACAAGAGATCGTCCGCGTATGCTGCTATCTTGTGTGAATGGCCTCCCACGTCTATTCCCGTGATATCTGGGTTGTGCCGGATCCGGTTGAGAAAACTCTCAATCGAGATAGCAAATAAGAGGGGCGATAGAGGGCACCCCTGACGCGTACCGTTGCGGATCTGAAAAGGGTTTGACAGGGTACCATTCACCCTCAGCCTAGCCGAGGGTGCTGTGTATAATGTGGTGATCCATATAAGCATTCTGGGACCTATCCCTATTTCTTTGAGTGACTCAGACAAAAAGTTCCAATCGACCCTGACGAACGCCTTCTCAGCATCCGTGGATAAAAGCATCAGTGGTGTCCCCTGTTTATGAGAGTGGTGTATAAGAGCAAATAATCTATTAGTGTTATCTCGTGTTTCGCGACCTGGTATAAAACCCGCTTGTTCCGGATTAATAAGGGCTGAGAGAAGGGTCAGAATTCTTTGCGCTATGACTTTGGAGTATAGTTTGAGGTCCACATTCAATAAAGAAATAGGTCTGTAACCTCCTGGATCTTGTGGATCCTTACCTTTTTTGTGTATAAGCGAAATATGAGCCTCAAGAGCTTCCTTGGGGATTGGTTTCTCCGAATTTATGGAGTTGGCCGCTAAGGTAAGGTAAGGTGTCAGTAGGTCTCCAAGTTCCTTATAGTAGGAGATGGTGAAGCCATCAGGACCTGGAGCCTTTCCCGTTTTGGCCTCTTTAATCGCTAGTAAGAATTCCTCTTTTGTTAAAGGGGCATCCAGGTCCTGCGACTGTTCCTGTGTTATTTTGCCCAAACGGGCCTCTGTTAAGTAGGAGCGTATTTTGTCTTGTAATTGCGTAGTTTGTGAATCTGATAGCTTAGTGTTGGGTAACTGATAAAGAGTGGTATAGTAATCTCTAAAGATTTCTGCTATGTCCGAAGTTAAATGTGCTACTTTACACCGAAATTCTTCGACACCTGGTCTACCTATATATCACACCTCCCACAACGGATCCAATGCCTCACGATCGACACTTTTAGACATACGCCATGGTATGATATGGAAACTCTCAAAGGCCACCCTTTGCTCATGGAATCATCCCAATACCTGACAACATTGCAACAAGACTCTTTACAATCCGATACCGCACCTCCCAGAAGTCATCAAAATAACAGATTGCTGACCTCTTATCTAACTCATCCCTCATAGGATCTACCTCCCCCCCCATGCTTTTCATCGCAACTGAGCTGAATGTTTAAATTGTTATTGAAATGTTTATGTTTGATATCATAATCACTACAATCTCTGCTCCGTGAAAACATGTCAGACTATGTCTTGTGATTTTGCTTTATCACCTCAAATAAAAACAAGTTTGAAAAAAAAAAAAAAATGTGCTACTTTGCCTGTTTTGTCTTTTAAGGATTGGATCTGCTGTTGTGAGTGTCTTTGCTTCAAAGCAGAAGCTAAGAATTTGCCACATCTATTTCCATGTTCGAAAAACATTCTTTTGTTCATGTCTATTGCCTTTTCAGTAAACGCTGTGTATGTATTCCTTAACTGTTTTCTGGCGTTCGTTAATTCAGTGAGCAGTGCTTGAGTACTAGACCGTTTATGTTGAGCTTCCAAGTTGTGGACCTTGGCAATCAGTAATTGTAACGCTTGATTTTTCTCTGCCTTTTTTTTGGCACCTAATTTGATGAGTTCCCCTCGGATAACGCATTTATGCGCCTGCCAGATTATCCATGGGTCCATGCCTTCAGTTACATTGTTTTGGAAATAGTCGCGTAATACAGTGACAACTGCTTGTTTAAGATTAGGGTCTTTAAGAAGAGAATCATTTAGGGCTATTCCACACGGGGAGATAGCCACGCGTTTGCGGTCGCGGCGACAAAGCGCCGCGCCAGTCGCCGCGACCGGCGCAGGCGACAGTTTTGTATGGGCGCCTATGTAAAAACGCCTGTGCTAACCACACGAGGCGATGCGCTTTTCAACAGTCGCCTGAAAAAGCCTGGCGAGGCATTTTCAGGCGACTGTTGAAAAGCGCATCGCCTCGTGTGGTTAGCACAGGCGTTTTTACATAGGCGCCCATACAAAACTGTCGCCTGCGCCGGTCGCGGCGACTGGCGCGGCGCTTTGTCGCCGCGACCGCAAACGCGTGGCTATCTCCCCGTGTGGACTAGCCCTTAGTCTCCATGTCAAGGCCTTTTTAGGAATTTGGGGAGGTTAAGCGTACATAATACTGGAGCATGATCTGACCACGATATGATGTCAATCACTGCTTTTTCTATCAATGCAATGTCGGTATGTGCTAAGAATATGTAGTCTAACCTGCTGTAGACATTATGTGGGTTGGAAAAGTATGTGTAATCTCTCTCAGAGGGATTCAACAATCTCCAAGAATCAATCAAGGCTGTGTCTTTAAGCAGATTTTTCGCAGTCGTTAGAGTTTTGCGAGAAAGGCTTGAGAGACCTGTGGAAGAATCAAGTTGAGGTTTGAGCGCAATATTAAAGTCACCTCCTATGACTAAAATGCCGAAATCATTTAGTACTGATATGAAATCAGTCAAAGCCGATATCTGTTCTGTGGGAGGGAGATAAACTGATGCTATGGTATATTTAATATTGTTAATGGTACCTTTCGCTAATACATATCTTCCAAGGGGATCCGCTAGCACAGTGATCCCCAACCAGTAGCTCGTGAGCAACATGTTGCTCTCCAACCCCTTGGATGTTGCTCTCAGTGTCCTCAAAGCAGGAGCTTATTTTTGAATTCCAGGTTTGGAGGCAAGTTTTGATTGCATAAAAAACTTGTACTGCCAAAGGAGCCTCAATGTATGTTGATAATCCAAATAGGGGCTACTAAATGGCCAATCACAGCCCTTATTTGGCAGTCCAGGAACATTTTTCATGCTAGTGTTGCTCCCCAACTCCTATTACTTCTGAATGTTGCTCACGGGTTCGAAAGGTTGGGGATCCCTGCGCTAGCACATCAAGTGGGGAGAAGCCCAGGGTGTCCGAAATCAGAACTGCTGTACCTCTTTTTTTAGTTGAGTAAGGTTTACTTGTGTATAACGTTGAGAACCCTTTGAATCGCAGTTTTGGTACTTGCCCCTTTTTAAAATGTGTTTCCTGAATGAGCATAACGTGTACGTGTAAGCGTTTCAGTTCGTGACTAAGTCTATGGCGTTTGTAGGGGGTGTTAAGACCTTTCACATTGAGGGTGCAAACGTTTACCTTAGCCATGAGGAGATAAGAGTGGACGAGGTCTGCCACCTCCCGTTCGTGCCCCGTGTGCACCTGACGTAGTCAGCATAAGTAATTGACTAGAAGGAGGAAAAGTAGAGAGACAGGTCAGAACAGATACATTTTTCATAATGCAAGAAATATAACAAAGTGGTATGATAGAAAAACAGCCAATTCCTGTACTTATGGAGTCGTACGGTCTTAACTTCCTGGCTAATCGCTAGAGGGGGTTGTAGGTGTTGGGTCCGGGGAAAAGGAGAACAAAAAAGGTTCTGTCCCGGCTCATGGTTCAGTGCACATAATAAAACACCAAATAAAAAGAAAAAAAAAAAGCACTTCCATAAGGTAACAATAACTAGGAATTGGTTAACTGCAATAATCAAGTAAATGTAAACAACACAATGAGAGATCAGAGTGTGATGATCCTGTTACATATCGAGTAAAGGAAGAGTAGCGGTATTCTACCTAAACCAAAAAAAAAAAAAAAAGGGGGGGGGGAGGGTAGTGGTTTTCAATCGGTATAATAAGGGAGACGGGAGAAATATTCCCCTTGAGCCGCGTATAACCGCCAAATAGGCGACAAACTGGACACGCCAGTGAATACCCCATCAGTGTCCGATCCACAAAGTCTTAAAAGTTAAGGGTAATGCGTGCTAGTGGTCCTAGTCTCCATATCGTTGTGAGTAATGCCCAGAAAGCATACAGGATGTAAATGGAGAAGGAGAAAAAAAAAAGGGGGGGGAGTTTAGGAGAGCTACCCGTCCCACCCAAGCATCAAATGAAGTATACAGAAATACATAAACACAGAAACAAAATATACTTAGAGATGGTGGAAGTGGAATTGTACAAATCATCCAGCAAAAGTCCACAGAGGAAATCAGGGCCGGACTGGAAGTAAAAAGCAGCCCGGGCAAAATAATCAAAGCAGCCCACATGTAAAGACACTATGTTTTGTACTCATTCACACATACAGTATATTGGGGTAAAACTGCAAAAATGGTTATAGGTGATGTGCATAAAGGGCTGCCTTTCTCGCTTAACTGTAATTAATGTAAAATATTACAGTTATTAATTAATTATTATTATTATTACATTATAATACAGTAAAATATTATTTAATGGCACTACATAAATCTAGTGTGTCTATATTAACCACTTTGTTGATTTGCCATTTATTATAAGCCTTGAACATTTTATTTAAAAATTACAAGGATTCAATAGTTCACCATTATAGTATGGGGTATATTGCTTCTTATAATATGCAAGTGATATGTGATATGCAAGTGATACAATCTGGACTGTTGGGGGGGTGGTTTGGGGAGTTCTAGTTCAACAAGTGCTTTGTTTTTTAGTTTAACTGTTTATTGCTAAGAATGTTTCATGCTGCGCAGGTACCAGACACAAGCTGGACTGTTGGGGGGGGGGACTTGGTGAGTTCTAGTACAACGAGTGCTTTGTTTTTTGGTTTAATGATTATTAAACCGAAAAAGAAAGCACTTGCTGAACTAGAACTCACCAAGTCCCCCCCCCTCCCCAACAGTCCAGATTGTGGCTGGTACCTGCGCAGCATGAAACATTCTTAGCAATAAACAGTTAAACTAAAAAACAAAGCACTTGTTGAACTAGAACTCCCTCCCCCCTCAACAGTCCAGATTGTAACAGATTGTGGCTAGTACCTGCGCAGCACAAAATATTTTAAGCAATAAACAGTCAGTGATCCCTCTCCCAGGCTCCCTTCCCGTGTCTATAGCTTTAACCTCCCCTACTGAGCAGAACCTCTTACTAGGAGCTGACATGTAGGGATGTAGCGAACGTCGGAAAAAAAGTTCGCGAACATATTCGCGAACTTGCGCAAAAATGCGAGCGGTTCGCGAACGGTTCGCGAACCCCATAGACTTCAATGGGAAGGCGAACTTTAACATCTAGAAAAGACATTTCTGGCCAGAAAAATGATTTTAAAGTTGTTTAAAGGGTGCAACGACCTGGACAGTGGCATGCCAGAGGGGGATCAAGGGCAAAAATGTATCTGAAAAATCTGCCTGTGTGTGCTTGGAAGAGATAGTGTAGGGGGAGAGCTGTTAGTGATTTCAGGGACACCAGTCCCACTCCCCAACACTGCTAGACTAATAGCACTGGGCTCTTATAGTAGTAGTAGTAGTAGTAGTAGTAGTAGTAGTAGTAGTAGTAAAACAACAAAAAAATAAATAAAAGCAGTCCTTACAAGGACTACTGTTATTGCAGCAGTCAGCAGATGAGATCTGAAGCAGGACAGCTGCCCACTGCAGCTACATACAGAGCACTGCAGTAGAAGGTAGATTACTAGCCAGCAAAGCTACCTAAGCTTAAATGTCCCTCAAACCCCTGCAGACTTCTGTCCCTCCAATAACAGAGCAGTATCAAAACGATTACTAGCCAGCAAACTTTCAACTGTCCCTGAAATCACTAACAGGCAGCAGCTCTCTCCCTACACTATCTCTTCAGCACACACAGGCAGAGTGAAAAAACGCTGCAGGGCTTCGGTTTTTATAGGGAAGGGGAGTGGTCCAGGGGAGAGCTTCCTGATTGGCTGCCATGTACCTGCTGGTCTGGGGTGAGAGGGCAAAAAAAAGCGCCAACAATGGCGAACCCAAAATGGCGAACGTCGCGCGACGTTCGCGAACTTCCGGCGAGCGCGAACACCCGATGTTCGCGCGAACAAGTTCGCCGGCGAACAGTTCGCGACATCTCTACTGACATGCCGACGGATCACAATGCAGAGAGGCAGGTCTAGACGAGACGAGTCACATGACGAGCTGTGACGTCTCCTATTTAAGTACACAGCCCAGCCAGCCCAGCGAAGCTGCGGGGAGGGAGGGGGCGTGCTGTCACAGAGCACAGCAGCAGAGTCTCTCTCTCCTGCCCTATTGGTGTGCCGTTTCTTTTTTTTCTTGCCTACATTCAAGGCGACGGGAGGGGGAAACACACAACTCTGTTCAAGAGAGGCCCACTTGAACAAGAAATAGAGCGGCCCCACGGGCAATTACATAGTTACATAGTTACATAGTTAAATTGGGTTGAAAAAAGACAAAGTCCATCAAGTTCAACCCCTCCAAATGAAAACCCAGCATCCATACACACACCCCTCCCTACTTTTAATTAAAATTCTATATACCCATACCTATATTAACTATAGAGTTTAGTATCACAATAGCCTTTAATATTATGTCTGTCCAAAAAATCATCCAAGCCATTCTTAAAGGCATTAACTGAATCAGCCATCACAACATCACCCGGCAGTGTATTCCACAACCTCACTGTCCTGACTGTGAAGAACCCTCTACGTTGCTTCAAATGAAAGTTCTTTTCTTCTAGTCTAAAGGGGTGGCCTCTGGTACGGTGATCCACTTTATGGGTAAAAAGGTCCCCTGCCATTTGTCTATAATGTCCTCTAATGTACTTGTAAAGTGTAATCATGTCCCCTCGCAAGCGCCTTTTTTCCAGAGAAAACAACCCCAACCTTGACAGTCTACCCTCATAATTTAAGTCTTCCGTCCCTCTAACCAATTTAGTTGCACGTCTCTGCACTCTCTCCAGCTCATTTATATCCCTCTTAAGGACTGGAGTCCAAAACTGAACTGCATACTCCAGATGAGGCCTTACCAGGGACCTATAAAGAGGCATAATTATGTTTTCATCCCTTGAGTTAATGCCCTTTTTTATGCAAGACAGAACTTTATTTGCTTTAGTAGCCACAGAATGACACTGCCCAGAATTAGACAACGTGTTATCTACAAAGACCCCTAGATCCTTTTCATTTAAGGAAACTCCCAACACATTGCCATTTAGTGTATAACTTGCATTTATATTATTTTTGCCAAAGTGCATAACCTTGCATTTATCAACATTGAACCTCATTTTCCAGTTTGCTGACCAGTTTTCCAGTTTAGACAGATCACTTTGCAAAGTGGCAGCATCCTGCATGGAACCTATAGTTCTGCACAATTTAGTATCATCTGCAAAAATAGAAACAGTACTTTCAATGCCCACCTCCAGGTCATTAATAAACAAGTTGAAAAGCAAGGGACCTAGTACAGAGCCCTGTGGTACTCCACTAACAACACTGGTCCAATTAGAAAATGTTCCATTTACCACCACTCTTTGTAGTCTATCTTTTAGCCAGTTCGCTATCCAGGTACAAATACTATGTTCCAGGCCAACATTCCTTAATTTAACCAGTAACCTTTTGTGTGGCACTGTATCAAATGCTTTAGCAAAGTCTAAGTAAATCACATCCACTGCCATCCCAGAATCGAGGTCTCTACTTACATTCTCGTAAAAAGAAATTAAGTTAGTCTGGCAAGATCTATTACGCATAAAACCATGCTGGCACAAACTCATAGTATTATGATTTGCTATGAAGTCCAGTATCTTATCCTTTATTAACCCTTCGAAAAGCTTTCCTAATACTGACGTCAGACTAACTGGCCTATAGTTTTGAGGCTGAGAACGGGATCCTTTTTTGAATAGAGGCACCACATTAGCAATTCGCCAGTCTCTTGGCACAATACCAGATCTCAATGAATCCTGAAAAATTAAGTAAAGAGGTTTGGCAATCACAGAGCTAAGCTCGCTAATTACCCTGGGATGAATACCATCTGGCCCTGGACCTTTGTTAATCTTAACCTGTTCAAGTCTCTTTTGAATTTCTTCTTGTGTGAACCATGCATCATTAGTTGTATTACTAGAATTGGGAGTGTTAAGAAGGAAACCTTCACTTACTGGTTCTTCATTTGTGTAAACAGATGAAAAATACGAGTTCAGAATCTGCGCTTTTATTTTGTTTTCATCAACCAGCTGATCCCCCTCTGATAGTAAGGGTCCCACCCCTTCCTGCTTCATTTTTTTACTATTGACATATTTAAAAAATAATTTGGGATTTTTTTTACTGCTTGCTGCAATATCCTTTTCTATAGCAATTTTAGCTTGCCTTATAGCTTCTTTGCATGATTTATTGGCCTAAATTGCCCGAGTTTACAGATTGCCAGTCCGGGCCTGGAGGAAATGACCGCCAAAGTAGTCGCCATCTCAAAGTCATTCAAAACAAATGCTAGTGATGTAGTCCTGTGTGGTGTCGTGACGGCAGCACAATATGTCCTCCACCTAAGAACTGAGGCCAAAGGCTCCCGGCACCTATCTTCTATGGTAGATAGAAGCGCTATGCAGTAGTCCGTATAGGCCAGTATCCGGGTGTCCGTCGTTCATACAGTGCAGAAGAAATCGGAGTCCTGAGATGTCCTGGGGTAGTGTAGACTGCGATCTAAAGCCCATAGCATTGCCGGATGGGTCAAGCACGTTAGCCTGTTGGTAGAGACAAGTCCCGCAAGACGTGTGTTTCTGAGCAATCTGCCATCCCGTAACCGCTGAGTGAACAGTTGGATCTCTAAATATTATCGAACCCGGGAGGAGCAGAGCGTGTTCATAATATCCGATAGACTGTGCTGATGAGAGAAAGTATGTGGTAACGGTATAGAGAAGGCAGCGTATAGAATCCCATCTCTTTTGGTTCGGCTCTGTCGGGGTAGGCCCAGAGAGGTCGCGGATCAGAGCGTGGGCATATGCATAGAGTCACATAGTGGGGGTAACAGTCACAAAGCAATGTGTCCATCTTATAAGTCGCTATAGTAAAAGCAAGAGAACTCACCCCTATTCCTGTCGTGAGACTTTGGGACCCTTGCCAGTCCCTTCACAGGGGAAGCGCTGATGCGCAGGCTTCCAATGATCTGTAGTAAGGCGTTCCAAAAAGTCTCCATTGTAAGCTAAGTCTGCCCAATCAGTGAGTGGTACTTTGGGGAGATCCATCACTTGACAAATGGAATCTATGTCATTAGGTTCCTTCAGGCAATACTGCTTGTTGTCCTTTGAAGCAACGAGGGCGAATGGCAAGCTCCACCGGTATGGAATGCCTTTATCACGCAGGACCGCTGTCAGGGGCCTCAAGGCTCTACGTTGTTGCAGTGTAAGCCATGCCAAATCAGGGAAAATGGCGATGTCATATGATTGATATGAGAATGTCGGTTGATCACGCATTTTTCGCAAAATATCCTCCTTAATGGAGAAATGATGTACGCAACAAATGACATCCCTGGGCCTTTCTGACCGAAATCTCTGGGGTCCTAGAGTTCTGTGTACCCTGTCCAACTCCAGGGGGTCTTCAGATGATTTGCCCAATATAGCATTAAATATGGCACACACCGTGGCTCGAAGGTCAGGTTGTGAAACCGTCTCCGGTTTGCCCCGAATGCAAAGGTTGTTTCTCCTACCTCTATTATCGAGGTCTTCCATATGTTTGCGCAGTGAATAAACCAAGCGATGATGATCGTTAACTCGGTCGATGAGGATATTGCAGATGGGCTCGGCCGTTTCAATCCGAGAGTCTAGTCGTAATTGCGCATCTCCCATAGCTTGTAAGTCAGCTCGGAGTTCCGCCAAATCCGCTTTATGAGCTTCCTGGATAGTTTGCGCTACAGCATTCAAGTCGGTTTTAGTCAGTAAATTAGCCAGAATAGAGCGTATGTCCAAAGAGAGAGACGCGGAGCTAAACCCCGAGGCCGTAGAACCTGCTGGACTTGGGCTGCGTCTCGTGGCCTCCGCCATCTTGGATTCTTCTTGTATGGCGCCGTGTTTGGAACGTCTATCTAAGTATCTGGTCATGTCGTTTTGGCCACTGTGAGTGGATGTGGAGGTGGTTGAAGGTGGTTTCATTCATAATGGTGTATTTAAGATGCACGAGCCGGGAGCTAAACCTGCATGCGTCTGCTCAGGATCTCATCACGCCACGCCCCCGTGTCTTCATTTCTAATCTAATAATTTTAGTCACGAAGTGCGATAAAAGGTGCAGAGACCTACGGTCAGTGCATTGAATAGAGTGCTGCCTGCGTCAGGTGCCACTGTATTCGAGAGGGGTGGGAGGGGAAGGCACATAGGCATTAACTTTCCTGCCCCTTTCAGCCATCGAGATGCGCAAGTTAGGGAGGTACAAATACAAAAAAGGGGGGTTGTTGTGGATGCACACCTAAGGCAAACTTCAAAATATTTAAGTACAATGGAAGTGCCACTGATCAAGCCAGACAATCAATGCACATTCCCTGATGCTCTGTCTAAGCAATTCAGTAAATATGCAAGTGCATGTAATTTTTAAAACAGGGGTTTACAGAGGTAAAAGACCTTATATACTATGACCAGAGGTAAACAAGTTAGGGACCAATGTGTGGGGTTTACCTTGATGTGGTATGGTGGCTTATCAATGTTATGATCATAACTTTGTAACAAAAAACCTGTTTTAAAATACACGCACTTGAATATTTATTGAATTACTCAGACAGGGCATCAAGGAATGTGCATTGATTGACTGGCCTGATAAGTAGCACTTCCAATGTATTTAAATGTATTAAAATTTAGCCTTAGGTGTGCACCCACAACCCCCTTATTTGTACTTTAGCCGGAAGCTGTGGCTGAAGCTTCATGTGGTTTGCTGCACCCTCATACCCACCCTTTTAGACTAATGGTGGTCCTATGTTTTTTTAAAAATTGGTTTGTGCAATCTCTCTCTCTTAAAAGCCGCAAAAGCTAGTGGCTGGGGAGGATCCAGCCCAGGTTGAAACCAACGCTCATGAGACACTGATCACTTTTGCTGCACCTGCCAATAGGTTAAACTTTTACACAAACTTACACATATTACACCTATCACACTCCTCATATAGCTTTCCTTTTCATTTCTTGCTTACATCTATACACACACACCTACACTCACATCCACAAACACACACACACTTACATACACAAGTGTGTAACTATACAAATCATTTCACTTTGCCTTTAATTTCTTTCTACTATCACATTTTTTCTAAAATGGGCGTTGGTTTGGGCAGTTTTAAAAGCCGCATAAGCAGGTGGTGGGGGAGGATTTAGCCAACATGTTGAAACCAAGGCACAGGAGATCTTTACTCCTACCTTTTATACTATGACCAGAGTAAAACAACTTAGGGACCCCCGTGTGGGGTTTACCTTGACGTGGTATGTTGGCTTATCAACCATAGGGCATCAGGGAATGTGCAGTGATTGGCCGGATCAGTAGCACTTCCATTGTACTTAAATGTATTAAAATTTAGCCTTAGATGTGCACCCACAACCCCCCTTTTTTTGTATTAGGGAGGTACAGCCTGCAAACATGTGAGTGCTTTGCAGGTGAATAATAAGAATCATGCTCTTCCCCCTCCTCAGTGCTTTAGAACTTGTGCTTCAGGGAATAAACCATTTGAACAATAATAAACTTTATACATACACGGGTATAAAGAGTACACAAGAGCCATGAATTTCCTGTAAATTACATACTTATAAAAGGCCCTTATTGATGTCATCTGTTTTCATTTGTACTTTATTTTGTCATTTGTGTCACATGATTCTGAAGCTTGTGTATTATAAGAAAGGCTTTAATCTTTGCAAACAAAGGGGTTAATTATAAGAAATAAAGGGTAGTCATACAGCAGTGATCCAATCACTCAGTCTGTGAACCAAAAGTTCAGATATACAGGTATGGGACCAGTTATCCAGAATGCTTGGGACTTGGGGTTTCTGGATAACAGATCTTTCCATAATTTGGATCTTCAAACCTACTAGATATTCATGTAAACATTTAATAAACCCAATAAGATGGTTTTGCTTCCAATAAGGACTAATTATATCTTAGTTGAGCTAAAGTACAAGGTACTGTTTTATTATTAAAGAGAAAAAAATCAAATCACTGCTGGACATAACGCTTTTGGCTAGTTGGGCTTTTCATTTCTATTATAACTTCTCTTCTATCTGGTATATTGATCATTTGCCTATTATTGATCATATCACCAATAACATGATGTCATATGTATAAAACTTGAATTGAAGATGTCATCTGGATGTACAGTATATCCATGCTTTTCCTTCCTTTTATACGGTATGTTAAAAACTGTAATGAAAAAACGTGAATTGGAAAAAAAAACATGCCGGTCATGCAGCCATTCATTGTGTACCCCCTCCCAACACAAATCTTTAGCTAATTTGGTCAAAACCAACTGCTGTAAATTCACCATTTTGCACCATTTGTTTCAAGGTCTTTGAATGAATAATTCCCCCTCTTTTACTGTGTCACCTATATACAAGTTTTTTCTTTTTGCTTTTACGCTTTCAGATCTCATGTAAATATCAGAGCACACAGGGCTGCCTTCTCCTTTCATTACCTTCTTTGATGTGATTATGAAGCACACAGCTGGGATACCACAGTTTTCTTCAGCATGCAGCACCAATTATGTGTCCTTTTCATTAGGCCATTTTCTGAATTATTTCTCTTTTCTGTCCTTTCACTCAGTTATCAGAAACCAAACCTGCGGGACTCAAAGCTTCATTCTAGTATTTGCCTTTACCCAAACACTTAATTTTTGAGTTTTCAAACCTGTAAATAATATTGGATTAAACTTTCATGTTGGGGTGGATTCCATTAAAAAACTAAAATGATACACTGGTTTTATATCTACATTCAGCAAGGGGGAAATTACAATACTGGGTGCAGTGCTGGGTCTGCCTTCTGCTTTGTAGCCACCGCATCTAATACCTCACAATCTGACAGCACATGCATACACATAATGAGCAATTTGCAGCACTTGCTCATTATGAGTGTGTGCCCCAACATAGCCAAATGTACCACTCCCTCACAGTGTAGACAGCCTAGCGTTGGTGGGGGTAATTTAAATTAAAAAAAGTATTGTTTTCCCGAACTGGAGTGCAAGCTCTTTTAGACCGCACCTCTGGTGGGGGAAACTGTTTTGGGTGATAGGTACCCTTTATGGGGTAGTACATCCCTTTTATTTGACATGAGTGCAATGAATAGGACTTCTACTAAAATACTTTTTGCTTATTATTTAAACCAGAAAAAATCTATGGGTTTTATTTCTTAAGCTAAACGAGACAAACCAGGAAACTGATGCTACTCCATGCTTGGTCCTTGCTAGGTACATAATAATATTCCCAGTATGCCTTGTGGAAAAGCTCTATTCTTTAAAGTGGAATGGTGATAGTTATAAGAGTGTTATTCTGCTACTGTAACTGTATGTTTGTAATTCTAGTTACAAATATAACACAGTACCTTACAATATGTTTAATAGATTTACAAAAATCGGAACCCATTGCCTGCCAGACCGCACCGTACACCATACAAATGTGTTACTAACAGCTTCTCTCAGAGATGCAGTCACGTCTAAACTACACATATGGCTAACGGGAGGCGAAACATCAAGCAGGTTTGTCAGCTGGAACACTGAATTACTGAATGTTTCACAAGTCATAATGTTTCACAGTTGGAAAGCTGAAGATCGCCAAAGCTGTCAGGGTAAATCCAGAGGATGTTGTTAATTACAAAATCTAAATGTGATCATTTTACAAGCAGAAGCAGCTCACTGAGAATGGAAGCATACTTCCCTACCTTAGCTACTGTCATTAGAAAAATACAGAACTTTATTCTAATATCAAACCCTCTAAGGCAGGGCTGTGCAACTGGCGGCTCGCGGGCAGCATGTGCCCGTGACCCCCCCCCAACTTGTGTGGCTCCAGGCATGAAAGTCTGCTTGCTGTGTATGCTTACTATGTGTAAACTTTAAAAGTTATCAATAGAGAGATTAACTGGGCCCTGCATTGTTTAAACCTAAAATTCATACTGTAATCCCTTGTACTATTCACACTTGTAATACCCCTGCATTGTTCACATTTGTAACACCTCTATTGTTCACATCCCTAAAGCCCTGTACTGTTCACACCTGAGTGTCAGACACTGTATGTAGTACATCTTAGAGTGGTCCTAAAAGGTCTCCTGCTCTGATCTGCCTTCCCTATGATCTCTGTGGGTGCCACACTTTTCCTGCCCTATGCACCCTGTGCGTGCCATACTCTGCCTATTGCTTACTGTGTGTGTCATACTCTGTCTGCCCTTTGCTCCATGTGTGCTGTACTCTGCCTGCCCTATGCTCCTTGGATGTGCCATACTCTGCCTGCCCTATGCTCCCTATGTGTGCCATACTCTGCCTGCCCGATGCTCCCTATGTGTGCCATACTCTGCCTGTGTATGCCCTGCTCTGCCTGTGAAACATAAGGCTATTTGTTGTGGGGGGTTGTTGGCATTTAAAAATAATTTTTCGGGGCCTCTAAGGTGTTTAATCGTGTGCTGGGGGTGCTTTGTTATCCACAGGGGAGGATGGGGCATATGGATTTAAGGGTATGTCTTAAAATGACTTACATTTTTTTTGATAAGTGATATCCCGTCAGTGAGCAGCAACCAAAGGGCTTGGAAAGCAACATGTTGCTCATGGAACACTGGTTGGGGATCACTGAGATAGAGGTTCTTCTCAGAGACATGGCTTGATTATCTCCGGAACAAGAAAAGCACTGGGAGGTTCTCTGACTGTATTAAATAAAGCATGGCCATGTAGTCCATAATGACTAGCATGTCTTCCTGAAGATCTACTACTGCAAGGTTTGAGGAGCTCTCCTAGAGCCTTGATTTCTACACTATAAAACAGAAGCTGAAGATATTAAATGTGTCCTACAGCTATTCCTGTGAATTGCTCCTCATAATATAGCACACTTTTAGCCAGAAACGTATTCAACAAACACTGGTATTACTATGTGGCACTTCTAAAAGTTTTGAGAACACATTACAGTACAAGGATTTTTGTCTTCATCTTTATTACTCCCTAAAAGTCTTTTTTAGGGTCTTCCATATACAGTTGTGTTCAGATAAATAGCAGTGTGTTTACAAGTGAATAAAGCTCAAAATCCTTATAATAGCTTTTATCTCCATACATGCAAATGCATTGGGAACAATGAACATTCTATTTAAAATCAAAACATGGAGAAATATTGTTCAAATTGTGTTATTCCTTTAGAGAAAGTGAAGAAAATGGAATACACGGCTGTTTCAATAAATAAATAAATAAATAAATAAATAAGTGTCAGCATTCTTCTTTACAAATGCAAACTTTCACTGTATTAGCTGAAAAATGTTTCAAGATTTTGCTTTCCTTTGAATCATTAAACTAATATTTAGTTACTGTATATTACCAGTGTTTCTGAGAACTGCTGCACATCTGTGTTGCATGGTGTCGACCAACTTCTGGCACCTGTTACATTCCACAATTTGTCAGCATTTCTTGGTTTTGCCTCAGAAACATCATTTTTGATGTCACCCACATGTTTTCTATTGAAGGTCCAGGGACTGGCCACTCCATTGTTGGTCTGGAACTAAGATGTTGCTCGTTTACTGGTGTGTTTGTACATTTCCTCTTCGGCATAAGGCAACATGACGTCTTCAAGTATTTTGATGTATTGAAACTGATCCATGTTCCCTGGTATGCGATAAATAGACCCAACACCATAGTATGAGAAACATCTCCATGTCATGCTTGTGCCACCACGCTTCATTGTCTTCGCAGTGTACTGTGGCTTGAAATGGGGGGTCATCTGACAAACTCTCTGTGGCCCCTAGACCCAAAAAGAACAATCCTGCTTTCTTCAGTCCACAAAATGTTGCTCCATTTCTCTTTAGGCCAGGCAATATTTTCTTTGGTAAATTGTAACCTCTTCAGCATGTGTTTTTTTGAGCAATGGGTCTTTTGGGGGGCTTCTTGCCGATAGCTTCACATAGGAATCTTCTAATTGTAAAAGTACTCACAGGTAAGTTTAGACCTTCTTTGATTTTCCTGGAGCTGATCACTGGCTGAGTCTGCCATTTTGGCTATTCTTTTATCCATTTGAATGGTTGTTTTCTTCCACATCTTTCAGGTTTTGGTTGCCATTTTAAAGCATTTTGAGATTTTCATTTTAGCTGAGCAGCCTATCATTTTCTGTATTTCTTTATATGTTTTCCCCTGTCAAATCAAGTTTTTAATCAAAGTACTCTGTTATTCTGAACAATGTCTGGAAGAACACATTTTAGTGAGAAATGCACTATAACCAGCATGCACATTTGCTGACTTTGTTCCATAAATAAGGGCCTGAACTCACACCTGTTTTTTCACAGAATGAATGACCTCACTAATTGAACTCCACACTGCTATTTTTTGGAACAAGCCTCAATTAATGATTCCATTGCACATAATCAGCAGCATGCATGTCATGACTGTTGGGCCTGTTGGTTTTCTATTACTCTACTATACCTACTATACTATTTTCTGCCATGTAGAAATAGAATTTTTACCAAAAACAGTGATTGATCAGGTTAGTGATGTTGGACTGCTATTTTTCTGAACACAACTGTACATTTCAATTGATATATGTCTGCTGCCACGCAAACACATATACAAAACCACCTCCAGTCAAATACATGAACTAGGGATACACCAAATCAAGGATTTGGTTTGGGATTCAGCCTGTTTCAGCAGGATAAATCCAAGTGCCTGGCTGAACTAAATCCACTTGCATTTTTGTCATAGGAACAAAGACATTTTGTTTTTTCCCCATTTGTTGCACATCCGTTTCTTCTTAACCTTTTTTTATGCACTCATTTACTTATGCAAAATGGATTCTTATTTGCTCTACAATACACATTATGTATATGTTTTGGACATATAAAATACTGTATACTGTAATACAGTATACATTAAAAAAACATTTGTGGACCACAAGAAATAGCTTTCCTTTTTCGAGATTAGCTGTGTCATAAATAAAAAAAAGTATCCCTGTTGGTTTATGTATTCATGCTGTGTATATAGCAGCAATGGTTTTGTATGAAATTACAAAATAAACAGAGGGACAAGATAATACAAAAGGGAAATAAGTATAATCTGGAGACAGGTGTCAATTGTAAAGGCTCTATGATGGATGCTACAAATGTCTGAAGCACTAAATGGCATCTGAGGTGGTTCTGTTCTACTAAGCCATACAGTTGGACCCTGATTTTACATGCATTACTAAACCACATTTCAAAAAAAGGTGTAAATTTGGGGAAATGTAAAATCCAGGGAATAAAAAAAAAACTGGGTTCTACCGTATATACTTATATTGGTGTGCATACTGCTATTGTATGAATCATCGATGGAGTAGCTTGTTTCCATGTTCAGCTCAAGAAATAACATAAAACCATAGATTTTTCATGATTTAAACAATAGGCAAAAAGTATGCTCAGCACAAGTCCTATTCATTGCACTCATGCTGAACAGGGGGGTATACTGTCCCTTTAACCATAGGTAAACATGTTGCTGGACTACAACTTGCAACTTGATTCTGAGCAGCAGCAAAATGTGGTAGTAGATGGCCTTAAGTACTTAAAATCATGGTATCCTCCCTAAAAGAAATCACACACAAAACCCCTCTTTTTTGCATTTAGTAAGGATACCAAGATTCTGTAAGTCTACACTACAGGAGGGTATTTGCAGGCATGCTGCAACTCTGGAAGTGATCTCCTAAGGGCATTGGTGCAAAAGTGTTTTGTTGTCTGTGGGATAAGTATCAAGGAGATCCAATGTCTAGTCATCAGACAGAGAGAAAGGCAATTAATTGTCTCACATTCTTAGTTAAAAGGATTCTGTCATTATTTTTATGGTTTAGTTTTTATTTCTAGATTATATTATTTACATTGCAAATAATCCACTCTACCATATAATAGTTTATTCCTGAATCAACAAGTGTATTTTTTTTCCACTATTAACATTGGTGTGTAGGCAGCCATCTCAGGTCATTTTGCCTGAACCTTTGCTTTCAGAAAAAGCCAGCAATGGAACTGCTTTTAGGCAGGCTATTGTTCTGCTATTTCTATGTGACTGAAGGAGTCGCAGTGGGTCTTGGATTTTTTCTACTGAGTGCTGTTCTCATATCTACCAGGGGGTGGTTATCTTGTGTAAGGGAGCTGTCCTCTGGTTACTTTCCCATTGCTCTTTTGTTAGACTGCTGGGGTGGAGGGAGGGGGTGATTTCACTCCAACTTGCGGTACAGCAGTAAAGAGTGATTGAAGTTTATCAGAGCACATGTCACATGACTGCAGGCACCTGGGAAACTGACAATATGTCTAGCCCCATGTCAGATTTCAAAATTAAATATAAAAAAAAAAAAAAATTGTTTGCGCTTTTGAAAAACGAATTTCAATGCAGAATTCTGCTGGAGCAGCACTATTAACTTATGCGTTTAAAAAAAAAAAAAACTGTTTTCACGTGACAAATTCCCTTTAAAGCAAAAAATTAGAACATTCTGAAAACAGAATCCAGTATCCCTTTTAAGCCCCTAGCACAGCTCAAGCAAGATGAGCAGCCAACATTACTCTAAAAAAATCTAAAATGCCACGATACACACATAAATGATTTACAACTGTTGAGAAAACTATTGTTTATTTAGAAAAGAAAGCTTACACTGGTAGAATTCAGCAGATAAAAATTTCTTTTAAAAAAGTCTTTTCCAGACTACATTTCCATGATACAAAGATCCTGCAGTTGTGTAACTGTACTCGTAATCTTTCAAGGCGGAAGTGGGTTTCCCCCACAGTTTATCTGAAAACATGACAAAAAAAGGTGTGGAAGAGACAGTAGATAGTTACATGTCTTTAGTTCCTCATTTATTGTCCTACACATAATATACAAACAATTCCTAATCATTAGCAAGAAATAGTGCTTCCATGTCTTACTTACAAGCCAAATAAATAAAATCTGACTTTAAATGAGGTAAATTCCAAAAAAAAGTTGAATAACTGTTTATCGTTGCACCATTAAAAAATATGCATTTAAGCTGCAAAGTATTACAAAATTTTCAGGCAGTATTCAGACGACCAAACATGAAAAGCTGTACAAGCATAAGTCAGTCAGTCAACCCATTTGCACTGCAGCAACTGTCTGTCTGTCTGGAGCACATTGTGCTTAATATGGAATAGGCATACACTTTCAGTAATCAACTGAAAATTAATGGGGTTGGAAAAACACAACAAAGAATTTAAAATACAGAAAACATTTACTGTAGGATGGGAAAAGCAAAATGTAATGAAATGAATCGTTTAGGCTAATGCAAAAGGGGCTCCTTCTTTCTTCACATATATCTGTGCAAATCAATGTGGAAAGGACATATCCCAGTTATGGTGGCCATCTTCTAATTTTAAATCCATCTGTCGATCGTCAAGAAATCTTGAGTCACAGCAAACCCTAGTGGGTTGGGGTTTATACAAAGAAATATATAAATAAATGGATATATAGATGTCATTTCAGGAGCAAGACAATAGACAATATCACAATAGAGGAGAGATTGAAATAATTTTAAAGTAGAGGGAAAAGTTAAATCACCGGGGATGTTATAAATGTTAGGCACCCAATGATTATAGTCAATTAACTGATGATACCCTTGGATGGAGCTGATGGTGAAAGCTGCACCATCTTGGGGTACTTCTGAGCGAGCACCACAAAGTGCCAAATGTCCATGCATGGTAGAATGAATAGCCAAACTTTGTGATAAAAGCCATCTTTTTCACTCTACTGTGCTGGCCTGGGGCCACTGAAGAATGAAGAACTCTCTTTGGTGCTGAAGTGGGAAAAGGCTGGGAGCACCTCCCGCCATTTGGTGATTTCACCTTTCCTTCTCCTGTAATAAAATAATTAAAGTGTAAATAACTGGGGGTGGCCATACAATCACTAATCTTGTATCCCAGGCCACTTCTGTTTGCTGAAAAAATGGCCCAGGTAAATTCCTGTGAGTGCTCTATTACCTACTGTCTTTATGGATTTCCCAGCATTCCTGGGTAAATTCCAAAACATTTAAACCCCACCTTTACCTTTAAGGTATGCCTCCAAAATTCACCTATACAAACACCTGATTCATGATCGACAAAGCATTAATAACTACAAAGCCCAACACTACTAGAGTTCATTTCAGGAAACATTAAAGGCACATAAGTAAGTATAAATTATATATGGACACTTGTAGAAATGCTACATTAACAAAACTGTAAGCAGAGATGTTAAAGCCTCTTTACTTCGTCAATGACAATATAAAATACATACACTAGTTATTATTTGCGTGTGTGCAGTTCCATTCCAAAGTTCAATACAAAAATCGCATTATATAAAGTCAATTTATTTTTTTATGTACTGGTCCTTTAAAATGTCCACTATAAATTTAA
Organism: Xenopus laevis; assembly: GCF_017654675.1. Taxonomy (NCBI): domain Eukaryota; kingdom Metazoa; phylum Chordata; class Amphibia; order Anura; family Pipidae; genus Xenopus; species Xenopus laevis. Next base: position 53,466,522 of record NC_054386.1, on the reverse strand, counting down.
TATAGGGAATTTGTCAGAATGTTTTTCATTGCATTAGATGTATAAAACCTAACAAGCGGCAGCCATTAAAATGGTTAGCATATTGAGCCTTATAATTGCTTCTGCAAACTGGCAGGTTGCTTTGAGGCCCTGAGCATCATTATGAATCTGACAGTTACTGGCAAAACTCACTCAGAAGAGGGATTTGTACAGAGGAATTCGCCAGTAAAAAAAAATAATTCATCTGCATTTGCTGCAGTCGCTGATCAAAACTTCAGTATTACAAACAGACTGTTCGCTGAGACTCTCCACACTCAAGAGGAAAAACCTAGCAGTAAAATTACGTCTCTAATATTGCTCAGACTAAGCAGTGGGTTGTATGCTGAAAAAATAAAAAGGGTTAAAGGGCCTTAGACCATTATCTACTTTTAACATGACTAATGGAAATATTAAGGTGTGAATGTATAATTAAGTTCCTCTTGGTTTTCTGCATATGTAGTACAGTAGGGTGCTTCCAGAAGCTGGTTAATGTCACAGCGTGGGTTAGAGCAAGCGCTGGTGATAATTTTCAGTGTTTTGTGGGGCATACAAACTTTTGGTGGCTGAAGCACAGTACAGTAATATATTTGTAATTAGCAGCAATACATACAATTAAAGCAATATGAAAGCTCACCTTGAATTAATCCCTCTTCTTTATTATCTGTGCTTATCTGAAGATTTATGGGTAAAGAATTCATTAAGGAAATAACAAGAGAAATACAGTACATGTATGGGAGCCGTTATCTGGAAACCTTTTACCCAGAGAGCTCTGAATTACGGAAAGGTCGTCTCCATTTTATCCAAATAATACAAATTTTAAAAAAATTATTTCCTTTTCTCTGTAATAATAGAACAGTACCTTGTACATGATCCAAACGAAGATATAAGCAATCTTTATTGGAGGCAAATATAGCCTATTTCATTTTATTTTATTTTGTTTAAATGATTTTCTAGTAGGCTTAAGGTATGAAGATCTGAATTACGAAAAGATCAGTTATCCGGAAAGCCCCAGGTCCCATACCTGTACTTCAGAATACAAACTGTTATTCATCGAAGAGATGTCTTTTTTCTATAGGCAATGCTTTCATACAATATGCTTTCATGGTCTCATGTTTTTGTTCACTCCATTACTTTTATCTGATCTTAGCCTCTGTCCAATCACTACACAACAGTTTCTCATGGCAGGCTGTTCTAACCCTTTTCTCTTCATTCTAACTCCCACACAAACTACTATGACACAAAAATAGTGCAGCTTTTATGGGCTGTCGCACACATAGTATAGGTATGGGATCCTTTAAACCTTGTACTTGACAATCCTACTGGGTTTATTTCATGCTAATGTTTTTAAGCAAATTGTAGGCATGGAGATCCAAATTATGAAAAGACCCAATATTCAGAAAACCCCAGGTGCCAAGCATTCCAGACAATAGATCTTATACCGTTTGGTATATATAATAACAGACATTAGTAGAGCAGGCAGGGGAATGACAGATGGGAAAAAGTAAGCATATAAGTAAAGGATATTGCTTTTTCTCCACCTTTCCTCCTGTGCTCTCACGCTTTTCTTTTTTCTCAGACTTTTCCTTGTTGTGCCTGGATTCCTGTTTTGGGAAATAAACAATAAATTTAGCCTTGCTTTTTACCATCCATCCCCTCTAAAATATGAACTAGTACAGTATCATGCTCAGGAGAAATTATTTTGTAATCCTCTAAAGTCAGTTTTACCTTGAAACAATAAAATAAAAAAGGAATCTACAAAGTCCTCCCTCCCTGCTTCCCCCTGCATAGATGATAACACATAAGTGGCACTAATCCTTAACTCGCCTATAGGTGCAGAGTAAGCGCAGCGGAGCTCATAGTCGTCATCTTACGGCTCCTCTGATTTCTTTGGGAAGTGAACCCCCTATTGGCGCATGCACAGTTGGAGTAGTCTTCCGGTTTGTGGCAACTGCACATGCTCCAAAAGCGATGGAAATTGGCGAAGGGAAGGAAGAAGACCCGGAGAATACTGAAGAGCGTTAAGATAGAGCCCATAAACTCTGCTGCGCTTACGCTGCACTTATAGGCCAGTAAAGGATAAGGGCACTTAAATGTGTTATCCCCTATGCAGGGGGAAGCAGGGAGGGACGACTATGTAGGGTACTGGGTAGGGGTTTTTATTAGTGTGGGGGTTGAGTTCTCCTTTTACAGCCCTACCCCTCCACTGTGAGATTACCAGCTGTATGGCAAGAGGCCTTTAATCTCTTTCACAGTACAACGGATAATCTTAATTTCTTAGAAAATTAGCAGAATGATTTTTTTATTTTGCTGCTTCAAGGTAAAACTGACCTTAGAGGCTTACAAAATAATTTCTCCTGAGCATGAAACAATACTAGTTCATATTTTAGAGGCAAAGGATGCCGAGTTCTACTTTAACGACATTACACTTGGACAGATGGTATCACGTGCAGTTTATCTGCCCAAGTATGGGGTCCTTAAATGACTGGTGCTTTTCCTTTGTCAGATAAATGTATTTTTCGATACATGCATACAAAAAGTGTCATGCCTTTTTTGTTGTGCTCGAGGTTTTTATTTTCTTGCATAAAAATATTTCAAAGGTTTAAAATTTGCTCTACTTCAGCTAAATTTTATTTGCTTTTTTTTTAACCTTATCAAAATTACACGGCTTCACATAAAGACTGTGCTTTTTACCAAGGTGTACTTGGGCTATGTGGTTGGAATCATTGAAGTCAAAACACTGTGAACTGGGGCAGTTAATTTCCTATTGGCAACTCCTTGGGTATACAAGGATCTGCAATTACCACCCAGAAATACAACTACAGCTGCGGAAGCTAAAACAAATTATTCTCAGGCAGTTAGTATTAAAGCCTCAGGAGGGAGGCCAGGTGGACAAATTGGTGCCGTGTTTTCAGGTTGAAAAAAAAATTTAAAGGAGAACTAAAGCCTAAAAATCAATATGGCTAGAAATGCTGTATTTTATACACTGCATTTCTATAATATTAATGATCCAGACCTTTCAAGTTGTCACTGGAGCTTCTTATCTTAAAATCTGTTAGAACAGTCAGTGGCACTCACATGCTCAGAGGGCTCTGGGCAGCTGTTGTGAAGCTAAGCTTAGGGGTTGTTGCTAATGATCAAGCAGAAAATTAGATTTTACTTGTTAAACCTAATGCTACGGGTCTGACTATTAAATTCTGATAGTAACTGCTATATAATGAGAATCTGAATTATTTACTAATCAGCCTTGTATTGTAAGTCTTCGTTGTGACCTAAAATAAGGTGCACTGACAGTAGTACAGGGGAATAGGCATTTTGATCAGAGGTTAGGACACTTTACAGAAGGCTTACCTTCTTACTGCTAGAACTGCTTTTTTCAATTTTTTCTGATTTCATAAAATCCCCTCTCTCTTTACTTGACGATTTTGATTTATTGCGCTCCTTTTCACCAGAACGTGGGGAGTCAGAAGGACTTACACTTTTACTATGTTTCGAGGAACCACCTGATACATTAAAAGCACAAAACAGTGTAAATAGCTGTAAAAATATGGGTTTAAATACCTTTCATACCAGAAGATATGAGGGCGGGTGCCCAATTCATGCAAAACCAACTTCATTTTTCAGTACAGGTATAATAGGATCAGTTATCCAAAAACCTGTTATCTAGAGAGCTCTACTTTAATCAAACAATTCGGATTTTTAAAAATAATTTTTTATATTATAATAAAACAGTAGCTTATACTTCATCCAAACTAAGATGTAATTATAAAGTTAATCCTTACTGGAGGTAAAACGCTCCTATTGGATTTAATTAATGTTTATGTGATATTTTAGTTGACTTAAGGTATGAAGATGCAAATTACAGAAAGATCCCTTATGTGGAAAATCCCAGGACCCAAGCATTCTGGACCTGTATAAGCAACATTTACTCTTTAATGTTTCTTCAAAACAACAGAACTAGAGATACATAGACTTTCACTTGGTACAAAAGTCTAGTCATTACTTGGAGGCCAATCTCTGGCACTGATCCATGGACAAGAAATTGTCACCTTTCTTGGTGGCAGACAGAGGATGAGTACACGAGAAACTTCATTGCTGTCAACAAAGGTTCTGGGTATACTTGCTTATTCTATACTATGTGCAGTTACCAACTTGCTAACTATGTATATAGTACAGGTATGGGATCAGTTATCCAGAAAGCTCCGTCTAGACTCCGTTTTCTCCAAATAATGCAAATGTTTTAAAAAATATTTCCTTTTTCTCCATAATAATGAGAAAGTACCATGTATATGATCCAAACTGAGGTAGAATTAATCCTTATTGAAAGCTGAAATGGCCTATTGGGGTATTTAATGTTTACATGATTTTCTAGTAGACTTAAGGTATGAAGATCCATATTATGGAAAGATCTGTTACCCAGAAAGCCCCAGGTCCTGAGCATTCTGAATAACAGGACCCATACCTGTACCAGTGAATTACTTACATGGCTTGGATAGAACTGTATAGAAATATATAAATAATAAGCAAAATCATTCACTTACTGGTTCCATTTTCTTCTTTGCGGCGCTTTGATTCCTGCATCAATTCACGGTCGCCATCGGAGTGATCCTAAATTGATAATGCAATGAAGGATTACAAATTTCTTCCTTATCAGAGTCTTCTAAACATCCATATCTGGGCTAAACACAGTATGTCTATTCAGCAGCCACTGTACATTGAGCATCCGCCATGGAAATAAACACTTAAAGGGCTTGTTCAGCTTTGAGTTAACTTTTAGTATGGTGTAGAGGGTGATATTCTTAGACAATTTGCAATTTGTTTTTTTGTTTTTATAATTTGTTGTTTTTGAGTTATTTAGCTTTGTATTCAACAGCTTTCTGGTTTAAATGTCAGGAATCTGGTTGCTAGGGTCCAAATTACCCTAGCAACCATGCATTGATTTGAATATGAATTGTAAAGGACCTGAATAGAAAGATGAATAATCAAAAGTAGAAATAACAATAAAATGTGTATCTTAACAGGGTGACCCCTATTTTAAAACTGTCAGAAGCAGAAGGCAAATAATTCACAAATGTTAAAAAATAAATAATGAAGACAAATGGAAAAGTTTCTTAGAATTGGCCATTCTATAATATACCAAAAGTTAACTTATGTGAACCACCCCTTTAAAGGAGAACTAAAGCTGGCCACAGATGCAAAGTTCCGATCCTATGAATCAACGTACGATCGGACTTCCCCATCTCTCGACCTGCCAATAACCATTCCGATCAAATAAAGTACAAAAGAACAGATCAGCCGATGTTCTGCCTGTGACAGTAATCGTACGAAAGTTATGTCCGACCAAAGCTAGTGACAGTCTCCCTCGAATCCTCAATTCGATCAGATCTTTGTGTCTATGGCCACTTTAAAGCTTAACTAAAGAAGTAGGCTAGAAATGTTGCACATAATGTTTTGCGCTTCTGTATCAGTGCAACCACAGAATATAAATTTCACAATATTACTACATGGTAGCACAGAAACCAGTGCAACTAGCATCAGAATGTTATAACCAGCCATGTAGCATCAGCTTATATTACAGGCCAAACTTATTTTCTTTTTGATAATTTGCGACGACCCCTAACCTTAGCTTTCAACAGCTGCTCAGAGCCCACTGAGTATGAGTGTCGCTATCACTTTCCAACATGGTGAGCCCCTGTGACCCCCAAGTTTGAAGTCCTGGATTATTGCTGCTTTGAGAAGCTGAAACTATAAACTAGTGCAATAAGTTCAATATATAAAATATGGCATTTTAGGATTCTCCTTTAAGGCTATCGCTCACCTGGTGTTTTTAACCTCACTACATTGTGGTGGCCATCAAAATGTCTCTACTTGTCACAGATACCTTCCCTTTCTAGAGTAAGTGGAGGCTGACCCAGAAAGGGAATGGTATTTAGTAGGGATAGAAAAATGATAATGTGGTCTGCATATAAAAGATCATGCAAAAATGTATTTCAAAAGGTAGAAGTAACTGAAAAACACGAACCCTCTTTCTTTCTTTCCGTTCTTTTTCTTCTTTCTTCTCTCTTTCGCGTGACCTTTCTTGTGATTTATCCAGTTCTTTCTTCTCAACTTCTTTCTCCTTATTTTTGGATATTGTTGGAGTAGTGTGGTTTGTGTAGTGCTGTTAAATGAATATGATATGGTAAATTTAAAGCTTGACAACAAAACAAAAGGAAATTTTAGCTGAAATTTGTTCAAGTACTGCTGCTATTTCTCCATAATCATTTTAAACAGGAAAAGCCTTGAATTACATTCTAGGATTAATATCAATTTCATTGCTCAGACTCGGTATAGTGTTTTATTACGGCTTTCAAACATCTAAGGATAAACATCATGCTTCTTGCGGAAAGATAATCTTATTTAACAAAATTAAAATTAAACCAGCAGTGTGAACACGACAGCCTTCCACAAAATGTCTTTTAAGGGATACAGATATCCCAAATAGATCCATCAAGAGACACAGTCAGGCTTTGCTTTATTTGCTCTTTTCAGTGTCATCCTCAGGGGCATTTTTGTAATAAGAAATAGAAGCAGTCCCTGGTCATCCTGAAAGTAATGGCTAAAAAAATGACTTTCTTGGACAAAATCATGGCACCCACATTTCTGGGACTTCTGGTTGATGCTGTAAAAGGGAAAGGTGATGCTCTCTGCATTTTTAGAGAGCCAAGAGCTCCTTCCTTTTGCATTTTCCCCTTGCAAATGGGGTCTTAGTGCCAATTATCTTTAGCTGTCATAAAGAAAAATTCTCTAGAATTTCCCCTCTTACTCCAGACAACCTAAATTAAAGCAGGAACATGTACACTGGCTGGATACTAGTTAAACATAAATGTATTTTTATAGCATAGGTTCAATATTAACACTACTTTCAGTGGGAAACAGCGCCTTTCTACATGCCCTTTAAACATTGAAATGTAAAATAGTTGAAAAGCAGCACGAGCATGAAAAAAGTCATGGAAGATGGCAGATAACTGTGAATGACTATTTGGAACAGCAGCCTATAATAGGATCTACTTGACAGTCCATCTAGTTTTTATGCAACCAAAAGTTGTCTCCAAGCTTAGAATTCAAAAATAAGCACCTGCTTTGTGGCCACAGAGAACAACATTCATGGGGTTTGTGAGCAACATGTTGCTGGTGCGCAACTGGTCGGGAACTTGCACATAATTTACAAAGGCTAGGGAATTTGCTAGCACATTGATAAACTGCATGCAAGTTTGGCAGCTCATGCAATTATGCAGTAAATTCATGAAAATGATGCTGCATTCTGGGTAAGAAAATAGTGCACCATAAACACATTTAGCACCTTGCACTGTCCTTGCTTCATAAATTAACCCTTGTGCGTAGTGTTCTTCCAGATTTTACATGCAATAGGTTTCCAATTGATGGAAAGTCAGTACATTGATAGATTAGGGCTATCATTTTTGCATAATGAAAAAAGAAAAACTGTTCAGTATACACTCATTAAACATATAATTGTTGTACAGTATGGGATCAGTTATCCGGAAACCCATTATTCACAAAGCTCCAAATTATGTGAAGGCCATCTCCCGTAGACTCCATTTTAATCAAATAATTAAAAATTGTAACAATGATTTCCTTTTTCTCTGTAATAATAAAACAGTACTTTGTACTTGATCCAAACTAAGATATACTCAATCCTTATTGGAGGCAAAACAATCCTATTGGGTTTAATTAACGTTTAAATAATTTTTTAAGTTCACTTAAAAATTCAGCAAGATTCCTTATCTGGAAAACCCCAGGTCCCAAGCACTCTGGATAACAGGTCCCATACATGTGGTTATATTCACCGCACTGCTTGTTTCCACTCCTGAGAGATACTTTTTTTACATCTACCATAAAATTTACTTTACATGCTTCTTATAATTTTGGCATAAAGTATTTGCCCAACGTTTTTACATTACCTAACTGACTCCCTGTGATCGCCTATTATTTGTGCAACAGGAGTCTGTTAGAAACCTTAACTGACAGGCTGAGATGGGACAGTCAGTTTGGCAAAACAGTCAGGTTTAGGGACTTTAACTAACAATTACTTACAAAAACAAACCTCTCAGCACAATCAGCATGACCTATTGGTAACTTTTAATGTACATTTATATTCTAAAAAATAGTTTTTAGCGTCAGTATCACTTTAAAGGGATTGTTCACTTTCAAACTCCAAGTTGTTTTCAGATAGTTCACCAGAAATAAAGACTTTTTTCCAATTACTTTCTATTTTCTATGTGTGACTGTTTTTCTAATATTGAAGTCTGACGTTTTGTAGAAGCTCTGGGGAAAAAAGGGGTTCGCCGACCCTGTAAGCTGTTCTAAATTGGTAAATTTAGTGGATACATTTCTTATCTCCTGCTTAGCATAATCCCCAGGGTTCATTAAAGGCAGCTGTTGGAATTGATACAATAGTTGCTAATACTCCTGAGAAATGTATCAACTAAATGTTGCAAAATTGTACCAGTTTAGTCTGCACCTGAATTACTGAGCTGCCAGACCGAAAGACCAGAGATAGAAACGTTCAACTTTTTTAACTTAGATTTTGAAAAAACAATAAAAATTAAATAATGGAAAGTAATTGAAAAAAGTTTTTATTTCTGGACAACAATCTGGACCGGAACCGACTTCTGCTACATTGTTTCAAGAGTCAGAACCAGTGAACATAAAAAGAACAGGTAGAGCATTCAATCACAGTTACATTTACGAATAACTTGTTGAACATTTGTAATTCATGTACATATTACACTTTCTTTCATTATTTAAAAATGTGTTGGACATCCATTTTTGTGTTACAGCATTCTTAAATAGATACAAGCTTTAACGTGGCACGGCTGCAGTCATGTTTCCAATTAACATGTAGCGGATTCTGTAACAGGGAGCTACATGCAGAAGAGCAAATATATAATCAGTGCATTAAGGATCTTTGCATTTAACTGCATGTAAAATATGTTTTTGCTGCAATTATGAACAGAGATGAAACAGATGGTTACAGCATGTATATAATGCCATGTAAAGCTTTTCTGATAAAATATATATTTTGTCTCGCCGGCTAAAGCAATGTTATGAAGGACAGACTGTGCCTTCCATCATGTTCACAAGGAAAGACTTTAAGGAATTGGCATCCAACAACATTTTTAATATAAGATAATAAAATAATCAGAGGAAAGGAAAACTATTCCTACAAAGCAGTCTTTTATTTTAAAGGAACACTAACCCTAGAAATAAATAGCCAACATCCATAAATATACCAAAAAACAAACATCTTATAAGGCTTTGAACATAGAAGAGGCACGGTTACCTATGGACACATTACGGATGCTGCTTAAAAACACAGTGGCTTTACATACAAGTAATATGTGACCATTACTGCTAACTACTGATCATTGGCCCTTCTGGACAGATGAAGGGTGATCATTCAAGGAGCCAACCATGTCTGGTAAGAGCCTAGGCAGTACAAATCACACCAACACTAATGTCACACTTTCTCCTAAACCTATTTATTTAACTTGCCTTTTTGATTTGTGAACATATTGGTACTAGTAGGAGATCCCTCAACAAAAAACAGTTGTCCAGAAACCTCTGAAGACCAACATTTTAAAAACGGATTTCCTTTTTCTTTGTGATAATAAAACAGTAGCTTGTAATGTATGGTAATTAAGCTGCATAAATCCATATTGGTGGCAACACTATTATATTGGCCTTATTTAATAAGACATAAGGTATGGAGACCCAAATTGTAGAAAGATTCCTTATTTGGAAACCCTCAGCCCCCAAACATTCTAGATAATAGATCCTATACCTTTATTGAGAAATACAGTAAATTTGGCCCCATATGCAGTCATTTTTGTGCTGCAAACTTTTAGGCTAAGTCATCGGGTTGACAGCAGTGTCCGAATGGGACAATTACGTTATGCAACTGAAGGTTGCCATACATAGGTCACTAGTTTATTGGCTCATGTATGGGACCTTCTTGCAAAAGCCTGTCTGACTGATACCTATTTGTTGGATTGGGACTTAAAAATCGAAATCTTACCATGTATATCCAGCATAAAGCTACGCATAGACAGTAAAACAGACAGTCCCCAGAGGAGGAATCAGATTGCGATACTACCCTTGTCTCTTGTAAAACCACTGGAATAAAATGGGCACTTTGGCGGTGGAGAATCTTATTGTTCCTCAGCTGTCAGATGAAGCCAACTGTGTGACTGCTGCATATCTTTAGCTAAGCAACGTGGGTTGGCAGCGATTATGTAGTCATTCCAACTTTTGTGGAAAGAATCAGAGCACATTTAATAAGAAAGCACTATTATAACATAAGTCACGTCAATAGAAACCTATTAATTCAGAGCTCTTGATAATGGCTAAGCCATAGCTAATAAGTGGGAAAAAAAGAGTTACTCATCTCAAATCATTCTACGAATATACTATACACATCTGTGCTTATAAAGGCATATACGCCCAAGAGAAAAAAATATACAATAGATAGGATTAGACAAAATAGGGCATTTTACCATCCACACAGATTGTACATTTATAAAGAAGAATACATGGTTTGTCAATTGTAAACAAATACAAATTCCATTTATGGGTTGCTGGTTCTTAAAAAGTACATAGGACAGTCCTGGCATTCCACTGATTGTCCCGTGCAGAACAGATACTGTACGAATGTACACAGTATTGTTACTTTTGTTCAGGCCCATCAAAACAGGAGGGCATAATCTTTAATATTCTCACACATACCATATGTAAGATGCCATAGAAAGTCACTATTTATTGGGCTGCAAAGTGATTTATGCGCCTTAGTGTACTTGCAAAGCCAGGGCCTATTTTGAAGCCAGACCATCACCACTTGCAATAAGCTGAATTTTAACCTATTCTCTTTGTATACAATTTGTTTTGTCTATAAAGGTGATAAGTCCAATGTAACTGGACTGAGTAATCTTGAAATTTTCACTACAGATATCGGATCCGTTATCAGGAAACCCGAATTACGGAAAGGCCATCTCCCATAGACTCCATTATAATCAAATAATCCAAATTTTTTAAAATGATTTCCTTTTTCTCTGTAATAATAAAACAGTACCTTGTACTTAATTCAAACCAATATATAATTATTCCTTATTGGAGGCAATACTTATTTCGTTTATTTAATGTTGACATGATTTTCAAGTAGACTTAAGGTATGAAGATCCAAATTACAGAAAGATCGGTTATCTGGAAAACCCCAGCTCCAGTGCTTTCTGGACAACAGGTTTCATTCTTCTACTCATGACTTGAACTGAAGAAGCCACAGAAGTGTTTACTTTGTGGTGGGGGTCCAGGAGTGTCAGGGCAGAGTCAGTAGTACTTACAGAAATAACACAGATAAAGGGGAAAAAAGCACAGGAATGATACTTGTAAATGGTACAAGCATATTTTAGCATTGTACATCAATGTTAAAGGTAAATTTCGCTTTTTTAGCTATAGTATTTGGACTGCTGTAAGCTAATTTTTCCTTTGTATTTAATAACTTGGAATACGATGAGAATGTAGCATTGTTTAACCTTTAATTACTAGAGAACCTTTATGCAACTGTTCTAAGGTTGGCTAGCTACAACATGCCTATCACCTGCCAAAACACTCTTAACAAAAAAGCAGTAAGGAGCATGGCCAACTAAAAGTGGCTGGTAATGGATTACTGCGGGTATTTATGCAATAACCTACTTTTGCTAATGGCACATACAACAGATGTCATAAACCAATAACTATGCCAGCACAGGCATATACGAAATATGCAATTCCACAGGAACATTCTGTGGTATAGTAGCATCTGAACAGAATATTTGTGCCGGCGACAAACTTATCAAATATCACAGAAAAATAGATGATATTGAATCTTTTGCTATTCTATAATTCTTTCCTATTCCATGTATAGTATTATTAACAGAGCTACAGAGCTATAACTCCTACAGGGTCAACTAGTGATGCTTAACTGTGTTTCTATAAATCAAATGCTTGCATAAAGTAAAGGCTGGCCAGAATGCATCATGTTTGAGAGAAAGCAGAAAGATTCCCCATTAACAAAATGGGCAGCCTTAGGTTTATTGTGCAGAATATAAAAAGATATGATAACACTTACTTTAATAGCAAAGGCAAAATACTTCAGTTTTTGTTCAGAATTTTTTATTTTTTTTTTACAAAAAATAACCCTTTGTTCCAAAGAAGTATCTCTGTGTATGAAAGAAAGCTGAGCAATTATTGGGCTTTTGTTTTTATTCCCTGAAAGTTAATGATGAGCTGGTTGACCTGAACACAGTGTTTTTAAAGGAGACATATTAAATAAAAAACAAGAATGTACCGGGTGCATTATACTCTTTTAAATGTAGAAGGAATGGGCTTTAAAAAGTAGGGTTTCAGACCGATTTAATGAAAATTCCTGCAAAAACCAGACTAGTCCGCCCATCTGTTCCACTTCCTGCTACCCCCTTTTTCAGGCTGTGCAGGGAAGCTGGCAACACTCTACACTGTAGGATAGGAACCAATCAGCGGCTTGGCTGATCGATAGGTAACTGAAGCCTGTCTTTGCTTGTGTGACTGCAGGGCTGTGAATGGCTATCCCCCCTCCTATTATGCTTCTTACAGGGACCATTAGGACATACCCATCCTTTATTTAAAACACAGACTGTAAAAGAGGTACAATAAAGGGGCTCCTTTAACTGCGGGTTGGGTGAAGACAAGTGACTGGTTTGGGAGAGTGCCAGGTCACCCTTCAAGTAGGGCCCCTATACTTTGGTGATGTAATTGTGCAAAGCTTACCCCCGTGAACCAATCAATTAATAGATATAAAGTGCTTGTGCTAATAAAGAAAACTTGCTTGGTTAATTATGGTGTGGTGGTATGGTGTTCCACTTGATTGTTGGTCCCAACATCATCAGAACAGACTGAAATCTAAGGTTGGTCATAAAATGGAACGGACCATGTTGGGAAGCACATAGGGATGGGTGAGGGTAAAAAGATGTTCCAACCCACTTATCACTACTCAGATTATGCAGAGTTTTTTTGGATACATACATATTGAGCACTGGTACCCACGCCTACGGCATTATATTATATTTTATATATCATGCATATAGTATGCCTTTTACAAAATCAAACAATTACAGGCATATATAAAACAGGAATTAAATTCCCAGCCTCTAAAAGTTTTGAACATTGCTACCTGTCATATTTCAGATAGATTCAGCTACCATTAATAAGAATTGGGACGTTCTGGGTTTTGCATTCCTAAGTTTTTGCATATCACCGCAACAAATACTTCAGAACTTTCCTTTCAGCATGCGATGCGAACTCTAAACTGATAAAAGTGGTTAAAGGATTGTGGAAAACATAGTATAAGGGGCCTCAAACCTTGGTTGAAGAGTCCTTAAATTCACTGAGGTTGTCCTGTAGAAAATGAATGGAGATGACACGTGAGCTGGGATAGTTGTCAGAAACCAGAGCCACGGAAGTAATCCAGGAGACATTAAGAGCTACTCCTGAGGAAGGGATTAATCTTTGATACTGTCAATATTGAACAAAGAAAATCAGCAAGAAAAAAGAATGCAATTTATTGAAAACCATGAGCTGCCCAGGGCATGAGAAAGGAAATACTTAAACAAGGGGTTTTAACAAAATGTGTGTTGGAAGATGGAAGACAATAATTAGTCAACAGCTATTAAAACAAATGTGCTAGTGGACTTCTATGACAAAAATGGGCGAATGGTAGAGTAACATGCAGTTATAAAGAGAAAGAACTTTCAAGGATGTACAAAGCTGCATTAACTTCTAAAAAAAAATTTGGAACAATCCAAAGTAAACATTAAACTTAAACATTAAAGGGAGCAATGGCCATGTGCCCGACAGGACACTGGAATAAGGCAGCAGACGTAAGAGAGTATAGTTGGGCATACATCTCGCTTAAAGAGGTACCCGATTTGACCATCAAGTACCACACAAACCAATCATGAGCCTTTTTTACAGTGACCTGTTCCTGCACATGTGATCTTTATCCCCTTTGATATTCCTGGCTCCTCCAACAGTTACAACTAAAAATAATAAAATACTATTTGAACCAATTTCTCAACTGGTACAAATGTAAAAAGAAAAGGAGATTTTTTTATACTCACCGTAAAATCTCTTTCTCTTCAGTCGCTTGGGGGGGACACAGGAACAGTGGGGTACAGCTGGTACCACTACGAGGAGGACACAACAAGAAGGAAAGAACTAGCTACTTTTCCGCTGGCTATACCTCCAGCAGTAGGCGTAGTACTGATCAGTTTGTAACAAAACTCAAGTGAGGAACTCGAAATTCAAAAATAGTAAAATAGCAACTCTTTAGGTAACCATGGGACGGAAGTCCTGTGTCCCCCAAGCGATTTTACAGTGAGTACACAAAATCTTCTTTTCTCCATCATCTGCTTGGGGGACACAGGAACATCCCAAAGCTGTCCCCATTAATAGGGCGGGAGAAGAGGCCCTATGCTGAAGACAGCACTGCGGCCTGAAGAACTTTTCCGCTGAAGCATCGGGTGTTGCAAAGTTTATAGTGTCGCAAAGTGATAGATGTCCACATAGTTGCCTTGCAGAGCTGCTCTGCTGTGGCTTGGTTCCTGAAGGCCCAGGATGTGCTCAGCCCCCTGGTGGAGTGGGCGGGGCTTGTCTCCGTGCGATGTATGTTCTTTGGATAGTCTGCTTTATCCATTTGGAAACGGACAACTTTGAGGCTGAGGTGCCTTATTGAGGTCCCGTGGGAAGAATGGAGTCTGTTGCGTATGTCGTACCCTGTGTAGCAAGAACTTGAGGGCTCTGACTGGGTCCAAGGTGTGTAGTGTTGTTTGCTTGGGATTGGACAGAGAAGGACAAAAGTTGGTATGACTGATTTAGATGAAAGGTAGAATGGTAGGTACCGTTCAGAGAACCGCCCTGTCGTGATGGAAAGTGAGGAAGGGTGACTTGCACTTGCATGGAGTTCGGAGACGCGCAGTCAAGTTGAGGCTTGCTGGGTTGTGATGCCGTTTTGGACGTTGCTTGAGGAGGTCCGGACACGGTGGTAGTCCATGGTTGTGCCACTGAGAGATTGAGAACGAGGTGTGCCGAGGCCACTTGAGTGCCACCAAAATTAGTGTGGTATGTTCTCTGCATAATTTCCTGATTGTCCTGGGATTCAGAGGTAGTGAGGGGGAATGTGTACTCTTGATGGAAATTCCAAGCAGCTGTGAGGGCGTCAGCTAGTGCCAGGGGATTGTGATATCGGGCAAAGAGGGTTGATACTTTTCGGTTGTTTCTGATCGCCATCAAGTCCACCTCCGCCCCCCCCCCTTTGCGATATTTCTTGGAAAACCTCTACCTTCAGTAACCATTCGCCGGGTCCAACGCCTGTCGGCTTAGGAAGTCCGCTTCCCAGTTTTGGATGCCTTGGATGTAAATGGCTGACAGTTGAGCCTGGTGTTTTTCAGCAACCTTGTTTAATGCCCCTCGGCTTCTTGTGCCCCCTTGGTGGTTTATGTAGGCCACCGCTGTGGAGTTGTCTGACTGAATCATTATGGCTTGCCCCGACAGATCGAACGGATTTCTAACAGGTTGATTGGGAGGAGACTTTCCTCAAGAGACCACTGGCCCTGTGCCAACCATCCCTCCAGTACCGCTCTCCATCCGAAAAGGCTTGTTGCTGTTGTCTGTAGGTGCCACTGGTGTTTTGCCTGTGGAAAGGTGAGAGGTCTGTAATAGGGATGCACCGAATAGACTATTTTGGATTCAGCTGAACCCTGGAATCCCAAAAGATTTGGCCGAATGACGAGCCAAATTAGAATTTGCATACGCAAATTAGGGGCAGGAATGGAAAACATTTTACTTCCTTGATTTGTGACAAAAAGTCACACGATTTCCCTCCCTACCACTAATTTGCAAATTCGGTTAGGCAGGGTAGAAGGATTTGGACGAATCCGAATCCTGCTGAAAAAGTGCGAATCCTGGCCGAATCCCGAACTGAATCCTGAATTCGGTGCATCCCTAGTCTGTAACCACCAGAGAAGGGAGGTTCTGGTCTTGGGTGACAGGTGGATCTCTAGTAGGAAGGATGTTCATCTCCAATACTTGATTATGTTCCACTGGAGTTCCCCGAGATGATGCTGAGCAAAGGGGGCTGCTTCTATCATCGAGACCATGACTCCCAGTACTTTCATACAGTTTCTGGCTGAGTGTCTCGGCTTCGCTAGCAGTGAGCTCACCAGCGATTGGAGGTGCCACCTCTTTTCTGGAGGCAGTGAGGTCTTTAGGGTCATTGCATTGAAGTGCATCCTGAGGAAGATCACTGATTGGCCGTTTTCTGGTTGAGAAACCAACAGAGTTTCTTTAGTTTGGCCATGTTGGGCTTATTTAGTTTGGCATGTTGGGCTTATTTGAGAGACGGTGCCTTTATAAGCAAGTGGGTTATGCCGTCGTGGTCACGAACTTTGTGAAGACTCAAGGGGCTGACGTTAGGCCGAACGGAAGGGCGGTGAATTGGAAGTGCTGGTTGTGGAATGCAAATTGTAAATATGCCTGATGGAGAGGGAAAATAAGCACATGCAGGTATGTGTCTGACATAAAGTGAGGCTAAGAACTGGCCAGGTTCCAGTGCTGCAATGATGGCTATTAAAGACTCCATTTTGAACTTTCTTTGGCGGATGAACTTGTTGAGTCCCTTTAGGTCTAGTACTGGGCGTATAGACCTGTCTTTTTTGGGGACCACGAAAAAGTTTGTATAATATCCCTTGAAATGTTCTCCAGAGGGAATGGCAGCGATTGCCTCTGTGTGCAGACGGTTGGTGATGACAACTCTGAAGGCCCTTTGCTTGGTTGGTTCCTGAGGAAGTCTGGACATAAAGAAATGTGGGGGAGGCAGGAAAGAAATTCCAGGTGGTAACCCTCATGTTACAACTTTGTGTACACAGGAGTCTTTCGTGATTGTGAGACAAGTGTCTGCAAAGTGGTATACTCTTCCTCCTATCGGGACCAGGTCTGACAGTGGGGACACCCCGTCATGTCAATGTTGACTTATCCGCCGGTCTGGAGGAGGGCTTGCTGTTTTGACAAGATTTGTCTCTGATTTGGGAAGCCCATTGTGAGAGTTCATGACGTGGATCTCCTGAGAGAATTGCCTGAAAGAGAGAATCGGACCAGGCCTGGATAGCCCTGCTAACCCAGGCTATGGCCAAAACTGGTGGTAGGAAAATCGGGAGTGAAGAATTACCTCCATTTTTTTTTTCATGTGCTCTTTGAATGAGGAAGCACCAGGAACTGGTAGGGCTGTGTTCCTGTAAAGCCGTGAGACTAGTGAACCTACCTAGGGTGGTGAGGACCATTTGTCAGTAAGGTCTGCCGAGAAGTGGTGTAGTTATAGAAATCTGCAGGGGGGGGGGGGTGTCTGGTCTGCCTGGGAAAGAGTAGGAGCTGGGTTATAAGGACAAAGATCAGTTGGTTTGCATCTGGAACAAAGGGAATCCTTGTGTCCAAATGGTGCGGCACTTGGCATAGGCAAGGAATTTGACTGAGGTCGCCCCGCCCGGCAAAGAGACTGTCACTAGTTCCCACAGACATGCTGAGGAAAAATAATGAGGGTATAAGGCAGAGGTTGGCCTGTTTGAGTTTTTTTTTTTTTTGATGTTGTTAGGATCGAAGGAGCAGTAAGTGCTTTCCCCTGTTGTGTAACCGGTGTGGAATGGACCTGTCGCTTTGGGGCAGTGCAGAGGACTAGGAATCTCCTGCTCGTGCTGCTTGTCTGCGCCATCTCTGTGTGCCGATGTGGCAAACTGGAAGTTTGGGTGATGCCACTTCCCAGCGAGCTCGCCGAATGGCGCAAAAGAAAAAAATGAGCGCCAATATTGAATAGAACTGATCTTAGTGCAAGTCCGCTCCAGTCTGAGTCACTGCTCCAATGGCCTGCGCCTCCTCCATAGACCCGTGGGCAGGGAGATACGGTTGGACTAAGACTCTCCGTGGTTACTGCCTGAAGGGGAAAGGCCGGTAGGCTGCACCTCCCCGTGAAGGCAACGGAGCTCTGTAGGGGCTTAGGGATGAACCCTCGGTGTGAATAGCACCCTGTTGAGGGGAGTAGGGGAGGGTTTCTCTGGGGGGAGGGAGTGTAATTACTCACCAACCAGCAGCCGACTCACCTCCTGAGTGTGTTCTGATTGAATAGTCAATGCAGGTAGCAGCAAATGACCCCAGGGACAAGCTCCCATGTTGTGACGTCATGGTGACCACTTTACTCAGTGTAGTTGGTCCGACATCTCAGTAATCATAAGTAAGAAATGGATCCTAACCTCCTGGAGGACACAACAAAAACTGATCAATACTCCGCCTACTGCTGGGGGTAAAGCCAGCGGAGGAGGAGCTAGTTCTTTCCTTCTTGATGTGTCCTGCCTCCTAGTGGTACCAGCTATACCCCCACTGTGTCCCCAAAGCGGACAATGGAGAAAAATCATATTTGTGACATCACTATGAAAATCCCCCACTTGAACTACCCCTGTACAGGCTGTCTCTTGGAATAATTGGCTACTCAGCCTATGGCTTCATGGGTGAGATATGTGTACAATATCCCCAATGTGCCAATGCCAAATAGCAGTGGACAGACACCTTATTGGCAGTGAAAATATGGGTATATGCAGTTCCCTCAGCCAAAATGAAAAATAGGGGCCAATAGTGACTCAGCAGTTTGCTGGAAGCATGCACTTATTGGCCATTCCACATAGTTTGTTCAAAAACTGCTGTACTGGCACCAACAATTATTTTAATTCTAAATAGCAACTGTGTGGACACATTTTGTCTTCATATAAGAATCCCAAATGTTACAAGACAGAAGACCAAAAACAGAAATACAGAAAAATTAACCGTTCAGATGGTGCACAAACATTAAGACTAGCTAAAATTAATTATTCTACTAGCATTATTACCTTACCCCAGGGTGGGAAATGAAAAAGAAGGGGTGAGGGGAAATATTGGAATCCAGAATATGGAATTTAGGCATCACATCTTGGTCATCAGAATGGTTTCTCCAGGAGAGGTGTTTGGGACTTACAGTTTGAATGGCTCAAATAAAAAGATATCTCACAGATCCCATGGAAACAGCTGGTTTCGAATCAAAAAAATATGGAAATAGAAATAAAAAAGGTGCATGGATTTAGCTACCATTAGTCTTCAAAGCTGCTCCATGAATATTTGTTGCTTGGATGCCAGAGGGTTTTGTCTCAGATTGGAGAGGAGTATAAGGTAACTGCCACATCTGGTTTAAGCACAGTGTATGGACCAACACAACAGGACAGAATTAAACTTCCAGGAGAGGAACAAAAGCTGAATGTGCTTCCAAATTACACAATTATAGGACACAGCATCAGGCTTTTTAAAATGGAACTCCTTTGGGGATTCCTTCTTAGAAGGCACATATCGGTAATGAAGCTCAAGATGCCTGACGAATTCATGTGGTATCTTGTGCATTCCTGTAACATCCCAGGATATCTTCAGTGCAAAGGATTCTTCAATAATTAGCGTTGAAAAATAATTTACATAACAATATGCTTGATTCCGCTCAGAGGAGAATTACGTGTCATTTGCATACTTCCTCAAGCCATTAAAAAATGAACATCTTACAAAAAAATATTCAGGCACTTCTCCACCAAATTGGTCTTGAACAAATTTCTCATTTTCCGCTATATACAAAAATAATGCTGCTAGGTCCTTGAAGATTTTTTTTTTAATTTTATAGAAAAACTTTGTATTAGAAAAATAGTCCAAACTGGGCAAAAATACAGTTTTTACTGTTATTTGATGACACAAAATACCAACATAAAAAATTGGAAAAACTGGGAAAAAAAGAAAAAGAAAGAAAAACACCTCCAGAGATCTCCAGTGGACATTTGGCACCAAACACGAAGGAAGATGGATGCTGGCACTCCACACAGGTCAGCCTATTATGGCTACAGCCTTCCTCATGCTATACTAACCTTTACTGCTGAGGAATGTGACGGAGAAGAATGCGTATCAATTTTACGTCGTTTTTGTTCTGGGGGGAAAAACAGAAAAAAGCTGTTAAAATAAGTAAAAAACCCATCATGCAGTTTAAGAAATCAGCCTCATTAGAACACCCATTTTCTTCCAAAGTAACCCTTACCAACAGCTTTGTGTTCAGTACGCCTGTTGTAGGCTTAAATACATCTTGGAGCTCTGTCCAACCTATATTCACTTCCTAATCAAATAATGAACATGCCAACATGCAGTTTTTCAAGAGAATAAGCTGTTTGTCATCTAGTAAAGATAAAGTCTAACGGCAAGTCAGTGGAAAACCAAGGAGCAGACTCTCATTAAGGGTCGATTTGAAAATTTCAATTTTTTTATAGTTAAAACAAATCAAATTTGAATTGTGAATAATCCGAACTTGATTTCAGTTTTAATTCAAATTTCGAGATTTATAATACTCTGGCCCTTTAAAGGAGAATTCAACCCTACAGTTAAAAAAAACCCTACCCCCCTATCCTACATAGACCCCCTCCCTCCTCCTCTCAGCCTAAGTGTTACCTCGGGCAAATGCCCCTAACGTTTTACTTACCTGTCGGTGCAGATTCAGGCATCGGAGTTCACGAGCCCCATCTTTAGTCGCGTCAGCAATTTTCAAAATGAGCCCGCCGCTCCAGCAATTTTCTCGAGTTTCGGCGCATGCACAGTTTTCGCGATGCTGAATATTGCTCCAACTGTGCATGCACCGCCACGCCTGCCTCATTCCGAAGATTTTCAAAGACAAGAAGATGGCACCCGTGAACTCGGATGCCTGAATCTGCACTGAGGGATAAGTAAAACGTTAGGGGCATTTGCCCAGGGAAACACTTAGGCTGGGGCTGAATTCTCTTTTAAGAACTCAAATTCAACTACTCGCCACCTAAACCTGTCGAGTTCATGTATAAGTCTATGGTAGAGGTCCAGGACCAATTTTAGTAGCCTTCCTGACATTCGAGTTTAGTCGAATTTGATTCGTGTTTTTGAGTCAGTAAAATTTGTGTGAGTTTTAGATATCCGATAACCCCCCAATCGAACTTCGAGAATATTCGAATTTAAAGGAATTTAAAAAAACTCATGAATTCGATCACTGATAAATGTGCCTCCAACTGTGCAGATGACATAAGACATGTATGAACTGCATAGTTTAGATTTATACTGTATTTCACATGTATTGGCATATCTGCAAACTGACTGAGCAGACAGTACTTATGTAGAATTTACTGCCACAGGCAGAAAGGAATATTTGTTTACTCTATGCTATGGTAAAAAAAAGCAGGGATACTTACGATGAATACAATGTTAATCCCAACACCACAAAACCCCCAACAGCCTTTGGTGGTAAGTGGGCTGTATGGATTGTAGATCAACAACAGCTAGAGAGTTACACATTTTCCATATTCTGTGCTTTTTTTTTTTTACTTTTTTTATTCTGTGCTTTTAATAGAATAAGTAACCTCCCATTCTCTACTTAGAAAACATACCCCTCTCAGTTTCAGGCATGTCTGTACGGGGAACAGGAGACTTCAAGGACCCAGATACAGCTGATTTCTCTCCTGATTTGGAACTCTCCTTAGATTTTGCTTCTTTCAATGCCTCTCTCTCTCTGGAGAGCTCCTTTTCTCTCTCCTTTTCTGAAGGGATTTTGGACTCGTTGCTCATCAGAACTGCCTTAGATTTTTCTTCCTTCTGAGACTTGTCTTCCTTCTTTGCCTTTTCCTTTTCTTTGTCAGCTTTAGGAGTCTTCTCCTTGATGTCACGCTGTTTTTCATCTTTGCTCGGACGGTCTTCTTTTACTTTTTCTTTGGCCTCCTTTCCTGGTGCCTTGGTCTCAAGAGATGCAACTGGTGTTTTCTCTCGTTTGTCTTTCTCCTTTTCTTTCCCAGTTTTATCTTTGTCTTCTTTTTCCTTAAGCACTTTGCTGTATGGGAAATAATGGTAATATGGTAATATGCCCTACACCTGTGCACAACAAAAGGTCAGGTTTTGTATGGTATGCATGCATGTGTATTCTGATGTGAGAAGACTAACACAGCAAAGTTGCACAATAGATCCTAAGAGCTCTACGTTAGGAAACTACACTGCTATAGATCACATACCTAGCAGAAGCGCTGTTCCCATTGCTTGCAGTCACCTTTGGTGCTGTGCTGGCAGCTTTAGCAACAACTTTCTGTGCACTCTGAGATTTCTCCTTGAGTTTCTCTGACAGAAGAAAATGTATGAGAAAATTGCATCACCATGACATGTACTATGTGAATGTACATGTAGATCATTCATATGAAATGGGCAGGTCACTCTGAATAAATCTTAATATTGTGCTTACATGTAAGACACATAAAAGGTTTTTTTTACCCCTGGTTTTAAAATAAACGTTTGTGTCCTGTAGCTCTCCAGTTCAATATGTAAATGCAGTTCATTTACATTTGCTAGGGTGTCCCTGACCCTTAAAACCATGTAGTGTCCAGAATAGCAAAATGGCAGCATTTTTCCACATCAGGCACGCACTTTCACTGGCTACCTAGTGATGGTTTACTAACTTCTAGGCCTCAAAGACTATAAAGCACCAGAAGTCCAGTTGCTTCCTGAAGCCAAGCCAAGCAGCCCAGAATTCCTCAGGCACTACTTGGTTAGTTGGGCTAGGAATTTGGGCTTACTGTAGCACCAAAAATATATAGATTTACGGTTGTGCGATAGTACAGCAGAAATTTCAAAATTGTTCCAGTATCCTTAAGTGGCCAGCTAAAAAGAATCCAACCATTCAAGTGTAATGTAATATTGATCTTTAGTTTAGTTAATGTATTTAGTAGATGCATGTCTGTAACATGTATTAAAATGACAGCTAAAGGTACCTAATTATCCAAAAGCAAGGTAGGGCTTTATAAGTCACCTCTGACAAAACCCACCGTTAATCTCTTCTATTTTCCTGATGGTATGGTGCATGGGGTGAATGTCAGAGTTTTGTTGCCGTGCAACTTACCTGTTTCCTCAGTAGTGCCTTCTTCTGGTTTAGCTGCATTCACCATCATGGAAGCAGATTGGTTAGAAGTGCCTGGTCCATTTTGTACTGGGGTTGGCACAGAGCTCCTTACTGGGGGATCTTTGTGATGGAAATCATTTTCAGGCACCATAAAATGTTTCCTGCTTTTCAACTGCCCAGAGTAGCTGTAATTCGCACAGAGTGTCAAACAGAAATATACTACCAAACAGCTTATATTAAAAACGTACAAGGTCAGTCATTACATAATGCTAATGTTACAAATTAAAAAAAAAAAACTGCCATTTATAGAAATTGCAGTTCAGCAGTAGCTGAAGTAGATCAGGTTGAACATCCTTGGGCTAAAAGGATTCTATTTCTTTTTATCACTTAACGTGACCCTGTTTATTTTACCCCATAGCCAACGCATAAAGATCTGGCCTTTTTTCCTTCTCATCTTGGCATATTTTGTGGACTCTGCGCTCCAGAGCTTGGCCCAAGTTCAGAACTTTAGGATACCATGGCAGGATTTTAGTCAGCACAATAAGGATATTCCTGATGTGAGTGTATTCCCCCGTCTCAAGGCAATGGACAGACGCCTGCAAGGCAAGAATTGGTCATAAGGTACAATAATTATGCGCAAAACAATAGTAGAGAAACCTCTCTGGAACTTTACCTTTGTCAATTTATAATGCCATTTGTGCACCACATGACGGAAATTCTCATAATCCAGTTGGTCAGCTTTGTTGCCGCTATCAAAGCTGGCTGCCCTTAGTATTGTTACAAAGCCTGGATAACTGCCACAATCCTAGAAGAAAGCAATGGCTATTTTAGATTTAATACACTGGTAACATCCATGCAAAGCATTTGAATTTTCCTGCTGAATACACTGCACAGTGACAGACTTAAGGAGCAGAGGTAGATCTGTCATCATTCAGTTAGGAGCATTGTTGGATACAATTATATATCTCAACTAAAAGTGATGCCCTTGTGCTGGTGAAAGGGTAGCTAGAATAAGCATATTGTGTTAGGGTCACGATCGTACGAATTTACCATCAACTAAAAAGACCAATTTGCCAGGAAAACAAAGGGGAGCTGCCTGCTTGGACCTGCAAACATAGATAGATTGCACTGGGACCGACAAAGATTTTTTGACCCGGCCGATCAATTTCTCGACAGATGTCGGCCGAAAAATCGTAAGATGTACGATCGTTCGAATACAACTAACCGCACGATAATTTCGAAGGATTGGTCGGGTTTCCCTAATATCGGTCGTTCGGCAAGAAGAATCGTCGCGTCTATGGGGAGCTTAACTCTAGAACATAATTGTGCTATCTGTTCTCCACTATTTCACCTGTGCCATATAGCCTTTTTTTTCAAAACTTTCAGTTTTTTTGGTGTTACTGTTCCTTTAAGCACCGCAAAGAGGCTTATTATGGTCTGCCAATTACCACTTTGTGATCTACAGATTAATAGAAATTACCAGTTGAGTATCACTGATATTAAGGATCTGCTTGACTGTCTCCGGTAGAAATGGTGCTATTTATGCTATAGGTGTGCCATTACACTAACAACAACATGTAGAAAAAAATAAGGAAGGGGGAAGAAAAAAGTGCCACTTAAGTCCAGGGCCAGATGGTCTGAAATCTGCAGACTGGTTTCAGCCCCGACCGCTACCAAACTAATTTTCTGTGGCGCCAGAGCCGACACGAACACAGAAGAGCATTCTGCTACTGATAGGGGGCTGAAATCAGTCTGCAGATTACAGCCCCATCTAGCTCAAGCCTTAGTGCAGGGATCCCCAACCTTTAGAACCCGTGAGCAACATTCAGAAGTAAAAGGAGTTGGGGAGCAACACTAGTATGAAAAATGTTCCTGGGTGCAAAATAAGGGCTGTGATTGGCCATTAAGTAGCTCCTATGTGGATTGTCAGCTAACACCAAGGCTCTGTTTGGCAGTGCACCTGGTTTTTATACAACCAAAACTTGCCTCAAAGTCTGTAATTCAAAAATAAACACCTGCTTTGAGGCCACTGGGAGCAACATCCAAGGGGTTGGAGAGCAACATGTTGCTCACGAGCTACTGGTTGGGGATCACTGCCTTAGTGCAATCAAAGTAATTAAAATATAATGTGTGATTGCCCTGCAATTGTAAAAGTTGTGTATTTGCTTCAGTCAACACTATCATAGCTAAACAAACCTGCTGTGTAGCTTTGGGGTAGCTACTCAAACTGAAATGGAGCTTAAATGGCATAGGTTACAACCACAGATAACCTCAAGAAAACACTATTGTTTTCCACAGAGCTTTTCTTCTGCTATGCATCTTGCGCCTTTTCTCCTTTTTCATAATGAATGGCTGTTACTGTTTATTTATGCTTACCATAAATGTCAATATCCACTTGTTCAATGCAACGCAATGCTGAGATTCTTCCCGACAAGTTTTTCAAACCTAACCAATATTGGTTGAGCAGGTTGAGAGGTATGAAACTTAGCAGTTTATATTGTCCCCTGTATGGCCAGATATAGACGTTTAGCTACAATTTAAAGTTACAGTAGAACCCCTATTTTATATTTTTCATGGGAACAAGAAAAAAATGGTGTAAACTGCAGGAAAATGTAGGGAAATGTATTAAGCATAAAATATAAGTGAGACCACAAAACAACAATGTAAAATGTGGGAAAACTTAAAATCAGGGAATGTTAAGGTTTTACTGTATAGCTATATAATAAAATAAAAAATCTAATGAGTAATGCTGTTGCATAGCTATCAGCTCTGGGAATGACTCATTCATACTCAATTGTTTACAATTACAAAACAAAAGAATAATGAACGTACTGACTTTATTTACAGATTACTGGAACTCTAGTAGGCTGGATATCTAATTTCACGGTCACATTTTACCCGAGCCATCTCTGTGCTGCTGCAGATTTAGGAGGTTTACAAAATGATAAATATTTGATGTTATTAATGTTACAGCAAACTCTTTTTTTATATGGTGGACAGCTCTCAACTTGTCATTAACAGCAATGCAATAGTATGGGTTAAATTTGTGCTGACAAAATGAAAAATATAATAAATGATCAGGGTAACAAATGAATAAAAAAAAACATCTTCAGCAGAGCATTGCGAGGATTATAGCTCTGAAAATTCCAATAAATATATGTGTCAGGTTTCTTCTGAAGCATTGCAAGAGCCATTTCCCACACCTCACACTCCTGTACACACAGATATGGGAAATAAAGCACTTTGCTGAATACTGACATGAGCTGCTGACATGGAAAGGGAAGTGACAGAGAAATTTGGTTGAGAAATATGTTTGCAAAGGAGTCGGCAAACTGTCAGGAGCAAGCATGAATATTTAAATTTGGTGCCCGGCATTTTAATCAGTCGTCTTCTGCTCATGATAGAGCCAAGTGCTTCAAACTGCAGACATGAAGCATTTTTACAAGATACCTAATGCATACCAGCATATCTTCTGCTGTCAAATCTGCTCTGACAGAACATTTCCCCCCCCCCACCTCCAAACTGGCTTTTTTTTTTCCTTCTTCTCCAAAAATGATAGGGGAAAAAATAAAATAAATTCTCAGTGTCACTGTAATCTAATTCTGCCACTGTAATCTTGTACAACGCAGTTTTTACAAGTACAAGTTTTACATAGACACTGTAATCTTTTCTGCATTGTAAAAATGCATTTGCGAAGATGTTCTTCCAAATAATAGAGGGTCTGGGCTGAAACAAATGCTTGTTTCTAATACTTAAAGGGTAAATGCACAAAAACATAACTTGAGCTTTTTGAAAAGTAAACATAATTTCAAGCAACTTTGCAATATACTGTATATCAATTAAAAAAATTTGCAGACTTTTCATGATTTTTATGGTTTCTGACAGTTCCCTAACCCAGCCTCCTGCTCTTCTGCTGATCTTTCTGACTACTTTGCTGAGCTAGCTGACTACTGTTACTTTGTATTAACAGGCAGCTGTCCTCAGCCTGCATCCTACAAACCCCACAATTTACTGCACATGTGATTTCAATAAGGAAAGGAACATCACAGTGCAATGAATTGTGGGTTATGTAATTCCTGTATGCTTTCTGTAAGCTGCGGAGAAGTTGTTACAATTTAGAACATCAGTGCTTTAGTCCCTCCTTCCCTGCCAGGATTTCAAATGATGCAGAATGAGAAGAACTGTTAAACAGAAAAAAAAATGGCATTTATGTATACCTTTTGAAGAAACAGGTAACTTTAATGGCTATATTAGAGCTTTCTGTGTTATGTGGGCCTCTTTATCAAATTTTGGTTTGGAAGCCGGAGTTCCCCTTTAAATACATCTGCACAGTTCCCTAGATAATATATTTCTGCAGTGCAAGATTTATTCAAGATTATTCAATACTTAGGCTTTGACAACAATCTGTATACATAAAAAATACATATAATGATATAAAGGCAGAATAAGGTTTGCTATATATGTATAATTGAAGTAGGATATCTTTCGCCATCAGTACACCCCTTGATCTCTTCTGCAAGAAGAGGTCAAACGATGCAAGGAAGTAGTGAGGTTTATTGTGACACAATACACCACACTACCTGCTTGCATCATATGTGTGAAAATTGGTGCCGTCATTCGTATCTACATAAGTATATCTCTGGACAGGCACGTGTGTGTGTGTGGTGTGTGTGTGTGTGGTGTGTGTGTGTGGTATGTGTGTGTGTGTGTGTGTGTGTGTGTGTAAAAATAATGTCACCAAATCCTCATGACCATACCTTGTCATACACAGTTCTATCACTATGCCACTTTGTTACGGTCTCCAGCATACAACATAGAAATCTCCCATATCGGCTGGCCTCATTCTCTGTACAACTTGCAACTGTGTAAATGATGTCTGAGAAAACCTACAAGCAAAATGTGGACAAAATACTTAGAATGTAATGTTGTAATGGCACATTTAAATATGAAATACAGTGCTAACAAGAGAGATGTATTTTTGTATTAACTTCAATGTGGCTTACAAGCAAAAATGCATTTAAAGGGTTTGTTCGCATTTAAATTAACTTTTAGTATGTAGAGAGTGACATTCAGAGACAAATTGCATCTGCTTTTCAATTTTTATTATTTGTGGTCATATGAGTCATTTAGTGTTTTATTCAGCAGCACTACAGTTTGTATTTTCAGCAATCCATTTGCCAAGGTACAAATTACCGTAGAAACCATGCATCAACATGAATAAGAGACTTTAATAGAAATAGTAGAGGCCCCGATTAGCAAGATGAGTAATAAAAAGCAATAACAATAAATGTGTAGCCTTACAGAGTATTTGTTTTTAGATGGGCTCAGTGACCCCCATTTGAAACCTGGAAAAAGAAAAAATGAAGGCCAATTGAAAACTTGCTTAGAATTAGCCAGTTATAAGTTAAAGGTGTACCACCCCTTTAAGGTTTTCGCATAACAACAATGCTTTCTTATGAATTTAACTTAAATGGGATAGGAAGCACACCATCCTCCGGTTCTGCCTTTAAATCATTTTATTACAGTGGAAAAGTAACACAAGCTTTTGGGGAAAACCCCTTCCTCAGGTGCATTGTTTTCCCCTGAAAGCTTGTGTTACAGTACTTTTCCGCTGTAATAAAATAGATGGTGTGCTTCATATCCCGTTATTCAAGAAAGTAATTTGGTTGGCTTGGAGGCAGTTTGGGAGTTGATGCACCCAGGAAGAAGCACGTGGTGCGCTGAATAAAAAAAACTGTATTGGGCTTTAACTTAAATAGGAAATTTTATGAAAATTTGAAATACGCTTCATCATACTAAAATAAGAAACTTTCTAAATACAATCAATTAAATATTCTGTACTGTTTCTGAAATAATCAAGTTTATCTTCACTATTCCTCTCCACATCAGTCTCTCCTCATTCCGTCTTCATTCGGGAGTTGGTGTCAGGTGAATGATCCAATATATCTTATAGGGGGGCTGCTTTTGCCTAGAAGATGTATTAGAGCTCACTATTAAAATCACCAGACATCCTGTCTCGCTACATGCAGGATTTGTGCAAAAGGCAGTTATTTTGTTACATTTTGTTTGTACTGGAATCCGTTATTTGAATGAGCTCTAATACATCTGCTAGGAAAGGAAAAAACTTGATTATTTCAGAAACGATGCAGAATATTTAATCGATTGTAGAAAGTTTCTTACTTAAGTATGAGGAAGCTTATATTAAATTTTCATTTTTGCGATAGTTCCCTTTCAAAAGGTTGTACATGTGCAAGTTATAAGCCTTCAAATGTTTTTTCTATCATTATTGTGCCTGCCATTACTAGTCTATTTTGGTTGTAACCAATACATATAACCATGAATCTAACTGACTGACCTATAAAATAAACCCCGCTGCTAGCACATGCATCCAAATATTAGCATATACACCCATTTACTTGCCATTTTCTATGGGGAACATGAAACTACTAAGCAGGGCATGATACAGTATAGTAAACAATACAATACACAGCTACTAGTCATGTACTAGAAAAGAAAATCAAGAAATAATACTTACTCTATCATAACAGAGTAGTGTAGAAAAGTTTGGTGTTTTCTGAAGATGAACAAGCTCCACAAACCGAGCGCAGTACACAGCGTCAATGGCTGAGAAAATACAGCGAGGAAATATACAAAGCTGCAAAAATTTGGTGATTGTCTCATTTTTTGTGGATCCTGGGGGAAAAATAAATAAAATAAAACTGTTACTTTAAAATACAAACAGGCACGGATCCCCAGTGTGCAATTCCATTGTACAAATGTAATCAAAAAGCATTTATTTATTTTGCGCTGGAGGAATTCGCTATTATTTTAGCACTAGATATCAGCAGGTTCGGAGACAGAAAGCATAGGTGCGCCTAGAAAAATTCAGAAAGCAGTCTCTGCAAAATAAATCAATTTTTAGTCCAGGCACGTTAAATGGACAAAGAAAGTGTCAACTGGCAAGCAACCAAGGCTTTGTATAGACTCACGGGCTAAGAGCCAGTTATCTTTTTCTAGCTTCATCCTCTGTAGAACTCTCGCCACATGTTCAGACTGTTTCTTCTCCTCCTCCACAAGCTTCTCTTGCAGGGCAGTGCATCTCTCCTTTTCTTTTTTCTTTTTGTTTGGGGGCTAAAAACAAAAAGTAATATGAAACACAAAACCTGACATCCTATGGTAAAATACGAGAGTTGGTGCAGTAATTGTTTTACAGCTAGCACACAAGAGGAGCTTTATTAAAATACAGATCACCGCCATGGGTTACTTTCCATAGTAACCCATGGTTAACCCAATTGCTCAGAATCCACAATATGTCCATTTTTCCCAAAATGGTAATGGCCATTTGCACAATCATTTCAAAGAGCAGACAACAGAGTACTTCTAAGAAGCATCAACTTACCATATCCATGTTTTCATCTATGGCTCTAATCTGGCTTTTCAGTTTGTTGATTTCTCTGCTGTAGCTGTTGCTTGGGACAGCAAGGTCGTACATGGTCAGGGACCAGAAGGTGGCGTAAAACTGTGGGCTGATGTCTTCCCACACTTTAGATGGGTGCAAAGATATCACGGCTTCATGCACAGGAGACATGACCAGTTCGCACGATGTAATATACTTGTGTACTTTGTGCTGCTGCTTGCTTCCCTTCTCTGCCTTTTTAAGCTCATCATATTTAGACTGTGCAAATAAAACACTGCATTACAAATACATTTATGGTTAACTCCAACTTATCTTCTTAAGTTTGCAGGAGCTTTTGCAGTGAAGATTCTCTCCTAACCTAGGAGTGCACAGGAGTGCACATAACGACATAGTAGAATGATTAAAAGCATTTGTTGATTGACTGCTATGGGTAACTACTGGTGTAATGTAGTACCCATTTTAGTAAATGAGCCCCATTACAGACAAGCCAAACAGCAGTGACCAACCATACTACATATTTCCTGAACTCTTTCCAAAGTCCAAGAGATCTTCGTGAGTCTAAGTACACTGACAAACACCTAAGACCTAGTAACAATTACCGCAAAAATACTTGATACACAAGCAAATGGCCCTGAAAAGCAACAGTTTGTCACACACCTAACCCACCTCTTTTATTGGCTCTCCTTTTTTTTAATGCTGATAATTGACTGGTGGATGTGAACAGAATCAACTTACTGAAATGTGATGAGCATACATAGGCCTGGATAAGAAGAATGCAGCTTCATGAGGTGTGTGAAATTCATTGCAAAGAACATCAATGGATGGAACCCTTTTGATATAATCTTCTGTGCTCAAATTGGAAGCCAAAAATCCCCCAAACTGCACCAGAGTGTCGTGACACTACAATGCACAAAAATGACACAAGTAAACCAGGTGTTGCTGTTTGTTACATTTACAGTATGTAGAACTCTGTGTGAATGACTGCCACATTTTCATAAAAGACAGGAGTCCGTGTTTAAAATATATGGCATGAAATTTTAATTATTTTTGCACAACAAAAATTAATGTTAACTAAATGCACTGTAACAAATAGGTTAAGCTACGGATTAATTTAAATTGGAAAGGCCAATTGGTGGGCAGCCATATCACTATAAAATCCCTGTCAAAAAAAAAAAAAAAAAGCAGTCTGTTAGCTTTTTATGATGAAGATCTATAACAGGATATGGACCATTAGAGTACCACAAGGAGATTAATGCTGAAAAAAAAATACATAGCATATTATCTGATTCACTGACAGTTTCCCTATTATCTTGTCAATTCAGCACATCACACTGTATTTGTTACAGACTGCTGCATTCAATGCTAGGATTCTATTTTTGTACTAGAACAATTAATTTGGTCCTGTAATAACTCCTATGCCACTATATGTATGAATGTATATATATCAATGTGCTAGGGGGGCAGTCACAGACTACCTTACTCTGACCTATTTGAAGGAGGAAAGGTTTAATACAATGCGCATGACCTGCCTAATTGAAGTGGTCTTATTGATGCAAATAAACAATTCAAACGTGGAATGCAATGAATTCCCCGAATTTCCTACTAATAAAGAAGAGCTTGGAATTTTCTGGAGTTTTTTTCTGAGCCTATTTCAACTGTTTTTTTCAGTCATACTGTAAATAAGGTCAAATTGTGAATTCTAGTTTGGTCGGACATTTTATACTTATTCAAATCATTACTAAGGTAAAGGCAGACTGGAAGAACAAGACAACAAATACATCACCACTTTTACGTA
This sequence comes from Xenopus laevis, assembly GCF_017654675.1. Classification (NCBI taxonomy): domain Eukaryota; kingdom Metazoa; phylum Chordata; class Amphibia; order Anura; family Pipidae; genus Xenopus; species Xenopus laevis. Next base: position 53,434,230 of record NC_054386.1, on the reverse strand, counting down.
CCTGATCATATAGTTTCCCCACCAGCTTTAAGTGCTTCTCTCCCCCCTCTTGGAATACTACACCATTTCTCTGTTGGGCCATAAGTAGGCACAAAGGAAGAGCTAATTCGTACTCCAGCAAGGCATCTTTTAATCTCTGAGATGATTTTTTTGTGTTTCTTATTTGTCCAAAATAGCCACCCTGGGGAATAAAGTGACATAAAAATTTATGGAACTGAGCAAACACAATTAAAATAGCTTATAATGCTGGGACCAGTGACAAAAATGTGGAAATCTGAGCCACTTTTTCTCCCCAAAGGAAATTTACTTGACATTCTTCATTTATGCTGTTGTTATTTGGTGGGACAATGGTAGATAAAACAGTATTTTTAATACTCACCGTTAAATCTGTTTCTCTGTAGTCGAAAGGGGGACACAGGGAATGATGGGGTTAAGCTCCATCCTCCGGAGGCAGGACAATTGCATATGAATTAAAGTGGGCGTGGCCATGTGTCTTACCCCCACACACCATACACTAGCATTCCGTTTGTTACAAAAGATGCGAATGGAAACTATAAATTAAACTTTAACCATAACAGGCAGAACTGTAAACCAGAGGTTATTTATAAGCAAACAAAACTGTAAGCTCGCCCAAGGGCAGGAAGTCCTGTGTCCCCCTTTCGACTACAGAGAAACAGATTTAACAGTGAGTATTAAAAATCCTGTTTTCTCTGTCGTCTCAGGGGGACACAGGGAACAAAGAGGACTTAAAGCACAGAAAAAAGGAAAAAGAACTGACCCATATAACTGCACCTTCCCATCCACAGCATCCAAGTCTCATGTGTGTAAAGAAGTAAATAAAACGTAACTTTTAATGTAAAAATTTAAATTAATATCCAGTGTTCACACTTAAAAATAGGCTAACCACAGGAGTACTGATTGACCTGGGCAAGATAAGTTGGTACTTTAGGTTAGTAGCTAATGTAGTTATATAGTAGATAAGTACTACCGACCGCATTCAGCGTGTAGCAAGTACAAAATGTCCCAGTGTTGGGCACAATTCACAACTATTGAAGGATTCCACTTCCCATGCCATCCCCTTCACCCACTTCGAGATCCCTCTCATAGAGTAGTGATAAAGGTGCACTTCGTCAAATGATGCAGGTAACACGATATAGAGGATTAAATAAACCGTGCCAATCCCTCCCATCGAGTGGTGTCCTCATCACACTCAATTAATACCCGTGATGAAGTTACACCTTTTATCTTAAAGTTTCACACCAAACCAGTGTACCTTAAACATAATAAATTACTGCTATTGAAGCATTTACTCGGATCATAAAAAGCCACCAACCCCTTCACCCGCATCAAGTTCCCACCGAGCTGTTTAGTTAAGCCCTGCAAGGTCCCTATCAGTAGTCCTGCCTAACCAGTAAGCTAAAATGTGCGCCTGTTGCGGGCTTTGTCAAAGGCATGTGGGAGCCGGTAAAGCACATATATTTATAGATGCAGGATCCATTCGGCTCAGTTTGAATGGGCCAATCCTAGCACAGTATGTAGCAGAGGGGAGACATTGTCGGCATAGGCTGTAAATCTCGATACATATCACTGTGTTTAGATTGTCTAATTAGATGATTTGATATTTTGTACTTGCTAAACGCTGAATGCGGTTGGTAGTACTTATCTACCATATTAATACATTAGCTACTGACCTAAAGTACCAACTTATCTTGCCCAGCTCAATCAGTACTCCTGTGGTTAGCCTATTTTTAAGTGTGAACACTGGATATTAATTTAAATTTTTACATTAAAAGTTACGTTTTATTTACTTCTTTACACGCATGAGACTTGGATGCTGTGGATGGGAAGGTGCAGTTATATGGGTCAATTCTTTTTTCCTTTTTTCTGTGATTTAATATTTATTATCTGACTCTGCACACCATTCTCCTATAACTGATGATTGGTGCTCCCCAATATCTAACTTTCGTGTACATAGACTTAACAAAGCAGTCCCAGATACACCAGGGTGGGAGCGAGCGTAATTGGTTGTTGTATTTAGTTAATTACAGATTGTAACACCTTCCGTCCAAGGGAAGCCTCGGCGGAAGAAAATGTGTCAACTTTGTAAGATTTTGTAAAGGCGTGGGTAGATGACCAGGTAGCCGCCCTGCAGATCTGCTCCAAGGAGGCTGAGTTACACCATGCCCAGGAAGCTCCCACCGCCCTAGTGGAGTGGGCCTTGATTCCTTCATGTGGTGCTTTTCCCTTGACAGCGTAGGCTTGTTTGATTGATTCTTTGATCCATCTAGAGATAAGATGTTTTTGAGGCCGTCTGACCCCTGCGAGGGCCAGATGGAAGGACAAACAGGGATTGAGATTTTCTGAAGGATCTCATCCGATCTATGTACCACCTTAGAGCCCTGATTACGTCTAGCCTGTGAAGTCGGTGTTCCTTGTCATTCTTCGGTTCCGGATACAGGGACGGAACAATAATTTCTTGATTGACATGGAATGCAGATACCACCTTAGGTAGAAAACTAGGGACTGCGCGTAGAACAGCTTTGTCCTTATGAAAGATTAGGTACAGCGTCTCGCATGACAGAGCGCTAAGTTCAGACACTCTCCTGGTGGAAGATATTGCCATGAGGAACACCACCTTCCAAGTAATCCATGTATCAGAACCTAGAGGCTCAAATGGTGGGTCGAGTAAGGTTTCCAGCACCAAGCTGAGGTCCCATCCAGCTACTGGAGGGCAGAACGGAGGAGCGATGTGGGCTACTCCTTGTAAAAAAGTAAGCGTCACATCTTCATTCACCAGTCGAAACTGAAATAAAACGGACAAAGCCGATACTTGAACTTTAAGAGAGCAAAGTTTAAGACCAAGCCCTTGCTGTAAGAATGCCAGTACATGTGGAATGTCAGGTTTAAGAAAGGGAAATCCAGATTTGTTACACTGTTGAAAATAAGAGTGCCACACCCTATGATATGATTTGGATGATGAAGGCTTGTGAGCTTTTAACATGGTGCCAATGACGTCTTCCGCTAGACCTCGTCTTCGCCAGATGGATGCCTCAACAGCCATCCCGTCAAAGCCAACAGTCCGGGATTGTGATGTACTATAGGCCCCTGCTGAAGAAGGTCTGGTCTGGACTCTGTCTCACTGACATCTCCTGAAGGTCGGTGAACCAGGTCCTCCGTGGTAAACGTATGCTAGGTCGAACTGCCAATGCTGTGTTATAGCATCCACCCCTGCTGCTATGGGGTCTCAATAGCGACCGAAAAATCTTTTTACTTTTCGATTAAATCTGGATGCCATCAGGTCGATGCTTGGCTGCCCCCAGAGATCTATACATGTCTGGCTGAAGTTCCCATTCCCCTGGGTCTAGCTGGTTCCGACTGAGGAAGTCTGCCTTTGTGTTGGAGACTCCCAGGATGTGTATTGCAGACAACTTTACCAGATTGAGCTCTGCCCAGTGAAGAATCTGTCTGGCCTCCGCTAGCGCCACTTGACTTCGAGTTCCCCCTTGGCGATTTATGTACGCCACTGTGGTGTCATTGTCGCTCTGGATGAGTACTGGTTTTCCTCTTAGTAACTGCGTCCATTAACCTAACGCTAGCTTTACAGCTCTGAGTTCCAGTATGTTTATGGGTAGCATTGATTCCCTGGGAGACCATAGACCTTGTGCAGACCGATGTTCCCATGCTGCACCACAGCCCTGGCATCTGTGGACAGCACATTCCACTCTGGAGTAGCCCATGACTGACCCGTGGCTAGATTGTTCGGCTTGAGCCACCACTGTAACACTGTCCTTATTGGTTGAGGTAAGGCTAGAGGCCGGGACAGCAGACCCACTTTCCAAGTTGTTGGAATGCTGGCCTGAAGTAGGCGGAGGTGTATCTGAGCGAACGGAACTGCTTCTATTGCAGACACCATTGTTCCCAGTACTTGCATTGCTTTCTGGATTGTCGTTGTGTTGTTGCTGAGTAGAGAGCCGACTTGCTTTCTGATTTTGATTTGTTTTTCCTGGGGTAGGCTTACAGTCTGAATTATTGTATCTAATACTAGGCCTAGGAATGTCATCCTGTGACTCAGGTTGGATTTTGACCAATTGATGGTGCAACCGAAGTCCTGAATTAGCAAAATTGCCCTCTTCAGATCGTCTTGGGCCCTCACATATCCCGCTTTGAGAAGGAGGTCGTCTAGGCTTTCTTAGAACTCAGGTCCGCCAACCAGTTTTTGAGCCACAATGTTCTGCCTGCCACTTTGGATAATGCTGAAGTGCGAGCTGTGATCTGCAATGTATCTAACGAGGTGTTACAGAGATAACTGGATGCCTTAGCGATTGATTGTGCAGATGCTAGTAGATACTGTCAGGGAACCCCCTCTTGTATGTCTTTAATAAGTGTTTCGGACCATGCCTGTATGGCTCTGGACACACAAGCTGAAGCTTGGCAGGGACACAGCAGGGACCCAGCGGAGGCATAGATCGCTCGTAGGAACCATTCTATTGGACTTTGGACCATTTGTCAACTAACTCCTTGGGAAAGGGATATGATTTGGTGAACTTCTTAGTGGTCTGAAACTTTAGCGTTTAGGCGAATTCCATTCATCCTGAATTATACTGAGTAACTGTTCCTGCTCTGGGAAACAAACTGTAGACTTGTGCTGTCTCTTGAATAAACTGGATGATTCTCCTGTCTTATCTGGCTTTTGTGAAATGTTCAAAACCTCTTTAATGATGCCGTCGACATCATGCGGAATATCCCGGTCTCTTCCCTCCTCCTCATCTGCGGATGAAGAACCAAAGGAATAAACTTCGCCCTCAGGATTGGAAGATAGTTGTTCAGGAGAAGACTGCTCAGAGTTAGACAGGTTGGCAGTATTACCTTTTGCATCTTCACCCCGTTTGCACTTATCAGAGGATTTGTGGCTAAGCTTAGCTAGGGCCTTTCCCAAATTATCTGCTATAGCAGGTAATCCATGTAAGGAAGCGAGAGACTCGTAAAGTTGCACTGCCCATAGTGGTGGAGGGGGTTCTGTTGAGGTCCCAGAACTTTGACTCTGAGGGCTGACCTGTGTCTGTAGCATATTTACTGCTTGGGTTTCAGGTGGACCCCCTGAAGTACTGGCTGTCCCCTGCCCCATGGTGCAGGACCTGCGCAGCGGCTCACCTTGACCCACAGGAAATTTATGCTGGCACTTAGTGCAGGCCAAATACCTTACCTGTGCTGTAGCGGAGACTTTTCTCCCTGCCCTGGTGAATAAAGCCACTGGCCTACCTTCTGCCATGTTATGAATGCAAGGTAGGGGTGCAGAGTTCACCGGCTGTAGGCAGAACTGTAACAAGAGCTCTGTGTTCTCTCTGTGCCCTGCTAGCAGGTAGACTGAGGAAACGCGGGCAAAATGGCCGCTGGAACGCATTGTGCGTTCCATTGACACGCGACCATGCGCGCGCTCATTCCCGCTATTTTAAAATGGCCACCCGAGATGCAGAGAATGGAACGCAGATGCGTTCCACCCGCGGTCCAGATTCCCTCAACAGCCTGCGCAGACATGCAGCAACTGTCTCCCTCTCTCCTCCCCAAGTGACTTGAAAACGCTGCTGCTTCTGAAGCGAACTGCACACATTCTCCTTCCCCCGGCCGACCTGTAAGGAGCAGCCAGAAGCCCTGAGGTAGACAGAGGGCGAGAAGACGAGGGGAGGGGGGGGCAGAACCCCAGGTATCAAGGCAATGACCTAGAAGGCGTCTGTGCTACTTACCCCACGGCACACACACACCGGCCAGAGCATCTGCTTGAAGAATTCCATGCAGGGACCCTCTGGGTGGTTGTTATAGACAAAGCTTGGGATTTAACCCTGGTGTGTAGCACCACGTAGAGGGTTAACCTCTTCAAGTGAGGTAGCCCTGCCTTGGGTATCACCCTGGGTATCAGCTGAGGCTGAACGTAGAATATCTGTAGAGACTCTTTCCGTCTTGTGCATGTCCATCCTCCCGTGGGCAGGACACTACAAAAACTGAATGCTAGTGTATGGTATGTGGGGGTAAGCCACGTGGCCACGCCCATTTTAATTAATATCCAAGTGTCCTGCCTCCGGAGGATGGAGCTTAACCCCATCGTTCCCTGTGTCCCCCTGAGACGACAGAGAAAACATAATTCATAATATTTAAGAGAAATCCTTAACAGACGGTCAACTGTTTGAAAGCAAACATTACCCTTTATAAGATTAGTAAAATAGGGTTAACACAATCCAGATATGGGATTCATTAATCAGAATATTAAATTATTAATCTTTTATCAACTAAAAAGTGTTAAAGGGGTTGTTCACCTTCAAACAACTAGTTGTTTTCAGATAGATCACAAGACACAACGATTTTTTCCAATTAACAACTATGTACCATGTGTCACTGTTTTTCTAATATGTAAGTGTAAAGTCTCATTTTTCACCTTCTAAATCAACACTGGAAGGGAGGGTCATCGACCCTGTAAACTGTTCTAAACTGATACACTTAGTGATACATTTCTTATCTTTGTCCCTGCTGAGCAGAATCTCTGGGTTTCATTACAGGCAGCTGTTAGTAGTGATACAATAGTTGCCAATACTACAGAGATGCTTCTGAGAAATGTATCAACTAAATGTTGCAAAATTGTAACAGTTTAGAATCTGCACCTGAATAACTGAGCTCCCAGATTGAAACAACAGAGACACAACATTAAACTTTAAATTTAGATTTCAGAAAAATAGTAAAAAATAAATAATAGAAAGTAATTGAAAAAAGTCTTTATTTCTGGTGAACAATCTGAAAACAACTGAACTGAAAAAAGTGTTTGGCACGTGAACAAAAGTTTCAGCCATCAGCACAGCTTCATACTGGGTTATTAAAGCAATAATATACCCCCTTTTAACATAAACTCATTAAGTTGGGCTTAAGGGCAACTTTTGGCAGAAAATATTATCCCTAACCCAAAGTGCGGGCTAATAGAACCCGCAATCTGGTTGGATTCCGGAACTTGAAGTCCCTCAGCTTTCTAAAGAGAGTGCTGCACAGATTGTCTGGAAAGCAGAGGGACTTTACATGCCATAGCGCATTTGATTGAATTTGATTTGCCATTTTTCCCAAAAAAAGCAGCAATTTGGCAGGTTTTAGATGGCAAAGAGACAGTACATGATAAATTTCAATATTCAAATTCAAATCGAATCGAACAGGTGCACCATTTCTCTATAAAATCCTTGTCAAAAAACAGCAGTCTGTTAGCACATTATGAAGATCTATAACAGGACATGGACCATTAGAGTACAGCAAGGAGATTAAAGCAGAAAAAAATTCATAGGATATTATCTGATTCACTGACAGTTTCCCCATTATCTTACCAATTCAGCGCATCACACTGTATTTGTTATAGACTGCTGCACTCAATGCTAGGACTCTATTTTTGTTCTGTAATAATTCCTATGCCACTTTATGATTGTTTATATCAATGTGCTAGGGGGGCAGTCACAGATTGCCTTTCTTTGACATATTTAAAGAGGAGGGGTTTAACATAGTGTGCACGACCTGCCTAAGTGTAGAGTACTTATTGAAGCAAATAAACAATTCAAAAGTGGAATTCCCCTGATTTTTTACCTATAAATAAGAGCATGGAATGTTTGTACTAAAAATCTCAAAAGTAGTTGTAGTTGATAACCCTATGCATCCCTGAAATTGTTTTATTTTTTATGCTTAGTGTGCCTCACCACCAAGAGACTCTCATGTAAACTCTGTGCGTCTTCCTTTGCATGCTGATGCGTACACGCAAGGGGAGGCGGAAGTGTGTGACGTGAGGTGGCTGGTTGGGTTGCCTGGGGCACCCAGCCAGTATTGCCCGGCAATGCTCTGCAGGACAGAGATTCAAGATCCCAAGTAACTCTTTAGGGATTTTATTATTCTGAGGACATACTGAAAATCTGCAATGGTGGTGAGGCATGAAAAAAAAAAAAAGCGCATTTATACTTAAAAAAAAAAACGTAGCAATGCACAGCAGCAATGGGAGAAGAGATTAGGTGCATTTTGACAGAAATCATTAAACCTAAATAATCCATTCTACTGAAAGCATGCGTCCCAACAGGCTGTTCTAAAGAACAGGCAAGTTTAAAGAATGACAAAAAGAAAATCTGTGCATCACTGTAAACTATATACTAACTGTTAAAGCTAAATTTAAAGGGCACAATCATAACTAAAATCATTTACTAAGTAAACCCACTATGTAAAAGTTCAAGAAATCCAATTTTTAAAATAGTTAGAATTGTTTGTATAACGTAAATCATCGGCTCACTATACCTACCTATATCTTCCCAGCCAACTGTAGCTCTGAAATCTCGCACAAGCTCAGCTGAAATTCCTTGGTTGCTTATCAACCCTTCTAAGCTATTTTCAAATTTTCAACCTCTGTGTTAGCTGCTGTTCAGTAGTGCTGCCACCTTCTGGAAGTTAGTGTGTGCCTTTCATTTGCATAATAACATGACCAGCAGGGGACAAGATAGGGAAATCTCGTGATACTTCTAGTGGAGGAGTTTACTAAAGCTAGGCATTCTGGGTAGAATACTCAAGGCAGTGCTACAATCTGAGCATGCTCCTGAAATTTGCATGTTATAGTCTCTGTTATAGTCTCAGCATGGACTCCCTCAGTGAAAGAACCCATTTGACAAAGGGATTTTTTTAAAACCTACAGTTTTTTTCAAAAAACTATATATGTAGTTTGATTAAACATGTTTAGTTTGTACTGGCCAGATTGTTAATATGTGTTTGATTTTGGCTGTGATAGGTGCCCTTTTTTCAATTCAGTTGTTTTCAGATTGTTCCAAAGAAATAAAGACTTTTTTCAATTACTTTCCATGATTTATTTGTTACTGTTTTTCCAAAATCTAAGTTTAAAGTTGAAAGTCCCTGTCTCTGGTGTTTCAGTCTGGCAGCTCAGTAATTCAGGTGCAGACTCTAAACTGTTACAATTTTGCAACATTTAGTTGATACATTTCTCAGCAGCATCTCTGGAGTATTAGCAACTATTGCATCAGTTGCCGGTAATGAAACTCAGAGAATTTGCTCAGCAGGGACAAAGATAAGAAATGCATCTACTAAATGTACCCATTTAGAACAATTTACAGGGTTGGCGAACCCCTCCCATAGCTGCTTCAAAAGGTGAAAAATGACACTTTACACTTCAATATTAGAAAAACGGTGACACATAAAAAATAGAAAGTCATTGGAAAAAGTCATTATTTCTGGTGATCTATCTGAAAACAACTAGTTGTTTGAAGGTGAACCACCCCTTTAACATGATTGTCTTTCAATCAACATTTGAGTATTTGAAAAAATACACAAGAACCTCATGATTTCCAAAGCTTCTGTGTGAATTATTAAAAGAAAACTGTACCCAAGTTGGCTATATATTATATTCTTAAAAATGCTCCGAAAAAATTTAAATAATAATGGTGCACACAGCATAGGTATATATATGTATCTGCATATATGTATTAAGACCAAAAATAATACAGAATAATTGCTTTGCTGGAATAACACTACCCAAAACTGTAACAAATATTGCCTTCTGGTACCTACCTACATCATCTTGATAAAGTGAAAATGCTTCGCCAAGCAACAATTATGGACTATAGCTTTTCCCAGACATAGATAAGTCTCATATTAAACAGCAACCAAATCCTTACAAAACATGAATTGTTTTATAAATACATATGATTCTGACATCTTGAGAAGAGTCTGAGCAGTCCACTGACATGTAATATTTCATGTGTATAATTCATGAAAGTACAATGTAAATGCATGGTAAAAAATGAATAATAATGCTATCCTAGAAATCTACCACAACCATCTTTTTGTGTTTACAGGGACTGCCTCACAAAAATATATTCTCTCACCTCAGCTTTAAGCTGCTCACCACCAGTCATTGCCTCTAGTTGTTCCATAGTAATTTCCTCTGTAATTTCGATTCCAGCCATCTTTTGTACTACCTCTTTCAAAATCAGTAAATCAAAGCTGAAAAGAAAATGTGTGGGTAAGAAGAATGGAGTGATCTACTGCATTACTCTGGCATTTTAATATATACTGCTCCAGGTAATTTATATGTCCCAAACACACAAACTAGAACAAAATGCATCACGTGAGGGTATTTCTATTTGATCCTTAAAAGGGCTTATTACTTAAAGGACAAGGAAAGTCTAAAACACAATCAGGCTAGAAATGCTGTATTTTGTATACTAAACATAAAGGGATACTGTCATGGGAAAAAACATTTTTTCCAAAATGAATCAGTTAATAGTGCTGCTCCAGCAGAATTCTGCAGTGAAATCCATTTCTCAAAAGAGCAAACAGATTTTTTTATATTCAATTTTGAAATCTGACATGGGGCTAGATATTTTGTCAATTTCCCAGCTGCCCCATGTCATGTGACTTGTGCCTGCACTTCAGGAGAGAAATGCTTTCTGGCAGGCTGCTGTTTTTCCTTCTCAATGTAACTGAATGTGTCTCAGTGGGACATGGGTTTTACTATTGAGTGTTGTTCTTAGATCTACCAGGCAGCTGTTATCTTGTGTTAGGGAGCTGCTATCTGGTTACCTTCCCATTGTTCTTTTATTTGGCTGCTGGGGGGGGGGGAGGGAGGGGGTGATATCACTCCAACTTGCAGTACAGCAGTAATGAGTGATTGAAGTTTATCAGAGCACAAGTCACATGACATGGGGCAGCTGGGAAATTGACAAAATGTCTAGCCCCATGTCAGATTTCAAAATTGGATATAAAAAAATCTGTTTGCTCTTTTGAGAAATGGATTTCAGTGCAGAATTCTGCTGGAGCAGCACTATTAACGGATTCATTTTGAAAAAAACATTTTTTCCCATGACAGTATCCCTTAAGCATGAACTTACTGCACCACAAAGCCTAATCAAACAAATGATTTATGCTTTTAAAGTTGGCCACAGGGGGCTGTCATCTTGTAACTTTGTTAAACATCTTTGCAAGACAAGACTGTGCACATGCTCAGTGTGGTCTGGGCTGTTTAGGGATTGTCATAAATTATCAAAAGAGCACAAGTCCAATAATATTTGCCAGAAGCCGATACAGCAAGACTGATTAATAATCAGAATATACGGACTGTACTGGGTCCTGTGTTGTCATGTAATGTAATGTGGATTTTATAGTTTTTGTATTGTTTAAAGGACATGTTAAAGGACCAGTAACATCAAAAAGAATTTAAAAAAATTCGTTAGTACACATCAAAAAATAAACACCAACACAAATTATACTTTAAAATCACAAAGCCTTTATTAAAGGGGACCCGTCACCCAAAAAAATGATTCAAAATCCTATTTTATCACATTAGTCAAGCAAAATGAATTTTAATTACACTATATAAATTATTTGAATCTTGCTTACTTCAGTCTGGGATTTCAAAATTATAGCAAACAGGCAGGAGCCATTTTGTGGACACTGTTATTAAGACAAGCCTTGCATCATCTCAGAATCTTGTTTGTGCACCAGAATGGGGGACCCGATGTCCATCCCCATGCCCTGGCTACACAATTAAATGGTAAAGAGAACAGGGGAATGTGGGGAGAGCAGTGACATCTAAGAAGTGCTGAATGGAAAGTGAAAGTAATTGTCTGCCCCGCCTCTATGCCACGGGCATAGAGGAGTGGCAGACAATATTTGATTGACAGCTGAGATTTTAAAATGAGCTTACAACAGCTATGAATGCTTTGATAAAAAATAGAAATTGGATTTCATGTTTAATTTGAAAAGGACTTTTATTATACAGATTTTTGTGTCTGGGTGACAGGTCCACTTTAAGAAATAACTTACAGAAACTGCACTTCCTGTCCTGTACAGAAACGGCGAAAAGGCGACCATCGATCCTGCTGAGCTCGATTTCTCCTCCTGGCTACTCATGGATGCGATGCAGTGACTGCCCGGGCCCCCTTCCTCCTCCTATACGATGGATGATGTAGCTGATGAAGAGAAGCGGCAGCCAGCGCAGGGGGGAGAGAAACCCATTCATGAAATTAGCAATGAGCAGCTGTAGGTACAACGGCAGGATCTGACCCCTCCTGAGCGCCCCTCCTGAGCGCATATCGAAGGAAACTGTATGAACTTTACAGCCGGTGTCTAGTGGCAGCGCTGCTCCAAGCGCAACTCCCACAGTCAGGCTCCGTATGGCTCCGGTGATCGTTCTAGTGGGTCAAGTCCGGGAAGAAGAATTCTGCGCTGTATCCTGTGACTAATGCCACACACAGCAGTTACACTATGATATGCTACTGATGAGAAACGGGGGTACAGGTCAGTAGCGCTAATGGTACAGGATACAGCGCAGACTCGCAAACATTCTTGGTCTGCAGTCTAATGGAGTATTTGCAAAGGGAGTCTTTGGCACTGAAAGGGGTTTTCGGTCACGGCGAGGACTATCCCTGGAGCCATACGGAGCCTGACTGAGTTGTGCTTGGAGCAGCGGCTGTAAAGTTCATACAGTTTCCTTCGATATGCGCTTAGGGGGGGCGCTCAGGAGGGCCGCTCAGGAGGGGTCAGATGATCCTGCCGTTGTACCTACAGCTGCTCATTGCTAATTTCATGAATGGGTTTCTCTCCCCCCTGCGCTGGCTGCCGCTTCTCTTCATCAGCAACATCATCCATCATATAGGAGGAGGAAGGGGGCCCGGGCAGTCACTGTATCGCATCCATGAGTAGCCAGGAGGAGAAATCGAGCTCAGCAGGACCGATGGTCGTCTTTTCGCCGTTTCTGTACAGGACAGGAAGTGCAGTTTCTGTAAGTTATTTCTTAATAAAGGCTTTGTGATTTTAAAGTATAATTTGTGTTGGTGTTTATTTTTTGATGTGTACTAACAAATTTTTTTACATTTTTTTTTTATGTTACTGGTCCTTTAACCAACCCATAAAAATTTAATCAGTGAACGGTCTCTTTGAAATCGTTAGATAACTGCCACTCTGGTTGTTAAAAGATTAACATAATGTATAATCCCACTCACTCGTGCATAATCCCACTCACTCGTGCATAATCTCACTTGTGCATAATCCTGCTCACTCACTCATATATAATATGCACACGCATTCATAATCCCGCTCCCTCATGCATAATCCTGCTCACTCATGCATAATCCCACTCACTCATATGCATAATCCCACTCACTCATATGCATAATCCCACTCACTCATATGCATAATCCCACTCATACATCTATGAATGAGTGAGATTACAGATATGAGTGGGATTGTGCATAGGAGTGAGTGGGATTGTCAGTATGAGAGGGAATATGTGTGAGTATGAGAGGGATTATGCATGAGTGAGTGGGATTATGCATATGCGTGAGTGGGATTATGCATACTTTTGAGTATGAGTGGGATTATGCATATAAATGTGTGGCATTACATCTACACATGAGTGGGATTACAAGTATGAGTGGGATTATACATATGAGTGATCAGGATTATGCATGAGTGAGTGGAATTATGCATATTAGAGAGTGGGATTACATGTAGGAGTGAGTAGGATTACACATACTTGCTAATAAACTTACATTACCAAAAAAAACTTCTGAACAATGTCATCAGGCGTGGCTGGATATGCAAATTGAAATGATGATATAGCCGATAGAAAATGGCCGCCTGGTTGAAGCACATCTTGCATTCAGGAAAACACTACAGTGCAGGCTAACGGAGGGGATACAGATACTACCTGACCCAATACAGAGACAATGATGCATTTTGTGTGGGGAATATGTGCCCAACCTAAAAAAAAATGGTAAGCGTTTACATGTCCTTTAATACAAACTTTCTCCAACTCTCCATAACCAGTGGCTGCAGCAAAGTATCCTCCAAATTGAATCCCAGTTTATCTGTTTAAAACTGGCCCCATTATATTTGTCCCTGCAGCTGGAGGAGAAAACAGTAAAGGGGATGTAAATGCTGTTCATAAGTATGATTGTTTCCCTGCCCAGTAGTTAGGGACCGTCTGACAATTGCTATCCACAGCAGTAAATGAAGGGAGAATTTCACGGCATACAGTCAGGTTTCTTATAAAAACAGTTTCTTTTTCACTAAAGAAAGTAAAAATGGGATTTTATTTTTTTGCCTTTCCTTGTCCTTTAAAAGCTTTGATCAGGAGGTTTACAAATGAATAAATTTTGATTTTATAGACATACCTTTTGCCAGCTTTCAACTGATTAGCCACATACTGCAGAAGGCCGCCTAGTTCTATAGAATATTTCCGAAAAATTGCTCCGCAAAAGCTAGCCAGACCTACAGAGAAAATATTGGTGATGCAATATTATATGAACATACTGTATATGAATAAAAGCAGTCTATATGTATAAATACACATAGAAAATCTGTTAAATGGCAGGCAACAAATAAAAACAATAAGGGAAACACTCACTCTGCAACCAACTAGAGATAGTGGTGTCATCATGCTTCATCTTTTCCTTTTCTGGATTAGCAAGAGCTTCTATTATGCAGTCTGGATTTAAAGTTAAAGTCATTGCACACATGATTAAAGATTTACTAAGCAACAAAGCAAGATACCATTCACCTACTAGAGGATGCTGGAAGAAATAATTCAACAGTAGTGGAGGAGTGGCACTGTAGGCAGCTACACCTTTCTTCACCAAGGGAGAATGCAATCTACACTGGGGTAAAAAGTAAGTGGTATTGGTGGGGGCAGAGGATGAAAACAACAAGTTATCCCTTTGTAGTATCACTGTGGGTGGAATTGGGTATGACCTCAAATAGGCAGATGTGACCTTACACCGACTGTATCTGAGTGTGGATGTGTACATCCCTATTTATAATTATGTTACTGAAATCTTGAAATAAACAAGAAAAAAAACTTTCATTCACCCAAAAAGGATACAAGCTAAAACATCATAATTTAGTGACGTTAGGTATTTCAGCGAATCAACAACGGGTGTGATAAGGTTGTCATACTTTTGAATCTGAGAAAGAATCTGAAAAAAAAGACAAATAGGATTAAAAGTGACTTTTTCAATCATTTTGAGGCAAAAAACGAATTCTGTGGAATAGAGAGTCAGATATATATACAATGGACCGGGAGTTTTACAGATAAAGGGGTTCTCGTTAACTTATAGTACAATGATTAAGATTTACTAAAGAGCATTTAAATACAGTATTGCCAGAAACCACTATTTTCCCAATTAACATAGATGTATGCAAAGTATGTAAATATAAACTAGCTTGCTTTGATTCATAAAAAACTAGGGTTTTTATTTCTTATTTTCCCTAGCTTTTTAGCACTGACCCTTACAGTTTTTAGTCTTTTGGATGAACATTGTGCTCGAGGAGAATAAGTCTTTTTTCCGGGTCGGATCAAAAGAGGAATTCAAGAGACTTTGGACAATTTTACATCTAGCATATTTTTGGTTTATTCTAATATAGTTAGTGTGCTCTAAGATAACAGAACCTGAAAACACAGACATAACACAAACATGAGAAAGCAGCAAAGAATCTTATGTATGCAATGTTCTGTTTACAGAAATAACCTACATAGTCGAACAGAATGGTTGGATTGCTATGGCTTAGTTTTCCTATTTGTCTTCCTGATGGCTTGACGTTTTCTTTTGTTAGACGCCTGGAATGGAAGAGAGGGAAAAAAAAAATTAATGTAGAGTCCTACCAGTAAAAAGGGCTGTTAAAAGTTTTAATCGCCTATAAATAAGGTGAATTGCCTATGAAACACAAAAGGATGCGACAAACACCCAAATGTTAGCACACAATAAAAGCCATGTGCTTAGCTGTAGAAAGATATATATATATATCTATATCTATATATATATATCTATATATATATATACACATACATATGTATGTATGTGTGTGTGTGTGTGTGTGTATATATATATATATATATATATATATACACACACACACACATACATATATATATATATATATATATATATATATCACACGATAAAATGCATACATCATAGCTAAGAGACTAACAGTATCACATTATCAAAAGCTGTCATTTAACAGTTTCAGGCAATAAAATGATTTTCGCTATTAGTCAAATGTAGAATAGCTGCAAAACTAGCGTTCTTCTGGAACTACTAACGACTGTTCCTAATGAGACTGAAGCTTAATGAAGGAACTAAAGATCTCATGAATACAGAAAATAATTGCTTTATACCAGTCTGAGCGAGAAACCATTACATTTTTTAGTGCAGCCCGTTAAAGAATTTTGCTTGTGCAGCCTCAAGTCTATAACTCTTATATAAGGGGATCATCTCTGCCTCAGTGATCATAACAGCACTGCGGCGTTCAGCCATATATCAGCAATGTCTAACACAGGCGCATTTAAAACAATTCTCACAAATGGGAAGAGCTGCTAACCCTGCAATGATTTCTCATTTACAGCCATTTTTCTTTTTTTCCCCCAAAGACTTGCAGTAGATAATCTCCCAGACAAATTTTATTACAGACCCAGCAATTATTTTGTATTAAGTCTGGGTGATTTTAGCTGAGACTTTACAATACCTTATGTGGAACACAGTCCCAGCAACTTCCATTGGTGCATGAAGAATGCATCACTGTATTAAGATGTATACAGCTATAGGACCTGTTATACAGAATGCTTTGGACCTTCCTTTGGATATTTCTGAATAAAATATCCTTCTGTAATTTGGATAAGCATACATTAAGGGGCTGATTTATATAAAATCGAGTTGGTGTTTTTATTCTCAATTTGAGAAAAAAAACGTGGATGCGGAAAAATTGAGCAAAAACCTCAAATAGTCAGATTTATTCATGGAAAGAACCAAGAAAAACCACGGCAAGTAAAAGCTGGCGAGGCTGTATAGAAGTCAATGGTTATGTTCTCTAACAACTTAATTTATTTTCCCAGTTTATTAAAACATTCAAGATGTTTAGCCTCATTGAAAATGAAAGGAACAATGAGATTATCACTGGCATGCAACTTTTTTCCCTCGAAAAAAACTTGCGCAGGAATATTTTGTAGCATTTTTTTCTTTAATAAGATAGAATAAAAGAATAAAAATTTACACAAGATTTTCTATAAATAGAATAAAAAGTCACACGAGATTTGTTGGTTTTGTTTTTTTCATGAACTCAAGTATACTAAAAATAATTTAATCATTAAGCAAACCAAATACACATCACACATCACCACCTTGAACTGTGTGTGTATATATATATATATATATATATATATATATATATATATATATATATATATATATATATATATATATATATATATATATATATATATATATATATATATATATATATATATATATATATATATATATATATGTAGCAGCTACAATTATACAACTGGTCTTGGGACCAAAATCTTGCCCATCTTTTATAGGGACCAAATAATAACAGAGGCTTGAATATTCCACTGAACTCTGAATAAAAACTCAACAGCCTTTACATTCAGCGAATGCCACAGCCTTAAGCTGTGGGAAGCACTATGGCGCTTCGATTACAGGTGCCATTCTGATGGCTGGCTCTGACTCACAATGAAAACAGGGCCAGTTCTGCAGTAGCAATAATGGCACAGAGAAATATAAATAAAACAATATTATACCAAAGCGGGTTAAAAACAGAATAAAAACCAGTACTAAACACACCCAGGTTTCCCAGTTTAAAAGTATGACAAAACAGTGTAACGTTGCCATTTTGTATTAAAGGGGACCCGTCGCCCAAACCAAATTATTCCAAATCCTATTTTATTATGTTAGTCAAGCAAAATGAACTTTAATTACACTGTATACATTATTTGAATATTGTTTCCATCAGTCTGGGAATTCATAATTATAACAACCAGGAAGGAGCCATTTTGTGGACATTGTTATTAAGACAAGTCTTGTATCATCTCAGAATCTTGTTTGTGCACCAGGGGACAGGGACCCAATGTCCATCCCCATGCCCTGGTTACACAATTAAATCGTTAAGAGAGCTGGGGGAATGCAGGGAGAGCAGTGACATGTAGGAAGTGCTGAATGGAAAGTGAAAGTAATTGTCTGCCCCGCCTCTATGCCACTGGCATAGAGGAGGGGCAGACAATATTTGATTGACAGCTGATATTTTTAAATGAGTTTACAACAGCTATGAATGCTGTAATAAAAAAAAGAAATTGGATTTCATATTTAATTTAAAAAGGACTTTTATTATACAGATTTTTATGTCTGGGTGACGGGTCCACTTTAATATTCTTTCAAATTCCATTCACTAACAGCAGCATCTAACAAGGTTAGGGTCCCAAAGAAGTTAAAATGCCCAAAAGGCATGTTCCTTTTTACATAGTTTAATACCTTTAAGATAGCTTCCACTATGTCATTGCTGTCAGTTTATTGGCACTACTTTAATAAGGGCAACACTAAACCAAAAACTTAATGTGACTTTACTATAAAGGAGAAGAATTCAGCACAGTGTTTAAAGTAGGCATTCACCAAGTCATAACGTTTTTGTCTTTTAAAACTGATCTAAAACCACTTAAACAGGCACTAACCCAAGCCAGGCAGAGACTACCTTTTTTAAGGTTTTTATTTAGAATGATTTTCTTTACAAAGAATTGAAATAATAAAGAGAAAGAAGAAAAGAAAACAAAGTGAGGCAAAGGCACCACATTGGAGAGTTCATAGTCAGAGAAAGGGATGTTATACAATCAGACATTTTGCAGTTCTATCCAGGTACCACAAATAGCATAGAATTTCTCTGGACAGCCCCTTGCTAGGTAGTCCAGTTTCTGACTTGAAAGGGAATCATTTACCAGTTTTTGTCAGGTAACATATTCTGGAGTAGGGCCGAAGTTGTAGATCACCGGTTAGTCCTAGTATACACAGTTCTGGAGAACGGATATTTGGAAGTGCAAGCTTCTCATTGAGGAACTGTAACATCTCGACCCAAAATCTCTGAATTGCCCAACAGGCCGAAAAGACATGAAACATAGTGTCTATTTCCTCCCTTCATCTGGGACATTGGTCAAATACATAGTTATAGATTTTTGACAGGAGATAGGGGGTCAGATACACTCTATTTTGAAATATTATATGTGTATATCGATCTATGATGGAGGGCTAGATCAGGGACCAGTTTGAGGGAGTCAGACCATATTTCAACATCTAGCACAGGGGTCCCCAACCTTTTTACCCATGAGCCACATTCAAATGTAAAAAGAGTTGGGGAGCAACACAAGCATACAATTAGTTCCTGGGGATGCCAAAGGGCTGTGATTGGCTATTTTATAGTCCCTGTGTGGACTGACAGAATACAGGAGGGGCTGGCAGTACACCTGATTTTTATGTACCCAAGACTCGCCTCCATGCTAGAATTTCAACTACCTGCTTTGAAGCCACTGGGAGCAACATCCAAGGGGTTGGTGAGCAACATGTTGCTCACGAGCCACTGGTTGGGGATCACTGATCTAGCATAAGAATATCTCTCTGCCAAAGGGCACAAACTCAAGGGATGAAAACATAATTTTGCCCCTTTATAGATTCCAGGTAAGGCCTCGTCTGGAGTATGCAGTGCAGTTTTGGACTCCAGTCCTTAAGAGGGATATAAATGAGCTGGAGAGAGTGCAGAGACGTGCAACTAAACTGGTTAGATGGACGATGGAAGATGGGTAGACTGCCATGGTTGGGGTTGTCTTCTCTGGAAAAAAGGCGATTGCGAGGGGACATGATTACACTTTACAAGTACATTAGCCGGCATTATAGACACATAGCAGGGGGCCTTTTAACCCATATAGAGGATCACCTGAGCGATCGTCTTCCATCTTCTTCTTTCGGCTGCGCATGCACTTGAGAGCGAAAAGCCTAACTTTAATGAAAAAGCTGGCCATTTCTTTCTAATGCGCATGCGTCTGCCCCTGGAAATTTGAAGAAAGAAGAAGCAGGAAGAGGATCAATCCATAATGCTCCCTGGAAAAACCCCCAGACCGGTGCAGTTTTCTGCTGATAGGAGCACTGGCCTGGGGTTCAGGTAGATACAATCACTTGGGTGCCTAACATTTGGCCTGTATGGGTAAATGGAACAAAATGAAGGAAATTCCACACATCACTTTCATTAATTTTGACACAAGTCCATTTGTTACCTTTTTAGTAATTTTGAACATGTATGATTTAATGTGTAAAAATCAGGATCATGAGCTGAACATTAATACACTTTTTTCCTCAAAAGTTGAAGAGTCTGAAATAATAAGATAGAATTTATCTACTATATTCAAAACTGATGAATGCAAAGAAAGTGCACAACTGTGTTACTTACTTCATTATGTATTTGGCTCTGTCAATTGTTTGCGCCTTAACTTTGACTAGCAACGGGTGGTTGTTGTATGTCTCATTCTTCCACTGACCATACAGACGATATCTTTGAGTACATAAAGAACATAACAGATTAGAAACATTGCTGAAAGAATACAACCACAATCATTTATAAATCTTTATCATTTAACCCTTTAAGTGCCAGCAGAATTTCACATTTTGGTTACGCGAAATGCCAGCCGTTTTTGAAACATTTTGTGCTCTCTCACTTTAGGGGCATTTTCTGAGGGGAAACCTATAGTTTACCTAGGAAAACTATACATTGTTTTTTTCGGTAGAAACTGAGCTTTCTAAATCTGCCTGAGTTTTCATGTATTTCCACCTGTGCAAAAAAATTTATAGTGCTAAATACCAAAAAAAAATGAAAAATTACCATTTTTCATCGTATATCAATTTATACCAGAAAAATATTTCATTTTACGGATGAAAATCCAACTGATTTGGAAAGCCTTATGTCTCTCGAACGTGCCAATACCAGATATGTATAGTTTTAGGGAGATTTAGGACTTCTGTACCTCAAAAACTCCCGGCAGTATATTGCCGAATTTTGAAAGCACTAAGGCAGAAAACGGCATGCTTTAGATTCCAAGGCAAAAACTCCTGAAACCGTAGGTTTACCCCAGAAAACCATACATTTTTGAAAAGTACACATTCTGCCGATTACAAAATGGGTAACTATGTCTCTCTAATCCCAACTACCAAACATAAAAGCTTGTCTGAACATAGCGGTTTTTCAAAAAAAAATTCAAAATTCTGAAAAATCATTGCAAAGGTTTTATTTTGCTGCTCCGCATATCCCAAACTATATTAGGTACCAAGAAAAAGCACCTGAAATATGATTGCCAGGGGTCCACTGAACAGTTTGACACCCATTATGCATAGGTTTACCAAAGTATCTGGCATTTAGAGACACCAATATGAAGTTAGCACATCCAAATTGATCAGGACTTTACTTCAGCTACTGAGAAATCAACACATTGACTGCATTTTTTGTGGGGTAAAAACACAGAAATATATGTTTACCCCCCAAACCCATATATTTTTGGAAAGTACACATTCTACAGAATCTAAAATGGGTACCCATGCCTTTCTGCTCCAAACTACTGAGTCGCAAGGCTTTCCCAAAATTGTCGGTTTTGGTGAAATATGTGAAAATTGCCTCAAACCTTCAACTTCCCAGCACCATATCACCCATGTATCATTATGTACTAAGAAAAAGCACCCTAAATATGATTGCCAGGGTTCCTCTGAACATTTTGGTGGCCATTGTTCATAGGTTTACCAAAGTATCTGGCATTTAGAGGCCCCAAAATGAAGTTAGCGCATACAAACAGTCCCGTGGGTAACTTCAGCTAATGAAAAATCAAACACATTGACTGCATTTTTGTGGGGTAAAAACACAGAAATATATGTTTACCCCCAAAACCCATATATTTTTGGAAAGTACACATTCTACTGAATCTAAAATGGGTACCCATGCCTTTCTGCTCCAAACTACTGAGTCGCAAGGCTTTCCCACAATTGTCAGTTTTGGTGAAATATGTGAAAATTGCCTCAAACCTTCAACTTCTCAGCACCATATCACCCATGTATCGTTACACACCAAGAAAAAGCACCCTAAATATGATTGCCAGGGTTCCTCCAAACAGTTTGGTGGCCATTGTTCATAGGTTTACCAAAGTATCTGGCATTTAGAGGCCCCAAAATGAAGTTAGCGCATACAAACAGTCCCGTGGGTAACTTCAGCTAATGAAAAATCAACACATTGACTGCATTTTTGTGGGGTAAAAACACAGAAATATATGTTTACCCCCAAAACCCATATATTTTTGGAAAGTACACATTCTACCGAATCTAAAATGGGTACCCATGCCTTTCTGCTCCAAACTACTGAGTCGCAAGGCTTTCCCACAATTGTCGGTTTTGGTGAAATATCTGAAAATTGCCTCAAAACTTCAACTTCTCAGCACCATATCACCCATGTATCGTTACGCACCAAGAAAAAGCACCCTAAATATGATTGCCAGGGTTCCTCCAAACAGTTTGGTGGCCATTGTTCATAGGTTTACCAAAGTATCTGGCATTTAGAGGCCCCAAAATGAAGTTAGCGCATACAAACAGTCCCGTGGGTAACTTCAGCTAATGAAAAATCAACACATTGACTGCATTTTTGTGGGGTAAAAACACAGAAATATATGTTTACCCCCAAAGCCCATATATTTTTGGAAAGTACACATTCTACCGAATCTAAAATGGGTACCCATGCCTTTCTGCTCCAAACTACTGAGTCGCAAGGCTTTCCCACAATTGTCGGTTTTGGTGAAATATCTGAAAATTGCCTCAAGCTTCAACTTCTCAGCACCATATCACCCATGTATCGTTACGCACCAAGAAAAAGCACCCTAAATATGATTGCCAGGGTTCCTCCAAACAGTTTGGTGGCCATTGTTCATAGGTTTACCAAAGTATCTGGCATTTAGAGGCCCCAAAATGAAGTTAGCGCATACAAACAGTCCCGTGGGTAACTTCAGCTAATGAAAAATCAACACATTGACTGCATTTTTGTGGGGTAAAAACACAGAAATATATGTTTACCCCCAAAACCCATATATTTTTGGAAAGTACACATTCTACCGAATCTAAAATGGGTCCCCATGCCTTTCTGCTCCAAACTACTGAGTCGCAAGGCTTTCCCAAAGTTGTCGGTTTTGGTGAAATATCTGAAAATTGCCTCAAAGCTTCAACTTCCCAGCACCATATCACCCATGTATCATTACGTACTAAGAAAAAGCACCCTAAATATGATTGCCAGGGTTCCTCTGAACATTTTGGTGGCCATTGTTCATAAGTTTACCAAAGTATCTGGCATTTAGAGGCCCCAAAATGAAGTTAGCGCATACAAACAGTTCTGTGGGTAACTTCAGCTAATGAAAAATCAACACATTGACTGCATTTTTGCGGGGTAAAAACACAGAAATATATGTTTGCCCCCCAAAACCCATATAGTTTTGGAAAGTACACATTCTACCGAATCTAAAATGGGTACCCATGCCTTTCTGCTCCAAACTACTGAGTCGCAAGGCTTTCCCACAATTGTCGGTTTTGGTGAAATATCTGAAAATTGCCTCAAAGCTTCAACTTCTCAGCACCATATCACCCATGTATCGTTATGCACCAAGAAAAAGCACCCTAAATATGATTGCCAGGGTTCCTCCGAACAGTTTGGTGGCCATTGTTCATAGGTTTACCAAAGTATCTGGCATTTAGAGGCCTCAAAATGAAGTTAGTGCATACAAATAGTCCTGTGGGTAACTTCAGCTAATGAAAGATCAACACATTAACTGCATTTTTTGTGGGGTAAAAACACAGAAATATATGTTTACCCCCCAAACCCATACATTTTTGGAAAGTACACATTCTACAGAATCTAAAATGGGTACCCATGCCTTATTGCTCCAAACTACTGAGTCGCAAGGCTTTCCCAAAGTTGTCGGTTTTGGTGAAATATCTGAAAATTGCCTCAATGCTTCAACTATCCAGCATCATATCACCCATGTATCATTACGTATCACAAAAAAGCACCCAAATTGTGATTGCCAGGGGTCCTCCAAACAGTTTGGTGCCCACTGTGCATAGGTTTACCAAAGTATATGGCATTTAGAGGCCCCAAAATGAAGTTAGCACATACAAATTGTCCTGTGGGTAACGTCAGCTAATGAAAAATCAGCACATTGTCTGCATTTTTGTGGGGTAAAAACACAGAAATATATGTTTACCCCCCAAACCCATACATTTTTGGAAAGTACACATTCTACAGAATCTAAAATGGGTACCCATGCCTTTCTGCTCCAAACTACTGAGTCGCAAGGCTTTGCCAAATTTGGCGGTTTTGGTGAAATATCTGAAAATTGCCTCAAAGCTTCAACTTTCCAGCAACGTATTGTCCATGTATCATTACCAGCATAAAGCATCCTAAATATAAACATAGGGGTCTACTAAATAGTTTGATGCCCAATGTGCATAGATATACCAAACTATGTGGCGCACAGAGACCCCCAAATGACAATATGTATAGACATTTTCACGGCTGACGCGCTGGCTGCTGCAACATAACCACCCGGTGTGTGTATTATGCGACATTAGACCACCTAACAGTACAGAGACCCCAGAAAACCATATATTTTCAGAAAGTACACATTCTGACGAATCCAATATGGGTAAATAAGTGTTTCTACTACAAACTGCCAAACTGCAAAGCAATGCTGAACATAACGTTTTTTATCAAATTTCTGAAAATCGTCACAAAGCTTGAATTTTACCCCATTATATGCCCCACATTTCGTAACTTATCAGCATAAAACATCCTAAATATGAACGCCAGCGGTCTACTGAACACTTTGATGCCCAATATGCATAGATATACCAAACTATGTGGCGCACAGAGACCCCCAAATGACAATACTGTATATACATTTTCACGGCTGACGCGCTGGCTGCTGCAATATAAGCACCTGGTGTGTGTATTATGCGACATTAGACCCCCTAACAGTACAGAGACCCCAGAAAACCATATATTTTCAGAAAGTACACATTCTGACGAATCCAATATGGGTAAATAAGTGTTTCTACTACAAACTGCCAAACTGCAAAGCAATGCTGAACATAACGGTTTTTATCAAATTTCTGAAAATCATCACAAAGCTTGAATTTTACCCCATTATATGCTCCACGTTTCATAACGTATCAGCATAAAACATCCTAAATATGAACGCCAGGGGTCTACTGAACACTTTGATGCCCAATATGCATAGATATACCAAACTATGTGGCGCACAGAGACCCCCAAATGACAATAGTGTATATACATTTTCACGGCTGACGCGCTGGCTGCTGCAATATAAGCACCTGGTGTGTGTATTATGCGACATTAGACCCCCCTAACAGTACAGAGACCCCAGAAAACCATATATTTTCAGAAAGTACACATTCTGACGAATCCAATATGGGTAAATAAGTGTTTCTACTGCAAACTGCCAAACTGCAAAGCAATGCTGAACATAACGGTTTTTATCAAATTTCTGAAAATCGTCACAAAGCTTGAATTTTACCCCATTATATGCTCCACGTTTCGTAACGTATCAGCATAAAACATCCTAAATATGAACGCCAGGGGTCTACTGAACACTTTGATGCCCAATATGCATAGATATACCAAACTATGTGGCGCACAGAGACCCCCAAATGACAATAGTGTATATACATTTTCACGGCTGACGCGCTGGCTGCTGCAATATAAGCACCTGGTGTGTGTATTATGCGACATTAGACCCCCCTAACAGTACAGAGACCCCAGAAAACCAGATATTTTCAGAAAGTACACATTCTGACGAATCCAATATGGGTAAATAAGTGTTTCTACTACAAACTGCCAAACTGCAAAGCAATGCTGAACATAACGGTTTTTATCAGATTTCTGAAAATCGTCACAAAGCTTGAATTTTACCCCATTATATGCTCCACGTTTCGTAACGTATCAGCATAAAACATCCTAAATATGAACGCCAGGGGTCTACTGAACACTTTGATGCCCAATATGCATAGATATACCAAACTATGTGGCGCACAGAGACCCCAAATGACAATAGTGTATATACATTTTCACGGCTGACGCGCTGGCTGCTGCAATATAAGCACCTGGTGTGTGTATTATGCGATATTAGACCCCCCTAACAGTACAGAGACCCCAGAAAACCATATATTTTCAGAAATTACACATTCTGACGAATCCAATATGGGTAAATAAGTGTTTCTACTACAAACTGCCAAACTGCAAAGCAATGCTGAACATAACGGTTTTTATCAAATTTCTGAAAATCGTCACAAAGCTTGAATTTTACCCCATTATATGCTCCACGTTTTGTAACGTATCAGCATAAAACATCCTAAATATGAACGCCAGAGGTCTACTGAACACTTTGATGCTCAATATGCATAGATATACCAAACTATGTAGCGCACAGAGACCACCAAATGACAATAGTGTATATACATTTTCACAGCTGACGCGCTGGCTGCTGCAATATAAGCGCCTGGTGTGTGTATTATGCAACATTAGACCCCCCTAACAGTACAGAGACCCCAGAAAACCATATATTTTCAGAAAGTACACATTCTGACGAATCCAATATGGGTAAATAAGTGTTTCTACTACAAACTGCCAAACTGCAAAGCAATGCTGAACATAACGGTTTTTTATCAAATTTCTGAAAATCGTCAGAAAGCTTGAATTTTACCCCATTATATGCCCCACATTTCGTAACGTATCAGCATAAAACATCCTAAATATGAACGCCAGGGGTCTACTGAACACTTTGATGCTCAATATGCATAGATATACCAAACTATGTGGCGCACAGAGACCACCAAATGACAATAGTGTATATACATTTTCACAGCTGACGCTCTGGCTGCTGCAATATAAGCACCTGGTGTGTGTATTATGCGACATTAGACCCCCCTAACAGTACAGAGACCCCAGAAAACCATATATTTTCAGAAAGTACACATTCTGACGAATCCAATATGGGTAAATAAGTGTTTCTACTACAAACTGCCAAACTGCAAAGCAATGCTGAACATAACGGTTTTTATCAAATTTCTGAAAATCGTCACAAAGCTTGAATTTTACCCCATTATATGCCCCACATTTCGTAACGTATCAGCATAAAACATCCTAAATATGAACGCCAGGGGTCTACGGAACACTTTGATGCCCAATATGCATAGATATACCAAACTATGTGGCGCACAGAGACCCCCAAATGGATATATAGTAGATAAAATTTACAAGGCAAAACAAAATAAGGCAGTAAAGAGTGAAATGAAAAAAAATCCAATAAAACCACAAAAATCAATGTTTTTTTTCCAGAATAGTGTTATCGGCCATCAGAATCACAGTTTGAATATTTTAGCTGGGCCAAACAGGTTATACGGCTAGAAACAAGTGAACACAACATATGCAGAGCTGAAAATGCAATAAAATGGCTAAAAATTCAATAAAATGGCTAAAAATGCCACCAAAATACCCAAAATTGCAATATAATCACCGAAATAACATACAAAAGATATTGCACAGTACGGTTAGCGAATACGCTATTCGTAATGGCAATAAAACATTTTTTTCAGCCAAAAAAAGAGACGATGCGATAAGAAAAAAAAAAAAAAAGCCACAATGCCATGTATGTGCGTGTGCGTGTATACAAATGGTAAATTACATGTTATGTGCGCGTGTGTGCGTGTGCACATGTGTGTAAGTGCAGTGAGTGTAAGTGACCCCCCAATCCCCAAAAATGTATGTGTAAGTGTGTGTAAGTGTGAATCTAAGTGTGTATTACTGTAATAAGTGTGTGTTGGTGTGTTTGTGTGTGTAATTGTTGCACTAACCTGAAAAAGTCGCTGAAGACTGTTGCACACGATGTGGAGGGGTCCCAGGAAGACATCTGCGACGATCCTCGTGTTCCTGTGCTGTGGGGGCGGAGATCAACGGCGCAGTGCAGGCTGCAGCAGCAGGACACGTAAGTAACACGTGCCTGCTGCTGCTTTTGGGCCCCTGGGCGATCGCGCCCCAGGGGCCACTCGATCCCCTGCTCTGCTCGTTGCCTAGGGGCAGGGGATCGAAGCGGAACGGAGCGAGCGGCTCTAACAGCCGCTCCTCCGCTCCACAACCCGGAAGTGCTGCAGAACGTAGAATCTACGTTCTGTGGCATTTCAAGTTACTTTTCCACAGAACGTAGATTCTACGTTCTGTGGCACTTAAAGGGTTAAAGGGGTTGTTCACCTTTGAGATAACTTTTAGTATGATGTAGAGAATTGAGACAATTTGCAATTTGTTTTCATTTTTTTATTATTGAAGGTTTTTGAGTTATTTAGCTTTTTATTTAGCAGCTCTTCTATTTGCATCTTAAGCAATCTGGTAACTAGGGTCTAAATTACCCTAGCAACCATGCATTGATTTGAATAAGAGACTGGAACATGAATAGGAGAGGGCCTGAATAGAAGGATCGGTAATAAAAAGTAACAATAACAATACATTTGTAGCCTTACAGAGCATTTGTTTTTTTACAGAGTCAGCGACGCCTATTTGAAAGCTGCAAATAGTCAGAAGAAAAAGGCAAATAACTGTAAAACTATATAAAATAAATAAATAATGAAAACCATTTGAAAAGTTGCTTGGAATTGGCCATTCTATAAAATAATAACAGTTACCTTAAAGGAAAACTATACCCCCAAAATGAACACTTAAGCAACAGATAGTTCCTATCATATTAAGTGGCATATTAAAGAATCTTACCAAACTGGAATATATATTTAAGTAAATATTGCCCTTTTACATCTCTTGCCTTGAGCCACAATTTCGTGATGGTCTCTGTGCGGTCTGAGATCACATGACCAGAAATACTTCAACTCTAACTGTAACAGGAAGAAGTGTGGAAGCAAGAGACACATCTCTGTCTGTTAATTGGCTCATGTGACCTAACATGTATGGTTTGTTGGTATGTTTGGGAGTACAGTGAATCCTACGATCCCAGGGGACGGCCCTTATTTTTTAAAATGGCAATTTTCTATTTATGATTACCCAATGGCACATACTACTAGAAAAGTATATTATTATGAACATGGTTTATTTACATGAAGCAGGATTTTACATATGAGCTGTTTTATGCAATATCTTTTTATAGAGACCTACATTGTTTGGGGGGTATAGTTTTCCTTTAAAGGTGAATCACCCCTTTAACAGATACACATTACACTTTTCGCCACAATAAAAGTAAATGTATACTCTCCAATATACATTTATTTTTATAATTGTTAGTACAGGTATAGGATATATTATCCGGAAACCGACTATCCAGAAAGTTCTGAATTATGGAAAGGCTGTCTTTCATAGACTCCATTTTATCTAAATAATACAAATTTTTTAAATATTATTTCCATTTTCCCTGTAATAATAAAACAGTACATTGTTCTTGATCGAAACTAAGATAGAATTAACTCTTACTGGAAGCAAAACCAGCCTATTGGGTTTATTTAATATTTAAATGGTTTTGTAGTAGACTTAAAGGTATGAAGCTCCAAATTACAGAAAGATCTGTTATCTGGAAAACCACCATTTCCCAAGCATTCCATACAGATCCCATACCTGTAGTATTACATTTATTTGTAGTTGCTATTGAAAGCAGTTTCGCTGTTTAAAGGGCACCTGTAAAATAGTATCCTAAATCAAGGGTGTGGGCTAATACAGCCTGCACTCTGATTGGGGGTAACAGTAGTAACAGCCAGTGCTAGACCACCCGCATGGGAGGAAGCTCCCAGTACAATAGGCCATGTTGGGCCACACGCATGCGCATAATGACTACTGCGACTTGCTCATTATGAGCATGACGTCAGAAGCACATTTGCACATGCACTCTGACTTACATGGCTGCTCGCACTGGGAGCTCCCTCCCGGTGCCAGTGTCCTAGCATGACAAAGGGGTTATGCCCCGAAACGTTGCATCCGCAATAAACGAGCAAGGCTTTTCCTGCTAGCATTACCCATGATGTGCCGGTGTGTTATTTTCCTACGTTGTATTTGAGGCTGCAAATTCCTCTATCACCGAGCACCTGGGATTCACGTTTATCTGGACGGCCAGGGTGTGCGAGGGTAATCCTTCTCGTCTCCATTTACCCAATAGGTGCCATTTAAATTCTCAGCTCTGCAGTCGGCTGATTAACAGGCATGGAGAACTGCTTTCTGCTGCATTGATTTGTTACCAACAGATAAATACACCCTTTCCCAGCTACCTTCTTTTCCAGGTTATTATAGAGAGTTTATCTGTGGTAATTTGATTAACTACCATCTCCACTAACAATTGCTAGAACCAAAGAAACTGGAGAGAAAACTTTCCTTTGGATTTAATTAACATATTAAAATAAATACTGACCCTAGATCGCAGAGTGTGCCATCGGTTGCGGCCTATCTCACTCAACCACACTCAGTGACGCCGCCGCGGCCTGTTATGGCGACGCAGGATAGTGATTCTATGTCGGCCTCGCCTGAACTGGTCTCGCAACCTCCGGACACCTCTGCTGCTGATACCCTGTTGCTCGGGAAATTTCAACAGATGTTGCAGAGCGAACTGGCGGTAACAGCCAAGAGGATTACCGATGATCTTACTAAACAGATCCAGGACTTGGGGGCCCGAACGGATATGGTGGAGAACAAAATCGATGATATGGTCACAGCAGCAACTCCATGACGCTCTTTTAATGTTGGAAGACGGTGATAACCGCTCTCGGCACAACAATGTTCGGGTGAGAGGCCTGCCTGAGACGATAACGGATCTGCGGCGGGATATCACGGGATATCACGGAACTGTTTTTGGACCTGCTCCCGAATGTTTCCACAGACAGACTGGAGTTTGATCGTATACATCTGGCACTGCGGCCCTACAAGCAGGGGGACCCCCCCAGGGACATTATTATACGATTCCACTATCATCAGACTCAGGTTGAGGTACTGAGAGCTGCGCGGGAACGAGGTTCCTTAGACTTTCGTGATCATTCCTATCAACTCTATCCGGACCTCTCACCTACAACTCTACAAAAGAGACGCACGATGCAGCCAGTCACCAAAATTCTCCAGCACCATAAGGTGCGCTACCGTTGGGCTTTCCCATTTCGCCTAGCCTTCGCTTTTAACAACAGATCCTACTCTATGGATACTCCTGAGGAGGGTCTCGCCACTTTGGCTAAGCTCCAGTTAGTGGACCAGCATCCTTCGACCCCTCAGGCTTCACCTCCCAAAAAGCTTACACCGCTCTGGCAGAAGGTGGGACCTGCCAGACCACAGCCTGTGGTTACGCGAGCCTCTCAAAAGGAGACAGGACGACGTCGCCATTTCCTTCGATTGAGCTATAGCATCGTCCATGGTGACTTTCCTTCGCCAGCGATGTTTGACTCTGCAGGGTTTGGACTACTACGATCTACCTTTGTATGTTCGCCCTATAATCACCCGTCAGGAACATTTTTTCGCCATGGAGCACACGACTGACAGGTTTCCTCCTCTCCTGCTCCTTGGTTCTCCCTGATTAATGTTGTATGCTTACTTTATGCTTTCATGGTTTTTCTATTGTTGCCTTATGTGTTATGATGTGGAGCTCTTGTGTTATGCCCCTCCAACTTGCAGGCCTTGGATGGGGTCTGGACCCCAATGTAGGGTTTGTGCTAAGGCCCTAGTGTTTAGTCTGCTTAGGACTAACTGGTTTTTAGTTGATTTTTTTAGTTTGTTTTGTTATACTGTGCGCCACCACACCCTAATCTTGTCAGGAAAATGCTTGAGAGTCACATGGAATCTTTATCTGCATGCTTTTGGGATTTTTGTTTTGATAGTTCTCACTTATGGCTACAGTTAAGATGGCAGTTTCTATCATTTCCCATAACGTGCAAGGGTTTAATTCACCCTCCAAACGGGCTAAAGCTTTCTCCTTTTATAATTCGCTCACTGCCGATATTGTATGTTTACAGGAGACACATTTTTCTGCTACCTCTTTTCCGAAGTATTTTCACCATAGATACCCTCTGTTCCACTTGGCTAAGGGGCCGACTAAAACGAAAGGGGTTGCTATTTTTTTTAGAGCCGGGCTACCTGTTGTGATAGACAATGTAGTTGCAGATCCAGAGGGCAGATTTCTGCAAATCAAACTATCACTCCAGGACTCAAAGTACACTATTGTTACATACTATGCGCCTAATCAAAACCCCCTTTTATTTCTATCCAGAATTATTCAACAGAGTCAGGCGGATAGAGAAGGGGGTCTTATTGTTTGTGGTGACTCCAATTTGATTTTGGATGCGGGATGGGATAGACAGGCTACTCCCCTTTCTACCTCTGAAATTTCTAACCTTTACTCCATTCGCCAATTTAGACGCATAGTGGACCGTCATTCATTAGTTGATGTTTGGCGGGAACAACACCCTTACGGTAAGGGCTATACCCATTACTCTTACCCCCACAAGGTTTATACTCGCATTGACCATATATTTATTTCGCAGGACTGCACTCCCCAAATATGCACTGCTAAGATCTTAAACGTTCCATGGTCAGACCATTCCCCGGTTTCCCTTCGGTTTACCATAGATAATCGGGCGGCCAGAGGGTACCAGTGGAAACTTAACGATTCGTTGCTCATGGTTCCTGATATAGCATCTGAAATTGAGTCCACTATAACAAATTACTTTAAGGAGAACGAAACTTCCGTCTCACAAATAACCACATTGTGGGAAGCTCACAAGGCAGTCTTGCGAGGTAAATTTATCCAATTGAGCTCCAGACGGAAAAAACATCGTAGGCTAGTGATAGATACTCTTACTCGGCAATTAGACGAGGTGATGCAGAAACAGAACGATCACCCAGAGCTAGATCTAAGAGGGGTAATTCATCAACTCCACTTGGATCTTGATCTGGCTCTCACTCATGAAGCCGAAAAGGCCCTTCGTTGGTCGCAACAGAAGTTTTACTCTAATGCAAATAGACCTAGTAAGATGTTTGCCAGAAAGTTGAATAACAGCCCTCGTACCACGCTTGTCCATCCCATTAAACAACAACATGGAGGGTTAACGACTAATCCTACAAAAATTGTGCAGGAATTTGCAGACTACTATATGAAGCTATATTCTAGTGTGGGTGACCCATCCACAGCCCAGTATAAGAAAGTACTGCATGACCTTCAGCTTCCTATGCTTACTGATTCTCAGCTCGCAACTATTGAAGCTGATGTAACCACTGAGGAAGTCACTGCAGCAATTAAACATTTAACATCTGGGAAGGCCCCGGGTCCTGATGGGTTTTCGGTCCACTATTATAAAAAATTTGCCTTCCTTTTAGCCCCTTACCTGTCGCAGCTCTTTAATTCGTTGCAACATGGTTCCCGGTTCTCCCAATTATCCCAAACTGCAAAAATTATTACTATCCCTAAACCGTCGACGGACCCTACTAATTGTCAAAATTATAGGCCTATTTCACTACTAAATAACGACGTTAAGATTTTGTCCACGGTTTTGTCTATTCGGCTTAATTTGTACCTTCCTCAGTGGATACACAGGGATCAGGTCAGGTTTGTCCCAGGGAGACAAGCTGGTGATGCTATTAGACGCCTTTTACTGCTGATACATAGGGCTCAGACGACTTCCACTAAAGCGTTACTATTGAAGTTAGATATTAGGAAAGCTTTTGACACACTGTCTTGGTCATATTTGCATCATATACTTAATCTGTGGGGTTTTGGGCAGAAATTTCGAACTTGGGTACATTCGTTGTATCAATCCCCCTCGGCTTATGTATCGGTGATGGGATATCAGTCCTCTTTATTTGGTATTCATCGTGGCACTAAACAAGGCTGCCCATTGTCCCCCATATTATTTGATCTTGCCATAGAACCATTGGCAGCACTTATCAGAGCTAATCCTAATATACACGGTCTTCGAGTTAATGGTTCCCATCATAAAATCTCATTGTTTGCAGATGATGTAACGATGCTTGTGACACAACCCCTTACCTCTTTGCCTAACCTGTTTGACCTGTTGGGGAAATTCGGGGATGTTTCAGGTTTAACTATCAATCATGAGAAATCTGAGGCTCTTAACTTGACTCTTGCCCCCGAAGCGGTTAAATTGTTGAAGCTTAACTTTGATTTTAAGTGGCAGCCCATTTGTATCTCAATATTGGGGGTTAACCTCACCGCGCTGTATTCGACTTTATACAAACATAATTACCCTAAACTGTACGTTTCCCTAACTAAATTACTGGAAGAATGGAGTAGATATCATATTTCCTGGGTGGGACGTATTAACTCGATCAAGATGACGATACTACCTAAACTTTTGTATTATTTCCGTACTCTACCAGTCTCCATTAGTTTACCGGACTTGAAGGAATTTCAGGGGAAGATAATGCGCTATATATGGGATAATAAGCCACCCCGGGTTAATAAAAAGACCTTATATGCTTCCAGGACACAGGGAGGTTTGGGCCTCCCGAACCTTCTTTACTACTTTTATGCTGCCCAACTGACTGCCATTCCGCTTCTACATATGGGCACGGTGGGCCCGCAATGGGTTCAGTTGGAAAACGACATTTGTGCCCCATACTCAGCAGATGCGTTAATTTGGTCTATGTCACATAAACGATCTTTGATCCAGAGTCCTAGCTTGAGCGCCACTTTGAAGGTTTGGGATAGTGTTCGGTACTCAGCTAAACTAATGTCACCATGGGCGCCGGTTACTCCTTTGCTCCAAAATCCGGATTTTACACCGGGACAGAATGTTGCCCTTTTCCGGTGGTGGAGTTCTAGCAATATTCTTAGAATCTATGACTGCTATAACGTTAGGGGCCCACTTACTATAGCTCTCCTCCAGTCCCAACGGGACCTTCCGTCATCTGAAGTTTTTAGAGCGTTGCAGGTGTTACATTATATATCTTCACTGAAAACCCACTGGGAAAGGTCACAACATAGTCTGACATTTTTTGAAAGATGGTGTCTCCGCCCCTCCCTCCGCACGGGAATGATCTCGCTATTGTATTCCACCTTAAATAA
This sequence comes from Xenopus laevis, assembly GCF_017654675.1. Lineage (NCBI taxonomy): Eukaryota > Metazoa > Chordata > Amphibia > Anura > Pipidae > Xenopus > Xenopus laevis. Next base: position 53,399,246 of record NC_054386.1, on the reverse strand, counting down.
CCTATCAAACCTAAGGGATCACACTTATGTTAGGGCATGGGAGAAGGATGTCTCGTTTTCATATGATATGGAACATTGGGGGAAGTGTTGGGAAATCACTAAATCCAGTTCTATGAATACTGTTTTGCTGGAGGCATCCTACAAGGTATTATTGCGATGGTATTTGACGCCTGATAGGATAGCGAAAGGGGTTGCTACGGCGGATCCCAATTGCTTTAGAGGCTGCCAACAACTTGGTTCCATGTACCATATATGGTGGACGTGCCCTAGGGTGGTTAGATTTTGGATTAGGATCCACACTATCATATTCTCTGTTTTTAACATTAATGTGAGGAGAGACCCAATGATAGCACTTTTGAATGGTAAATGTGATGGTTTCTCTAAACTACAACACAAACTGTTGACATGTATATTTTTGGCTGCAAAACAAACCATCGCTAAGGCGTGGAAAGCTGGAGCTATTCCTATTCTAGGTTTTAAACATAAAATGGATTGGATTATGGTGAATGAAAAATTAGCTAGTTTTCTCAATAACACCCATGATAAATTCCTAAGGATTTGGCAGCCCTGGTTGGAGTACAGACGCAGTGATCCCAATGTTTATCATCTTCTTTCCATTTGACTCTCCTGCTATCACTCGATTTTATTTTTGTGATGTATTAATGTTCCGATGACTTATTTCGCTATTTCCCAGTCTTTTCCATGCAATTTCCTGACTAGGTGGCTCTTTGATTTTACTGTTTTATAATTGTGTAACCAAAGTTGATGTCAATGTGCACTGATATTTTACTTGTATCCGCCCATGACTGTTTACATTATTTTTGATGACCTGTTACACTTTTGTAATGTACATTTGGCATTTGTTTGTGAAACAATAAAAATATTGTTGAGAAAATAAATACTGACCACCTATGCAAATACAAACCATGTGAATAAGAAACAAATAATATTAAGAAAACTACTGGATCTTAACATTGTATGTTATTCTCAATGTCTTTAATTGTTACATAAAGTGACGCAAATCGGTTTGCCTGTTTAGCAAAGCTGAACAATTTAAGCATGCATTAGCAGATTCATACCTGTATTGGTAAGGAAAGCATTTGAACATTCCCCAAAGTTCTTCTGACATACAGGCGTTGCCATCCATCAAAGCAAGTGCAGGTAGTAAGACTTGGTCTGTAACGCTGAGCAAGCAACTGAATAGCACCTCCTACAAAAAACAAGAATCATCCCAGGTAAAAATAACAAATAATTCAAACATATTCCAGTAAAGACATGAGTGAAAATTAAACAGCATCAAACTAATAAGATCTGTTCATTTTCAATTACCACAGATGTGGCAAACAATATATAGCTACTCCATTTTTTTTTAGAAATGTTAGCCCCATCTGTATACATCATGTTAGAGTGCTAGCCAACAACCAACAATAACTTTGCTGCTTCACAAAATATACCTAAATGTCCCCAAAATGCTTCACTAAATATTCCTAAATGTCCCCAAAAGTCAAGAGGCTGCATGGTCAACTACTCACCATCTTGTCTTTTTCTTCTGTTTTTGCCTCCGACTGCAACTAAAACAAAAAGATAAGAAAGAAGTTACACACAAAGCCTATGATTTTCTGTTAAGTCGTGTCTTAAGAAAATACAGTAGGAATTAATGAAGGTACTCTCTAGGGATGCATCTAATCCACTATCTGGGATTCAGAGAAATCCCGAATCCTGCGTGAAAGATTCAGCTGTATACCGAATTGAATTCAAATTTGCATATGCTAATTAAGGTTGGGAAAGGAAAATGGGGGGGGAATGCTTACTTCTTTTTTTTGTGATGCGATTTCCCTTCCCTCCCCTATCTTACATATGCAAATTAGAATTTGAATTCAGCTAAATAAGGCCGGATCCGGAACCGAATCCTGGATTCGGTGCAACCCTAGTAATCTCTAGGTCACCAGTAAAAGGTTATCCTAAGTAACATCTTAGCATACTTGGTTAAAGGAGAAGGAAAGGTTAAAATTAAGTAAGCCTTATCAGAAAGGTCCATCTAAATATACCAGTAAACCACCCAAAGTAATGTTGCTCTGAGTCCCCAGTCAAAAGAAGCACTGCATTTCTTTCCTTCTATTGTGTACACACGGGCTTCTGTATCAGACTTCCTGCCTTCAGATTAAACCTCATTGCCCTGGGCAAGAGCATGCTTTCTCCCCCCAGCCCTCCCTTCTCTACTGTAATCTGAGCCCAGAGGAAGTGATATCACACCACATTAATACTGCAGCTCCTATTCTAAACAAACAGAGTTTCTAGAGCTTTTTACTCAGGTATGGTAAAACATTCTACAGAATAAATATAGCATTCTAGCTTGCACTATTGCAGCTAATCTATTGGCAATAAAATGCCTCCTTTAAAGGGACTGTAAAACTGGAAGCATTCGATGACTTTCTATCACAGCACTGCATTGAATTGCAGTCAGGGACACTGGGATTGGTACATCATCTTTTTTAGTGTTTGCAATTAATCAATATAATATGAAATATGTGGAAAAAGTTCAGGCTCCATGCAAACTCAATGCAAAAAAAATAAAAAGTTTCAAGTCAAGTTTTATTTTTGAAGGGAAAATAACACAACCATATTGTTGGGAATTCTAACATGAAATAATGTGTATGTATTGTACTAAAACAAAAGAATATCTTAAAATAAGTCAGGGTTTTAATGGCAAAGCTATCAAAATGCCCCCCAAAAAGTGCCTACATTTGAGCTGCTAATAAAGAGTTGCATTTGCATGTTGAGTGTTGTTTTTTCACATGGGTTAAATAGGCAGTAAGCAGGCATAGTTATTCAGTTTTTACAGGGGTAAATGGGAGGGTACGCTGAATAGGGCTTGTGTGGTAGATAATAAGCAGTGTACAACTCCTTCCCTTCCCTGTTTGCTGCAACTGTTTTGTTAATCATAGAACTCATATTGAACAGCAATGAGCTACTGCAAGCTGCTGGTTAATCGTTTGCTAGCTTGGGAACCTTAGTATCGGTAGAAACAATTCTAGTGGGATCTCTGCAACCACATAAAAACTATTTACCACTTCCATTACTAGAAGCCATCAGAATTTTAGCTTCCTAAATGTAAACTGAATGTAAAGTGATGACTTGATTATGCACCTAATCCCAGGGAATAGTGAAGCTACTACAGACTACAGACTACAAGGACAGTTTGTAACATACAAATAAAGGTGTAACACATACCTCTTTCATTAATGCTTTTCCAAGTCTAACTACTTTCGCAAGCAAAATAGGGTCATGAGAAAGATGTGGGCCCAGGTAGCAAAGCATGGTGAAGGCATCTCTCCGCAAGTCTTCGAATGATTCTGCTTGCTTTGGGGCCTTCTTGCTATGCAAGGGAACAGCACGAGACCCTCTGGCACCTTTGGGTACTGCCAATCTAGAAAGTCAAATAAAACAGGTTAAAGATATATACAGACCACTAAAAATTTCACAGAAATTAAATGTAATAAATGGGAAATATAATAAATGATAAAAAAATTCAGATAAATAAGAATAAAAATATTGCAAACTATTTTGGCAGTAAAATAACTTTTTACGCAAGTCTTATTACATACACTGTGCAAACTATAAAACTCTCAATCTTTCACTGGCAGATGGGGGTTTCAGTTTTCAGGTTTACAAAATCTATATTAAATACAAAGGAAAAGAAAGAGTTGAGACCTTGCTCATGCCCAGTCAGGAAAGTAACATTTCTATCCTATATAACCAGTTGTATAAACCACTGTATATTTATATTAAAAATTGCTCAAGGGGCAGGAGAAGAGGACTTGAGGATGATGAACAGTGGAAGTGGTCCTTGTGTTCTCCAAGGTACAGTTAGGCCCATAATTCTTTGGACAGAGACAATTTTTTTCTCATTTTGGTTCTGTACATTACCACAATTAATTTTTAATAAAACAACTCAGATGCAGTTAAACTGCAGACTTTCAGCTTTAATTCAGTGGGTTGAAAATAAAAATGTGATGAACTAAAGCCTTTTTTAACACAATCACTTCATTTCCGTGGCTCAAAACAAATTGGACAACTGACTCAAAGGCTATTTCATGGGCAGGTATGTGCAATTCCTTCGTAATTTCATTATCAATGAAGCAGATAAAAGCCCTGGAGTTGATCTGGGGGGGGGGTGCGCTTGTATGTGGAAGATTTTGCTATGAACAGACAACATGTGAAACAAGCCATGCTTAAGCTGCAAAAACAGAAAAAAAACCATCCGAGAAATTGCTACAATGGCAAAATCTACAGTTTGGTACATCCTGAGAAAGAAAGAAAGCACTGGTGAACTCAGCAACGCAAAAAAAACCTGGACGTCCACAGAAGACAACAGTGGTGGATGATCGCAGAATCATTTCCATGGTGAAGAGAAATCCCTTCACAACAGCCAAACAAGTGAACAATACTCTCCATGGGGTAGGTGTATCAATATCCAAGTCTACCATAAAGAGAAGATTGCATGAAAGTAAATACAGAGGGGGTGCACTGCCAGGTGCAAGCCACTCATAAGCCTCAAGAATAGAAATGCCAGATTGGACTTTGCTAAAAAAAAAAAATCTTAAAAAAAGGCAGCACAGTTTCTTTGGACAGATGAAACCAAGATCAACCTTTACCAGAATAATGGCAAGAAAAAAGTATGGAGAAGGCTTGGAACAGCTCATGATCCAAAGCATACCATATCATCTGTAAAACATGGCGGAGGCAGTGTGATGGCTTGGGCATGCATGACTGCCAGTGGCACTGGGACACTAGTGTTTATTGATGATGCAACACAGGACAGAAGCCGCCAATTAAATTCTGAGGTGTTCAGAGACATACCATCTGCTCAGATCCAGCTAAATGCAGTCAAATTGATTTAAAGGTGTTTCATAACACAGATGGACAACGACCCAAAACATACAGCCAAAGCAACCCAGGAGTTTATTAACCCTTTCCCTGCCAGCCGTTTTGTCCCAGATGCGAACATCTACTGCCAAGCAGTTTTTAGATATTTTGCACTCTTTCACTTTAAGGGCCCTTCCTGGGGCGGTCTTTTAGTTTACCCAGGAAAACAATATATTGTTTTTTTCAGGACAACCTGAACTTTCAAAATATGCAAGAATTTTGGTGTAATTCTACCTCTGTAAAAAAATATAGGCTTCTAAGTGTCCAATAAAATGAAAAAAATCATGTTTCACAAAGAACAATCACATATATCAGAAACATTATTTACTTTATGTATGAGAACACAGCTGATTTGGAAAGGACTATGTCTCCTGAACGCGGCAATACCAAATATATATAGTTTTATGGAGATTTCTCACTTGTATAGATCAAAACCTACAAGCAGTACACTAGCAAATGTCCAAAGCACCGCTCCCCAAACGGCATACTTCTGATTTCAAGGCCAAACATTCCACTAACAGTAGGTTTACCCTAGAAAACTACCCATTATTAGAAAGAACAGATTCTTATGAATCAAAAATGGGTAAACATATCGTTGTACTCCAAACTACCAAGTTGCAATTGTTTCCTAAAGTTATAATGTTTTATAGAAATTGGTGAATTTTTTGAAAAATGACCTCAAAGCTTCCAATCTACAGAATCATATCTCCCACACATCATTAGGTATCAATGTAAAACACCCCAAATATGAAAGCCTGGGGTCCACTGAACAGTTTGATGCCCAATATGTATAGGTGTACCCAAGCATGTGACATATAGGGGCCCTAAAATGTAGCCACCTGATTTGAGCTATCAGTTCTGTAATTTCAGATACTGCAAAATCAACACATTTACGTCGTTTTGGGGGGGTCAAAAGTAGAAAAAGGTATGTTCACCCCAGAAAACCATATATTTTCGGAAAGTACACATTCCCACGAATCTAAATTGGGTATGCATGTCTTTGTACTACAAAGTACCAAGCCGCAAACCATTCCTAAATTTGGTGATTTTGGTGACATTTCCGAAAATCACCTCAAAATTTCTACCCTGCAGCATCGTATTACCCACATACTTTTAGGTATCAAGAGAAATCACCCCAAATATGAAAGCCTAGGGTCCTCTGAACAGTTTGATGCCCAATATGTATAGGTGTACCCAAGCACGTGGCATACAGGGGCCCCAAAAGGAAGACCCCCATATGGTCTGTCATTTCAGGTACTGCAAAATCAACACATTTACATCGTTTTGGGGGGGGGGTCAAAAGTAGAAAAAAGTGGGTTCACCCCAGAAAACCATATATTTTCGGAAAGTACACATTCCCACGAATCTAAATTGGGTATGCATGTCTTTGTACTCCAAAGTACAAAGCCGCAAACCATTCCTAAATTTGGTGATTTTTGTGATATTTCCAAAAATCACCTCAAAATTTCTACCCTGCAGCATCGTATTACCCACATACTTTTAGGTATCAAGGGAAATCACCCAAATATGAAAGCCTAGGGCCCTCTGAACAGTTTGATGCCCAATATGTATAGGTGTACCCAAGCACGTGGCATACAGGGGCCCCAAAATAAGACCCCCATATGGTCTGTCATTTCAGGTACAGCAAAATCAACACATTTACATCGTTTGGGGGGGGGGGGTCAAAAGTAGAAAAAAGTAAGTTCACCCCAGAAAACCATATATTTTCGGAAAGTACACATTCCCACGAATCTAAATTGGGTATGCATGTCTTTGTACTCCAAAGTACAAAGCTGCAAACCATTCCTAAATTTGGTGATTTTGGTGATATTTCCAAAAATCACCTCAAAATTTCTACCCTGCAGCATCGTATTACCCACATACTTTTAGGTATCAAGAGATATCACCCCAAATATGAAAGCCTAGGGTCCTCTGAACAGTTTGATGCCCAATATGTATAGGTGTACCCAAGCACGTGGCATACAGGGGCCCCAAAAGGAAGACCCCCATATGGTCTGTCATTTCAGGTACAGCAAAATCAACACATTTACGTCGTTTTGGGGGGGGTCAAAAGTAGAAAAAGGTATGTTCACCCCAGAAAACCATATATTTTCGGAAAGTACACATTCCCACGAATCTAAATTGGGTATGCATGTGTTTGTACTCCAAAGTACCAAGCCGCAAACCATTCCTAAATTTGGTGATTTTGGTGACATTTCCAAAAATCACCTCAAAATTTCTACCCTGCAGCATCGTATTACCCACATACTTTTAAGTATCAAGAGAAATCACCCCAAATATGAAAGCCTAGGGTCCTCTGAACAGTTTGATGCCCAATATGTATAGGTGTACCCAAGCACGTGGCATACAGGGGCCCCAAAAGGAAGACCCCCATATGGTCTGTCATTTCAGGTACTGCAAAATCAACACATTTACATCGTTTTGGGGGGGGGGGGGTCAAAAGTAGAAAAAAGTGGGTTCACCCCAGAAAAAACAATATATTTTCGGAAAGTACACATTCCCACGAATCTAAATTGGGTATGCATGTCTTTGTACTCCAAAGTACAAAGCCGCAAACCATTCCTAAATTTGGTGATTTTGGTGATATTTCCAAAAATCACCTCAAACTTTCTACCCTGCAGCATCGTATTACCCACATACTTTTAGGTATCAAGAGATATCACCCCAAATATGAAAGCCTAGGGTCCTCTGAACAGTTTGATGCCCAATATGTATAGGTGTACCCAAGCACGTGGCATACAGGGGCCCCAAAAGGAAGACCCCCATATGGTCTGTCATTTCAGGTACAGCAAAATCAACACATTTACGTCGTTTTGGGGGGGGGGGTCAAAAGTAGAAAAAGGTATGTTCACCCCAGAAAACCATATATTTTCGGAAAGTACACATTCCCACGAATCTAAATTGGGTATGCATGTGTTTGTACTCCAAAGTACCAAGCCACAAACCATTCCTAAATTTGGTGATTTTGGTGACATTTCCAAAAATCACCTCAAAATTTCTACCCTGCAGCATCGTATTGCCCACATACTTTTAGGTATCAAGAGAAATCACCCCAAATATGAAAGCCTAGGGTCCTCTGAACAGTTTGATGCCCAATATGTATAGGTGTACCCAAGCACGTGGCATACAGGGGCCCCAAAAGGAAGACCCCCATATGGTCTGTCATTTCAGATACTGCAAAATCAACACATTTACATTGTTTGGGGGGGGGGGGGGACAAAGGTAGAAAAAAGTACGTTCACCCCAGAAAACCATATATTTTCGTAAAGTACACATTCCCCTGAATCCAAATTGGGTATGCATGTCTTTCTACTCCAAAGTACCAAGCCACAAACCATTCCTAAATGTGGTGATTTTGGTGACATTTCCAAAAATCACCTCAAAATTTCCACCCTGCAGCATCGTATTACCCACATACTTTTAAGTATCAAGACAAATCACCCCAAATATGAAAGCCTAGGGTCCTCTGAACAGTTTGATGCCCAATATGTATAGGTGTACCCAAGCACGTGGCATATAGGGGCCCCAAAAGGAAGACCCCCATATAGTCTGTCATTTCAGGTACTGCAAAATCAACACATTTACATCGTTTTGAGGGGGGCAAATGTAGGAAAAATTAAGTTCAATCCAGAAAACCATATATTTTCGGAAAGTACACATTCCCACGAATCTAAATTGGGTATGCATGTCTTTGTACTACAAAGTACGAAGCCGAAAACCATTCCTAAATTTGGTGATTTTGGTGACATTTCCAAAAATCACCTCAAAATTTCTAACCTGCAGCATCGTATTACCCACATACTTTTAGGTATCAAGAGAAATCACCCCAAATATGAAAGCCTAGGGTCCTCTGAACAGTTTGATGCACAATATGTATAGGTGTACCCAAGCACGTGGCATATAGAGGCCCCAAAAGGAAGACCCCCATATGGTCTTTCATTTTAGGTACTGCAAAATCAACACATTTACATCGTTTTGGGGGGGGGGGGGCAAAGGCAGAAAAAAGTAATTTCACCCCAGAAAACCATATATTTTCGGAAAGTACACATTCCCACGAATCTAAATTGGGTATGGATGTCTTTGTACTCCAAAGTACCAAGTCGCAAGCCTTTACTAAATTTGGCGATAAAAGCAACGGTTTTTACATTTCTGAAAATCGCCTAAAAATATTGCAATTGGCCACATTTATCTCACCCAACTTCTTACATACAATTGTAAAACACCATAAATACTGATGCCAAGGGTCTACTGAACAGTTTTATGCCCAATATACATTGATATACCATGGCAGCTGGCATGTGCGGACCCCAAATGTAAATAGTGAATATGAGTTTTCTCTGCTGCCGATTCGCCTTCTGTAAACATAGACCCTTGACTTCATATTATGTGCCTCAAGACCCTCCTAACAGCAAAGACCCCCAAAACCATATGTTTTTGGAAAGTACACATTCTGACGAAAACAACCAAGATAAAGACGTCTTTCTACAGCAAAGTACCAAACTGCAAAACTTTTATAAACATAGAGATTTTTACATTTCCGAAAATTGCCTAAAAATGTTGAAGTATGCCACATTTATCTCACACAATGTTTTACGTACAAAGAAAAATCACCCCAAATATGGACATCAGAGGTCTACTGAATAGTTTGTGTATACATGTGTGTACACTTCCAAGAATTGTGTGACAGTGTATAAGTGTGTATAAGTGTGTATATAAGTCCATATAAGTGTATATAAATGCATATAAGTCCATATAAGTGGAAAATTAAAAATTAAAAAAAAAGTTTTTTTGTTTTGTTTTTTTTTTATACTAAAATATGTGTGTATGTGTGTATAATGTAGGTAGGTGTATCTATGTGTGTAAAATAAAGGCCACTTACCGTTTTTGGCTGATCTTAGAGCTGGAGAAGAGAGAGAAGCAGATCTGCAGATTCACAGCAAGCAGGAAGTGTGTGGGCGTCGCTGGAACACGAGGTGAGCAGGAGGAAGCAGAGCAGCAAGGCAGACACGCGATTTGCTGTGTCTGCCTCTTTAAGGTCGGCCCTGCGACAATCCAGTCGCAGGACCGACATGACAGCCCCCCAGCCTCGTTGCCCAGGGGGCTGTCAATGCTGCTAAACCTCTGCAGAGGCGGCTAAAGCCGCTGATGCAGAGTACAGCATGTAAAACTGCAAGCACGTACAATGTACGTGCTTGGCAGTTAAAGCCCTTGCCTGCCAGAACGTACGGTGTACGTGCTTGGCAGGCAAAGGGTTAAAGCAAAGAAGTGGAATGACTGTGAAGATTTTCATTCATCCAGATCATGGCATATCTAATATAAGTAATCCTAAAAAAACTGGACTTGCTGAGTAATCATTGAAGAAGTTTCACTACTTATCCGAGCAGCTTCTTCAGTTATTGCCATTCATTTTGGAGAGATTACTCTACAACTGGTTCGGGAATATGAAAGAACAGCAAGAAAACTGGTGGACAATCGAAACCATCTACAATTTAATCTCAGATGCCGACATCAGGGAATCACCCCTTGTAACCCACACCTGGGTTCCACAGTAAAAAGTCACAGAGCCAACAAGATTTTACAAAAAGCCCAAAAACATCTACTAAATGAACGGGTCAGACAGATTAATTTTACCATTGAGGCCCTTAAGCAGGAAATTGAACATCTGAAACAGATTCTGGCAAAACAACTACCTGATGTAACATTGGAAAGGGTGGTTGTTTTTGTTGAACATGCACAGATGGCCCAACACAAAAAGAGTAAGGAGAGACAAATAAGCAAATTCACCACTTTACTGTCACGAAGCAGCAGATGGAAAAGGACAGAAGAACTAACCTGGAGGCAGAAACATGAGACACCAAAGAATACCAGAGACACGTGGGTTAAAGGGGTTGTTCACCTTCAAACAACTAGTTGGTTTCAGATAGATCACCAGAAATAACGACTTTTTCCAATGACTTTCTATTTTCTATGTGTGACGGTTTTTCTATTATTGAAGTGTAAAGTGTAATTTCTCTCCTTCTGAAGTTGCTCTGGGAGGGGGGGTCGCTGATCCTGTAAACTGTTCTAAATGGATACATTTAGTTGATACATTTCTTATCTTTGTCCCTGCTGAGCAGAATCTCTGAGTTTTATTACAGGCAGCTGTTAGAATTGATACAATAGTGGCTAATACTCCAGAGATGCTGCTGAGAAATGTATCAACTCAATGTTGCAAAATTGTAACAGTTTAGAGACAGCACCTGAATTACTGAGCAGCCAGACTCAAACACCAGAGACACGAACATTCACCTTTAAACTTAGATTTTGGAAAAAACTTAAAAAATAAATAATGGAAAGTAATTGAAAAAAATCTTTATTTCTGGGGAACAATTTGAAAACAACTGAATTGAAAAAAGTGTTTGGAAGGTGAACAACCCCTTTAAGATAGTGTACTAACTGAGCCAGAAAAGGATGTGCTAGCCAATGGGTTGAATTATGCAGTGACACCACAACAAATCCCAGTAGTTGAACTCATCACAGCCACAGAATCTGCCATCAATAATAATCACATAAAAAAGGATGAAGCGGAACAACTCTGGTTAAAAGTGAAAGCTGCCTTGTCAAGTGCCACCTCCCTCTAACCTTACTACACAAGAGAGGAGACTTCTCCGTTCTCTGAGTAAGGACCCGAACATCACTATCCTGCCAGCAGATAAAGGGTGATGCACAGTTGTGCTCAACACAACTGACTATCACTGCAAGATAACCACACTACAGCAATACATATAAACCTTTTAGGAAAGACCCAACCAGCGGTTACAAGAAAAAGGTGATAGGTTGATGGCCGCCTGTATCCCAGAGAAGCCACATCATGCTTATATGGACTCCCCAAGATACACAGAGAAGGAGCCCCATTCCCCATTGAGGCCCAATGTCAGCAGCATAAATCCTGCATTGCAAAATTCTTGGCTAACATCTTAGCCCCGTTAGTAGGCAATACAGTACCTCATATCCAGAATGCCAAAGAGTTTATAACCAAGATTCATGACATTACACTAGAGGCAGAAGAAACAATGGTATTATATGATGTGACTTGATTGTTCACATGTATACCTACGACAGAGGCAATTGAGACTGTAAGAAATTAACTGCAGCAAGATAACACCCTCAACAGCAGAATGAAGCTCAGTCCTAACCAAGTATGTTTGTTTTTAGATTTGTGCCTTAACACCACATACTTCAAGTACAAGGACTTTTTTTTTATAGACAGATACATGGCTGTGCAATGGGTTCTCCAATCTCTCCCACTGTAGCTAAATTGTACATGGAGGAAGTGGAAAGGAAGGCCTCACTTACATTCCAGTGAACTACACCGAGTCACTGGTTCAGATATGTGGATGACACTTGGGTTACAATCAGATCCAAGCGGCGGCCTTTACAGAACACTTTAACTCAGTGGACAACAACATCAAGGTGACAAGGGAAGATGTCCATGGGAACAAACTTTCCTCTTTGGACTGTATGATATGCATCCAAGAGGGGGGTTACTTGAAAACGGAAGCATACAGGAAACCCACTCATACGGATCAATATCTGTTATTCGATTCCCACCATCCGCTGGAATACAAACTGGGTGTCATTAGAACTCTGCACCACAGAGCGGAAGGTGTGGCAACTGATACAGAGTCCAAGGACAAGGAGCATAAACAAACACCATGTCCCTGTTTTTTTCAAACCTAGCAACACATTGAGACAAAAACTGGTACACCCAAAAGATGAATCGCCTGAAGAAAAACAATGCAATGTTATATACGCAGTCCGGTGTAGTAAGAGTGCACTAAACTATACATTGGGGAGACAAAACAACTGCTCGCCAAGCGAATGGCTCAGCATAGGAGGGTGAACTATACAGGGCAAGACTCGGCTGTCTTTCTACACCTAAAAGACAAGGGACACTCCTTTGAAAATAACAATGTTCAAATCTTGGATAAAGAAGAAAGTCATGAAAGAGGCTATTTATGTCAAGGTGGACAAACCATCCCTGAACAGAGGCGGGGCCTTCTACAACATCTGCTACATACAATGCTGTTCTAACACCTGTACCCTGGCTGTTTCAGAAAATGTCACATAATTCATTCATGCAAGTCTCACAAGTGTTATTGGATTAGTGGAAGAGTTTATATACCGAGGACTTCCCACACCAGTCAATTGAACTGAAGAAGCTGCTCGGATGAGTAGTGAAACGTCTTCAATGATTACTCAGCAAGTCCAGTTGCTTTAGAATTACTTATATTAGATAAAAAAGTGGAATATTCTTGAATGGCCAAGTCAGTCACCTGATCTGAACCCAATTGAGCATGCATTTCACTTGTTGAAGACTAAACTTTGGACAGAGAGGCCCAAAAACAAACTGCAACTGAAAGCCGCAGCGGTAAAGGCCTGGCAGAGCATCAAAAAGGAGGAAACCCAAAAACTGGTGATGTGCATCTGTCATTGTCAGCAAAGGTATTAGAAATGAACATTTTATTTTCAGTTTTTTAATTTGTCCAATTTGTTTTGAGCCCCTGAAATTAAGTGATTGTGTTTAGAAAAGGCTTTAGTTCCTCACGTTTTTATGCAATCGTTTTGTTCAACCCACTGAATTAAAGCTGAAAGTCTGCAACTCAACTGCATCTTAGTTGCTTGGGTCTAACTGTATAATACAAAATTGTGCAGAACTATAAGTTCTATACAGGATGCTGCCACTTTGCACAGTGATTTGATTATGTTGGAACACTGGGTTGCAAACTGGAAAATGAAGTTCAATGTTTGCATTTTGGCAAAAATAATATAAATGCAAGTTATACACTAAATGGCAGGGAGTGTTGGGAGTTTCCTTAAAGGATGGCTGCTGTGAACTCCACTGGACAGGACCTGCAAGGAGGGTTAAGTAGAAAGTGAGGGGCATTTGCCCAGGGTGCCAGGTAGGCCAGGGGGGCCTATTTAGGGTAGGGGGGAAGGGAGATGCTAATTAGGGTGTTGAATTCTCCTGTAACTGAGAAGGATCTAGATAACAAGTTGTCTAATTCTGGGCAGTGTCATTCTGTGGCCACTAAAGCAAATAAAGTAATGTCTTGCATAAAAAGGGCATAGACTCAAGGGATGAAAACATAATTATGCCTCTTTATAGGTCCCTATATGGCATGCATCATACATAGTATCATTCCTGCTGTATCTATTTGCCCTCTTAAGTTTTTTATCAAAGAGGCATTACATACTCATTTTCTGTTTTGCCTACGAATTTTCCTATTGAATATATAAGTACTGTATATAACACACATTTACCATTGTCTCAGGTTCACAGCGCTTATATCCTTTAAACTACTGGTTCACTCATATTCTGGACACAAACTCCACATCACTTCCCTATTGTATTTATAATCTCCTGGGGGAACAACACAAGCATCACGGGCATGGTCTACCAGGCAGGGTCATAAAAAAATTTCATAGAAGGCAGAAATACCTAGGTTTTCTCTAAAGAAAGGTATCATAAATTTATGTTAGTGTAAGTATTCCCTTTTCCCTACAATGCTGCATATATGTTAAGCCCTTTAAATTAATAAAAAAAATATGTTGTAAGATTGCTAACCTACTAAAAGAACAATTACAGACTTACCTTCGGTAAAGTGGTTCGATAGTTTTATGAATAAGATCACACAGAGCCAATGCAATTGGTTTGTGTGAAGCAGCATAATATGGAGGCATCTGGTCCATAATACTTTGCGCATGTTGCCAGTCACCAATCCTTAGTAGTGATTCCAACAAGCCTAGTTTTTGGTTGTCAGGAGGCTGAGAACAAAAAAGCTTTGCCTAATAAACAAAACCATAGTTCTAAGCAAATTTCCACTATACATTTATTTAAAAAATTCAGTGCTTTTAAAGTTATTTGTAAAAACTATTTCTAATGAAAGCAGTGTTTGCTTAAAGGGATTCTGTCATGATTTTTATGGTGTTGTTTTTATTTCTAAATTACACTGTTTACACTGCAAGCAGCTGTTATCTTGTTATAAGGAGCTGCTACCTGGTTGTTCCGTTAGGCTGCTGGGGTGGAAAGGGAGGGGTGATATCACTCACATTTGCAGTGTAGTAGTAAAGAGTGACTGAAGTTTATCAGAGCACAAGTTACATGACTGGGGGCTCTTGGCAAAATGACTATATTCAAGCTCCATGTCAGATTTCAAAATTAAATATACAATCAGTTTACTCTTTTGAAAAATTGATTTCAGTGCAGAAGTCTGCTGGAGCAGCACGATAAACTGATGCGTTTATAGACAATATACCTTTAACTCCTGGTTGTTACTTTTTAAACAATGTTGCAAAAGTCTTAGTTCCCCAGCAAAGACAGGTCTGTTAATCAGCTGCCTTGTCTTACATTGTTTCACCAGCCTGGCTGAAAAGAAAGGGACTGACAAACAGGGCTTTCAATTGTAACACATATACAAATAACTTAAAAACCATAGAAAATTTGTAATGAATGTCCATAACATGAATGACTATATGGTAAATGAGAGGGAGTAAGTTAAAAAATAATAACTGCATCCTCAAAAATACATCTGCTTTGATGCTGAGGGGCTATTATAATTTTTGCTATTAGTGAGTTTTTATAGGTTAAAGAAAATACCTTTTCTGTCTTCTCTTCGTCCTTTTCTTTTTCCTTGTCTTTTTCTTCGGCTTTATCAGAGGACAAGACCACCATGGTAAGCTTTCTGACAATCTGCTTGGCCTCTATAACTTCCCTTTTGTGTTCTTCAATAATGCTACTCTCTGCTGGAAGAAGCTGTAATAGCACAGTGCAATTATTTACCAATAATTCATGTTTCAACAATGTCTACTCCATAACAGGGCTGTCCACCTATAGACTGGAAGACAAATGTTAACAGTGCCCCAAACAATGTGAGCATTGCCCCACCCCCACAGAGCAGCATAAACCAAGAAGATACTCAACTTCTAGTCGCCTTAGATAGTGAAAGAGGTTAGTAAAAAATAAACTTGTAGGAAGCACATCCATTCCAAAATAACAGCAATGCTAGGGTTTATATAGTCATAGTGACACATTTCTGTTAAATCTGGAATGTTTCACTATCCCTTTAAACAAGCAAGAAGGCTTTTGAGTCGGACACCTCATCTCTCTAGAAAAATTAACATGCATGACTTCAGCAACAATACTGCTTATGTGTTATTACACAGGGTTGCGGGATATGAGTTTACACACAAAAAAAGGCACATTAAACTTACATGCACATAAAGATCCTCCAGTTCGATAAGATTATTTTGCAAAAGCACAGCTGCTACTCTGTACAAAGAAGGAGGAGTTTCTCCACTGGGTTCCTGCAATAAACAAAGGTAGAATAACCAGTGCTTCAGAGATGGGGCTGCAGAGATTTGAATTTTTAGACACAGAAAACAAATTCTGTTTCAATACCTGATAAAACTTGAATTTAAATCCAAGGATATGACACAGTGTTTGAGGTTCACACATACACATGTATGATTCGATCAATGGTGCAAAAAAATCATCATAGTCTGGTCGACATTCATACACTTCTAAAATGATATCCAACACTCTGTTGGGATCTAGATTAAAGCATCCTAAAGAAAAGAACACCAGTTTGAGTTAGTTTGGGAAAAAATTTGTTCTGTTTCACAAAATCTCAAAATCTCTGAAAAAATAAATTCCATTATGGTAGAAAACACCATACACATGCAACGTGTGACTGTATATGTTGGTATTAAGGGAAATGTACAATAAGAGGCTATGCTTTAATAGGTTAATTAGTTGTCTGCTGTGTAGCCACTTTAGCTTTATTTCTCACTATAGCTGTAGGTCCAATGCACCACAAATCAAGTTTTTGAAAAATTGGATTGCCTAGGAGAATCCAAATAATTTCAGATATCCTTAGTTAAGCTTAATGGGGGCACAACAACCCAACCAAAATGGAAGGATACTGCAAGTATAGTGTAAAGGTGGCCATACACAGGGAAATCCGCTCATTTGGGCATATCTGAGAGAAAAGACCGGATCTCTCCCAGATATGCCCACATTGAGGTCTGATCTGATGGTGGGACCTATGGTCTAAGGATTGGATGAGAATGCTGCCAATACAGGCGGTCAGATCGATGGATTGCATCGACGAACAGATGCCGGCATGATCCAACGGGATTTTTTACCCTGCCCGACCAGCATTTTCCTGACTTTCGTCCAGATATCGATCAGGGAAGCCTGTCGGATGGCCCCACACACAGGCCAATAAGCTGCTACTCTGTCTGTCGGCATCTTTTATCAGCCCGTGTATGGGGGGCCTTAAGGGTAAAATGCGAGCAGTACTAACAGCAACTGTCATGGAACAGTAGATTTCCATAATAAAATAAAAATGACATTCAGAAAAATATTCAACTAGTTAAGTACAATATTTAGTGCCTTGTTCCATCCCTTACCAATTAAAGATTTAATATTTTCAAGAATTAAATCACTGGTTATGCTTCCCGAAAGATCTTGTCCAAGTTCTGTAATCAGCTTTGCATAGCCTTCATTTTCTTCACGTAATAAATTAAATTTCTGTTGCTTATAACTGCAAACGGAAAAAAAAAAAAAAAAGTAATACACAGCAAAAAATTTTAGCCTAAAAGGCTCTAGCTGGGGGAAGGGAGGGGGGCTACTTTATACAGAAGGCTTCTCTCTAGACTGTTAATAAAAAGATTTTGCCCTGTTTAGTGCAAAAAAATATGAATAGTGCTTAATGAAAACAATAGGAAAAACAGGTATGCTCACCACAAGCCCTTTTGTATAAACTTGTGTTGAAAAAGGGGGCATACTGTCCCTTTAACGGTAAAGCAATTTTTACATACAATATGCCAGTTGGATTTCGGCAGCTTTGAGCATCTAAATTATTCCATTTAGAAACGTGCGTGAAGAAAGGAAAAACCTTACGACTTTATGGCTCTATGAAGATTTTCATTCATCCAGGTCATGGTATATCTAGTATAATTCTAGAGCAACTAGACTTGCTGAGTAATCATTGAATATGTTTCACTACTCATCCGAGCAGCTTCTTCAGTTAAACTGACTGGTATAGGAAATATTAAGATCAAACTATTTTCTTCTTAGCCACCTTGGTCTCTCAGCAGATTAGTGTAGCCAGCAAAGCACAGGAGCATTATTGTTTAAATGTTTAACATGTAATTGTAAACATACGAGTACAGGCAGTCCCCTGGTTATGTAGGAGATAGTGACTGTAGCTTTGTTGTTAAGTTTAAAAATATACATTTACTTATTAAATGCAACATAGACAGATGTCCATCTTATAGTATTTATTTTTACCTTTCTGCACATATATATTTTTAACTTTCTGTGCTCTGCAGCAGACAAAACACACAAGAGGGCAGGTGGTTTATTAAAGCTAAATGCGAATATAAGTCAAGCAAACCACAGTACATTACTATAATAGCCTCTGTATGTAAGTGTGAGTTGTATGTAAGACGGATGTATGTAACTCCAGGACTCCCTGTATTTTGTTTTATATAAATACAGGTATAGAATTTGTTTCCTGGAAACCCGTTATTAACCCTTTAAGTGCCAGCAGAATTTCACATTTTGGTTACGCGAAATGCCAGCCGTTTTTGAAACATTTGTGCTCTCTCACTTTAGTGGCATTTTCTGAGGGGAAACCTATAGTTTACCTAGGGAAACTATACATTGTTTTTTTTGGGAGAAACTGAGCTTTCTAAATCTGCCTGAGTTGTCATGTATTTCCACCTCTGCAAAAAGATTTATAGCTCTAAATACAAAAAAAAAATGAAAAAATCCTATTTTTCACAATATATGCATTTATACCAGAAAAATATTTCATTCTACGCATGAAAATCCAACTGATTTGGAAAGCCTCGTGTTTCACAAACGTGCCAATACCAGATATGTATAGTTTTAGCCAGATTTAGGACATCTGTACAGCAAAAACTCCCGGCAGTATATTACCGAATTTTGAAAGCAGAAGGCAGAAAACGGCATACTTTAGATTCCAAGGCCACAAAATCCTGTAACTGAAGGTTTACCCAAGAAAACCAGAACGTAGCGGTTTTTATAAAAATGTATCAAAATTTTGAAAAATCACTTCAAAGGTTTTATTTTGCTGCTCCGCATATCACACACTATATTAGATACCAAGAAAAAGCACCCTGAATATGATTGCCAGGGGTCCACTGAACAGTTTGATCCCCATTGCGCATAGGTTTACCAAAGTACCTGGCATTTAGGGCCCCAATATGAAGTTAGCACATCCAAATTGTCCAGGACTTTACTTCAGATACTGAAAAATTAACACATTGACTGCATTTTTTGTGGGGTAAAAACACAGAAAAATAGGTTTACCCCCCAAAACCATATATTTTTGGAAAGGACACATTCTACCGAATCTAAAATGGGTACCCATGCCTTTCTGCTCCAAACTACTGAGTCGCGAGGCTTTCCCAAAATTGTCGGTTTTGGTGAAATATCTGAAAATTGCCTCAAACCTTCAACTTCCCAGCACCATATCACCCATGTATCATTAGGTACCAAGAAAAAGCACCCTAAATATGATTGCCAGGGGTCCTCCAAACAGTTTGGTGCCCATTGTTCATAGGTTTACAAAAGTATCTGGCATTTAGAGGCCCCAAAATAAAGTTAGCACATACAAATAGTCCTGTGGGTAACTTCAGCTAATGAAAAATCAACACATTGACTGCATTTTTTGTGGGGTAAAAACACAGAAATATAGGTTTAACCCCCAAAACCATATATTTTTGGAAAGGACACATTCTACCGAATCTAAAATGGGTACCCATGCCTTTCTGCTCCAAACTACTGAGTCGCAAGGCTTTCCCAAAATTGACGGTTTTGGTGAAATATCTGAAAATTGCCTCAAAGCTTCATCTTCCCAGTACCATATCACCCATGCATCATTACGTACCAAGAAAACGCACCCTAAATATGATTACCAGGGTTCCTCCAAACAGTTTGGTGCCCATTGTTCATAGGTTTACCAAAGTATCTGGCATTTAGAGACCCCAAAATGAAGCTAGCGCATACAAATAGTCCTGTGGGTAACTTCAGATAATGAAAAATCAACACATTTACTGCATTTTTTGTGGGGTAAAAACACAGAAATATACGTTTACCCCCCAAAACCATATATTTTTGGAAATTACACATTCTACCAAATCTAAAATGGGTACCCATGCCTTTCTGCTCCAAACTACTGAGTCGCAAGGCTTTCCCAAAAATGGCAGTTTTGGTGAAATACCTGAAAATTGCCTCAAAGCTTAAACTTTCCAGCATTGTATCGTCCATGTATCATTACCAGCATAAAGCATCCTAAATATGAATGCCGGGGGTCTACTAAACAGTTTGATACCCAATAAACATAGATTTACCAAACTATGTGGCATACAGAGACCCCCAAATCCATATAGGGGATATGAATTTTCACGTATGACACTCTGGCTACTACAACATAAGCACCCAATGAGAGCCCCTAACAATATGGAGACCCTAGAAAACCATATATTTTCGGAAAGTACACAGTCTGACAAATCTAAAGCATGTAAGGACATCTTTCTACTGCAAACTACCAAACCGCAAAGCAATACTAAACATAACGCTTTTTATGAAATTTCTGAAAATAGTCACAAAGCAAGCATTTTACCCCGTTATATACCCCATATTTTGCAACGTTCCAGCAAAAGTCAACGTAAATATGAACGCCAGGGCTGTACTGAACAGTTTGATGCCTGATATGAAAA
Source organism: Xenopus laevis (assembly GCF_017654675.1). Lineage (NCBI taxonomy): Eukaryota > Metazoa > Chordata > Amphibia > Anura > Pipidae > Xenopus > Xenopus laevis. Next base: position 53,378,504 of record NC_054386.1, on the reverse strand, counting down.
GATTTACCAAACTAGGTGGCATACAGAGACACCCAAATGAAAATAGTACAAATGAATTTTCACATATGACACTCTGACTGCTACAATACAAGCACCTGGTATGTGCATTATGCACCATAAGACCCCTAACAGTATGGAGACCCTAGAAAACTATATAGTTTCTGAAAGTACACATTCAGGCGAATCTAAAGCAGGTAATTACATCTTTCTACTGAAAACTACCAAACCGCAAAGCTATGCTAAACATAAGGCTTTTTTTTTAACTTTCTGAAAATAGTCACAAAGCTTGCATTTTACCGCATTATATACCCCACATTTTGTAACGTACCAACAAAAGTCATCCTAAATATGAACGCCAGGGGTGTACTGAACAGTTTGATGCCTGATATGAAAAGATTTACCAAACTAGGTGGCATACAGAGACACCCAAATGAAAATAGTACAAATGAATTTTCACGTATGACACGCTGACTGCTACAATACAAGCACCTGGTATGTGCATTATGCACCATAAGACCCCCCTAACAGTATGGAGACCCTATAAAACCATATATTTTCCGAAAGTACACATTCAGACAAATCTAAAGCAGGTAATTGAATCTTTCTACTGCAAACTACCAAACCGCAAAGCAATGCTAAACATAACAGTTTTTATGGAATTTCTGAAAATAGTCACAAAGCAAGCATTTTACCCCATTATATACCCCACATTTTGTAACGTACCAGCAAAAGTCATCCTAAATATGAACGCCAGGGGTGTACTGAACAGTTTGATGCCTGATATGAAAAGATTTACCAAACTATTTTGCACACAGAGACCTCCAAATGGTTATATAGCAGACAAAATTTTCATGGTCAAAATGAAGTAACAAAGAACAAAGCGAAATGGTATAAAATCACTAAAATCGAACAAAACCTACTGTAATCAGCAGTCAGAATCAATGGTTGAATATTTTAGCATGCCAAATAGGTTTTACAGACAGAAACATGGGAACAACACCATGGCAAAGCTGAAAATGTAATAAAATGGCTAAACATGCAATAAAATGGCTAAAAATGCACAAAAATCACCAAAATTGCAGTATAATCACCAAAATAACATACAAAAGGTATTGCGCAGTGCAATTAGCGAATACGCTATTCGCAATGGCAATAAAACAGTTTTTTCAGGCAAAAAAAACAGACGATGCGATAAAAACAAAAAAACAAAGACACAACATAGTGTAAGTGTGTATGTGTGTGTACAACTGACCAATTGCATGTTGTGTGCGTGTGCAAGCATGTGGGGGTGCTGTGAATGTGTGTGACTCCCCTGATCCCCCAAAAATGTATGTGATTGTGTGTAAGAGTGAATGTAAGTGTGTAATGGGAAAGTGTGAATGTAAGTGTGTAATGGGAAAGTGTGAATGTAAGTGTGTAATGGGAAAGTGTGAATGTAAGTGTGTAATGGGAAAGTGTGAATGTAAGTGTGTAATGGGAAAGTGTGTGTGTGTGTGTGTGTGTGTGTGTGTGTGTAATGGGAAAGTGTGTGTGTGTGTGTGTAATGGGAAAGTGTGTGTGTGTAATGGGAAAGTGTGTGTGTGTGTGTGTGTGTAATGGGAAAGTGTGTGTGTGTGTGTGTGTAATGGGAAAGTGTGTGTGTGTGTGTGTGTGTGTGTAATGGGAAAGTGTGTGTGTGTGTGTGTGTAATGGGAAAGTGTGTGTGTGTGTGTGTGTGTAATGGGAAAGTGTGTGTGTGTGTAATGGGAAAGTGTGTGTGTGTGTGTGTAATGGGAAAGTGTGTGTGTGTGTGTGTGTAATGGGAAAGTGTGTGTAATGGGAAAGTGTGTGTGTGTGTGTGTGTGTAATGGGAAAGTGTGTGTGTGTAATGGGAAAGTGTGTGTGTGTGTGTGTGTGTAATGGGAAAGTGTGTGTGTGTGTGTGTGTGTAATGGGAAAGTGTGTGTGTGTGTGTGTGTAATGGGAAAGTGTGTGTGTGTGTGTGTGTGTAATGGGAAAGTGTGTGTGTGTGTGTGTGTGTGTAATGGGAAAGTGTGTGTGTGTGTGTGTGTGTGTGTGTGTGTGTAATGGGAAAGTGTGTGTGTGTGTGTGTGTGTGTGTGTAATGGGAAAGTGTGTGTGTGTGTAATGGGAAAGTGTGTGTGCGCTCCTCCGTTCCCTAACCCTGAAATGCTGCAGAACGTAGAATCTACGTTCTGTGGCATTTCAAGTGTCATTCCCACAGAACGTAGATTCAACGTGGGGTGGCACTTAAAGGGTTAATAAAGCTCTGAATTACTGAAAGGCCATCTTCCATAGACAATAATATTATTATTTACAATAATAATAAATAATACATGATCCTTATTGCAGGGTTTATTTAATGCTTAAATAATGTTTAGTAGACTTAAGGTAAGAATATCCAAATTATAGAAAGAGCATTTATCCAGAACAAAACAGTTCCAGAGCATTCTGGATAACAGGTGCTATACCTATATATCATCTAGACCAGAGATTAAATAATGTTGGCAATACCCTAGATTCAGGACACATTTCACATTAAAATCTAAAGTAATGCAGTATTGAATTATTTTGTAGCAACCTAAATGTTACAATGTCTTTGTAAAAAGACGAGCCTTAACAATTCAGAAATAAAATAATTATAAATGAATATCATGCAGAGTCCTAAAAACTAAAAAAACAAGAAATTCTGTAGCATTGTAGGTTATTACATCTTCTCAAAAAATGTTTAGATTTCAGAATCAGGCAGCACATCTGTAAGAGAATCTGCTTACATCCCCCACAATTGCTGATCTGAGCTCTCAGGTCAGCTAAGCCTTGAATTGACTGCAAAATGCAAGCAGAAATGCAGAAAGTTACAATTGTTGCACACATATCTGAACAGTTTGTGGGGTAATTTAAGAATTCAAAACTGGAGACATGTACCGGGTGTGTTTGCTTCACAAACTCTACAATAGTTTATATACAGTAAACAAGCTGCTGTGTAGCCATAGGTCAGTCATTCAAGTACAGGATACACAGTAGATAACAGATACATTCTGAAGAAACCCATTGTATACTACAGAACTTATCATTAGCTGATGTGTATCCTGTGCCTTTTCTACTGTTTCAGCTTTGAATGGCTGTCCCATGGATACACAGCAGCTTCTTTATTAAACTATTGTAGCGTTTCTGAAGTAAACACACCAGTTGTACCAGTGTAGCACAACAGTAAATTATATTTTCATTACTTTAAAACACTTTAATTTTTTGGTGTTACTGTTCCTTTAACACAGATGCTGAATTGTATCAGTGCATTTATCCATAGCAACCAATGAGCAATTTATTTCCATTAGTCTATTGAAGTTCCAAACGGAAAGCAAAACTTTACTTGGTTTCCATGGCTAAATGAACTGGTGCAACTTTGCATCCATGTTAGTCATGGACCACAATGGACTTTAATATTGATATTATGAAGAACATGGAACCTAACATTACAACAGCCTACTTACAAAAGTTTGGTCTTAATTTTCACAGATTTCTGGTTGAACTGTTGGGACTGTTTGATAAGCCCCAGGGATTCCAGCGTGTCTGGATCCAGACGCTCTTTCAGAATCGTGTCAGAGATTAAATACTGCAAAAGAAAAATTTATTTTGTTTATGATAGCTTGTCATGGAGGAAGATTTCTGTGGCAACACACTATTCCAGCTGTGTGCATCTGATAGGCTAATAAAAAATTACTTCCCCTCAAAGGTGCAATTTTGCCATGATTAAAGTAAACTCTTCATACCGTATATACTCGAGAATAAGCCGACCCGAGTATAAACCGAGGTAACTTATTTTACCTACGAAAACTGGGAAAACGTATTGACTCGAGTATAAGCCTAGACACAACTACAGCCCTGTCTCCCAGCAGCGCACATTCCGCCAAAGCGACCCCCCCAGCGATCAACAGGACTTCTTTGCAAAGTTGATGGTGACAGAGAATTGCCAAACGGATTACTGTGTGCATTGTCCCACTGTCCCACTACCATGTGCAGAGGGAGCTGTGTGATATTGCCATCACTGTTAATCCTTCATATAACCAACAGAGGGCGCTGTGAGATATTGCAGTCACTGTTATTCTTTCATATAACCAATAGAGGGCGCTGTGTGATATTGCAGTCACTGTTATTCTTTCATATAACCAACAGAGGGCGCTGTGTGATATTGCAGTCACTGTTATTCTTTCATATAACCAACAGAGGGCGCTGTGTGATATTGCAGTCTCTCCCTAAGCGAACTGTTGGTATAGGAATAATTAATAGTGACTGCAATCTCAGCTACTGCCCGCTGACTCGAGTATAAGTCGAGGTAGACTTTTTCAGCACATTTTGGATACTGAAAAACTCGGCTTATACTCGAGTATATACGGTATATCTCTGTCAATATGAATTGTTAAAAATATACAGTTAGGTCCATAAATCTTTGGGCAGAGACAACTTTTTTCTAATTTTGGTTCTGTACATTACCACTATGAATTTTAAATGAAAAAACTCAGATGCAGTTAAACTGCTGACTTTCAGCTTTAATTCAGTGGGTTTAACAAAAAGATTGTACAAAAATGTGAGGAACTAAAGTCTTTTTTTTTTTTTTTAGCACAATCACTTTATTTCAGGGGTTTAAATGTAATTGGAGAAATTAAAAAAATGAAAATAAAATGTTCATTTTTAATACTTGGTTGAAAACACTTTGCTGGCAATGACAGCCTGAAGTCTTAAACTCATGGATATCACCAGATTCTGTGTTCCCTCCTTTTTAATGCCAGTCCTTTACTGCAGTGGCTTTCAGTTGCTGTTTGTTTGTGGGCCTTTCTGTCGGATGTTTAGTCTTCAACAAGTGAAATGCATGCTCAATTGGGTTCAGATCACGTGACTGACTTAGCCTTTCAAGAATATTCCACTTCTTTAATAAACTACTGGGTTGCTTTGGCTGTATGTTTTGGGTCATTGTCCATATGTATTGTGAAACACCTCCCAATCAATTTGATTGCATTTAGCTGGATTTGAGCAGACAGTGTCTCTGAACACCTCAGAATTAGTTTGGCTGCTTCTGTCCTGTGTCACATCATCAATAAACACTAGTGTCGCCTCTGCTATATATTTACATTTGCCTCCTGGCAAGAGGTGATTGAAAAAATAACAGTATACTGTTATCCTTTATACAATAATTGTTTCCATGCTTCATAGTGAAGCAGTGATATATGGGGGATATATTTGCAAACCCACTAGGTGTCCCAGGCAGCTGCTAACAGATGTAATAAGTCCCTTTCCTTGCAGCTGTCAGGAGGTATGGCTGGGTGAATTAAAAACAGGGTCGGACTGGCCTGCTGGGGCACTGGTGGAAAACAAGGTGGGCCCCAGCATTGGTGGGCCCTAAGTCCTCTAATTACATTGGTGGCACAGCACATCCTGTCCAGATTATTACGTGTTACTTCACGTGCCAGAGTCAGCCCTCCATAATGCCTGCCGCTCTATAAGTACAAGTGGGCCTGCTGCCCGCCCAGCCCACCCGTTTCACTTCACCAAAATTGTTTGTATGGGATAGGGTTGCAGCCCCTTGAGATCAGGTTACCTAGTGGCCCCCGGCACCTCAGTCCGCTACTGATTAGATTAGTATGGTCATGTGATTTTATCTTAGGCACTCCACCAATAAGATACCGAGGGTTAGTGGATCAATACAATTTGCTTATAGAAAACAGAACAATGTCTGGTGCTGATGCTAGCGCAGAATAAGACTGTACTATGAATAACTAGCAGGCTCCCTCAGAAATAAAGCGCCAAATATCTGAAAATATTTAAGAAAAATTAAAAAAGTCATTTATAATCACTTTCTCTTGGCAATCTTCCCACAGTCTCCTAGCTGCACAAAAAAGTATCCAAAAATGTATATGCAGATCAGCGCCTACAGCAACAGAGAAAGAAACAGAAAAAAATAGCGCAATATGTTTCAATATCACACCAACACCCAGGGGCATATTTACATATGGTCGAATACCGAGGGTTAATTAACCCTCGATAATCGACTGCCGAATGTAAATCCTTCGACTTCGATATTCGAAGTCGAAGTATTTACCGCAATTAGTTTGATCGAACGAAAAATCTTTACATCGAACGATTAAATCCTTCGAAACGAACGATTCGAAGAATTTTAATCCATCGATCGAACGATTTTTCTACAACCAAAAAAACATAGGAAATTGCACCTCGGTAGGTTTTAGGTGGAGAAGTAGGGGGTTGAAGTTTTTTTTAAAGAGACAGTTTTTCCACTATCGAATGGTCGAATATTTGAACGATTTTTAGTTTGAATCGTTCGATTCAAAGTCATAGTCGAAGTAGCCTATTCGATGGTCGTAGTAGCCAAAAAAAACATTCGAAATTCGAAGTTTTTTTTATTCTATTCCTTCACTCAAGCAAAGTAAATGTGCCCCCCAGTGTCCAGATTTTTTTGGAGGTGTATTTCACCTTTAAATTTCCACTCTTGATGACAAGCAAAGTTTTTCCAATTTTTCCACCACCATTTGGCTGGATTGCCTACTTACATACTGTAGGTATAATATATGGCTCGTAGTGTTTAGCAGGTACTCTCCCTCTTTCTCCTGTCAGCTCCTCATGTTCCCACAGAGACATATAAAGCCAGAATAGTGTAACACCGTTAATTAAAAAGTATAAAAAAAGTTTAAAACAAATTTGCACTCTGATGCCTCTGAGGAAGCCAGGTGATTGGTGAAACGCGTCAGGCAGGAAGTGACGTCACACAGGGAACACAGGAAGAGCCACGAGGGGGATACACACACCGGCATGGCGTTCGATCGAGAGTGCAACCTGTGCAAATATTTTTTCTTATGTGCGATCATTCTTCAAATGTGAGTGCAAATTTGTTTTAAACTTTTTAATAAACGGTGTTACACTATCCTGGCTTTATATCTCTCTATGGGAACATGAGGAGCTGACAGGAGGAGGGAGAGTACCTGCTAAACACCACGAGTCATATATTATACCTACAGTTTGTAAGTAGGCAATCCAGCCAAACAGTGGTGGAAAAATTGGAAAAACTTTGCATGTCACCAATAAGAGTGGAAATTTAAAGGGGAAATACACCTCAAAAAAAATCTGGAAACTGGGTGTTGGTGTGATATCGAAACATATTGCGCTTTTTTTCTGTTTCTTTCTCTGTTGCCGTAGGCGCTGATCTGCATACTCAACTTAGAGGCAAAGCAGCTATTTTGCTTTAAGTTATTGAAGTACCTCTTTGTATTACAATAAAAAGCAAGCTTACCAAACAGGATGATACAAGCTGGGTAAAATGGTCTCTTCTCCATTTTTCTTCCAAACAACTTGTTTCTATATCTGCATAAATTCACAAGATAAACCATAAGGATTATTCCTTGTTTTGATCGACTGCTTTTCTGTAATGCAGGGTTAAATCAAACAGGGAGACAGACAACATCAAGTGCACCCACCAAGGCATTTTTCATATTAGCATGTTGTTCAGCTCAAAAAATGAACATGTAAGTACAAATGGCAAATAAGAATTTACAGAAATGCTGCATTTTCTCTGTGCTGCCAAAACTGCAAAGATGGATAAACAGATCAGCTACCATCTGCAGTTCTATTCCATGGTCAACAAAGATTAGGGAAATTTGTCATCAAAAGCAGCACCAACATTCTGTACAACCATCAATTCATTTTAAACCAATACAAAGGTCGGTTGAAAAGAAACAAGATTTACTTGAAGGGAAAAATAGATTTACTTGGACTAAGCACTTGGAACTACCAAGTGCTTTGCCTTTACCATTTCATAACGTTTTGCTTTGTGCAGCTGCATTCTTTAAATTGATGACAGATTGCGTCTGAAAATGTGGAATTCATTTAAAATGACATTACATTAGAGAAAATCGTCACACAGAAATAAGCATGCAAAGAAACTGAGTCACGTGTATGTAACCATGGAAAGCAAGAGGAAAGAGGAATCAGAAAATTCTGATTGTGACTATTAGGGATGCACCGAATCCATGCGGCAAAATAATTTTTACTTCCTTGTTTTGTGATAAAAATTCAAATGATTTTAAGGATTCAGTTTGGCCAGGCACAAGGATTCGCTGAATCCTGCTGAAAATGCTAGAATCCTGGCTGAATACCGAACCGAATGCTGGATTCGGTGCATCCGTAATGACTATCTCAGAATTTATATTTTTAGAGTATTTAAACTCAGTAATTAAATGTTGAATGTAAATCATGAGCCTTAAGACTTTTCTGTTATTCAAATCGATTATATAATTTTCTGATTTACAAATAGGTACAGTTGTGCAATATACTGCAACGGCACTGCCATTCTCCCATAATATGGAAGCTAATAGAAGAGAGTGACATAACAGGACTCCTTACATTACACCCCCTGCTGTTAATACACTAAGCAAGGTATGTTCTATAGCAGTGCTGTCCAACTTCTGTGGTACAGAGAGCCAGAATTCTTTGGCATATGTGGTGGAGGACAGATAATGGAAGCCGGTGTTGACCATGCCCCTTTTAAACCACACCCATTTAAACCACATCCATGTTATCTCAAGTACTTTTAAAGGACCAGTAACATCAAAAAAAAATGTTTAAAAATTTGTTAGTGCACAACGAAAAATAAACACCAAGACAAATGAAACTTTTAAAAAGCAAAGCCTTTATTAAGAAATAACTTACAGAAGATCCACTTCCTGTCCTCTTCAGAAACGGCAAAAAGGCGACCATCCACACTGCAGCAATTGATTTCTCCTCCCTGGCTACTCACTGACAGGCATCCTCCGCGCGAAGTCCAGCAGCAGTGTCTCTCCTTCTCAGTGGATCGGCTTCCCTCCTCCGCTCTCCTCCCCTTCCTCTCTGTCTTCCCTCCTCCCCTACTCTCAGAGATAGAGATGCGGCAAAGACAGCAGCAGCAGCCGCGGGGCACAGAGTGGGTAGTAATTTAGGAGTCAGTGTGAGCGGAGGCAGGGGGAAGCAGACAGTGCAGTGTTCATTGTATTATGCCAATGCTTTATTCGCTAAATATCCGACTGCAACTTCTGTTTTCCCAACCGGAGTCTTTTCAGAGCAAACTTCATGCGCCTTTGCCTCCAGTCCCCAGCACAGTGGCTATGGGAACAGCCCGAGCGGAACGTTCCCAGCGGGGTCGGCGGCGCATGCTTTATTCAGCAATGGGAGCAGCCTGCACCCCCAGAGCCCGGCCATGTACCCCTCCAGCTATGGGCTTGACGCTGCCTCGTTCAATATGCACTGCTCGCCCTTTGAGTAGAACCTCTCCTCCGTGATGTGCGCCGGCGACCCCACTAAGCAGAACTGCACCAAGGCTGAACAGAGGGACTCCGGGCTGCACAATGAGGCCATTGAAGTTTGCTCTGAAAAGACTCCGGATGGGAAAACAGAAGTTGCAGTCGGATATTTAGCGAATAAAGCATTGGCATAATACAATGAACAGACAAGTATTTTACACTGCACTGTCTGCTTCTTAGAGCTCCGTCCCCTGCCTCTGCTCACACCGACTCCTAAAATACTACCCACTCTGTGCCCCCGCGGCTGCTGCTGCTGTCTTTGCCGCATCTCTATCTCTGAGTAGGGGAGGAGGGAAGACAGAGAGGAATGTGGAGAGCCGATCCACGGGGAAGGAGAGACACAGCTGCTGCTGGACGCCGGGAGGAGGATGCCTGTCAGTGAATAGCCAGGAAGGAGAAATCAATTGCTGCAGTGTGGATGGTCTCCTTTTCGCCATTTCTGAAGAGGACAGGAAGTGGATTTTCTGTAAGTTATTTAGTAATAAAGGCTTTGCTTTTTAAAAGTTTCATTTGTCTTGGCGTTTATTTTTCGTTGTGCACTAACGAATTTTTAAACATTTTTTTTTTATGTTACTGGTCCTTTAAGACCATGTCCACATTAATGGTGGTAACACAACCAAAAAACCGAATGGTTGGGGCTCACTGCAGGGATATCACTCATTTGTGAAAAATTTAAGTTTTTAAATATACTATAAACATACCCTTAAATCCATATGCCACCTCCTCCGCTTGTACAACACAGCACCCCCCAGCAAATGATTAAAGGAAAACTATACCCCAAACAACCATTTTCATAATAATATACTTTTTTAGTAGTATGTGCCACTGGGTAATCATAAATAGAAAATTGCCATTTTAAAAAATAAGGGCCACCCCCGGGATCGTACGATTCACTGTGCACACAAACATACCAAACAAACTATACTTGTTAGGTCAAATGAGCCAATTAACAGACAGAGTTCGGTCTTTTGCTTCAACACTTCTTCCTGTTAGAGTTGTAGTATTTCTGGTCAGCTGATCTCTGAGGCAGCACACAGACTATCAAGAAATGGTGGATCAAGGCAAGAGATGTAAAAGGGAAATATTTACTTAAATATATATACCATTTTGGTAAGATTCTTTAATATAACACTTAATATGATATAAGCTGTTGCTTAAGTATTCATTTTGGGGTTATAGTTTTCCTTTAAACACCTTAGGGGCCCCTAACAACACAGGGTACAGAGCAGGGCAGGCAGAGTATGGCACACACAGGTAGCAGAGGGCAGGCAGAGTAGAGCAGAAGACAGTGAAACCTATCTAAGGTGGACAGTTTATACTGTGCTACATACAGTGAGGTGTGAACAATGTGGGGACTTTAGGGCTGTGAACAAAAGAGGTGTGAATACGGGGGGGGGGGAATCACAGGAGTGAACAATGCAGGAGCATAAAGGGGTTGTTCACCTTTAAATTAAATTTTAGTATGATGTAGAGTGGGGTATTCTGAGAAAACTTGCCATTTGTTTTCATTTACTATTATTTGTGGTTTTTGAGTTATTTAGCTTTTTCAGCAGCTCTCCAGTTTGCAATTTCAGCAGTCTGGTTGCTAGTGTCCAAATTACCCGAACAACCATGCATAGATTTGAATAAGAGACTTGAATACGAATAGGAGAGGGACTGTATAGAAAGAGGAGTAATAAAAAGTAACAATAGCAATAAAATTGTAGCCTTACAGAGCATTTGTTTTTAGATGAGGTCAGTGACCCCCATTTGAATGCTGGAAAGAGTCAGCAGAAGAAGCAAATAATTCTAAAACTATAAAAAAAAATAAAGACCAATTGAAAAGTTGCTTAGATTTAGCCATTCTATAACATACTAAAAGTTAACTTAAAAGTGAACCACCCTTTTAATGTCGGAATTTGAGGTGTAAACAATGCAGGGCCAGTTAATCTTTTTAAAGGTTAAAAATCACAGCCACACAGAGGGGGTTGCAGGCTGGATGCAGCCAGCAGGCCGCCAGTTGGACAGCCCTGTTCTATAATACAGCCTAATTATTACTTGTATACTTCTCTGTAAATAATTTTTAAATTATTAAAAAAACTGAAAAATTACACTGGAAACAAAGCATAGGGGAGGGAATAGTTTTTCAATACAATTCGTTTTCTTGGGGACTAAATATCTTGCTTCTACAGAAGGAATCTTGGCAGAAGTTACAATGTGGTCACCATCCACCTCTCCCTACTCACTATTAGTCATTTAGATGTTTTCAAGGCAGCAGAAATTATACAGTAGATGAAAAAAGCAGGCAATTTTGTGAGACTTTAACTTACCCAAAATACAAAATACATCTGCTAAGATTGAGGGCATGTCATCTCTGAGGGCCTGAAAAATATATATGTAATTAGAATACAGTAACAAATCAAATCAATGGGAGAATAAACACAATGACACTTGTTCATAAGCTACTTATGTTAAAGGAGAAGGAAGTGGGTGGTGCCAAATGTTAGGACCCCCCCCAAGCAGTGCAATGGCCAGTGCTCCTGTTAAGAAAAAAGGGAGGAAGAGGATCTCTCGCTAGTTTTCTACCTTAGAAACCAGTGGCTGATGCATGCACAGTTAGAAGGAATAGGATTGGTCACTCGCTAGTGCCCCAGGCCAGTGAAGTTTTCAGCTAACAGGAGCACCATTTCAGGGCATCAGGCAAGTCAATACAATCTATGTTGGGGGCTTTCAAATACAGCACTTATCTCTGCAGATTAGGTACAGCAAGATTATACACCCCTGGGTGCAGCACTAAAAAAACGCAAATATACAGGTACAGTCATGTACATTACAGATATGGAAATGCAAAGGTGCAGGTGCTGGTCTAGCAACATGCCAGCAATATACACCAGCCACAAATTGGAAACCAATACCTGTAAACATGCAGAAAATGGGGTGATCCCAACTTTATTGGGAACAAAATGTGTGTGAACAAAATGTGAAATAATTCATGTCACCCATATCATCCTGTATTCTGCTTCAGGACTTTTTTTTTTTTTTTTTTTTACACTTTCACATAGTTGTAAATGAATATGAAAATGTATTAACTTACTATTATTTCAGCAAGAATGCCAGAAACTTGATCCTGCTTCAAATTTCCTTTAACAACTTGACATGCAAATTCATACAGGACCTGCTGAATTTCTACAACAAAAAATATATGCATATGTATAACCAGAGAAGAAAAATTACATTTAATATATTTAGCATTAATAAGTAAACACACAATTTTTTTCTTTTAAATAATAAGTACAATTAGACACTGTTGACTTAATACTGTTCCATGGTACTGATGCTGTGACACTGAATTCAATAGACTCCATTTTATCCAAATAATCTGAATATTTAAAAAATGATTTCTTTTTTCTCTGTAATAATAAAACAGTACCTTGTACTTGATAAGACGAAGATATAATTAACCCTTTCCCTGCCAGCCGTTTTGTACTAGATGCGAACATCTACTGCCAAGCAGTTTTTAGACATTTTGTACTCTTTCACTTTAAGGGCCTTTCTTGGGGTGGTCTTTTAGTTTACCCAGTATAACAATATATTGTTTTTTTCAGGACAACCTGAACTTTCAAAATATGCAAGAATTTTGGTGTAATTCTACTTCTGTAAAAAAATATAGGCTTCTAAGTGTCTAATAAAATGAAAAAAATCACGTTTCACAAAGAACAATCACATATATCAGAAACATCATTTATTTTATGTACAAGAACACAGCTGATTTGGAAAGGTCTATGCCTCCTGAATGCGGCAATACCAAATATATATAGTTTTATGGAGATTTCTCACTTGTATAGATCAAAATCTACAAGCAGTACACTACCAAATTTCCAAAGCAACACTCCCCAAACGGCATACTTCTGATTTCAAGGCCAAACATTCCACTAACAATAGGTTTACCCTAGAAAACTACCCATTATTAGAAAGAACAGATTCTGGTGAATCAAAAATGGGTAAATATATCTTTGTACTCCAAACTGCAAAGTTGCAATTGTTTCCTAAAGTTATAATGTTTTATAGAAATTGGTGAATTTTTTGAAAAATGACTTCAAAGCTTCCACTCTACAGCATCATATCTCCCACTCATCATTAGGTATCAATGTAACACACCCCAAATATGAAAGCCTGGGGTTCACTGAACAGTGTGATGCCCAATATGTATAGGTGTACCTAAACATGTGGTGTATAGGGGCCCTAAAATGTAGACACCCCATTTGAGTTATCTGTTCTGTAATGCCAGATACTGCAAAATCAACACATTTACATAGATTGGGGGGGGGGGGGCAAAGTTAGAAAAAAGTACGTTCACCCCAGAAAACCATATATTTTCGGAAAGTACACATTCCCCTGAATCCAAATTGGGTATGCATGACTTTCTACTCCAAAGCACCAAGCTGCAAAACTTTCCTAAGTTAGGCAATTTTAGGGACATTTTCAAAAATCACCTCAAAACATCCACCATGCAGCATCGTATTTCCCACATACTATTGAGTATCAAGATAAATCACCCCAAATATGAAAGCCTGGGGTCCTCTGAACAGTTTTATGCCCAATATGTATAGGTGTACCCAAGCATGTGGCATATAGGGGCCCCAAAATGAAGACACCCATATGGTCTGTCATTTCAGGTGCTGCAAAATCAACACATTTACATCGTTTTGGGGGGCGGCAAAGGTAGAAAAAAGTACGTTCACACCAGAAAACCATAAATTTCTGGAAAGTACACATTCCCCCGAATCCAAATTGGGTATGCATGTCTTTCTACTCCAAAGCACCAAGCTGCAAAACTTTCCTAAGTTTGGCAATTTTAGGGACATTTTCAAACACCCCCTCAAACCATCAACCCTGCCACATCGTATGTACCACATACGATTGAGTATCAAGATAGATCACCCCAAATATGAAAGCCTGGGGTCCGCTGAACAGTTTGATGCCCAATATGTATAGGTGTACCTAAGCACGTAGCATATAAGGGCCCCAAAATGAAGACCCCATATGGTCTGTCATTTCAGGTGCTGCAAAATCAACACATTTACATCGTTTTGGGGTGGGCAAAGATAGAAAAAAATACGTTCACCCCAGAAAACCATATATTTTCAGAAAGTACACATTCCCCCAAATCTAAATTGGGTATGCATGTCTTTCTACTCCAAAGCACCAAGCTGTAAAACAATCCTAAATTTGGCAATTTTGGTGATATTTCCAAAAATCACCTCAAAACGTCCACCCTGCGGCATTGTATGTCCCACATACTATTGAGTATCAAGATAAATCACCCCAAATATGAAAGCCTGGGGTCCTCTGAACAGTTTGATGCCCAATATGTATAGGTGTACTAAAGCACGTGGCATATAGGGGCCCCAAAACGAAGACCACCCATTAGGTCTGTCATTTCAGGTGCTGCAAAATCAACACATTTACATTGTTTTGGGGGGCGGCAAAGGTAGAAAAAAGTACGTTCACCCCAGAAAACCATATATTTCTGGAAAGTACACATTCCCCCGAATCCAAATTGGGTATGCATGTCTTTCTACTCCAAAGCACCAAGCTGCAAAACTTTCCTAAGTTTGGCAATTTTAGGGACATTTCAAACATCCCCTCAAACCATCAACCCTGCCACATCGTATGTACCACATACGATTGAGTATCAAGATAGATCACCCCAAATATGAAAGCCTGGGGTCCGCTGAACAGTTTGATGCCCAATATGTATAGGTGTACCTAAGCACGTAGCATATAAGGGCCCCAAAATGAAGACCCCATATGGTCTGTCATTTCAGGTGCTGCAAAATCAACACATTTACATCGTTTTGGGGTGGGCAAAGGTAGAAAAAAATACGTTCACCCCAGAAAACCATATATTTTCGGAAAGTACACATTCCCCCGAATCTAAATTGGGTATGCATGTCTTTCTACGCCAAAGCACCAAGCTGTAAAACAATCCTAAATTTGGCAATTTTGGTGACATTTCCAAAAATCACCTCAAAACTTCCAGCCTGCGGCATTGTATGTCCCACATACTATTGAGTATCAAGATAAATCACCCCAAATATGAAAGCCTGGGGTCCTCTGAACAGTTTGATGCCCAATATATATAGGTGTACTAAAGCACGTGGCATATAGGGGCCCCAAAACGAAGACCCCCCATATGGTCTGTCATTTCAGGTGCTGCAAAATCAACACATTTACATTGTTTTGGGGGGCGGCAAAGGTAGAAAAAATATGTTCGCCCCAGAAAACCATATATTTTCGGAAAGTACACATTCCCCCGAATCCAAATTGGGTATGCATGTCTTTGTACTCCACAGTACCAAGCCGCAAACCAATCCTAAATTTGGTGATTTTGGTGACATTCCCAAAAATCAACTCAAATTTTCCAACCTGCAGCATCGTATTTCCCACATACTTTTAGGTATCAAGATAAATCACCCCAAATATGAAAGCCTAAGGTCGTCTGAACAGTTTGGTGTCCAATATGTATAGGTGTACCCAAGCATGTGGCATATAAGGGCCCCAAAATGAAGACCCCCCCAATATGGTCTGTCATTGCAGGTACTGCAAAATGAACACATTTACATAGTTTGGGGGGCGCAAAGGTAGAAAACATTATGTTCACCCCAGAAAACCATATATTTTCGGAAAGTACACATTCCCACGAATCCAAGTTGGATATGCATGTCTTTCTACTCCAAAGCACCAAGCCAGAACCTTTCAGAAATTTGGCGATAAAGGCAGCTGTTTTTACATTTCTAAAAATATTGCAATTGCCCACATTTATCTCACCCAATTTCTTACATACAATTAGAAAACACCCTAGATATTGACACCAAGGGTTGACTGAATAGTTTGATGCCCAATATGCATAGATAAACCAAAGCAGTTGGCATGTGCGGACCCAAAATAAAAACAGTGCATATGAATTTTCTCTTCTGCCGTTTCGCCTTTTGTGAACAAGGACCTGTTACTGAGCATTGTCTGCCACAAGATCCTCCTAACAGCACAAAGATCCCACAAAACCATATATTTTTGGAAAGTAAACATTCTGACGAATCCAAAATAAGTAATTATGTCTTTCTATTCCAAACTACCATACTGCAAAGCTACGCTAAATGCAGCGGTTTTTATGACATTTCTGAAAATTGCCTAAAAATATTGCAATTGGCCGCATTTATCTCACCCAATTTCTTACATACAATTGTAAAATACCCTAAATATTGATGCCAAGGGTCTATGGAACAGTTTGATGCCCTGTATGCATAGATATATAAAAGCAGCTGGCATGTGCGGACCCCAAATAACAACAGTGCATTTGACTTTTCTCCGCTGCCGATTCGCCTTCAGTGAACAAAGACCTATGACTGAGCATTGTGTGCCACAAGACCCTCCTAACAGCACAAAGACCCCCCCAGAGCCGTATATTTTTTCAAAGTACACATGCTGACGAATCAAAAATAGGTAATTATGTCTTTCTACTCCAAACTACCATACTGCAAAGCTACGCTAAAGGCAGCGGTTTTTATGACATTTCTGAAAATTGCCTAAAAATATTGCAATTGGCCGCATATATCTCACCCAATTTCTTACATACAATTGTAAAACGCCCTAAATATTGACGGCAAGGGTCTACGGAAGAGTTTGATGCCCAATATGCATAGATATACCAAAGGAGCTGGCATGTGCAGACCCCAAATAAAAACAGTGCACATTCTTTTTTCCGCTGCCGATTCGCTTTCTGTGAACAAAGATCTGTGACTGAGCATTGTCTGCCACAAGACCCTCCTAACAGTACAAAGACCCCCCAGAGCCATATATTTTTGGAAAGTACACATGCTGACGAATCAAAAATAGGTAATTATGTCTTTCTACTCCAAACTACCATACTGCAAATCTACGCTAAAGGCAGCGGTTTTTATGACATTTCTGAAAATCGCCTAAAAATATTGCAATTGGCCGCATATATCTCACCCAATTTCTTACATACAATTGTAAAACACCCTAAATATTGATGGCAAGGGTCTACCGAACAGTTTGATGCCCAATATGCATAGATATACCAAAGCAAATGGCATGGGCGGACCCCAAATAAAAATAGTGCATATAAATTTTCACGCTGGCCAACTCTGTAAAAAAAAACCAAAAAAAAAAACCCAGAAACCCCATATATTTTTGGAAAGCACAAATTCTCACGGATCAAACAAAGTAAAATACATATTTCTATACCAAAACACCAAAACTATACTAAAGATACATAAGCAAAACAGAAAATAATATTCAATAAAAAATCACAGAAAATGCAATAATGATAAAATTACAGCAAATAAATATAATTATACAGGTGTATAGGTGTGTATAGGTGTGTGTAGGTGTGTATATGTGCGAGTATATGTGTGGGTATATGGGTGTACAACAATAAGTGGGAGAAAGAAGTGAAAAATTGAAAAAGCAAAAAAAAAGACAAGTTTGATAAAAACAAATGTGAAATAAAGCAAATTTTGTACCTGGAAAGTCTCTCTTTCTCAAGCAACACTGGAGGACCGCAGCAGGAAGGCTCCCAGACAGATCAGCACCAGTAGAGAAGGGGGCAGTGCTGGTAGGCAGCCCCTAGAAGCAGCCACGTGTCTGATGTCGGCGCTGCTTCTGGTCATGTGTGGGGCGGTCGGTGGGGCGGTCGTTGGGGCGATCAGTGGCCAGCAGGCAACCCTGAGCTCGTTGCCTAGGGAGAGCCAAGTGATCTGCGGCTTGCTATGCTAGGGAAAAGCCGCAGATCACAGAAGATTTCCACATGCGGACATCGTACATGCGCACATCGCACAAGGTACGTGTCCATGTGGTCGGCCATCTTGGGGTCGGGTGGGGGGTCGATCGGGGGCCTAGCAGGGGATTGAGGAGCCTTTGCCCATTGCCTAGGGCTTGCCAAGTGATCTGCGGCTTTTTCGCTGCATTGCAAGCCGCAGATCACACAAGAATACCGGAAGTGCCAAACAACGTACTATGTACGTGTTTGGCAGTCTGAGCCTTGCCTGCCAGAACGTACGGCGTACGTTCTTGGCAGGCAAAGGGTTAAAGGGGTTGTTCACCGTCCAAACCATTTTTGCAGTTCATTTGTTTTCAGATTGCTTTTTAAATTTTTCAATTTCTTTCCATTTTCTATTTTTTGCCGCTTAGAGGTTGTTCACCTTCAAAAACTTTTTTTCAGTTTAGTAGTTTTCAGATAATTCCCCAGAAATGTCCCTGACCCGCTCATCACTATTGCTAATATTCCACAGATACTGCTAAATCAACTAAATGTAGCAAATTTTAACAGTTCAGAATAGGGATGCAACGAATCCTTCTGCCTGGTGGAAACGAATCAGAATGCAAATTAGCATATGCAAATGAGGGGAGGGAAATCGTGTGACTTTTTGTCACAAAACAAGGAAGTAAATATGTTTTCCCCTCCCCACCCCTTATTTGCATATGCAAATTAGGATTTGGTTCTGTTCGTGCATCCCTAGTTCAGAATGCTCTGGACTCTAGAGACTTCAATTTTGGAAAACAATAAAAAAATGGAAAAAAGTACCGTATGTTTATGGCAAATAATCTGAAAACAACTCAACTGAAAAAAAAGTGTTGGAAGGTGAACAATCCCTTTAATGTTCCTGTCTGGGGTTTCAGTCTGGCAGCTCAGGGACCAAGGTTCAGAATCTGAACTGTTACAGTTTTTCAACATTCAGTTTATACAATTGAGACAGCATGGTAAATATTTTCCTTTTTGGTTAATAGATTGTTCTGTAACAGAGAATTTATTATACTGAGGATAGTCAATAGCCCCCTCCTCAGAGACCATGGCATGAATCCTGGTCATTTATCTATGGAATGTATAACTGCATCTGACCCACCAGGAGAGTATTTCACTATGGATGATCTCTTTCATTGCTGAAAAGGCTTAGGCTATAAACATATACATGTTGCTGTGTTTTGCGTTCCTCGAGTCTATTTGGTGAAAATGTTATAACTTCCATAACACAATATAAATGTAGTTTATAGTTAATGGCTGGGCAAGTTATAGTCTGCTTTTTAAAGAAATTCTATGTTGCCTTGTCATGTGATTGAACCCATATGCACATTTCATGGAAAGATAGCTAGCTTTGTTACAAATAATCAATTTTAAAAATGAAAATGTGTATTTCAGCAATACATAACTGTAATTCTAAGACATTTTAATTAGGCCAGGACCTCCACATGATGCTCTCTACAATTTGTCTTTCTGCATAAAGAAACCACACATATGCACCCATCCAGACCTCAGCAAAACTGAATGTAATAGTGACACCACTGTTCCAATAACCGGGAAAAAAAGTGTTTAAAAGGAACAGTTCAGTGTAAAAATAAAAACTGGGTAAATAGATAGTCTGAGCAGAATAAAAAATGTTTATTCTGTTAGTTTGCCAAAAATTATTATTATTGAGCAATTATTAATGCTCATCAGGCTGGAAAAGATTGCAAAACTATTTCTAAAGAGTTTGTACACCAAATGTCCACTCAGTCAGATTGTACCCATTGTGTAAAAATGGAGGCAATTCAGAATCATTGTTAAATTCCCCTGGAGTGGTCAACTAGCAAAGATCACAATGAAAGCAAGGCATGCAGTACTCTGGGAGATCTCAAAGTCCACGTCAGCAGAACACTGAACGACAATGGTGTGCAAGAAAGTCACTACTGTCCAAAATGAAAATCGATACTGGTCTACAGTTTGCTAAAAACACAAGGATAAGCCAGAAGGCTATTAAAAGAATGTACAGAAGTGGACAGATGAAATCAAAACAGAAAGTTCTGGCTTTAATAAAAAGCATTATGTCAAAAAGGGAATCACTGCATTCCATCAGAAGAACCTTATCCCATCTGAAAAACATGGAGTTATCATTATCACTGGTATGGATCCAAAGTGCTGCCTCTAGACCAGAACAGTTTGCCATTGTTGATAGAACTACCAGTTCTGAGTTGTACTAGAACATTCTGCAGAAAAATATTGTGAACTGAAGCTCAAGAGACAGTGGATCGTTTAACAAGACATCAAACTTATACACACACAAGTGTGGTTAAGAAGAATGGGTAAATCAGAAGCAAGTTAATGTTTTGTAATATCCCTTTATATGAATATTGTGGAAGGAATTGAAATGGGAAGTTCATGCGACGAAGCCACCAAAATAACCTAAGCTGAAGTTGTTCTGTAAGAAGGAATGAGTTAAAATTCTTCCAAGTTGACGTGGATGAACAGTCTGCAGTTACCAGAAACATTTAGTTGTAGTTATTGCTGCCCAAAGTTTGGCAACACCTGTTAGGGCTTGAATGAAAAGAGGTCAAGAAAGAATAAAGAAAATGTGCAAGGGCTCAAACTTTTAAGCACCATTTTATGTTATATTGCATATATTTATAAAAGATGCCTAATCTATTTTTAATGAACACAATTTTCTACATCTATGAAGGGTGATAGTTGCTATTGATTGATTTATAAACGCACCCCTTCAGTTTTGAACTGCTTAATGTCTATTAAGACGTAAGAAAGATTCCATAAATTGCAACACCTACAGTAGTGGTAACATAAAACATAGTGCAACAAACACAAAACTAACATTTAAAAGCATTCCCGTTTAAAGGAGAGCTAAAGCTTAACCAAATAAGTAAGAAATGTTGTACAGTATGTTTTGGGGTTCTGTACCAGCCCAAGACACCACAGCCCTTTTTTTTTTTTTAAAGGTTTTATTTTTGTATTTTCAAAAAAGAAAAATTTTAACCATTACAAAAGGGAAAGAAATTAAAAAGAATAAAACATAAATAAAACATACATAGTACAGTCTAAGGTTGAAGTACAAAATAAATAAAGCATAGTGAAATTGTCACATTGTCAATCAGTGCAAAAGAAAAAAGCTCATACACAATGACACGGATGAAACACAGCAAAAACTACCTAGGTCACTCCATAAGTTAGATCATCCAGTCTTGCATTAGTCGTGTAGCGGGAGTTATATTAGGGAGCAGCCATGGGAAGCAGATCAATCCAGGGACCCCAGATCGCGTGGAATTTATCAGGACAGCCTCTAGCTAGGTAGACTGCCTTGTGCAGTGGCAGTGTGTCATTAATAACTTTTTTCCAGCGGGTAAGTGTGGGAGGGCTGGTGTCCTTCCAAGTGAGAAGGATGGTTTTTTTCGCATAGTACAACAGCTGCAGGTAAAAGAGCCTCTGATAGGACTGTAGCACTAGGGGACCCGTGGAACCTAGCAAACACAATTCCGGGGATCTTATAAATGGAAGGGAGAAATTCGTTACGAGGAACCGAAGGATTTGGTCCCAGTATCTTTGAATAAGAGGACAGGACCAGAACACATGCATGAGGGTCCCCACCTCTGTCCCACATTTGTAACAGGTGTCTGGGGTGCCTGGATAGATCTTTGCCAACCTTTGTGGAGTCAAGTACGCTCTATGGAGAAACTTCAATTGAATCCATCTATCTCTGTTGGAGATAGTGAGATCAGGGACCTGGTCTAAGACGTCCTCCCAAGCTCCCTCTTCCATTTCAGGGATATCTACAGCCATTTCAATCGGAGCCCGTTTAGGTGAGACTTATAGGAACTGCCCAGGATCGAGTATATCATAGTGACTGGTTTCAGCAGGGCTGGTCTCCTGAGGTGGAGCTCCAGCTGGCTCTGTGAGATGTCTAGTGGCATGGAGGGGAACTGTGCCCTAAGGGCATGTCGGAGCTGAATGTAGCGGAACAGCATGTGAGAGGGTAATTGGTGCAATTCTCGCAGTTCCTGAAAGGATTTGAGCTGGCCCCCCTCTATTACTTGGGCCAAGTATTTGATCCCCCTCTGGGCCCATAGTTCAGCCTGTGAAAAATTACACAGATGTGGGAGGTTTCTGTTTCCCCATAGAGGGGTACCTGGGGACCAGGTGTTAGGTTGAAGGTAAAGACGTTTTAGGTAGATCCCAAAAATCCTTATGACTGACACCATGGAGGGAGTAGAAGGAAACATAGAGCGCTCCCCCCTATATAAGTGATTGGCCAGGGCTTCTAATGAGGTGGCACTGGCTGCCTCTGCCAAAAGAGCAGGGTTAGATAGGTCTTGGGTCAGCCACCAATGAGCATAAACCAGTTGTGAAGCATGATAGTAGAGCAAAAAATTGGGTAACGCCAGACCCCCTTTTGTTGTCGGGAGTTGGAGGGTTGCAAGGCTAATACAGGGTTTCAACCCCGCCCATAGAAAAGCAGTGGTGATTTTGTCAAGTTGTTTGAACCACGCTCGTGGGATATAAACGGGAGAATTATGCAACTTGTAAAACTTGCAAAAACTTGGGCCAGTAGATCATTTTTATTAGGTTGGCCCTCCCCACCAAAGACAGTGGGAGAGTCGCCCAGATGGTCGTTTTCCTTTGATAATCTTACAACACCGGGGCAAGGTTGTCTGCCATAAAGTCCCGCAGCTCAGTGCGGACTTCAATACCCAGGTACTTAAAAGAGCGGACTCAAATTTGTAGCGGAAGAGGGACTTGGGTGGGGCGGGGGGGAACGTTATCTATTGGGAGGATGACAGACTTATCCCAATTCACTTTCAGGCCAGAGTACCCCCCAAACGTATCCACTAGCTGCAGCAAATTACGCAATGACTCCTCTGGGTCCGCCAAATATATCAGCATGTCATCCGCATATAACGACACCTTTTCCTCCAACTGCCCTAGTTTGAGCCCTCTTATAGTTACCTCATCCCGTATCTGTATAGCCAAAGGCTCTATTGCCAAGGCAAAAAGGAGGGGGGACAGGGGGCATCCCTGTCTAGTACCTCTGTGCAGCTGAAAGATGTCTGAGAGGAAGGAGTTGACCCTAACTGCTGCAGTCGGGGATCTATACAATGCCTGAATCCAGCCTATAAACTTATCACCTATCCCAAAGCGTCTCAGGACCTCCCAGAGATAAGGCCATTCTACTGTGTCAAAGGCCTTGGCGGTATCTAAGGAGACAACCACCCTAGACCCAGCATTCTCATGTTGGGTTTGGAGATTCGTATATAGACGTCTGATGTTAATGTCAGTGGCCCGGCCAGGGATGAAACCCGTCTGATCAGGGTGAATTCGATGGTCGATGACCCCCTGGAGCCTGATAGTCAGAATTGTGGCAAAAATCTTGATGTCTGCATTCAATAAAGATATCGGCCTGTAGGAATCGCAGCAATGACTGGGCCTTCCCGCTTTGAGCAGTACCGATATGATGGCTTGAGTGCAAGAGTGTGGGATGGCAGTCTGTGGCGAGAAGGTATTAAACAGGGTTGCTAGTGCAGGGGCTAAGGCATCGACATTCGCTTTGTACCATTCTATGGGCAGGCCGTCAGGTCCAGGGGATTTGTTGTTGGGGAAGCTGCCTATAGCTACCTTGACCTCGTCTATTGAGATGGGACCCTCTAGTGAGGAGAGTTGTTCATCAGTCAGGGTGGGAAAGGGTAGCGGTGATAGATACTCTAAAGTTGGGAGGTCAGGCCGCAATCTCGACTGGTACAAACCATTGTAAAATTCCCCAAAGGCATTGGCTATGGATTGCGGGTTGTGTAGCTCCTCACCAGTAGCTGTAAGTAGTCTGGGGATGGAGGTTACCTGAAGGGGGTCTCTGGCAAGTAGGGCCAACAACCGGCCATTTTTATCTCCCCTATCGTACCAGGCTGCCCGCCTGACAATATCTAGTTGAGAATATTTGTCTACATGAAGGAGGTCAATGGACCTCTGTGC
This sequence comes from Xenopus laevis, assembly GCF_017654675.1. Taxonomy (NCBI): domain Eukaryota; kingdom Metazoa; phylum Chordata; class Amphibia; order Anura; family Pipidae; genus Xenopus; species Xenopus laevis. The sequence goes on along the minus strand of NC_054386.1, from coordinate 53,354,386 downwards.
CGCTGACATAGCCAGTCTAGCCTGGGGGTCATCCGTAAGACTAAGGGAATTTTCAGCCTCACTAAGAGCCAGCTTCGCCTTCTCTATGCCTGCCTCTATCTGGACTCTTTCCCTTTTTATAAGGGAGATAAATTGACCCCTGGTCCAGGCTTTGCAGGTATCCCATACTGTTGCTACAGAGGCAGAGTCTTTGTTTGTGGACCAAAATTCTGCCAGCAGAGGGGTAAAGGACTCGTGGATATTATTGTTGTGGATCCACTTGGGAGCTAAACGCCACATTCGAGAGCTTTTTGGGCCAGGGAAGGTGAGGGTAACCTGTAAGGGGGCATGATCAGAGCAAACTCTAGGCAGGAATTCCGCTGCCTGAATGTAATGTAGGGCCTCCGGATTAGCTAAAGCCAGATCTATGCGGGAGAGGGCCGAGGTCGCTACCGTAAAGCAGGAGTATTGTCTCAACTCTGGGTGCTTGGCCCACCAAGCATCCAGAAGGCCCACCCCCACCATCCAATTGGCCAAACTCAAATTATCCTGGGGAAGTGGCCGAAGCCTATCTAGTAAGGGGTCTGGGACTGCATTGAAGTCGCCCAACCACAGTGTGGGCCAGTGACCCATGCCTGCAATTTTAGCTATGATCTCATTAAGTAAGGCCAAGGCAAACGGAGGAGGGAGATACACATTAATCAGAATAAAGCATTGACCATAGAGTTTACATTTGCGCAGAATATATTGCCCTTTACCGTCAGTAATAAGTTGTTCTACCTCAAGTCGTAGTGATTTCCTTGCCATTATTGCCACCCCCTAGAGTGGGTAGAGTAGTCTGCATGATAGAGACTCCCAATCCATGCGCGCCGCAGCGCCCTGACTTTTTTTTTTAACCAGAGAAATGCTTTATTGAATTGCACAGACAGCGATAACAAAAAAAGCTGTATATCTGGTACACAATTCTCCGAGTGCAATAAAATAGAAAAGTGCAAACTACAACAGAGTCATGTATCATTATTCTGGTTACAGTGAGAACACAGTAAGGAATAAGCATAGAAACATATAAAAGAAAACAGAGGAAAAAAAAAAAAAAGTTAACTGTTATGCTCTGAACTGTCATGCTCTTTTAGTGATCCAGGAGATAATATATGCAGATCCAAGGGGTGTTCCCCCCTTCAATGTGATATATCTGTTGCACCAAATTGGGATTGGGATATAGAATGGGTCTGATGCAAGGCTTGCTGTGCGGTTTGGTTAGTCGACCTAAAGAGCCGCCAAGGTGACCAAATGTCATCGTGGGCCTCTCTCTTATTTTCGTTGGTAGACGCCATCTCCTCCATTTGTTCATGAGTGGAAATTAGTGTGAATAGCTCCTGAAGAGAATAGGTAGTGTTCAGTTTCCATTTTCTCGAAATGATTGTGGCAGCAGCAGTAAATATTTGGAATAATAACTTCCGTTGTGGCGGCTTCACAAAAGAAGGGAGGGCATTAAGCAAGGCTATTTGAGGCTCAAAAGGTAAAGTCCAGTGTAGCTCATCTTGTAGGAATGCAAATATCGATTTCCAGAACAACAATACTTGAGGGCACTCCCACCACATATGATATAAAGTACCAGGGGCATCGCAACCTCTCCAACATTTGTCGCTATAGTTAGGGTTAATATTGTGAATTTTCACAGGAGTAAGATGCCATCTGAACAACACTTTTTTATTTATCTCTATATGATTAGTGCATCTCGTGGCACCCTGGGATGCCAAAAACACTCTGTCCCATTGCCGAGGGGTGAGATGGACATTGAAGTCCTGTTCCCATCTCATTTGGTAAAGGAGTTTAAGCTCAGGATCCTTCTGCAGGAGTAACTTATAACAGTCGGACAGCACTCCCTTTCCGTACACACTCTCTCTACAGAGAAGTTCCATGAGCGTAGACCTTCTGATGGTTTTAGGGCTTTGGAGATGTGACTGCAGTAGGTGGTTAATTTGCATCAGTGGGAATTTCGCATTGTCCGATAGTAAATATTTTCTTTGGAGGTCAGCAAAATGTCTCTGTGTGTTAGCAAAGTAAAGGTCCCCTAGTGATGTGATGCCCTTAGTAATAAACTCGGACAGATGTATATCCGGAATCAGCAATTTAATTGCAGAGATTGGTGTAAGAGTAGACGGAAACTCCCCAAAGCTATAGCGTTTATGGAGTCTATCCCAACATTTCAAAAGAAGGTCTGTGGTCTGAAGTTTGCCAGGAAGAGCCTTGAGTGGTATCCATAACAGTTCTGCCATTCTATATCCCGCTAAATAAGATACCTCGATATCTACCCATTTTTTATGGCCTAAAGCACTGTGTAGTCTAATTACGTTTTCAAGAAGAGACGCCTTGTGATAGAAAGAGACATTGGGGATTCCCAAGCCTCCTGAGAATGTGGGGAGCTGAAGCGTTCGTAAAGCAATTCTGGGCTTCTTGCCATCCCAAATGAAGTGTCGAATAGTTTTCTGGAGATCAGCAAGAAAAGACTGGGGTACCTGCACTTGTAGGGTTCTAAATAAGTAGAGAATGCGCGGTAGTATAGTCATTTTAGTGGTAACAACTCTACCCAACCATGAAATTTCCAATTTTTGCCATTTATTACAGTCAGCCTTGAGTGACTGCAATAAAGGTAAGTAGTTTATTTTAAATACTTGGTTCAGGGTTTTAGGGATCTTAACACCTAGGTAGGTAAAATAAGTGGTTCTCCAGTCAAACTTATATTGTGATTTAACTTGAGTTATATCCGATTGGGGCAAACCTATGGAGAGGGCTTGCGTTTTATCCTGATTGATCTTATAATAAGAAATGCGTTGGAAAATCTGAAGTTCATTCATGAGATAGGGCAACGACAATTTTGGATTAGTGATGGTCATGACAATATCGTCAGCGAATAATCCTATCTTGTGATGAGTGGCTGCAACCTTAAGTCCCTCTATCCCCGGGTGCAGTCGTATTTTCGGTGCTAAAGGCTCTACCATTAAGGCAAATATAAGGGGCGACAGGGGGCACCCCTGTCTCGTGCCGTTGGTTATGTCGAAGGCATCCGACAGAGCACCCGGAATTCTTACTCTAGCAGACGGCTTAGTATAGAGAAGCAGTATGGCTTTTAAGAAGTTACACTGAAGTCCCGTTCTTTCTAGGACCATTTGCATGTAAGACCAGTTTACCCTGTCAAATGCCTTCTCCGCATCCAACGACAGGGCCAGGAATGGAGTGGACTCTCTTTCAGCAATGTGAATTAAGTTTAGTAGTTTCCTGGTGTTATCGGGGGCTTGTCTACCAAGTATAAATCCCACTTGATCATTGTCAATCAAGGTTGGGAGTAGTGGTGCAAATCTTGATGCTAAAATTTTGGCGTAAATCTTAATGTCTGTATTTAGAAGTGCAATCGGTCTGTAATTAGTGCATTTATCCGGGGCTTTACCCGGTTTCGGGATGGTGACTATATGAGCAGCAAGAGATTCCGAGCTAATGGTGTTGGTTTCAACCCAGTAATTAAAAAGTTTAGTGAGTTTAGGTACCAAAATATGTGCGAATGTCTTATAATAATCATTTGAGTATCCATCTGGACCGGGGGACTTGCCGTTTTTTAGGGTTCTAATCGTAGCCGAAACTTCCTCCTCAGTAAAGGGATCATTAAGGGTCTCTATCTGTTGACTGGTTAGTGAGGGCAGTTGGACCGAATCCAAGAAGGAGGCAATCTCTTGTCGCGTGGGGATATGTTCTTGGGGATTTCGGGTCAGATTGTAGAGGCCCTTATAATATTCTACAAAGGATTCTGCTATGTCTTTTGGGCTAGTAAGAAGTGTACCCTTATGAGTAATAGATTTAATTCGGGTCTGAGCTTGCATACTCTTGAGTCTATGAGTCAGTAATTTATTTGCTTTGTTGCCCTTAGTGTAATATTTAAGTTTGAGTAGTTTAAGTCTATATTTTGTTCGAGCTAGCTGTACCTTGTGGAGTTGTATCCTGATATCATCTGCCTGTTTTTGCAGAAGTTTTTGCCTAGTGGGGGAGGAAGCAGAGAGTTGGGAGTGTTCAACGTGTTTTAATTGTTTCTCTAGCTTTTCCTGTTGAGCTTCTCTAGACCGTTTCACTTGTTTGCTGAGATTAATTAATTCACTACTGCTTTGTGGGCCAGCCACACTGCTTGTGGAGTTAGTTCTGGGGCTGCATTAAGGTTAAAGTAGTCAATCAGATGGTCTGTTATCTTTTGTCTGTGATCTAGGTTGGCCAACAGAGAGTCATTGATTCTCCAGACTCCGGATCGAACCTGATCTTGGTGTGCCTTAAAATCTGCAATGACAGGCGCGTGGTCTGACCATGAGCGAGTCGTAATGAATGCATTCAGTAATGCGTTAGTGGTTTGGGAATCAGCCAAAATCAGGTCAATCCGAGAGTAGGAGTCATGCCTCGGAGAATAATACGTGTAGTCCCTAGCATTATGATTGTATGCCCTCCAGACATCAAACAGGGCATTTTCCGAGATACATTCCTCCAGTTTATGGGCTGTACGCAAGGTAAGTGGAGGGGAGGACTTCCCCAATGGTCTTTGGGTATCAAGCGATTGGTTTAAGGCCATGTTAAAATCCCCTGCTACCACAAGGCGTCCCCTCTTCATGTCATGAACCATATTCAACATCTTACACACAAATTTGTCCTGATGTTCATTAGGGGCATATAAGTTTAGTAAGGTATACAACTGACCATTGAGCGAGCAGATCACCACCTGATATCTGCCACTTGAGTCTGATAGATGATGATGCACATCTAGCGTGACATGTTTGGAAAAAAACATAGAAACTCCTTTAGATTTAGTATTGGCACAAGAATGGAAAACATGTGGGTAGTTCCTAGAATAGAATTTAGGGGGATTGCGTTTAGAAAAGTGGGTTTCTTGAATGAACAGTATATCAGCCTGTAATCTGCTCGCCTCTTTCAGCATTAAATTACGTTTCTGGGGGGTATTAAGACCCCTTACATTATGTGTAAGAAAACGAACCATCATCATACATAGAAAAACAAGCAGTATTATACACCCATATTAAGACCACAGTATAGGGGAAAGGCAGAGTTGGTGCAAAAGATATGAATACCCAGGCGTGGGTTGCAGTGTCACATCGAGGATAAAGAGCATAACAGTATAGTAAAAACATAACCAAAAAATAACCTGAAATAGTAAACAGTTGTTCCTCAACCGGAGGAATAGTGTCCAGTAACGGCAGCGGTTGCAGTGTTGTCATCGCTGCTGAGGGTCCTGTAGGACAACAGGGATAGTGGGGGGGAGAGGAGAGCAGGTGGTGGTATTCCTTCCCAGCCCAGACTCGGGGTCAAATATGTCCCGTAGGCTTCTCAGCCATCAAAAAAAAAAGAGAAGTGATGATGGTAAAGATAGGGAACATCAGGGTCTAAGCAGCATCCCAATCTGTGTCCAGGCGCGTCTGAGGAGAAGGGGGTCCGGCTTGATTGAGAGCTACAGACTTGTCCCCTATGGCTGACTCTCTGTGGGTCCATTTGTACGTCATTTTCTTAGCCTCATCAGGTGAAGCAAAGGTATAGGAGACTCCGTTCCGTAGTACAATAAGTTTCGTAGGGTAGGCCCATCTGTAGGGAATTTTATGCTCCCTTAGCGATCTCGTAGTTTCAAGGAATGTTCTCCGTTTAGCGAGGGTAGCCATAGAAAGATCTGTAAATAGTTCCAGAGTTTTATACTTATCTGGCCAAGTGTCCCGCTTCCTGGCCAACATCAGGACTCGTTCTTTCGTTTTAAAGAAATGTAGCTTAGTAAGAACGTCTCTGGGCGCTGCCTCAGGCGCCGTCCTGGGCTTGGGGACCCGATGAATGCGGTCAACGGTCAGGTCAATCAGGGGTGCCTCCGGTAATAGAGCCTGGAGGAGATCCATAAAGTAGGCCTCAAGCGCCTCCGGTTTAACATCCTCCGGGATGCCTCTTATGCGGATGTTACAGCGCCGGGACCTATCTTCAAGGTCTGCCACCTTATCGGTAAGGCGCGCCACTTCTTTCTCCATAATTTGTTGCGTGTCAGCAACCGCATTATGCGCAGTTGTGAACTCCGCCATTTTGCGTTCCAAGTGGTCGGTGCGTTCCGCGAGGTTCCGTACCTCACGCTTGATTTCAGCGGAAAACAGCTTAAAGTCATGCTGGAGCGTTGTTCTGAGCTCCGTAAGCATACTCTTAATCTCAGCTGCTGTGACCGGGGAAGCTGTCGGTCCGGAGTCTGCATGCACATCTGCGTGGTGATCCAAGATGGCGCCCGACTGCCTGGTGTTATGTTCTGCAAAGAACTCCGACACCTTTTTGGAGTCCTTTTTCGCCGGATTTTTGGGACCCATCTGCCTCTCGGGATAATAGGCTGTAGCAAACGTGCTGAGTTGCGTCGGGGTTTGCTCGGTTTGTGCACCTTTGTGGGCAAGGGAATGGAGAGCTCCGGAGCAAAAGTACCGCTCACATGGAAGGTTAGGCTCCGCCCCCAGCGCCCTGACTTTTTGACCCACTAGATGGGTTTCTTGGACCAGCATCAAGTCAGCTCCTGATTTTTTCAGATAATCCAAGACCACTGATCTCTTTATGCGGTCATTTAGGCCGCGTACATTCCAGGAAACTACCCGGATAGGCTGCTGAAGTAGAGCCATATTAAGTGGAGAAACAGATATGCTGGCAATAGTGACAACGTAGACACATTAGACTGTACAGTGCAAACAGTATAACCAACCTGAAATAAAAAAAACCCCGGTAAAGCAAAAAAACCCCCACCCGGTATCCCTACCCTATATTGGGAATACATTAAACCCATAACAATAACAATGTGCGGTAAGTGTAAGACCAGCAGCTCAGTCCGCAGCAAACAGTCTAAATGTAATAAACGGTGCTGGGTGTAAAAGTCTAGCTCCTGAAAAGGCAAATATCAATACTGCCTCAGATGTGGCCAGGGGTTGCAGTAGGACAACCAACCCTAATCGATCATCAGTAGGGGCCACTGTATGCAGGATCGTGCCTGAACTGTTCTTGTTCCTATATAATCAACGGTGGGAGTCCCGCAACAAATCAACAGAGTACAACAGTCAAAAAACCTTGGCCGCATTACCCTCCACTGTGTGGGCCTGGTAAGAGTGGCAAACAAATACAAGTATACGACCTGAGTAGGCTTCAAGGCTGGGCAGACGCCCGGTTAGCCGTGGGCACTTGACGTTCCAGCCAGTGAATGACATCTTTGGGGGCCTCAAAGAAGAGCGCTTTGTCACCATCTTGGACTCTCAACTTGGCAGGGTACAGCATGGCGTACTTTAATCCCTTTTCGCGCAGTTTGCGTCTGGCCTCCGTGAACGTGCTTCTTTTCTTTTGTAGCGCCAAGGAGTAATCAGGGTAGAGCGATACTCTTGCGTTCTGATGTAGGATTTCCCCCTGGTCTCTTGCAGCGCGAAGGGCGATGTCCCGGTCTCTAAAGTTGAGAAGCTTGAGGATAATAGGCCTTGGAGGGGCCCCCGGCAGCGGTCGCTTGGCAGGCACCCGATGGGCCCTTTCAACCACAAAATGCGGTGTAAATTTGGCCTGTGTGAGAGATTCTTGCAGCCATCTTTCCATAAAGTCCTCCACTTGGGCCCCTTCACAGTTCTCGGGGAGACCGACCACTCTGAGGTTGGACCTCCTGTTGCGATTTTCCAGGTCGTCCATTCTGGAGATAATCTGGTGGTAATCCCCTTGTAGTTGTTGGACTTGGTGCTCTAGAGGGCGGGTGACATCTTCCAAGTCGCTGATCCGGCGTTCAGCCTCGGTGGTGCGGTCCCGCACTGCCTGCAGATCATGGCGCAGCAGGGACAGGTCTATACGCACTTCGTCAATCTTGGACGTGAGTGTCGTGCTAGCGTCCGCCAGCTTTAAAGTAAGTGCCTCCTTCGAGTCCGCAATCACTTGCAGGAGAAGTTGAGTGGCCGTCCAGCTGCGTCCATTATCGGATCTGGCGGTTCACCCTGGTCCGGTGTGGTTGGGCCTGGGGTTTTGGCGCCATTTTGTTTGGGCTCTATCGGCGTGGAGGGTGGTTTAGTGTAGCTATCAATGCGTCTCTGGCCTGATTTCCCCATCAAAAATGTCGATGTAGAACTCCCACCGTAGTAGTGAAGAAATCTGGCAGCGTTGCACGAAAAACTTAGTAAGGCAGTTGGCAGGATAAAGTCAGGATCACGGAGCTACAGCACCACACGTATGCTCAGCTAAGCATCCCGGCCACGCCCCCCCCCACCACAGCCCTTTAGCAGTAAAGATCTGTGCCTCCAAAGATGCCCCAGTAGCTCCCCATCTTCTTTTCTGCTGATTCACTGCACATGCTCTGTGCTGCTGTTACTTACTGAGCTTAGGAATCCACTCACAAGTTTGAAGTCCTGATGGGTCATTGCTGCGATTGAGAAGCTAAAACTTTAGGCTGGTACAATAAGTTCAGTATATAAAATATGGCATTTTTAGCCACATTCATTCATTGCGGTTTAGTTCTCCTTTAAAGACAGGTAAAAGTCTTAGCAGGTTTCTTATTCCTGTTCTCTATGACTGACAGCATTTTTTGAATACAGACAAAAAGACCCATGTAGTATGACAGCAAAAAACATATATGAAAACACAGATATGCTAAAATACTAATATGAAAAACTGTCTCAGCAGATCTGCTTTGGCCTTCTCTATTGGGGAATGAGAGAAAGCTCAGGCTACTGGGTGTACATCCTCAGAAAGGAAAATAACACTCCTTTCTGCACAATAATATGAAATGAAAAAAATAAATAAAGCTGATTATGTAACTCTTTAAACAAAACAATATTTATTTTATGTACAGATACATAGCTACTAGAAAGATGACTGCACTATGTGCTTGTTAAGCTTTGCAGATATTTATACATAAAGCATCTGCTACTTTATACCCTAGAGTCAGAATAAACCCTCCTGGGACCTAATGGTTAATAAGAAAATGCGTGGCTCTCCAGCTGTTGCTAAACTACGACTCCAAGCACAACAGGCTATCATGGGATTCTGGGAGTTGTAGTTAACCAACAGCTGAAGAGCAACATGTTGAAAATCACTAATATTGTGTGCCTTGATTTGCATTCTGATCATTTGTGCATAATGGTTCGCATCTAAATAGACTTTACAGAATCTGCTAGCAGGTTTATTAAGTACATTTGTGAAAGCAAGTATTTATAAAGTAATTGTTGTTACCTGTGAATGTAACAAATTCCTGGCCTTTTTCGCTGAGGCTGCGGCACAGTTGCAAACTGTAAAGAGATTGTTTAAAATTCAATTATTTGCATTTAACATATTCAGTGCCGCATAGTACACTGCAAAGACAAAGGGAGACAGTTTAAATGGATTAACTGCCGTAATTATGAGTAGCATTTATGTTTAATCATAATTATCAACATCTGTTAACTTATTTTGCCTCATAAGAGTATTTCTTAACCGTTTCTGGATTTGGACCCAGTCTGGGTATATACTATAAGAAGAACTGTTGCTGTACTGAAGAAAATCATGAGGAATAATATAAACGACTATGGCACAACAGACTATTTGGCTGCAGCACTAAGCACCCTATCCAACTAGCCACTGGTTTTATTGACCTTGGTGCTGTTAGGTGGGACTTGCTCAGGACACGGACTTCAGCATTCCCTAGCAATGCCTGCTTGACCATACCTGCATATTAGGTGAATGAAAATCAGCTGCATGTAGTAAGGGACATTTTGCCGCTCTCCCTGAGAGAACCATAATTTACCATGCTTCAGAGTCCAACAGCATCCTAGGCATTCTGACTGCCTCTTTCTGGCTTCTCACAGTTTAAAGACCACAGTTTTGCAGTGCCAACAAATATATCATCACAAAATATATATTAAAACCATTCCCTCAATGAATTTGACTGAAATCATGTAAAACCCCAGTACAGGCAGCCTACTCAGCTCAGTAAAGGGTTGCATGGGAGATTCCAGTAATTTTGCTGCCACATTTTCAGGCATCCTAAATAGTCCCCTATACCACAGACCTAAAGCAGAGGGGTTCCACTAGATTTCTTTTGATAATTTGATATTTAATAGGGTGTATATACCATTTTTATATTTAGAAGAAAAACATGCAAGTTAATGTTTATATTACCACAACAAAAACTTTATTACAAATACATAGTTGATGCAAAACATGTTTCAGTTAAAAGGGGATCCGGATTGTTTTTTAACATTCATAAATGTACTACAACTTTCTGAAGATTAAGGATATTTAATCACAAAGAAAATTATGTAGCAGCTGTGTGCCCACATCCTTAACCTGTTTTTTTTTTTTGTTTTTTTGTTTTTCTTATAGCAAGCAACTCATGCTGAAATAACCGGGTAAAATCTGTCAGTGACTCACAGCATTAAGGCTGGTGGCACACTAGATTATTAGTTGCCCAAGATAAATCGGTGCTGCTGTGGGAAACTGATCTCCTGAAAATGTTTTCCCATTGACAATATTATTAATAGGTGAAAGGAAAACATATACATTTGCTTTAGGAATCTTTGGAACATTTTTTGCAGGTGTATTTTTGCAGTCTGGGAGAAGCAGATCTGCTCCATTGATTTGAATCCGATCAGCCTGTGTGCACACACACACAGCGGAGCTGTAGTCAGTCCAGAGATGCCTCCTTTCACATATTAGGGCTGACCTCAGCTTCAGCTCCACTGTGTGCATGTGCACACAGGCTGATTGGATTCACAGGGACACAGAGCAGATCTGCTTCTCTCAGCCTGCAGAATATACACAGGCTGAGAGCAGCTAAGCCATTCAGTCTGTGTGCCCACAGCTCTAAAAAGCACAAGAATAATCAATTTATATTATTAAAACATTTTCACAATAATAAATCATATTTGGAAAACAATTTACGCATCCACTATAACTCGGACACAAACTGCAGTTCCCCTTTTAAGAAACAATACCCTCCAGAGTTCTAACATTGCCAAGAAAGCATTAAAAAGCAAGGAAAGCTTAAAACACGGAGGTGAGAACCAATTTGTTAGGCAACGTTTAGGGTGGTGAAACATGCTAAGATGCGGGGAGATTTAGTCGCACACGGAGACAAATCGCCTGTTCTTTGGGAGACTAATCTCCCCGAAAATCCTTCCTGCCAGCTAGAATCGAAATCGCGGGCGGGATGGCACACAGAGCGCCTAGTTTTCCGAAGTGCCTCACGAGGAAACTTCAGACGACTTCGGAAAACATAGGGCTCCCAGCGCCATCCCACCAGCGATTTCGATTATAGGCCGCTCTTTGCCCATTGTCAGCATATTGGTTTTACAGAGGTACTGTCATACAGTTTGCATTGACAAAAAGCATGAAATTCTTGCCCATGACTTTAAAGAAACAATAGCCACAAGTCTACAAATTAATAATGTTTATATAAGGCATCTCATTTTAAATCTCCATCTGGTCATGTCCCTTGAAAGAACTCCCTGCATTGTCTCCATCATCAAGTTAAATACTGTAATGCTATGGGTAAGTCACATTGGGCTACTTTTCCACTTTAATTAAGGCCCACAAGTCACCAAAGAAAAATGCTGATAAACATTGCAGACTGGATCTACTTGGTAATTCTGGTAACCTGTAGGTACCCATCAGTAAAATGTGTTAGTGTATAGAATGTCTAACCATATTATCCCTACTTTTGTAAAATCTGGTCTTCTTTAAGCCAGGCTTCCTGTAGGTAATAACCATGCTAATTAGCGAGACTCGTTTTTGCATCTGGTGCTGTCCAGTCCTGTCTGCACCTTCAGCAGATCAGGGATAGAGGGTGTATGTTTAGGATTGTAGGATGGAGAAACAGATTTGGGGACACAGTGCAGGTAACTAATCACAGAAAGGTGCAGGGATAAGTATTTCTTAATCCTAGAATGTACATTATGTATTCTGACAGAGAGCTAATCTAATCATGAAGCGATGAGTAACTGCAATAGGCAGCAAAAGAGACAACAGGCAGGGTTTATTATAGCTCATACAATCAATGTAGAGAAAAATAGCAATATCCCATTGGCCATTTCCATTTAGAGGGAGACCATGAAAACTGTGGCAGGCAGATGCCTATAGCCAGGGACACACAGACCCTGACTGTAACTATCTAACTGTAACTATCAGCGGAGGTAGAACCTGGGAATTGTAGTTATAGAAGGGTTTTATAATGATTTTATTAGAAGGAGCAGGAGGGCTTTGCAGTAATGCCTTCCCCATCATTAAGCCGATTGTATTTCATGACCCCTGACCCACAGAGGGGCTATTTCCACAGACCTAGAACATCCAAACATCTCGAAGATATTGCGCACACGGAACTACAACTTGCACTACTGTGTGACAGAGATTAGCGGGAGCCGCCGCCTGATCATCGCCTGCCAACAGAGTCTAGCGGCCTCCCCGAGCTCAGGAATAGGCGGCTATCCCACAGCTCTGTCACCCCGCCCCCAACACCCCTGCATCTCCCGCTGTGTCATCGCAATAAAATACCTTTCCATCACTTACAAGTCATTTTTTCCTGATTTTTCCCAGTTCTTTATCCAATCAGCGGGTAGTAACGTGGCCGCCATCTTTCCCTGTCCCGATAGCCCGGATGTTTAGCACAGCAGCACAGGTCAAAGGGTAGCGGCTAGTTCCTATCCTAGGAAAGGACCTGACGTCACGGTCACGTGATCCTACCATGTGACCGCTCCACTGCGGCTTACCTATTCGTGAGCGGCAAATTCAAACATGGGAAAGTGGTAATGGGTTCTAGTGGCGGGCTGCGGACTCTTGACAGGACCTGCAACTACATTCCCAGGGTTGCCAACTTGTATTGTAGGTTTAGTAAAGGTTGCAACCTCTACCTCAGGTTTTGGGGCAGTTCATTGTGTCGCTGGATGATTGAAGGGATCACTGCCTCTGAATTTCTGTGGGGTGAGGGGGGATCACAGTGAATTAATGTCAGGTAGACTGTATTCAATATTTATACACCCAAATGCAGCTACAATATTGTTGTTGGAGCTGGGGTTTTTTTTACCATTACTCTCGCACAATTACAGTGCAAGAATGGCAAGATAAAAATGAAAGGCAAGACATACTGACACAGCTATAATAATATTATATTCATTAACCATAAACAGGTTTGCTTTTCTGCCATGCACTGAAAGTCTCCCTTAATGGAGAATAATGTAATGGACAACTTGGGAACAATAAATTGTATAGAAACTGTTGCCTTGGTGTTTCATGAGCTGACAGAAAATGTGGAGTGCCCAGTCAAGTAATAGAATATGGGATAACAGTCATGAGTGGGACTTCTATTTAAGGAGAGAATCATTGCCCCTAAACCTTTTTAAAGGACCAGTAACACCAAGTTATCTTAACCCTTAATTCCCCCCAAACTTCTATATAAGTCAGGCTTACTCTCCCCTTTGGTTTTCTTTTTAAATCTTGAGCTTCAATCTGACTTCCAAAGTGCTTCATAACAGAATGTGAAAAGGCGACGGCCGCTTGAATTCCTCTGTGTGCTGAACCAGAAGTCCGTTTCACATGGATCACTGCATCTGCATTTCAAATGTCTGTTTCTTTTCCTTCAGACAGCTTTGGGGGTAATATTGTGAACATATTTATTAAAGGAACAGTTCAGTGTAAAATTAAAACACTGGGTGAAAAGACTGTGCAAAATAAAAAAATGTTTTCAATATAGTTAGCCAAAAATGTAATGTATAAAGGGTGGAGTGATTGGATGTCGAGCAGAATAGAACAGAACCCAACTTCCTGCTTTTCAGCTCTCAAACTCTGAGTTAAAGGGATCCTGTCATCAGAAAACATGTTTTTTTTTTTTTAAAACGCATCAGTTAATAGTGCTACTCCAGCAGACTTCTGCACTGAAATCCATTTCTCAAAAGAGCAAACAGATGTTTTTATATTCAATTTTGAAATCTGACATGGGGCTAGACATTTTGTCAATTTCCCAGCTGCCCCTGGTCATGTGACTTGTGCCTGCACTTTAGGAGAGAAATGCTTTCTGGCAGGCTGACATCCTTCTCAATGTAACTAAATGTGTCTCAGTGGGGGGGGGCGTAGCTAAGCGAGCAGCTACACGGCCGCATTTTTGGGTTCTCTTGGGGCCCAGGGCAAATAACCCCCTAGTCTCCTCTGATCCACGCTGATCAGCGCCCACCGGCATCATATTAAAGGGGGGAAGTGATCCGGCACCTGTTCCCTGCAAGTGCGGGCTTCTCAGCATTGCTGGAGCCTGAGGACGCGGTGAGGCCTAGCAGCGTGAAAAGCCGCGGACTCGCGTGATTACGGCCCCCAAGCGCGGCCGACCGGAAGCGCGGTCCCCGCAGGAATCCGGATTTGGTGCCTGGAAGGAAGAGGCAGGGATCAGCAGCAAGGGGTGAGTGGCTCTGGGGCCCCCACTGTTGCAAAACAACTGCAATACTAGTGTCTAACAGCACCAGTACACAAGGCCCTATCATCCCCCAGCTAAGCCACAGTGGTGCCCTATGCCCAACAACTTCAAGTGGCACCCACCTTCAGTTATCTGCTGGATGAGCACCTCCCATTGACCCATAAGACACTAGGCAAAACTAAACCAGGGTCAGGCACTGATCAGGACCCACTGGATCCGCCCACTACTCTCAGCTAGTGATACCCCTAGACTGTCACTTCAGTCCTGAGCCCAGCTAAGCACAGGAACACTGAGACCAATATATGGTGCTCACAGATCCCTCTGCAAACATCAGCGAGTCGTGGAGCACGGACTTGCGTTCCAGTGGCGGTTTGAACCTCTTTAACATGACAGACTGACCAGCTGCCCTGAGTGGTCGACCCATGCACCTTCAGTAACTCTATACATATTCTTTCATCTTCCTCCTAATCACATCTTCAAAAGCAGAATACAGCTGTTGCGGATCGCTCCAACCAGTGTAATACAAAAATGGGGAAACACTCCCAAAAACAAAAATCGGATGCAGCGGCAAAGCTTGAACGCTTTGCAAGAACAGCATCTCAGGACCCATCGCAAGACTCTGATAATACCTCACCTCCATCGTCACCACCTTCATACTGGGGTGTACTAGATCTTGGCCCCCTGAAACACATAGACTTATGCTGGTACTATAATATACACTTCTGGTTAAAGAGCCACTCATTACTTATTAGGCTACAATCTGATTATACTCTCATTGCAGAGCTGTGCCGGTCAAAACAACAGGTGCATGGGAGGCCGCTGCTTACAGCATCCCATCTAAGTCCTTGAACAGTTTATTATTGCATTTATTACTTGTTATTGTTATTTTGCCATGTTTATGGGTTAAAAGGAGCGCTGCTTAGGCCGCCACAGCATCACTCCCCATGTCATGTAATTGTTATGGGTATAGGCCCACCCAGGTTTGGGGGGTGGGCAGGGAGGGAAGGGAATGTTTCTGTGTCTATTGTTTACTGTTTTACAGATGTATGTATGCAAAACACTCAACCAAAACAAACACTAAAAGGAGCAAAAATTCCACCCCAATAAGATACCAGTCTGTCAGTCCTCATTCACAATTTTTATGGGGGACATAAAGTTAATCTCATGGAACGTCCGAGGACCTAAGAGGGCCTTAGTATTTGATTATTTAACCAGGTACAAGCCAGATATACTCTTACTGCAAGAGACCCATCTGGTAGGGCAAAAACTGCTGGCACTTAAGAAACGGTGGGTCGGTTATGCTTATCACTCCCACTATTCCACCCACTCCAGAGGGGTATCCGTACTAATCCGTAAAACCTTACAATTTGAGCTCCTAGATCTCACTACTGACCACTATGGTCGTTTCATAATACTCCACTGCAGGATAAGTAACCAAGATATGGTACTGATTAACTTGTATATGCCACCCCCCTTCAATAGGGAGACACTAGACCTAATATTTACTAAGGTGTCTCTATACCTCCCCAACCCACTCTGTATCATTGGAGACTGGAATACGGTAATGGACCCGCAGAATGACAGGCATCCCACAACTACACGCCAACCTGGCCTACTAAAACAATGGACAGAAGCCCTAGGCCTTTTAGACATCTGGAGGCATAAAAATCCCCTGGGAAAGCAATTCTCCTGCCACACGGTGGGGAAACATACCCTGTCACGGTTAGATATGGCCATCGCATCCACAGACTTTGCACAATGGGTAAAAGATATCAAATACCTCCCAAGAGCCTTATCAGATCATGCCCCCCTGCAACTATTGATTGGCACTACACTAAGACAAGGACGCTCTCTCTGGAGATTATCCCCTTTGTGGCTCAACAACTCAGAGGTGACGGAGGCATGTATATACGAATACATGGCATATTGGGGTGTTAATGCAGGAACCAGTAGCTCCAATGTGGTCTGGGAGGCGTCCAAGGCAGCCGCTAGGGGTACACTTATCTCAGCAGTCGCTGGGGTGCGCACTATGGCTAAACAGGCTGTTGCTGAGGCAGAGGAGAGGGTTTGGGAAGCAGAACGAGCGTATGGTGAAGTGGAGGGAGATGCTACCCACCAGGCACTGGTAATTGCCCAGAGAAATTTAGAACTAGCACAAACAGCTATTACAAGGAAAAAAATACTGTATGCAGCCCAGAGGTCATTTGACCAAGGAGATAAAAATGGGAAGACTCTAGCTTACCTAGCAAAAGCGGTCCAACCGTCCACACTGATTCCAAGAATCAAAACATCAACAGGCACATATACCTCTGACCCAACAGAAATGGCGGAAACATTTGCATGCCATTTTGCAGATCTATACACCTCACAAGTCAAATATTCTGACATCGAACTAGAACGGTTCCTACAAGAAATCCCCTTTCCTAGCCTCTCCAGAGCAGAATCCTCCTATCTAGATAGCCCAATAACGTTGGGAGAAGTAGTAGACGCCATTGGCAGTCTCCCGTCAGGGAAGACCCCAGGCCTTGATGGCCTTCCGGTAGCCTGGTACAGACTCCTCAGTGAAACACTTGCCCCGCAACTCCATGCCACTCTTCTAGATGCTCACAAAACAGGCTCCCTCCCTCAATCCTTCTACTCCGCACTGAGCGTGCTTATACCAAAGGAGGGGAAGGACCCGGACCTGTGCGACTCCTACCGTCCCATTTCACTTATAAACACTGACGTCAAGATTCTGGCCAAAATTCTCTCCAAACGCCTTAACAAAGTTATAACATCAATTGTCCACCCAGACCAAACAGGTTTTATGCCCAACAAAAGTACTACTATAAACTTACGCAGATTGCACACCCACATGCAAACCACTCATACAAATGGAGGTACCAGACTTATGGCAGCACTAGATGCCACTAAGGCCTTTGACTCGGTCGAATGGCCCTACCTATGGAAAACCCTAGAAAAGTTTGGCATAGGCCCCAATTTCATTGCTTGGCTTAAACTCCTCTACCTAACCCCAGTTGCGCAAGTCCGAGTCAATAACTCTCTCTCCAGAGCCTTCCCTCTTACCAGACGAACCAGACAAGGCTGCTCCCTCTCTCCCCTCCTTTTTGCCCTGGCAATAGAGCCCTATGCCATTATGGTCTGACAAACCCCCGAAATTATTGGACTCAAATGTGGGAAACTATAGGAGAAAATTGCATTATATGCAGATGATCTTCTCTTATTCCTAGCTGACCCACATGACTCACTCACACTTGCCCTCTGCCTAGCTGACAAGTTTGGCACATACAGTGGGCTGGTCATAAATAAAGGGAAGTCAGTCTTATTTACTCTAGAAACTGAACCGAGAGCAGGTGAGATTCAGGGACTGCGTGGGTATCCAGCTTTAAATATCTTGGTGTGACTATCTCGCCAAGCACACAAAATTATGTAACCGAAAACATTGATCCTGTGATACAGGGTTTCAAAAACATTGTCTGTCAATGGGCTGGTCTACCATTAACGGTATGGGGCAGGGTCAACCTTTTCAAAATGGTATACTTACCAAAATTTTTATACTTCCTGCAGAATGCCCCGATATGGATACCCCCGCAGGTCTTCAAGCGCATTGACGCGATTCTCTTCCCCTTTATCTGGGCAAACAAACCCCCTAGAGTTAACAAGCTAACACTCCAGGCTCCATTGGACAAGGGGGGGTTAGCCTTGCCGCATTTGCAAATGTATTACTACGCAAGCCAACTAGCGCTCATACATAACTGGATTAATCCCGACCCCGAAAACTCACTCACAGCACTACACGCCACTCTGGCGGGCTCTCTTGAAGCAATTAGAAATGCACCTTACAGGAAAGCCAAAGACACTCCTGAACTGCCCCCCACGCTAAGCTGCCCACAAAGATGGATGCTTACTACTAAGGTTCTTTCAAAAGCTGCAAGCCCTCCATCTCCCTATACTCCGCTATGGAGAAACTCCAATCTGCAGCACCTACTTCACCTACCTGATTTTAAGTACTGGCCTAAATTAGGGGTAAGACACTTATCAGATCTTTTAGTAGACGACACCTTTCCGACTCTTACCCAAATAGAAACGAAATTAAATCACCCAAACATAGCTTGGCACCGATATTTCCAGCTCAGACATGCTTTTGCAGCACAATTTGGTAACCTGACAATCTCTACTAAAACCCAACCACATGAAGACAGGCTGTGGGACCCAAATCCACAAAAGCTGGTCTCTGGGCTGTACAAGACACTGATATCCACCATTAATAGTCCATTTAACAAAGCAAAAACCAAGTGGATTGACCTTATTCCTGCTCTAGATGATGATATGTGGAAAGAGGCAATAGGGGAACTATACAGCTCTCTAATATCTACAAAAGATAGGATGGTACAATTCCGTATCATACACTGTACATATATTACTCCAATCAGGCTTAAAGCCATGGGCAAAAGCCCCAATGGAAATTGTCCCAAATGCCAGCACCCGGACACTGGTTTTTTCCATCTGCTCTGGTCATGCCCCCTGATACAAAGATTCTGGGCTAAGGTAATAGCCTACCTGACTAATGAAATACTGCTCCCTGGAGCACTAACACCAGAGGTGTGCCTATTGGGACTTGTGGAAGAATTGGCACCTCTAAATAAAACGAGATGTTTACTAAAAACCCTTCTCTTCTATGCCAAAAAGCAGATTGCCATGACATGGATGAGCCCTCAACCCCCCACAGTAAAGCAGTGGGTAAAACTGGTTAATAACAGGCTACCGATGATAAAATTAACATATATAGCCAGACAATGCCCCAAAAAATGCTGGGGAAAGAGAGAGGATTGATATCACTCCAACTTGCAGTACAGCAGTAAAGAGTGATTGAAGTTTATCAGAGCACAAGTCACATGACTTGGGGCAGCTGGGAAATTGACAATATGTCTAGCCCCATGTCAGATTTCAAAATTGAATATAAAAAAAATCTGTTTGCTCTTTTGAGAAATGGATTTCAGTGCAGCATTCTGCTGGAGCAGCACTATTAAATGATTCATTTTGAAAAAAAATTTTTTTCCATGACAGTATCCCTTTAAGGTGGCCAAACAAGGCCAGATTAAAGCTGCTGATATGGGTCCTTTAGACCGATTCGGCAGTTTATCTGCACGTGTGTGGGGACTCCCAACGCATCCCCCCAATCGATATCAGGCCAAAAATCGGGCAGATATAGATCGAGCAAGTTTGATTTTTTTCTTTGATCCAGGATCGCCTCGGCTAGTTGATGCGGTCCTGTGACCCGTCGGCGCCCATTCACAGCATTGTAATCTGCTCGTTCGGCCCCAGGGCCGAATGTTCGGATTAACCTGATATTGCCCAGCCGTTAGTGGGCATATCGGGTTAAGATTCGCTCGTTTGACGACCTCTAATAGTGTATGGCCACCTTTGTCAGCGACTCTCTCTGGACATGAGTAACTAAGTGCTTCAGTGAGTGCTTCAGAACAGACCCCTGCAGCTTTCACTGTGAGCAGAAAAACCTCTGTACCTATGTGTCTCTCAAAAGCTCACTTACAGCTGCTAACACTGGGGGGGGGTATGGCAGGGCCCTGAGACAGTAATCCCGGTTGGCCCCGGAACCCCCAGCCCGACCCTGACAACATATGTAAGGGCACAGCCTGCCGCTAGACATGTAATGTCAAATGTGGTAATAACTAAGCTGGTATGCAAGAATATGCATGAATATATGAATATTTCCGATACTGGAGCATACAACTACCAGCATCCTCCCTGCTAGTGCAGGAATATGTGGAAGTGCCACAACAGGATCAAACCTTTCGTTTTATATGTGACATTTGGTACTAAAGTTACACTTCCTACGCTAAATGCAGAACCCCCTGTACCCCCTCAGTGGGGGCCCCCGTTACTGCCTCAGAGATCTCTGTATGGCTCTAGCCATTGCTAAACTACCCAGCTGTCCCCGTGATAACTAGTAGCTGAGCTGTAATTCAGTTACAGACAGAGATCTAAACAGGGCCGTCATTAAATAGGTTTCATGCTTACCCAGCACTTAGTCATAGGCAGAATCCAACTAGTCTCTTTTGCTCTGTTCCTTAAGTACTAGCACATGTAGTCCCTCCCCTTAGTAAAACCAATTGTAACATATGCTTGTGATTGGTTTTACTAAGGGGAGGGACTACATGTGCTAGTACTTAAGGAACAGAGCAAAAGAGACTAGTTGGATTCTGCCTATGACTAAGTGCTGGGTAAGCATGAAACGCGTTAGGCCTAGAGGGGATATTTTTCATGTTTTTTAACTATTGATGTAAATAAAGTATATTTTTTTACTTACTAGCATGCCTTGGAGAAATTATTGAGTATATGGTTATACCTCTGTTTGGTCAGTAGAGGTCTCCGGCATGCATACCAGTAATGTTTACTGTTTCTACTCCCAATTTGACTCTAATACGTCATTAAATGGGGACAGGGGGGGTCCAGTCAGGGGTCCCAGGAGATCTGATGGGAGCCCTGGTTCTGAAGCTGCTTATGTTTATAGTTTATTAGTGTTGTTTCAGAATGTGCAAGTTTGATATGTATGCAATTGGCTGTCAGTTTCTGGGATATCATGCCTTATCTCTGTGACATCACTCCCAGCTCAGCTCTGATTGGCTGAAAGCTGCAAGGAAGGTGATTTAACGGCTCAGGTACAGATGACCATTTCATGTCGGGATTCAGAGGTAAGTGCAGCAGATCCATATAGGGGGGCATATTAAAGGAGAAGGAAACCCAGTCGGTGCAAAAACCCTCCCCCCTCCCGTGTGTTGCAAGGGACCTAGTACAGAGCCCTGCGGTACTCCACAACATGGTCCAATTAGAAAATGTTCCACATTTACCACCTCTCTTTGTAGTCTATCTTTTAGCCAGTTCTCTATCCAGGTACAAATACTATGTTCCAGGCCAACATTCCTTTATTTAAAGGACAAGGAAAGGCAAAATATATATCAAATTATATACTTTAATTAAAAAATGTGTACCATTTTTATAAGAAACCTGACTGTATGCAGTGAAATTCTCCCTTCATTTACTGCTGTGGATAGGAATTGTCAGATGGTCCCTAACTGCTGAGCAGGGAAACAATCATACTTATGAACAGCAAGGGGGAGCCCCCACCTTACTTACCAGCCATGCAGAATTCAAGCAGCTTTGTTTATGACGTTCCCTAAGCAGCCCAGACCACACTGAGCATGTGCAGGGTCAGGGTCAGGCAAAGATGTTTAACAAAGTTATAAGATGACAACCCCCTGTGGCCAACTTTGAAAGCATAAATCATTTGTTTGATTAGGCTTTGTGGTGCAGTAAGTTCATGTTTATGTTTAGTATATAAAATACAGCATTTCTAGCCTTATTCTATTGTCCTTTAACCAGTCACCTTTTGTGCGGCACTGTATAAAATGCTTTAGCAAAGCCTAAGTAAATCATATCCACTGCCATCCCAGAATCGAGGTCCCTGCTTACCTTCTCATAAAAAGAAATTAAGTTAGTCTGGCAAGATTTATTACGCATAAAACCATGCTGGCACACACGCATAGTATTATGATTTGCTATGAAGTCCATGCTTTAATAACCCTTCTAAAAGCTTTCCTACCACTGACGTCAGACTAACTGGCCTATAGTTTTGAGGCTGAGAACAGGATCCTTTTTTGAATAGTGGCACCACATTAGCGATTCGCCAGTCTCTCAGGACTATGCCAGACCTCAATGAATCCTGAAAAATTAAGTAAAGAGGTTTGGCAATCACAGAGCTAAGCTCGCTAAGTACCCTGGGATGAATACCATCTGGGCCTGGACCTTTGTTAATCTTAACATGTTCTATTCTTTTTTGAATTTCCTCATGTGTGAACAATGCATCATTAGTTGTATTACTAAAATTGGGACTATTAAGAAGGAAACCTTCATTAACTGGTTCCTCATTTGTGTAGACAGACGAAAAATATGAGTTAAGAATCTGTGCATTTATTTTGTTTTCATCAACCAGCTGACCACCCTCTGATGCTAAAAGTCCCACCCCTTGCTGCTTCATGTTTTTACTGTTAACATATTTAAAAAATAATTTTGTATTCTTTTTAAAAAATATCCTTTTCCATATCAATTTTAGCTTGCCTTATAGCTTCTTTGCATGATTTATTTGCTTCCCTGTACGTTATAAATGATTCGGCTGTCCCAGCTAACTTGAAAGCCTTAAAAGCATGTCTTTTCTTACCCACCTCAACACCAACACTTTTATTGAACCAAAAACGACGATCAATGTAACAGCCCCCTAGTGGTAATAAATACATATTGTTTTGCTTATTGTGCCTATGGGAAGACATTGTCACTTTCATTATTACTGGGGATTAAACACAAACTGCTGGAAACCTTAATGTCTTCTTGTTTCTTACATTTCTCTAGGGCTCACAGTGGATCTACAGGAAGGAGGAGAGGATCTGTAAGATCACTGATTTTGAGAGCACGAAGAAGGACATCATTGGCAAAATAAAATGGACAAGCTATGATTATTATAGCTAGAGACAGCCTAGAATTAACGAGGTGGTGGAAAATCAGATTCATTGCTGAGGTCCTGCAGGACAAGATGAAGGCCAAAGCCCAACTGCAATCCCTCTACAAACAACTAGAGGAGATAAACTGGGCAATTTTCCGAAAGTACATGGAAACATATCCAGGTACAGTATCTAATGAATATATTTGTTCAATTATTACTATTTTGTAATAGGGCTGATGTACTGAAAGCCATCGCAATGCTGTGAGTTTGTGAAAAACAACCACAAAAAGAACATATAAATCCTGCGCACCTGAAACCTATTGAGATGCCATAGAAACTAATAGGAAGTGTATCTTCATCATTTTGGCAAAGAATGGGGATCAAATGGCTTGAAAATGCAGAGAAACCTGCGATTTGCTACTTGTCCCATAATCACAGAGGGAAATGGTACATTCGCATTTAGTAATGTTAATTTGCATAACTGCCATATTTCTTTTAAAAAAAAAACAAAATATGATAGAATTTCTTCAGAGATATCACTTGCTAAGGTAAAACCCTTGGGTACAAGTTTAACGTTATCTTGTTTGGTTTTGCAGAGAGCCCACCAGCACCATCGCAGTTTACACGGTACCACGTATCGATCTACCTCTGTGTAGATGATCTTCACGACACAGAGGTGAGTGAGCTATTATCGATTCCACCAGCGGTGCCTTCACTCCAATACACCATAATCCCACCAGTGGTGCTCCTCCCTTACACTTAAAATATGGTTCCATAGACAGGAGCACCCTTAGGCCACTTGGTAGACCCTGCATTCCTTTTCAATCCATCCCTCAAACTGCAGAAGCCGGGTCTGCAGGCTGCCTGGGGTCCAATGGATGATGAGGAATGCAGGGTTCACTTTGTAGCTTAATGGTGCTCATGTATATACAGCCATATCCCCTTCTATTTTAGTTCCCTACACCGCAATTCCAACCACAATGTCCCTTATTGCCACAATTATTTCTACCGTAATTCCACCAGCGGTGCCACACTTACACCTAAAATATGGTTCCATAGACAGGAGCACCCTCAAGCCACTCGGTAGATCTTGCATTCCTTTTCACTCCATCCCTCAGACTGCAGAAGCTGGGTCTGCAGGCTGCCTGGGGTCTAATGGAATGGAGAGGAATGCAGTGTTCACCTAGCAGCTTAAAGGCGCTCCCATGTATATGTAGCCATATTCCCCAATGTTTCAATTCCCTCCACCGTAATTTCACCAGCGCTGCCCCCCTTACTAAAATATAGTTTCACAGACAAGAGCACCCTTAAGCCACTCAGTAGACCCTGTATTCCATTCCATCCCTCAAGACTGCTGAAGCTAGGTTCTGCAGGCTGCCTGGGTCCAATGGAATGGTTAGGAATGCAGTGTTCACCTTGTAGCTTAAAGGTGCTTGTGTGTATGCTGCCATATTACCTTCTATTTCCATTCCCTCCATTGCAATTCCAACCACAGTGTCCTTTCTTTCCCCCTAAATATGGTTCCATAGACAGGAGAACATTTAAGCCACTCGGTAGACCCTGCATTCCTGTCCACTCCAGACTGCAGAAAACAGGTCTACAGGCTGCCTGGGGTCCAATTGAATGGAATGTAGTGTTCACCTTGTAGCTTAAAGGCGCTCATGTGTATGCTGCCATATTCCCTTCTGTTTCCCTCACCCTGCTTCCTTGATTTAATTTGGCGCATTGATCCTGGGAGCAAATCCGATCGCCGTTAAGGGGTCAGGAAGGAATTTTTCCCTCTAGTAAGCAGATTGTCCCAAGCTTGCCACAGGTTTTTTGCCTTCCTCTAGGTCAAATAGCGCAATTTATCTAATTATTATCAATAAAACTGTGACTTACACAGATTCAAGTTGCTTTGTGTGTGTCTTTATTCTGGGTTTTGGTCACATTTGGGAGGGGTAACATATAGATGGGGTGAGTGGGTGAGAATGGAACAAATAAGAAATATTAAAAAGTTAAAGAAGAATGAAAGTGAAATCTACTCATGTTCTTGTTTTATAAGAAACCCAATCAGTGGAAACCAAGTGAGCTTCAAAGCACTAAGTAGTTTTCTGTTCTGTTAAACATGCAGTCACTCCAGTCTTTATACATTACATTTTTGGTTAACTAACCATATTAGAAACATGTTTTTTTGCACATCCTATTTACCCAGTTTTTATTTTTATACTGAACAATTCCTTTAAGCTCAGCATAGCAGAGGAATTCAAGCTGCCGTCACCTTTCTACTATGGAGCACTTTGGAAGTCATGTTCAAGCTCAAGATTTAAAAACCTGACCTAGTACTATAGCTAATTGAGGATGAATTAAGTGTTAAAAAATGTTTGTGTTACTGTTCCTTTAAAGATATGTTCTGTCATCCCATTGTCTTTGCTATAGAGACTTGACAGGGCTGTAAACACTTGTAGGCTCCCCACTTATTGAAATGTATTTCAATAAGTGGGGAGAAGTTATTGTGGAAAGGGTTATGTAAGAAACCTACCCTGGTGGTCTAGTGGGCAGCGGGGTCCACACCGCGTCCTTGGCGTGGACGCCCGCTGCGCCACTCCTGTTCTCCTCACGGCAGCAACGGCTCTTAAAGGCGCAGGCGCGGTGACGTCAGCGCGCAATTGGAGCCAAATTCAAAAGTTTAAATAGCCCATTTTCATTACTTGACCTTGCCCGTTATAGGATTTGTTCCTGGTGCTATTAGCTTTGCTATTTTGCTTGATTATTGTTCCTGATTACCTGTTTTGACCCCTGCCTGGCTTTTGACTATTTTACGCTCTGTATCCTGACTCCTTGCCTGTTATCCGACTCTGATCTTGCTTAACCCTTTGATTGACTACCTGGTTTGACCCTTGCCTGGCTGACTACGTTTGTTCTCTGCCTGCCCCGACCCGGCCTGATCTGACTACTCTCTTGCTGAACGCCTTGTACTACGACCTTCCGTCCAAAGACTTTGCTCTACAGTCGTGCCCCTCTGCCTATCCAGAACCCTCACCTTGCACCTCTTGTTTAAGTCCAGGTGGCATCCAAGTAAGCCGAGTGCTCCTCCTGAGGCCCAAAGGCGGTCACACTACTGGTGAAGCACGAGCCGAGACCAGGGTGCCTGGTGTTTGTTCTGGTGTTGGGTGCCGACCGTGACAGGTTACTACACAGGACAGAATATGGTTAAAACTTAGCTGCACAAGGGAGATGAAGGCAAATGATAGACTAAGAAAACTGAAGGGAAAGGACAAAGTGAATGTATGCGAGATAACATGATATCTTTTCCGTCCTATAATTGTAATGGAACACCAAAGGTTTTGTTGAGCAAAATGTTTATCAATTCATTCTTATGGGAACAGCTTGCAAGTGCTAGCTAATACAATAATGTATTTACAGGCACAAGTAATTTCTACAGAAATGAATTGGCTGGGGGTGGCAATTTGGAGTGGTTTGGTGTATGTTCACAGCACTGAAAACA
This sequence comes from Xenopus laevis, assembly GCF_017654675.1. NCBI lineage: Eukaryota > Metazoa > Chordata > Amphibia > Anura > Pipidae > Xenopus > Xenopus laevis. The sequence continues at coordinate 53,327,962 of NC_054386.1, read as the reverse complement.
CTCAAGCGGCAAAATGCTGGGTCCATAAAGAGGGTACACATCAATGACTGTTCCATTAAAAGAGGCTAGTATGTGTATAGGATATATTTAATTCTTTAGGCTAATCAAAAGGCTGAAATTGCTTTGTTGCAATTTCCCATTGACTTAAATTGGAAGCTTGTGGTCTAGGGCACTACCAGATGTGTTCTTCACACTGCTGCTACTTCATCTACTTACCTAAGAGAGCTGCAAAAATTGGAAAGTGGCTCATCTTTTAGGCCAAACTGCTTGGCAACTTCCGGCATTAGAAACTGATTGGTGGTCAAATTCTTCCCATTCCAACTGAGTTTGAGGTGCATAGCAATTGCAATATGGAGCACACGGTGATTTAGGAAAAATCAAACCTTCTTTATTGAAACATGCGTAAAATCATCAACACCTCAGTACATGTATGGATATGACCTCCCCCACACTTGATGCGTTTCGTGGCGTCTCGCCACTTCCTCAGAAGCATAGGGAAAAACCTCCCCCAACACCATTAATAAAACACCTAAGCCCCACCCAATAAAAACATTTAACCCTTTATAGGCATTTGAATATACAACTGACAACAAGGGTCAGATTCTTGCTTATAACTACAACAGCAACAGCAGGTGTCTCGGTTGCTCCACCAACTAGGCAGGTTAACCCTTTCCCTGCCAGCCGTTTTGTTCTAGATGCGAACATCTACTGCCAAGCAGTTTTTAGATATTTTACACTCTTTCACTTTAAGGGCCTTTCCTGGGGTGGTCTTTTAGTTTACCCAGCAAAACAATATATTGTTTTTTTCAGGACAACCTGAACTTTCAAAATATGCAAGAATTTTGGTGTAATTCTACTTCTGTATAAAAATATTGGCTTCTAAGTGTCCAATAAAATGAAAAAAAATCATGTTTCACAAAGAACAATCACATATATCAGAAACATCATTTACTTTATGTATGAGAACACAGCCTATTTGGAAAGGTCTGTGTCTCCTGAACGCGGCAATACCAAATGTATATAGATTTATGGAGATTTCTCGCTTGTATAGATCAAAATCTACAAGCAGTACACAACCAAATTTCCAAAGCACCGCTCCCCAAACGGCATACTTCTGATTTCAAGGCCAAACATTCCACTAACAGTAGGTTTACCCTAGAAAACTACCCATTATTAAAAAGAACAGATTCTGGTGAATCAAAAATGGGTAAATATATCGTTGTACTCCAAACTACCAAGTTGCAATTGTTTCCTAAAGTTATAATGTTTTATAGAAATTGGTGAATTTTTTGAAAACTGACCTTAAAGCTTCCAATCTACAGAATCATATCTCCCACAAATCATTAGGTATCAATGTAAAGCACCCCAAATATGAAAGCCTGTGGTCCACTGAACAATTTGATGCCCAATATATATAGGTGTACCCAAACATGTGGCATATAGGGGCCCTAAAATGTAGACACCTCATTTGAGCTATCAGTTCTGTAATTCCAGATACTGCAAAATCAACACATTTGCATCGTTTTGGGGGGGGGGGGTAAAAGTAGAAAAAAGTAAGTTCACCCCAGAAAACCATATATTTTCGGAAAGTACACATTCCCACGAATCTAAATTGGGTATGCATGTCTTTGTACTACAAAGTACCAAGCTGCAAATCATTCCTAAATGTGGTGATTTCGGTGACATTTCCAAAAATCACCTTAAAATTTCTACCCTGCAGCATCGTATTACCCACATACTTTTAGGTATCAAGAGAAATCACCCCAAATATGAAAGCCTAGGGTCCTCTGAACAGTTTGATGCCCAACATGTATAGGTGTACCCAAGCACGTGGCATACAGGGGCCCCAAAATGAAGACCCCCATATGGTCTGTCATTTCAGGTACAGCAAAATCAAGACATTTACATCGTTTTGGGGGGGTCAAAAGTAGAAAAAAGTTCACCCCAGAAATCCATATATTTTCGGAAAGTACACATTCCCACGAATCTAAATTGGGTACGCATGTCTTTGTACTCCAAAATACCAAGCAGCAAACCATTCCTAAATATGGTGATTTTGGTGACATTTCAAAAATCACCTCAAAATTTCTACCCTGCAGCATCGTATTACCCACATACTTTTAGGTATCAAGAGAAATCACCCCAAATATGAAAGCCTAGGGTCCTCTGAACAGTTTGATGCCCAATATGTATAGCTGTACCCAAGCACGTGGCATACAGGGGCCCCAAAATGAAGACCCCCATATGGTCTGTCATTTCAGGTACTGCAAAATCAACACATTTACATTGTTTTGGGGGGTCAAAAGTAGAAAAAAGTTCACCCCAGAAATCCATATATTTTCGGAAAGTACACATTCCCACGAATCTAAATTGGGTATGCATGTCTTTGTACTCCAAAATACCAAGCAGCAAACCATTCCTAAATATGGTGATTTTGGTGACATTTCAAAAATCACCTCAAAATTTCTACCCTGCAGCATCGTATTACCCACATACTTTTAGGTATCAAGAGAAATCACCCCAAATATGAAAGCCTAGGGTCCTCTGAACAGTTTGATGCCCAATATGTATAGCTGTACCCAAGCACGTGGCATACAGGGGCCCCAAAATGAAGACCCCATATGGTCTGTCATTTCAGGTACTGCAAAATCAACACATTTACATTGTTTTGGGGGGGCAAAAGTAGAAAAAAGTAAGTTCACCCCAGAAAACCATATATTTTCGGAAAGTACACATTCCCACGAATCTAAATTGGGTATGCATGTCTTTGTACTCCAAAATACCAAGCAGCAAACCATTCCTAAATATGGTGATTTTGGCGACATTTCCAAAAATCACCTCAAAATTTCTACCCTGCAGCATCGTATTACCCACATACTTTTAGGTATCAAGAGAAATCAGCCCAAATATGAAAGCCTAGGGTCCTCTGAACAGTTTGATGCCCAATATGTATAGGTGTACCCAAGCACGTGGCATACAGGGGCCCCAAAATGAAGACCCCCATATGGTCTGTCATTTCAGGTACTGCAAAATCAACACATTTACATTGTTTTGGGGGGGCAAAAGTAGAAAAAAGTTAGTTCACCCCAGAAAACCATATATTTTCGGAAAGTACACATTCCCACGAATCTAAATTGGGTATGCATATCTTTGTACTCCAAAGTACCAAGCCGCAAACCATTCCTAAATTTGGTGATTTTGGCGACATTTCTAAAAATCACCTCAAAATATCTAACCTGCAGCATCGTATTACCCACATACTTTTAGGTATCAAGAGAAATCACCCCAAATATGAAAGCCTATCGTCCTCTGAACAGTTTGATGCCCAATATGTATAGGTGTACCCAAGCACGTGGCATACAGGGGCCCCAAAATGAAGACCCCCATATGGTCTGTCATTTCAGGTACTGCAAAATCAACACATTTACATTGTTTTGGGGGGGGGGGCAAAAGTAGAAAAAAGTAAGTTCACCCCAGAAAACCATATATTTTCGGAAAGTACACATTCCCACGAATCTAAATTGGGTATGCATGTCTTTGTACTCCAAAGTACAAAGCCGCAAACCATTCCTAAATTGGTGATTTTGGCGACATTTCCAAAAATCACCTCAAAATTTCTACCCTGCAGCATCATATTACCCACATACTTTTAGGTATCAAGAGAAATCACCCCAAATATGAAGGCATATGGTCCTCTGAACAGTTTGATGCCCAATATGTATAGGTGTACCCAAACACGTGGCATACAGGGGCCCCAAAAGGAAGACCCCCATATGGTCTGTCATTTCAGGTACTGCAAAATCAACACATTTATATTGTTTTGTAACAATGCTTGATGTTATACACGGTGCCCACCACTGAACTATGGAACTGTTTGGATACTTTTATCCACGAACATGACTTGCACCTTGTACGTCCACATTTATATACACCCTTGAATTTCAAGGTCGTGAATAAACTTCTGGAAATGTGGGATGCCAGATGCTTGCCTCTCTTATACACAAAAGAGGGTATTTTATCAAGGATCTTAGCAAGTACAGGATCTTGTAAAAGTATCCCCCAATATTTATTGATACTCCTCCTAATGGAGAAGGTATCACGGCTATAGGTGGTGCAAAAGCGAACCCCAGACTGCCCTACCTGTGCGTATCGCCCTTCAGATCTACCCTTAGGCTTGGGCTTAGGAAGCGGCAATTGCTCTCTATCTGCTAGAACCGCCTTCTCATATGCAGCTTTGATGACATCTTCACTATAGCCTCTTTCCGCAAAGAGATCCCACAGCAGCATAGCTTGTTCGTGGAAGCCATCCCAGGATGAGCAAACCCGACGGAACCTCAAAAATTGCCCCACTGGGATACCCCTCAAGCATGCCCCTGGATGGCTACTGTCTGCATGGAGCAAGGTGTTACGTGTGATCGCCTTGCGGAAAAGGTCCGTGGTGATCCTGTCTTCATGACTTTTGAAAACTACATCCAAGAATGGAATCTCTATCTCATTGGTTTCATAGGTGAACTGTATTCCCCTGACTGTATGATTACAGTATGTAATAAAGGCCGCAAAGGAGGCATCGTCCCCTTCCCATATCCCTATACAATCATCGATATATCTATAAAAGCGTATAATCTGATGTCTATAGGGATTCTGGTCTCCAAAAATTAAGATCCTTTCCCACCAACCCATTACCAAGTTCGCATAAGTAGGTGAGAAGGATGCCCCCATTGCGGCCTCACGTTGTTGCAAATAAAATTGCCCATTAAACAAAAAAAAAATTTGAATGGAGCAAAAACTCTATCCCCTCCATGATAAATTCATTCTGCACCTGTGGAAAAGTTTGTGTCATTGTCAACCAAAAACTTATGGCTTGCAAACCAATCTCGTGGTCTATAGAAGAGTAGAGAGACACTACATCCATAGAGAACCATCTAAAACCTGGTTTCCATATTACATTAGGCATCTTATTTAGGCACATAGTTGTATCTCTCAAATATGTTGGTAACTTGAAAACCAAAGGTAATAGTAGTCTGTCCACATATTTCGATAGGTTCTCTGTCAGGGAGCCTATGCTTGCCACTATTGGACGCCCCTTCACATCCTCCAAAGATTTGTGCACTTTGGGCAATACATGAAATATGGGAATGACCGGATCCTTACAATAGATGAAATCAAACTCAGACTGTCCAATCACTCCCATACTCCGTGCAAATGACAAAATCGCTAATAATTTGTGTTGGAACACCTTAGTTGGATCTGAATCTAGGAGCCTATATGTGTCCGTATCCTTTAGTTGTCTCATGATTTCTAATTCATAAGAAGTGTCGTCGAACACTACAACTGAACCGCCTTTATCGGCACTTTTCACCACTATGTTGGTATTACTGCTCAAGGTTTTTAGGGCTTTATATTCACCTATGCTTAAATTCCTTGGTTTAGATGGGGTTTAGACGGGGAGTTTGAGGGCATGGGAGCTTGAGGGCATGGGAGCTGTAGTATGAAGGGTTGTTACAGAGGGTTTACTCAGAGTCATGAGGAATTAGTCCATGAAAACTATTCTCATGAATGAAGGATACTACCTCCAGGTGATGGTCCTCCAAGCTCTGAAATACCTGGAATGTAGAAACGGAGTTTCAGTACACATATTCAATACATGTTATTATGTTTTAAGAATAGAAAGTAGTCTCTGACCCTCTCCCCACTCAAGACATAAGAGTTCATGCACATGAATGACACGTTTCCCAGAAAGCACCACGGCCCTGTACAAGTGGAGAATGTGGAGCTCGGGTGGCAACAAGGAACCAAGGAAAAGGCTGGTCAAGATAAGACATATGGAGCTTCACAAGGAAACATGGGCCTTTACTGCATTAGGGCTGCTGTGTATCTGAACTGGTAACATCACCCCTAGCACGAGAAACATTATTTCTATTCCAACACTTTTTTATCCATAATACATAATTTAAAACCTGCTTACCAGGTGCAAGCTTTAAAATGTATCAGTACTGAGATTAACTGGCCACTGCACAGATTACACTTCAAATTCAGATTGTAAAATCCTGCATAGTTCACACCTCTAATCCTCCCTGCACTGTTCACACATGTAACCCCTCTATTGTTCACACCCCTAAAGCCCTTTACTGTTCACATCTCAGACTGAAAGTTCCCACACTGTTCACACCTAATGCAAACTGCTGGAGGGGCACCAGCATTGTGTCACTGTATGTAGCACAGTATGAACTACCAGGGCTGGATTTATAATGCAGGTACCCCTGGGCCTACTGCCGCTCATCCCATTCCCTTCCTTTGTGTACATGTGGAAATTTTCAGCATTGGGTCTGGAGTACTGGTGATTGGTGCACATGGCATTTTAAAAACTATTGTATCTACTGCAAATTCCCAGTGCTTCTGAACCAATGCGGGTGTGGTTGGGCGGCATGCCTCCCCTCTAAAATTCTGCCACCCTAGGCCCAGGCCTTTCTGGCCTTTCCACAAATCCGGGCCTGTGAACTGCTCATATTAGAGTCATCCTGATAGGTCCCTGTCTCGAGCTGTAATCTGCCTTCCCTATGCTCCCTGTATGTGCCATACTCTGCCTGCCCTATGCCTCCGGTGTGTGCAATTCTCTGCTTTCCTTATGCTCCCTGTGTATGCCAAATACAAGAGGTCCTCTGCACTCAAGCCATTATCAATATATTTAAGATAGAGACATTTTGTGCATTTTTTTACTTTGAAAGCAGCTAGTAAGTTGCAGGTAAAACTTAGTCCCTTTGTAAAATGTATAATTAAGCAATTGAATTCTTAATGAATCAGATGAAAATTAAGCGTAGGACTGGCCAGATATGGGACGTAGTTGGCCAGCTTAAATATATTGCAATATATGGACAAACAATCCCTGTGTTGTTTAAAGGGTAAGGCATTTTTCAGTAGCAGTATGCACAAAATGTCTCTGTCTTAAATATATTGATAATGGGTTGAGTGCAGAAGACCTCTTGTATTTGACTATATGTATTTTGTGGTCACACCCTCATTGCACCCCCACCTAATGGTTTTAAAAATTAGTGGTGAGCACAACTTTCCCTTGTTTGTCCCTGTGTATGCCATACACTGCCTGCCCTATGCTCCCTGTATGTGCCATACTCTGCCTTCCGTATGCTCCCTGTGTGTGTGTGTGCATACTCTGCCTGCTCTATGCCTCCTGTGTGTGCCATACTCTTCCTGCCCTATGCGTGTTGGAGCTGTGTGTCATACTCTTCTTGTAATGTTCCCACCATAAAACCCAACTACAACTGCCACAGATATGGAGAAATGTTTTGGGCAACGAAGTATGCCCTTGTTTTTTAAAGTCTTGTAAGTCTAGTGATTGTGAATCCCACTTGGGGTTGTTTGCCTTAAAGGGGTTGTTCATCTTTAAGTTAACTTTTAGTATATTATAGAATGGCTTATTCTAAGTAACTTTTCAACTGGCCTTTATTTTTTATAGTTTTGAATTATTTGCCTTCTTCTTCTGACCCTTTACAGCTTTCAAATTTGGTCACTGACCCCACGTAAAAACAAATGCTCTGCAAGAGTACACATTTATAGTTATTGCCACTTTTTATAACTCGTCTTTTTATTCAGGTCTCTCCTATGCATATTCCAGTCTCTTCTCTCCGGGACCTAGGGTTATCCTGATAACTGATCTTTCCGTAATTTGGATCTTCATACCTTAAGTCTACTAGAAAATCATGTAAACATTGAATAAACCCAATAGGCTGGTTTTGCTTCAAATAAGGATTCATTATATCTTAGTTTGGATCAAGTACAAGGTACTTTTTATTATTACAGAGAAAAAGGAAATTATATTTAAAATATGGATTATTTGGATAAAATGGAGTCTATGGGAGAGAGTCATTCCAAAATTTGGAACTTTCAGAATAATGGGTTGCCGGATAATGGATCCAATACCTGTACAAGTTTCTGCTATAGGTTGTTTCCCATCACTCAGTATATTTACATCCAATTAGTAGTTAGCCAATCACAGCCCTGCAGTCACACAAGCAAAGACTGGCCTTCGTCCCCTACCAGGTCAGCCCAGCTGCTGATCCCCCAGTATCTGTCTGTATTGCACTTGAGTACTTGTAATGTAAGTGTAAATGTATTCAGGTGTGGGATCCTTTATCGGGAAAGCGTTATCCAGAAAGCTCTGAATTACGGCATGGGCATCTCCCATAGACTCCATTTTTTTTTTAAATAATGCAAATTTTAAAAGATAATTTGCTTTTCCTCTGAAGTAATAAAATAGTACCTTGTACTTGATCCAAACTAAGATATAATTAATCCTTATTGGAAGCAAAACCAGCCTATTGGCTTTATTTAATGTTTATATGATTTTCTAGACTTAAGATATGAAGATCCAAATTACGGAAAGATGTATTATCCAGAAAACCCCAGGTCCTGACCATTCTGCATAACAGGTCCCATACCCGTACCTTGCACTTGATCCAAACTAAGATATAAATAATCCTTATTGAAAGCTAAACCAGCCTACTCGGTTTATTTAATGTTTACGTGATTTTCTAGCAGACTTAAGGTACAAAGACCAAAATTAGGGAAAGATCCCTTATCCGGAAAACCCCAGGTCCTGAGCATTCTGGATAACAGGTCCCATACCTATACTTTCCCTTTAGAACACCAAAACAATGAATTGTGAAACACTAAATATTGTATGTAGGGGGAACCACTTGCTCTGTGGGTATAGTTTTTTTTAAAAAAAATATGCATAGGGCCCGCAGGAATACAGAGGGTTGTACCGGGTATTCTACTCGGGAGGCCATATTCATGGTTACATGGGACAGCTGCTAGTGCCAGTCTGATAAGAGACTCATCAGAAAACTCATATGAAACAGAATATCTATGTTTTACCTTTAGCACAAAGCAGCACTCAGATGCGGGATTTGTGTTCGTCTCTCAAGGCATGAAACTGGCCTATAAAACATGTATTATTGCCTAAATCTATAAGCTGGTCACAATTATGTGCTTTAAGGGCAGATTTACCAAGGGTCGAATTTCGAAGTGTAAAACACTTTGAAATTCGAATATCAAATTAAAATACTTTGAATATCGTAGTCAAAGTATTTTCACCTAATTTGGCCATCAAGCGATCAAAGTAAAATTGTTCGATCGAAGGATTTTACTTCGACCTCTAAAAATGTTGTAGAAGGTCCCCATAGGTGTTGTTCACCTTTAAATTAATTATTAGTATGATGAAGAGAGATATTCTGAGACAATTTGCATTTGGTATAATTTATTATGATTTATTGGTTTTTTTTTAGTTATTTTGATTTTTTAGTTATTTTGATTTTTCAATTTTGATTGAAAAAAAAAGATAGAGGCAAATAAATCAAAAACTATATAAAAGAATATGTTGATAAATATAAAGTCATGCACCTGGGATGTAAAAATATCCAAGCCACTTATACCCTTAATGGGACTGCACTAGGCAAATCCATTATGGAAAAGGACATTGGAGTGCTTGTAGATGATAAACTTGGCTGTAGCAAGCAATGCCAGTTGGCAGCATCAAGGGCAAATAAGTACTTGAGCTGTATTAAAAGGGGCGAGGGGGTCAAGGGAGGAGGGGGTCATTCTTCCACTTGTAAGGCCCCATCTAGAATATGCCGTACAATTTTGGTCTCCATCATGCAAACAGGACATTATTGTATTAGAGAGGGTACAGAGAAGGGCAACTAAGCTGGTAAAAGGTATTGAAAATCTTAGCTATAAGGAAAGACTGGCCAAATTGGGGATGTTCACGCTGGAGAAGAGGCGCTTAAGGGGTGATATGATGACTATGTATAAATATATAAGGGGATCATATAATAATCTCTCTAATGATTTATTTACCAGTAGGTCTTTCCAGCTGACACAAGGTCACCCATTCCGATTAGAAGAAAAGAGGTTCCGCCTAAATATTCGGAAGGGGTTTTTTACAGTGAGAGCTGTGAAGATGTGGAATTTTCTCCCTGAATCAGTTGTACAGGCTGATACATTAGTTAGCTTTAAGAAGGGGTTGGATAGCTTTTTAGCAAGTAAGGGAATACAGGGTTATGGGAAATAGCTCATAGTCCAAGTTGATCCAGGGACTAGTCAGATTGCCATTTTGGAGTCAGGAAGGAATTTTTCCCCCTCTAAGGCAAATTGGAGAGGCTTCAGATGTTTTTTTTTTTGCCTTCCTCTGGATCAACTGGCAGATAGGTAGTTAATAAAAAAATAAAAAAAAAGGTTGAACTCGATGGACATGTGTCTTTTTTCAACCTTACTTACTATGTTACTATGAATAAATGAAAACCAAATTAAAAGTTGCTCAGAATTAGCCATTCTATAATATACGAAAAGTTAAAGTGATACTGACACTAAAAAATTAATTTTAGCATATGAATATACATTAAGGGGCCGATTCACTAAGCTCGAGTGAAGGATTCGAATGAAAAATACTTCGAATTTCGAAGTATTTTTTGGGTACTGCGACCATCGAATGGGCTACTTCGACCTTCGACTACGACCTTCGACTTCGATTCGAACGTTTCGAACGAAAAATCGTTCGACTATTCGACCATTCGATAGTCGAAGTACTTTCCCTTTAAAAAAACTTCGACCCCCTACTTCGGCAGATAAAACCTACCGAAGTCAATGTTAGCCTATGGGGAAGGTCCCCATAGGCTTGCTAAACTTTTTTTGATCGAAGGATTTTCCTTGGATTAAAATCCTTCGAATCGTTCGATTCGAAGGACTTAATCGTTCGATCGAACGAAAAATCCTTTGATCGATCGAACGAACGTTTAGCGCTAAATCCTTCGACTTCGATATTCGAAGTCGAAGGATTTCAATTCGAGGGTCGAATTTCAAAGTATTTTTTACTTCGAAATTCGACCCTTAGTGAATCTGCCCCTAAATGTTACCTATAGCAAGATAACTGGGATGAAGCAACAGAACACATATACACTGGCCTGATATCGTTGAAAGACAAACTAATACAATATAAAATTATGCATCATATTTACATAACTCCCACACGACTCAAACTGATGGGCCAGATCCCCTGCGACTCCTGTCCCAGGTGTCACCAACAAGCTGCGGATTTCTTCCATCTAATCTGGGAATGCCACTACATATTGAGCTTTTGGACACAAGTCGTACACTATCTAACAGATAATCTTGACTTCCCGAGAATAATTTCACCTGCAGTTTGCCTTTTGGGGGTCCTAGAAGAGATAATCCCAGCTAAATATACTCGAATCTCTTTTCGTATCCTACTCTTTTATGCAAAAAAAACTGTAGCCCTACACTGGATGGGTAACCTCTCACCCTCTCTCAATGCTTGGATACAACTGGTTAACAAAGCAGTACCCCTATATAAGCTCACCTACGAAGTTAGGGGAACACCAACAAAATTTGATAAAATTTGGGGCTTGTGGAATGACATTGACCCGACCCCTCTATAGCACGTCTTAACTGAATCCATCTCCTATTAGGAAATCCTTCATGGTTTGTTCTCCTACCTATCCTCGAGGGTCCCAACCTAGCCTTCAGATGTAACGTTCACCTGAGTTTGATAGTGTCCATCTCAACTTCTCAATAACTGTATTGTGTTATGCTTGGTGATAGCCAGTGCCATATTTTCTTCCTGCCTGACTTCTACAGTTTAGTCTGCGAGTGTACTTATTTGTTGTATGTATGATTGATGTGTGTGTTTAAAATAAGAAATAAAACTTACCTTTAAAAAAAAATGTTACCTATAGGTCATGTTGATCATTTTTTGCTGAGAGGTTTGTTTTTGTTTATAATTGTTAGTTGAAGTTCCTAAGCCTGACTCTCTGACACTCTGACTTTGCCAACTTGACTGTTCCATCTCAGCCTGTTAGTTACAGTTTCTAATGCTAACGTACTCCTGCTGCACAAATATGGCAGCCCCCCCTCATACAGGAACATGGGGGATCAGACAGGTAATGTAAAAGCATCATGCAAATACTTTATGGCCAAGTTAGAAGTAGCTTGCAAAGCCAATGTTATAATAGATGTAAAAAAAAAAAGTTTAATTTCAGGTGTCAGTATCTCTTTAATTTAAAGGTGAACCACCCCTTGGAAGACGCCACTGTGCAGAAGTTGCTTGCTTCTTACAGATGATCCTGTGAGATTTGTCAATACAATATGACAGCCAGGGCCTGGCATCAGTCAGTCTCATGACAGGGGGCAGATCTAGGGGTTTCCCATTCCCGGACCTATTTCTTTCCCATGAGCCCCTACATGTTACCCAGCATGGCCTCCCTCTATAATGAAGGGATAATGAATCGTACTCTGGTAACATCTGGGGCTCATGGTTACCAGTAAAGGGACCTATGGGGAGGCTGGTGGTGGGTACTAGAGAGTGAGGGCCCTGTGTGAGGGCGGGTTTGGGGCCCTGTGTGAGTGGCAAGGCCACAAAGGCCCGGGCCTATGGCAGCAGAATATTAGGGACGGCATGTCGCCCAACCGTTTACCAGGGAGCACAGCTCCCCAGTGCTCCAGGGGGCTTGCATGTGCGCTTACACTGGAGGGGAGTATGTGGGTGCTAGGACTGCGCAGCAAGGCACCAGGACCGCCCGCCCACTAAATCCAGTGCTAGGGAACCCCTGGGCCCTGTTTTGTTGTCTGGCTATGGTCCTGGCCAACTTCAACAAATCCACGGGCACCACAGCCCCTGGGCAACACTTCTCTAGGAACTCCTGGAAGCCCTGCACCCCCATGATGCTGCTGGGCAGAATGGGGCTGAGGCGGTGGAGAGAAACACTGAGACAGCTTGGGGGGGGGGGCAAGAGGAAACCACTCCTCAAAGTGTCCCGGGCTGTCAGATGCAGATAATGTACGGAAGAAGCTAGGTCCTGCTATGGATTCGGGGATTCTTACTCACAGTAGTCTGACAGTGGGTGAGGGTCCCTGCGCGTCATAGGCCACCATCTTAATCGCCTTCTTCTTCGGTAGCGGCTAGTTCCTATCCTCTGAAAGGACCTGACGTTATGGTCATGTGATCCTACCATGTGACCGCTCCATTGCTGATTACCTATTAGTGAGCGGCAAATTCTAACATGGGAAAGCGGTAATGGGTAATGGGGATCATTGCTCCTCTGAATTTCTGTAGGGTGAGGGGGATCACTGTGCCTCTGAATTTCTGTAGGGTGAGAGGGATCAGTGTGCCTCTGAATTTTCTGTGGGGTGAGGGGTGGGATCACTGTGCCTATGAATTTCTGTGGGGTGATGGTGAAGACACTGTGTCTCTAAATTTCTGTGGGTGAGGGGGGGATCACTGTGTCTATGAATTTCTGTACATCGTGGGTGTTCAGTAACCAAGCCTCGGCAGAATAACTGCGCAAAGCAAAATGTTACCACTTTAACACCTTTTCGGCACTTGACACGCTTTGGCAGGAAGGTTTTACAAGCCGCAGTGATCTCTTTCACATAGGACCTCTTGCCCACCCTACGTTGGGGACAGTATTGGTATTCCCCACTGTTTACTGTGTCACTGAAACAGACAATTGTTGTATCCGTATAATGTTATGAGAGAAATGTAGAGTCCGCAATTTACCACAGCCAGGTAAAAGATGCAACCATAGTTCCCAGAGATGAAACAATTTATTCAGATTATCCAGCCCAGAGACAGCAAATGATACAGAAATCTTTCAAAATGTGCCCACAGGTTATACTTCCTTCCTTCTCTCGCTCCCTCTTCTTCCCTTCCTCTTCTCCTCTGCTTCCTAATCTCTCCTGCTCTCCTTCCCTTTCTCTTCAGCCCTCCTTCCCCTTTCTTCTTCTTTTCTTCTTTTCAGCCAAAAAAACAATTCCATTGTTATACTGTTTCTGTGTCATTGGCCCAAATGGGGAATGGTTCTGATTGCCCGATGACAAGTTAAACAGGAAAACCAGCTAATTTCTTTAGATGTCCCTTTTACCAATAACAACTGTACAAACAGTTCCTCTTTGAAATGTAAAAGACCCTCTCCAGATGGTCTCTTGGAATGTGTCCCACCTATTTCTTATCTTGCATTTTATTACAAGACAGGATGAGCTCCTTTGAAGGAGTCATAAAAACTCAGGATACCTTCTACCTAAGGATTAATTACAATCGATCTATATATATTACTACAACAATGGAGAAAAGGAGATTTTGTGGAATCACTGATAAATCTCTTTCTCTTCAGTCTGGGTAAACTAAAAGACCCCCACAGGAAAGGCCCTTAAAGTGAAAGAGTACAAATTGTCTAAAAACTGCTTGGCAGTAGATGTTTGCATTTAGGACAAATCGGCTGGCAGGGTTAAAAAGTACAAGTCTGTTGGGAGAAAATGAATATAACACTATAATAAATGTTATAAAAGAGCAATCCAGCAAAGAAAGGAAATGAAGAGAGCATTGCGGCTGAGGCTAAGACTAACCTCAAAAAGTATATTAATAGTAAAAAGATGCAGGTTATTTGAAGGCTTGTTAAGGGATCACGTTCAAAATTTTGTCCTAGTGAATGGCATTATTAGCAGCAATCAGCATGGCTTTATGAAGGAAAGGTCATGTAAGACAAATTAAATTGCTTTTTATGATGAGGTAAGTAAGATGCAGGACAGTGGGGGGCAGTAGATGTCAACTATTTGGATTTTGCCAAAGCATTTGATACCCTGCCCCACAAACTACTCCTTTCTAAACTAAGGTCTGTTGGGCTTAATGAAGTCGTTTCCACATGGATAGGAAACTGGCTACAGGATAGGGTACAGAGGGTGGTTGTTAATAGTACATTCTCTACTTGGAGTAAGGTTCTTAGTGGGGTCCATCAGGGCTTGGTATTGGGTCCACTTTTATTTAACTTGTTCATTAATGACTTAGGGGAGGGTATTGTAAGTAATGTTTCAATGTTTGCACTGACGCTTTTCGTGTCCCCACAGGACACTTAATCATAGGCTAACTAGTTACTGATACATACGGAGAAAGAGCCAATAGGAAATCGCATGGGTGGAATCATAATTAGTCATCAAATAGATGTATGTTATTGGGACACGAAACCCGTCAGGCTATTATTTTTTATACTTAAGGAACCAGGCAGGGTTGCCCCCTCTCCCCTCTATTATTTAACATAGCTTTAGATCCTTCAATACAAAATCTCCTTCTTAATAAAACCTTTCAAGGCATCCCTCTGGGACACTTAAAACAAAAAATAACAGCTTTCGCAGATGATATCTTATTATTTATTCAACATCCCCAAACAGAATTGCCCGCAATTTTAGATACCATGCAACTCTTTAGTACATCCGCAGGCTTCCGAATAAATCAGAAGCACTGGATATTGGTGTCGAAGGAACGTTTCGCAGGTTATTGGATCTACAATAGAAATGTATATACCTCAACAGAACTTGATCAAGTACTGACAGGAGGCCTGTCTCTTAGTTTCTATCCCTTTGCTGGACCTGTCAGGTATTGGTCCCTGTACTGTTATAGAAGGTCCATAGACAGGATGGGAATTAGCTTGTATGAACTGACTAGTTTCTATCCCTTTGCTGGAACTCATATGAAATAGCAGTAAAACAGTCTAACACAGTTGATGGATTTCACACATCTTATAAATGAATAACTAAGTACTATCTCTAAAAATGGCAGAAATATGTCCTTTAATGAGTTGCAAATAGTTTTCTATCTATTTAACATACCATGAGGTTAATATATTGTGAGGGCCTTTATAAGGATGAGAAATAGCTAGCTCTATTAGACTAGACTCTATCCTTATTTCGAAGGTCCTTGTACTGGATGGCATTTAGCTTTGTCATTATAGACTGGACTAATTCCTATACTTTCCTGGTACCTCACCACTAGAGGCATTAGGTCCTTTCTAGGGATAGAAACTAGCTCACTGCCATATCAATCATCTATTTCCTATCCACTAGAGGGACGGTACTTTCCAGGGATAGGAACTAGTTGGTACCCAGGTCAAAGTGGGAGGCTGGCGACGAAAAGCATGCTGGGTACTGGGTGGTGAGCCAAGGCACTTCACTGTTACAACGGCGTATAGACTGCTGCTTTCGCTTTGCTTCTCAGCGTCAGACAGACAAGAGGCCGGGGACACACAAGTGATTGAGCTGTCTTTACAGAGGTTTTAACTTTACACGTTACATATTCCCCTAACGTGTAGGTTACTAGTCCTTTCCCAAAAGCTTAGGAAAGGGCTCCTAGGAGTGGTGTGGCTGCATAACTACTATTTTTTCTTTTTTAAAGGGAAATTCCACCCAATAAATCTTTTTTAAATAAATTAGGATAATGCAATTCTAAGTAACTGTTCAATATACATTTATTAAACATTTTCTGTGGTTTTAAATTTGTGTGTACTTGGTAGTAAAATCAGTGTTTATACTTTCTGTGCTCTGGGTAGGGTTGCCACCTGTCTGGTTTTGACCCGGACGCCGGACAGCCTGGTTTTTCATAGAATGGTTCTCTGGGTCAAAACTGCCTGCTCTGTTTTGGATAACCAGGCTTGTCTAAAGTCAGACCTGCGGGCCAATTGCGGCCCGTTTTCAAATTTACACCAGCCCTCAGCCTCCATCAAGAAATAAATAATAATGTGGCCCTCCAGCACAGTGCAATCAGGAATCACATAGCAGTAATATTTGGGCACATAAGTGAAATGATCTGCCACTTGGTCTATACTGCTGCCTGTGTGCTGAAGGTGTTAGTAATAGACACTGGCACAGAGTGCTGCTCCGCTGACACCCTTGCATTATTCCAGATTGATGTGGTGACCAGCCGATCACCATGTCATAGTTCTGCCCCCCCACTCTACATCATTGCCCTGCCCACTACATCACTACCCCTCCCCTGTGACATTATTGGACTACCCCCACCCGTGGTTTCCTTCGGGGAAAGGTGGCAACCCTAGCTCTGGGCCTAACCCTTGAAACAATGGAGCAGTTTAATAGGGTTGTTGGATGCTATTAATCAAGAATGCAGGGGTTTTGCTTCTGATTTTTCTAAGAGAAACAAGAAGATTCCAGAAACTGCCTGAAATCATGTGATATTTTAGATCAGCCAATGATTTCCATGTAATGGACCAGTTAGCTGTTATAATCAATATTCTCATCAGTTTAGGGAAGAGGAAGTGTCTAAGCTTGTTGCAAGAGAAACATCTGCTAGTTTTGGGCAAGGAATAATAATGGGGAACTTTACTTACCCAGATTTTGACTGGAGCAACAGAACTGCCAGAACAATTAATGGGAACAAGTTTATAAGCATGATAATTTTAAGTCACAGGTTGTTGAGGAGCCAACCAGAAATCATGCTGTACTGGATCTAGTGATCTCTATGACCTAGAATGTATAGCAAATGTGCAAGTACCAGAATCCCTGGGTAATAGTCACCATAATGTGATCTCATTTAATATTTGTTACAAAAAGTACATTTTAATTCCTTAAGGCAAGTAATTTAAAGCATAGATTGGGGCACTAGATTTCCTAAAAATACTGAACAGAATTGGTTGTCATTTAAAATGATATTAAATTATTAGTGTTCTCATTTTATTGCCTTCATGGAAAACTATACCCCTCAAACAGTGTAGGTCTTTATAAAAATATATTGCATAAAATAGTTTATGTAAATAAACCATTTTCATAATAATATACTTTTTAGTAGAATGTGCCATTGGGTAATCATAAATAGAAAATTGCCATTTTTAAAAATAAGGGCCACCCCCTGGGATTGTATGGTTCACGGTGCACACAAACATACCAAACAAACTATACTTGTTAGGTCACATGAGCCAAATACTGAGTTCTGTCTTTTGCTTCCACACTTCATTCTGTTACAGTTAGAGTTGTAGTATTTCTGGTCAGGTGATCTCTGAGGCAGCACAGAGACCATCACGAAAATAGTGGTTCTAGACAAGAGGTGTAAAAGGGCAATATTTACTTAAATATATATTCCAGTTTGAAAAGATTCTTTAATATGCCAATTAATTTGATATTAACCATCTGTTGCTCAAGTATTCATTTTGGGGTTATAGTTTTCCTTTATGAAGTAATGAAAGTGTGTTAAAGGAACAGTAACACCAAAAAATGAAAGTTCTTTAACGTAATGAACATAAACCCCCATATGTAATAAAAGGCACTAAGTTTGACCAGGAGCAGTAACCCATAGCAACCAAAAGGATGTTTGCTTCTAAACAGGTGACCAGTAAAAGCTACCTGCTGATTGGTTGCTATGGGGTAATGTGTTGTACTGGTAAAACGGGTGTGTTTGCGTCAGAAACTCTACAATAGTTTATATAAACAAGCTTCTATGTAACCATTGGAGCAGCCATTCCATGATGAAAAAGGCACAGGATACTCAGCAGATAACAGAGAAGCCCTGTAGTATACAATGGGATTCTTCATAACGTATCTGTTATCTACTGTGTATCCTGTTCTTGAATGACTGCCCCATGTCTACACAGCAGCTTGTTTATATAAACTATATTTGTGTTTCTGAAGCAAACACACAAGTTTACCAGTGCAAGGCAACAGTACATTATACTGTCATTCCCATAAAATGCTTTTATGTTTTTGGTGTTACTGTTCCTTTAAGGACCACTCTATGTGGCTCAGTTCAGAAATAAAGAGGTTCATAGGAAGAGGTTAAGATTTAAGAGAAAAGCGGGGGGCGTGGCCTGCAGCTGAGTATGGTGGACGTGTGAGTGTGCGGCTCCTGATCCAACCGATCCAAAACAGTGCTAATCCCTCATTTTGGCTATGGGTAAACACGGCAAACTTAAAGATTCTACCTCAGAGACCTCTAAGACCCCAAGAACGACTGAGGCGCAACGATCGCTGAAGCAATTTTTCACTTCTGCAGATTTGGAAGCTGCGTCGCATAAATCCAAGATGGCGCTGAGACGCCCGCGCAGTCCACTAGAAGACTCCGACAGCGAGTCTGTGAGTACTGATACTGCCACGCTCTCTTACCTTAAATCGCTCCCGACTAAAAGGGATTTTGAACACTTGGTCTCACAAATTAAAAAGACTGTGCGCGAGGAAGTGGCAGATCTTAAGCTTGAAATGGCTACCTTGCATTCGCGTGTCGCAGATGCTGAAACGCGCCAAGACACGGTGGAAACTGCTACTAACTCTCTGTCAAGGATTAGGTAGGGGGCGCTGTAGAGTCTGAAGGGAAAGGGCGAGTCCTTGAGGCAGGGGCTGTATGTGCCAAGGGGAAACTTGAAGGGAAGCAGGAACAGGTAGATGAGGGCGAAGAGTCAGACTGGAACAGGACGGATAGGACGACGATCAGGACTGGACAAGACAGGAAGAAGAGGGCAACGACTCAACAGGAAAGGACTGGACGTGGCAGGAGTGGAACGGCTTGGATGGGACAGGACGGTGCGGGCGTAGATCAAACTGGGGGATAGAGTGCAGAGGGAGACAGGAGCGGATAGCAAGACAGGACTGGAGCAAGATAGCAAGAGAGGGAGACTGGAGCAGGATAGCAAGAGAGGGAGACTGGAGCAGGATAGCAAGAGAGGGAGACTGGAGCAGGATAGCAAGAGAGGGAGACTGGAGCAGGATAGCAAGAGAGGGAGACTGGAGCAGGATAGCAAGAGAGGGAGACTGGAGCAGGATAGCTAGAGAGCTGGAAGCTGGATAGCAAGAGAGGAGTACAAGGTAGGGTTGGAACAAGGTCGAGGCTAGAAAGGTACAAGATAGGAAAGGTAAGCAGGACAAGACAAGGCAGACTAACAAGGGAGAAGGGGCAAGAGCTAGAAACCTAGTTAGGGGCGATGCCGCAGTACTAGAAAACCATGCAATGCTCTGGCAAGGAGTGGTCTGAGAGCTGCCCTTAAATAGGGAAGAGGCAGCCCTGATTGGTAGATTAAGATAGGCAGCAGCTGAGCTGGGGCTGGAGAGGCCAATCAGGCGGCAGCTGGGCTGGGACTGCAGAGGCCAGGTTACACACAGTGAGCAACCCTACAGGCTGCTCACCTGGCCAAATGGTTAGGGTATCGAGCCAGAAACCCAAAGGTCCCAGGCTCGACTCCCAGCAATACCTGACAGTATCCCCCCCCTCACAAGGCGACTCCCAGGCGCCACAGTGACCAACATTTTCGTGCACCTGGGGAACTGGCAATGCTATGGGCAAAACTAACCACATGGGTGCCCAACTAGAAAGTAATGCTATTGTATTAGCCACCCTGGAACTTGACAGAGCCACCCTGGCGGGTGCCCTGATGCTCGGCAGAGCCACCCTGGCGGGTGCTCTGGGACTCGGAAGAGCCACCCTGGCGGGTGCTCTGGGACTCGGAAGAGCCACCCTGACGGGTGCTCTGGGACCTGGAAGAGCCACCCTCACAGGTGCTCTGATACTTGGTAGAGCCACCCTGGTGGGTGCTCTGGGACTCAGAAGAGCCACCCTGGCGGGTGCCCAGGTGTTTGGCAGAGCCACCCATGCGGGTGCCCTGGGACTTGGCAACAGTATAGGCAACTCCACCCTCGCGGGTGCCCTCCACATGAGTGCCTGGGTTTTGAACATTTTATGAGTTGGTACAGTCACTGTGTTAAGACACGGCAGAAGCCCCCCTTCTCGGGGCACAGGACAAGGCAGAAGCCCCCCTTCTCGGGGCACAGGACCAGGCAGAAGCCCCCCTTCTCGGGGCACAGGACCAGGCAGAAGCCCCACTTCCGGGGGCACAGGATCAGGCAGAAGCCCCACTTCCGGGGGCACAGGATCAGGCAGAAGCCCCACTTCCGGGGGCACAGGATCAGGCAGAAGCCCCACTTCCGGGGGCACAGGATCAGGCAGAAGCCCCACTTCCGGGGGCACAGGATCAGGCAGAAGCCCCACTTCTGGGGGCACAGGATCAGGCAGAAGCCCCACTTCTGGGGGCACAGGACAAGGCATGGGTACAGGAGGCAGCTGCTGGGGAGCCAGCACAAGTGCAGGAGGCAGCCAGTCGCCGGGGAAGCCTAGCTGAAGCCATGGGCAGCGGAGGCTGCTGGGGAACTGGCTCTGGAGCTGAAGGCAATGGCGGTTGCAGGGAAGGCCCCACTGGAACTGTGGGCAGCCGATGCTGCTGGGTAGGCTCCTCTGGAGCTGTGGGCAGCCGATGCTGCTGGGTAGGCCCCTCTGGAGCTGTGGCCAGCCGATGCTGCTGGGTAGGCCCCTCTGGAGCTGTGGCCAGCCGATGCTGCTGGGTAGGCCCCTCTGGAGCTGTGGCCAGCCGATGCTGCTGGGTAGGCCCCTCTGGAGCTGTGGCCAGCCGATGCTGCTGGGTAGGCCCCTCTGGAGCTGTGGCCAGCCGATGCTGCTGGGTAGGCCCCTCTGGAGCTGTGGCCAGCCGATGCTGCTGGGTAGGCCCCTCTGGAGCTGTGGCCAGCCGATGCTGCTGGGTAGGCCCCTCTGGAGCTGTGGCCAGCCGATGCTGCTGGGTAGGCCCCTCTGGAGCTGTGGCCAGCCGATGCTGCTGGGTAGGCCCCTCTGGAGCTGTGGCCAGCCGATGCTGCTGGGTAGGCCCCTCTGGAGCTGTGGGCAGCCGATGCTGCTGGGAAACCCCCTCTGAAGCTGTAGGCAGCTTAGGCTGCAGGGGAAGCAGTTGCTGAGGGGTGGCAGGCCCGGGAACCGAAGCAGACTGCAGAGGGATAGCCGGCCCTGGAACTGGAGTAGACTGCGGAGGGATAGCCGGCCCTAGAACTGGAGCAGACTGCGGAGGGATAGCCGGCCCTGGAACTGGAGCAGACTGCGGAGGGATAGCCGGCCCTGGAACTGGAGCAGACTGCGGAGGGATAGCCGGCCCTGGAACTGGAGCAGACTGCGGAGGGATAGCCGGCCCTGGAACTGAGGCAAATTTATCCAGGAATGCCAACAGAAACTGAGCAGTATCGTAAATTATAGGGGATTTACTGCACAGTAACTTCTCGGCCCAGGAACGAGCTTCACCTTCTAGCAGGAAGAAAATGATTTCCGAAACTTGCTCGACTGGAGGAGCACTTAGAAAGTGTTTTTTCTCTGAAAGGAGCAGGACTTCCTCTAGAAAGATATGAATTTTACTTGGGGAGCCATCACAGTATCTGCGGGTCAAAATAGAATATTCAGTCTTTTTGGGAATCCAGTCAGAAGGCACAGGAACAGCCCTTGCAGACTCTTTTGGCCAGAGCATTCTGTCAAGGATTAGGTAGGGGGCGCTGTAGAGTCTGAAGGGAAAGGGCGAGTCCTTGAGGCAGGGGCTGTATGTGCCAAGGGGAAACTTGAAGGGAAGCAGGAACAGGTAGATGAGGGCGAAGAGTCAGACTGGAACAGGACGGATAGGACGACGATCAGGACTGGACAAGACAGGAAGAAGAGGGCAACGACTCAACAGGAAAGGACTGGACGTGGCAGGAGTGGAACGGCTTGGATGGGACAGGACGGTGCGGGCGTAGATCAAACTGGGGGATAGAGTGCAGAGGGAGACAGGAGCGGATAGCAAGACAGGACTGGAGCAAGATAGCAAGAGAGGGAGACTGGAGCAGGATAGCAAGAGAGGGAGACTGGAGCAGGATAGCAAGAGAGGGAGACTGGAGCAGGATAGCAAGAGAGGGAGACTGGAGCAGGATAGCAAGAGAGGGAGACTGGAGCAGGATAGCAAGAGAGGGAGACTGGAGCAGGATAGCAAGAGAGGGAGACTGGAGCAGGATAGCAAGAGAGGGAGACTGGAGCAGGATAGCAAGAGAGGGAGACTGGAGCAGGATAGCAAGAGAGGGAGACTGGAGCAGGATAGCAAGAGAGGGAGACTGGAGCAGGATAGCAAGAGAGGGAGACTGGAGCAGGATAGCAAGAGAGGGAGACTGGAGCAGGATAGCAAGAGAGGGAGACTGGAGCAGGATAGCAAGAGAGGGAGACTGGAGCAGGATAGCAAGAAGGGACTGGAAGCAGGATAGCTAGAGAGCTGGAAGCTGGATAGCAAGAGAGGAGTACAAGGTAGGGTTGGAACAAGGTCGAGGCTAGAAAGGTACAAGATAGGAAAGGTAAGCAGGACAAGACAAGGCAGACTAACAAGGGAGAAGGGGCAAGAGCTAGAAACCTAGTTAGGGGCGATGCCGCAGTACTAGAAAACCATGCAATGCTCTGGCAAGGAGTGGTCTGAGAGCTGCCCTTAAATAGGGAAGAGGCAGCCCTGATTGGTAGATTAAGATAGGCAGCAGCTGAGCTGGGGCTGGAGAGGCCAATCAGGCGGCAGCTGGGCTGGGACTGCAGAGGCCAGGTTACACACAGTGAGCAACCCTACAGGCTGCTCACCTGGCCAAATGGTTAGGGTATCGAGCCAGAAACCCAAAGGTCCCAGGCTCGACTCCCAGCAATACCTGACACTCCCTGATTCAGTCACAGTCTGCTCAAAACAAACTGCTCTACTCCCTGCAGAAGCGGATAGACGATTTAGACAATCGGGGTCGTCGTTGTAATCTACGCATTAGAGGCCTTCCGGAACAAGTTGATGGAGTAAGCCTCCAGGCTACTGCAATGAAAATTTTCAATCATATCCTTGAGAAACCAGATACGCATATGGTAGAGTTTGAGAGGATACATAGAGCTTTGCGGCCTAAAGGATTACCGACGGAGCGGCCTAGAGATGTAATTTGTTGCCTGACTCGTTTTCCTGTGAAGGAGGAAATTTTGCAAAAGGCGAGGAAAATGCAAACCATTCCCTTCCAGGAAACGCAATTGTTAATTCTCCAGGATTTATCCTGGTCTACTCTACAACACCGACGACTACTGCGACCCCTTATAACTGCACTTAAGGACAATAACATCCTATTTCGATGGGGCTATCCGTTCAGTCTCCATGTAACCCACAATGGCCAATCCTTTGCTCTCACTGGGCCGGATGATTTGGCTCCTTTTCTTGCAGGTCTGGGGCTCTCTGATGTTAATTTGCCGGAATGGATAAAGTTTTGCTACCTGCCGAAACTGCCTTTATTGCCTGCTCGGGAACCATGGACCGAGGCGACTACACCCAAGGAACAACGTAAGAAGACCAAAGTCACCCCGGCCAAAGATATAACACCAGAGGGATGAGTATATTCAACATGTACTATACTGCCTACCAGCTCTTTGACTTATTTGTTATTGGCACCATATTGTCAACTATGACGGAAGAATTCAGTTGGATCTGGGTTTTTTTTGTTTTTGTTTTTTTTTAATTATTATTATTTTTTACTCTTTTTTCCGTCTCCTTCCTACTCTGTATTTAGATTGGATTTTGCTGGACGGTATGGTACTGTTCTTTTTCATATATGGTTCTACACTGTTTTTGGATCGGGTATGTGGGGAGCAGCCATCTCGGCATACTGAGCTCTCCACCCCCCCAGGGGATTGGGTGACTATTAGGGAAGGCACTGGCTGTTGACCCTTCTAGTCCCTACTACATCTCACCTTTATGGTGATTTTTTCTAGGCCCCATTTTGCAATGTCTATCGCACAGTTTAATGTATATTTTGACTTTTCTGTGGCATGTTTTGCAATGTTTGGTTTTTTTTTCGTTTTTTTTTCCTTTACTATTACTATTATTTGTTTTTGGCAAGGCTATATAAGTCACTACGCATTTACAGTCTGCTTCAATGGGTGATATTACTGTAACTTCTTTAAACGTTAATGGCTTCAATATTCCTGAGAAACGGCGTAAAATCCTACATGCAATGTACAAAGGCAAAACTGATATCGTTCTCTTCCAGGAGACACATTTTAAGGGGGCTGACTGTGCTCCTATTAAATATGGCGGCTATTCCAGGTGGTTTTATAGTAATAATGCCTCTCAAAAAAGCAAAGGAGTAGCTATTGGTTTGCACAAAAATTTAGATTTCAAATTGATAGATGTGTTGAGGGATGTTGAAGGCAGATATATCTTTGTGAAGGGATCTATTCACCATACCCTATGCACTATTGGGAGTGTATATGCTCCTAATAAGTCGCAACCTTCATTTGTTAGGAAGATGCTGTCCGCTTTGGACTCTTTTGGTGCAGGATGTTTGATTCTTGGAGGGGATCTCAACCTTACTTTGCAACCTAGGTTAGACTCGTCCAAGGGAACATCCTCACTCCCGTACTCCGCCATTAATTTGACACATAAGGCTCTTCGACGAACCCAACTGATTGATACCTGGAGATATCTGTATCCCAAAGATCGTAATTTTACCTTCTACTCTCATGCTAAGGCTGTGTATACTAGAATTGACTATATTTTTCTTTCCCAATACCACCTGGAATGGCTGTCGTCAGCTTCGATACAAGATATTTTGTGGTCAGACCATGGGGCTACCTTAATAACTCTGAGATTTCCACATAAACAGATTTCTGAATGGAGATGGAAACTTAATGAATCTCTGCTTAATGATCCGGATTGTATGTCCGAGTTGACTGAAGCCTCTGTGGCTTATAGTGCAGCTCTTCAATCTGACACGACTTCTTCTCCCATGTCGAAATGGCAGGCCTTTAAATGTCTAGCTAGAGGTATCTTTATTAAACACGGTTCCAGACTAAAGAAACTGAGGTCTCAACAACTTGCCCAATTGTTTGACCAAATACACTCACTTGAAGAGTTGCATAAACAATCTCATGATGAGGACCGTTTAAAGACTTTAACCGAATGTAAACTTAAACTACATTCTTTGCTGAATCATAAGATTCAAAGTACTTTAATTAAAGTTAAACAAAAATATTATGAATATGGGAATAAGGTTGGGAAAATGTTGGCTCAAGCTTTGAAGCAGAAACATACCATTTCCCATATTCATAAAATTAAGGATGATAAAGGCCTTGTCCATCTTCTTCCTAAACAGATAGCGGCAGCGTTTCATGCTTATTATCAGAAATTGTACAATATTAATCCATCTATCTCTTCTCAGGCTAGAGACAATCTTCGGATAAGTATTCGTAAATATTTATCTGATAATAAACTCCCCTCGATTCCGTCTGTGCACTTAGAAGCATTGGAATCCCATATTTCTAGATTGGAAATTCTGGATGCTATTAAACAACTCCCCTCTCATAAAGCCCCAGGTCCTGATGGATTCCCGGCTGGGTTTTACAAACAATGTCTTACCCATGTAACGACTCTCCTGGAAGCGCTATTTAACGACTTAGATATTGACGCTCCTCCTAACCAAGAATTTTTATTGGCGCATATTGCTGTTATTCCCAAACCAGATAAAGATGATACTAATTGTAGTAGCTATCGTCCCATCTCTCTCCTCAATCAAGATTTGAAATTATTCACCAAAATTCTGGCCCAGCGCTTACGACCAATTCTCCCTATGATTGTCCATCGAGATCAGGTAGGCTTTGTTTTCAATCGAGAAGCCAAGGAAAACACTTATAAAGTTCTCAATTGGATTGAATGGCTTCGAGTGCAAGGCAGGCCTTCTCTGCTTCTCTCGACAGATGCAGAGAAGGCCTTCGATAGAGTTAGTTGGGACTTTCTAGACTTGGCATTAGAAAGTTTGGAGTTCGGGCCTAAGTTCAAGGGTAAAATTATGGCTTCCTATACTGCTCCGTCTGCACAGGTTCGAGTCAATGGGATTCTCTCTCCCCCATTTGAGATAAGGAATGGGACGAGACAGGGTTGCCCTCTCTCCCCACTTATTTATGTGATAACAATGGAGTTTTTATTAACCGCTGTCAGACGCAATCCGGATATTTTAGGGGTAATGATTGGAAACGATACCTATAAAGTTGCGGCATTTGCGGACGACCTTTTATTCGCTATTTCACAACCTCTGATTACCCTACCTAACCTTTTGCGAGAACTGAAGGAATTTGGGTTATTGTCCAATTATAAAATCAACATGGATAAGTCAGAGGCTCTAATCTTAAATATGCAGTTACCACTGCAGCAACAATTGAAATCTAACTTTGCCTTTAAATTTCCACCTGTGTGTATAAAGTATTTGGGGATCCGGATTTCGCCTGACAGCCAACAACTTTATAATTTAAATTACAAGCCCCTATTAGAAGAGACTCGGAAAACTCTACAACTTTGGGGAACTAAACATTTTACGTGGCTAGGTAGAATTAACACTGTAAAAATGACGGTTCTGCCTAAGTTTCTTTATCTTTTTCAGACTCTCCCTATCCATCTTCCTCCTAATTTTTTTAAGGAGTTTAACAATATGATCAGAGACTACATTAATAGGGGGAAGAGGGGTAGAGTGAAGACTCTAACTCTTCATAAAACAAGACAGACTGGAGGGCTTGGTTATCCTGATCTGGAGGCGTATTATCAGGCCAGTATTTTATCGAGAATTCGAACATTTACGGACCCAAACTCTGTTTTACAATGGAGGCAATTGGAGGATTCTTGGTTAGATCATACCCTACACTCCCTACCATGGGCAAAAGATATTGGCCACTCTCTTAAGGGGATACGTCCTCATGTATTGATAACTCCTACCCTCTTAACTTGGAAACAGCTTATCCGCCAACTTCAGCTAACGGTATTTCCCTCACCACTTTTGCCTTTGTATAACAATCCTGAGTTCCCGCCTAGTCTTCAAGACAACGGTTTTAAGCAGGCCTTTGGAATTCTGAAGCCTAGTTTAAGGCATTTATTGTTAACTCAGCCGGGAAGATCATCCCAAGTAGTACAGAACCAGGAGTGGTGGTCCCTACAGGATTTCTGGAGATTTCGGCAGCTTTCTCATTGGTTGACAGACTTAAAACTATGTGGAGTAGTGGCCAGAGACCTGACTACCTTTGAATCCCTTTGTGCTAGAGAGGGGAACATTCTGCATCAGGTTTCTATATTTTATAAATTACTAAATAGTTTGAAATGCAAAGACCACCCATCTTATGCACGTCAATGGGAGGTGGAATTGGAAACGACTTTTACTGATGGTGAATGGGCCTCTATTTACCAAACTAATTCCCGCTGCTCTATTAGTAATAAGTATCAGGAATACTCCTTTAAATTACTATCCCGGTGGTATAGAACTCCGGTGAGGCTGAAACAGATGGGTTTGTGTTCAGATGATTTATGTTGGCGGTGCAGACGGGAACCAGGGACTCTGTCCCATATCTGGCTGAGTTGTCCTGTATTAAATTCATACTGGGAAAATGTTCTGTCCGACTGTAAGACCATAACTGGAATCCAACTGCCTAAATCTCCATCAACCCTATTATTATTTCATGATATTAAGTCTTTCGGCCCTTCTTGGTCAAAATTATTGATACAGCTTTTGTTGGCAGCTAAATCCCTAATTCCGATACATTGGAGGAGTCCCCTGCCTCCTACTAGAGAGGAATGGTATAAAGTGGTGAGTGAAATCTATCGTATGGAAGAACTGACGGCTTATGTCAATAATACCCAAGGGAAATTTGCGGCCACCTGGTTTTTATGGATGCAATTTATAGCAAATACAGGGGAAGCAAATGCTCCTTGATACCCTGAAGCTTGATAGCGAAGCTGTGTTTTGTAGATTATTTTATTTATAGACGTATTGCCTTGCCTTACTTATTTCTTTGGTTCCTTCTTTTTTTTTTTTTTTTTTATTATTTCTTTTTTTGTGTACAATTTCTCATTTATCTATTCTGTTTCTATATTTTGTAATGTGTATCATCGGCAACTTTTGCATTTATTGACTTTTTGTTTATTAGTGCAATGTGATTCATGTAACAAAAGCTTCTATATTTGTTTTGAATATTTTATTTTAATAAACACGTTTTGAATATGAAAAAAAAGATTTAAGAGAAAAGCATTTAAACCTCAGAGCTGACAAAAGCAGTGTTCAATAAATATAAACATTTGATTAATAATAATAATAATAATAATAATAATAATAGGAATGTAAAGATAGTAAATCAGGAGTGGATTGCAGCAGAGGCTAAGACTAACCCCAAACATTTTTCTAAGTATATTAATAGTATAGTAATAGTGTAGTAATAGGGCTGGGAGTTTGGCTTCATTAATTAATGATTTACAAACCTCACCAGCACACAGGGGCGTAACTACAGAGGAAGCAGACCCTGCGGTTGCAGGGGGGCCCAGGAGTTAAAAGGGGCCCCATGAGGCCCTAACTAATGAGCAGTTTCTATACATTTTGGCAAAATGGGGCAACCTCTGAATATGCTGGGGGCCCTAAAATTAATTTGCTATGGGGCCCAGTAACATCTAGTTATACCACTGCCAGCACACCCTGGTCTTTTAAATAGATAGAAAAAGAAAAGAAACCACTCATTTCTTTTAAGAGAAAAGCCACTCATTTCTTTTAAGAGAAAAGCATTTAAACCTACATGTCAGAGCTGACAAAAGCAGTGTTCAATAAATATAAACATTTTATTAATAATAATAATAGGAATGTAAAGATATTAAATCAGGAGTGGATTGCAGCAGAGGCTAAGACTAACCCCCAAACATTTTTCTAAGTATATTAATAGTATAGTAATAGTATAGTAATAGTGTAGTAATAGGGTTGGGAGTTTGGCTTCATTAATTAATGATTTACAAACCTCACCAGCACACCCTGGTCTTTTAAATAGATAGAAAGAAAAAGAAAAGAAACCACTCATTTCTTTGAGAATTAGTTCAGCCTTTTAAGTCTATATATAACCTGCCTAACTGCTAGTCTATCCAGAGGATGACAAACAAAAAACCCACTTGAAGACTCTCCAATATGCCCAAAATGACTCCAAGATGACATTCGGACTTGTAACTGGATTAACGTGTACTATGAGCTATCTTCCATAACCCTGTATTCCTTGCTAAAAAGCCATCCAACCCCTTTTTAAAGCTATGTAATGTATCAGCTTATGCAACTGATTCATGGAGAGAATGCCACATCTTTACATCTCTCACTGTAAAAGAAAAAAACCCTAGTGAATATTTAGACAGAAGCTCCTTTCTTCTAATCAGAATGGGTGACCTTGTGTCAATTAGCAAGACCTTCTGGTAAAGCATTAGAGAGATTATTATATGATCCCTTTATATATTTATACATAGTTATCATATCACCCCTTAAGCGCCTCTTCTCCAGTATGAACATTCCCAATTTGGCCAGTCTTTCCTCATAGCTAAGATTGTCCATGCCTCTTCTCTTTCTCCAACTTAGTTGCCCTTCTCTGCACCCACTCAATAATTTGATCACCAGAGACCAAAACTGTAGGGCATATTCTAGATGGGGCCTTACCAGTGCTCTGTACAGTGAAAGAATAACCCCTTCCTCCTGCAAATCTGTGCCCCGTTTAATACAACCTTAATTGCCCTTGATGCTGCTGACTTGTCTACAGCCAAGTTTATTATCTACAAGGACTCCAAAGTGCTTTTCCATTTTGGATTTGTCTAGTGCAGTCCCATTAAGGGTATAAGTGGCTTGGATATTTTTACATCCCAGGTGCATGACTTCACATTTATCAGCATTAAATCTCATCTGCCACTTAGCTGCCCAGATTGTCAGTTTGTCAAGATCCTGTTGCAAGGATGCTGTATCCTGGATGGAATTAATTGAGCTTAGTAGTTTTGTGTCATCTTCAAACACTGATACATTATCTACAATACCCTCCCCATAGTCATTAATGAACCCCCTACATTACTGCCTTAGATGCATCCCATAGGACTGCCTGGGAGGCTGACTCTGTGTTAGTTTTTCAGTAATTGGCATATCCCTCAGAATTGGCTGTTTGTACTAGGTCATTGGCCAACGAAAGGGGACTTAATCTCCACAACCTTGAAGTTATTGGGGTTGACCAAAGGCGAGAGAGTAGAAGTAGTAGGGAGTGATTGGAGAGGATTTGTGAACTGCACTTTATCAATGAGGGGGAGGATATCTGTAGTTACAAAGGCCAAGTCAATCCTTGAGAAAGACTGGTGTATGGCCGAGTGACAGGAGTACTCTCTCAATTCTGGGTGCTTCCATCTCCAGGTGTCTACCAATTGAAATGCTTCCACCCATTGAGCTAGTTTAGTGGGACCCATGTTTTGTGACTTAAGACGGTCTACCCGGGAGTCCATTGTGGATTTGAAATCCCCTAGTATACACACAGAAGCAGGTGGTAGAGTTGCTAATTTGTTAGTAATTTGGTCAAGTAGTGACCCTGAGTATGTTGGAGGCATAAAGACATTAATAATTATCCAGCTTGATAAAGGACCGAGCGTTGCTGAGTGTCTGGGTCAGAGCCCATGTTTAAATAATATTATGAATATTCTGTTGTAAAAATATGTGCCTGTCCCCCCATCAATAATTCACAGTTTGGCTGGGAACAACATACTGCATTGGAGCTGTGCATCCCTCAGATGCTTTTTGACTCCCTGGAAGCTAGCTCTTTGCCTCTGCACTGCCGCTGAGAAGTCCAGATAGAATGAGATCCGTGAGCCATTGTGTTGTATTTCACATTTTTGGCAGGCTGCTTTGAGGATAGCACCCCTATCCCTGTAGTTGAGGACCTTAAAGGAGAAACAAATCCTTATTAAAAAAAACCTACCCCCCCCTACATAGACCCCCCCCCCAGCCTAGCTGCTACCCTGGGCATCTTCTTCTCTTTGGTAATCTTCATAATGAGACTGGCGTAGCGGCACATGCACAGTTGGAGCAATTTTCTGCTTCGCGACAAGCGCCGAAACTCATGAAAATTGCTGAAGCGCCTGTCTCATTCCGAAAATGACGAAGCAGATGAAGATGGCGCCCATGAACTCCGCTAGACAGAATCTGCACAGAGGGGTTAGTAAAGAGTTAGGGGCATTTGCCCTGGGTAGCAGCTAGGCTGGGGGGGAGGGGGTCTATGTAAAATGGGGGGGTTTCATCCCTGTGCTTGGTTGCTTGCCTGTGACTGTACAATTTGAATCAAATACTGCAAAATGTGACTTTTACATTGTGAATAAGGGTACTGCTATACTTGGAAGGCATCTGCATTAAACCTACAATTAATTGATGGTATCATTGCTACAGCATCAGTGCCTGCCACAAAGCCTGTGTCTAAAATTTCACTACCGCAAAGAACTTTGTACACAATGTTAAATTGAGACCAGGTGTAAAACCAGAATGGCAGAAATTGAGGCTATTGCCCTACTCTATAACGGAGACTGTCTCACAGGAACTAAAGAAACTGGTAGAGCAAGATGTGATTGAAAAATCAGAATCCTCCGAATGGGTTTCACCAATTGTTGTAACAATGAAGAAAACTGGAGGTATTCGATTGTGTTGATCTCTGTCCCGTGAACCTAATAAAGTAGTTGTTATGGATAATCATCCCTTGCCACACATAGGGGAAATATTTTCAGAACTCTGAGGAGCAAAATTCTTTTCTACTCTGGATATTCAGAGTGCTTATCATCAAGTATTACTGCACGAGGAAAGCAGAGACCTCACTGCATTTATCATCCATGATGGTTTGTTTTGGTTCAAGCGTATACCTTATGGACTGGCTTCAGCACCGAGTTGTTTCAAAGACTGATGTCTTCTATACTCTATGGCACACCTGGTGTACAATGCTACTTGGATGATATAATTGTCTATGCTCCAACTATGGATCTTCGTGACAAGTACATAAAAAATGTTTTGAAATGCATTGATGCTGCAGGACTGAAACTGAACCTTTCCAAATGCGACTTCAGTCAAACTCAGTTGTCATTTCTGGGTCATATAATTTCACAAGATGGATTTCTGCCTGACCCTGACCATGTCAGCGCTGTTACACAAGCACCTATTCCATCTGATTTCCAGACCTTAAGAGCTTTCTTAGGGATTAGGGAATGCGTATAGCTAGATGGTCAGCAAGGCTACTGAAGTTCAACTACAAAATGCAATACATACCAGGTTTGAAAAATGTTACTGCTGATTGTTTGTCATGTTTACCTTTACATGCAGTACACTGGATGAGTACATAGAAGTTGTAGCATTGACTGATTTACTATCATCTTCAGTTACAGCTGCTGATTTTAAGCAAGATTGCCTCACATGTCCAATTCAAGTAAAACTACGGGACATCTTACAAAGCAAATGGCCAAATGCTGAGAAGAAACTGAGTCCTGATCTTAAACTTACTACAGGATTAGACATGAACTGTCCTTAGTAGATGGCTATGTTGTCCGTGGAGCCCATCGCTTACTGGTACCAGAGACCTTGCGAGAAAAGCTCATACAACTTGCACAAGGAATTGTACATCCAAAACAAAGACTTCGAGAACTATACTGGTGGCCAGCAATGGATGCTGGACTTGTGGGTCCTTTTACAGATGCTCCTATAAACTGTAGATTTGCTAAAATCTTGATAGACTATACAGCAAATGGCTTGAAATTGCATTTGTTTCTCATATAACATCAGCTACAGTAATAACATTTCTGTCTACAGACATCAGCAGAGAAGGTAATCCAAAGGAGTTAATATCAGACAGAGGACCACAGGTTATCTGAGTTTGAATTCTTTCTGAGAAAGAGGAATATTGTGCATAGGAAATCTTCAGTGTATTACCCACAAGCAAATGGAGAAATTGAGCATTCAACAGAAGTTTGAAAGAAGCACTACAGACAGCAAATCTTACATAACTACAGAACAATGCGCCATGCAACAAACCAATCATCTCCAGCTGAATTATTACATGGCAGACAGATGCACACTAAGTTACATGTTGCAGAGATCAAACTTCCACAAAATACTGTGCCTACAAAATTGTCTATTGCTGACATTGTCAATCATTAACAAGCCAAATGCAAGGCTTATACTGACAGAAAATGTGGTGCAAAAGAAGTGCACTTTCAGCCTGGATCTTTAGTAAGAATTAAGAAACCAGGAATACTGAAACAAGGACAATCTAAATGTACAACACCACTTAAAGTGAGACGCCAGTGAGGATATGAACTGTCCGATGGACACATATGGAATGCAAGTCGCCTTGCTCCTGTTAGGAATGACTTTGGAGAAGCTCCATTTGAAGAAGCTCTTAATTTAAGAGAGGCTTTCTGGATTTTTAAGATAGACACTAGGGTCCCTAAAAAACTGAACAAGAGATATGATCTTGCTTATCTATATTAGTTGAATGGAATATTTAACCTAATCTCCCTTTTCACTTATATTTATTGACTCTTATTAACTCATTTAATTCTTATATTGTTTTTCCAGTATATGTGAGTTATCAGCACATAATAAACTTTCTTTTTTTAATTAATACTTGGGAACTACATTTAGATATATGTAACTTTTGATATGTTGTATTTTAAACTGTAATGGAGGTGTTGCTCAATAGATGTTGCTGTTATGTGACCTATTTAAGGAAGCAGTACTGTTTGTTCTGTTTGTTCTATAATTAAGGAGTTCTGCCAGAAATGCATCAGGCGATGTGGCTCTATCAGGGAACTTCAAAAGAGGCTGGCACAGGCTCTATCAACTGGTGCAATAATTGCTCTTTTAATTCATTCTAACCGGAGTGCCGCCTAATCCTTTTCAAACCAATACATGTACAGCTGAGGCGCTGGTGGCTAAGAACCCGGGATTGGAATGGAGTGGAGTGGAGAAGGAAATCTCGTGAGGGGTTTGGCACAGTGTTATGGTAAATTTCAACAGTGGAATTGCACCAAACTAAGTGGACTGACTCAAGTACTGATCAACTCCATGGCACTAGTGGTACAATGCATGGGAAATGTGTTTTGCTGGTGCTTTGGGCAGTGTCGGACTGGGGGGCCTGGGGCCCACCGGGGCTTCTGTCTCTGGGCCCCCCTGCGGACCCTGAGGGCTGCTGCCTCAGGACCTCCCGTCTGGTAACACTCTCTCCCTCTCCTCTCTGTGTGCGCACTTGCGCATGCGCGTCTGGATGCGCACTTGCACACAAGAGCGGCGGGAACTTGTTGGAAGGGAGGCCCTGAGGCAGTAGCCCTCAGGGTTCGGAGGTGGGGCCCTGAGACAAAAGAAGTCCAGGTTGCTGATCTGGGCTGGTGGGCCAACTAGAGCTGGGGGCCCACCGGGTTTTTTCCCGGTGTCCTGCTGGCCTTGTCCGATCCTGGCTATGGGTTACAGAAGTTGGCACATGAAGAGGTAAAATATGTGCTATTTGTCATATTTGGCACAGTGTTATGGTAAATTTCAAAAGTGAAATTGCACCAAACTAAGTGGACTGAGTCAGGTGGTGGTAATCTTTATGGCACTAGTGGCAGAATGCTCGTGAAATGTGATTTGTTGTTGCTATAGGAAACAGAATTTGTGTGCAGAGGACCTCTTGTATTTGTTTGGGAAATGAAAGACATACCACTGTTATCTTTTTTGTTGAAAGTGGAGTAAATTATTATGCAGTCTGAGAGGGGTTCCCAAACTTTTTCATATGACTGTAAATTGATACATTTAGTTGATACATTTCTTATCTTTGTCCCTGCTGAGCAAAATCCATTAGTTTTATTAAAGGGGACATATACTATAATTACTAATCCATTCATAATACCATAAAATTGAAGGGAACATGTTTTATGCTATACCCTTATGATCAACTTTAGGATTAATTGCTTGACAACTGATGTTACCCCTCCCTCTCTCAAGACTTCCTGTGCTGTGACCCATCTTGATGCTTCCTCACGTTAGGGTCCTTCTCAGTGCTGCTATTCTCCCTACCCTGCTTTGCATGTACACCCCCACCTCCCTTGAAAAAAAAAAAATGAATCCAATTGTCTGCAGATTCCGGACCAGCGTCTTCCCTTCTCTTACCAGCTCTCCCTCCCCTGTTACCGGCTCTTGCTTCCTCTCCCTTATCCGCTGTATCCCTGCCTGGCTCTCGCTCCCCTCCCTCACGGGCTCTCTCACTCCGCAGCTCGCTCACAGCACAGATAACAGAAACAGGTCTTGATTTTTGTTGCCTTTTCTCCTGTGTGTGTAAGGGGGAGAGCATTTTGAAGCAGGCAGGCAGGCAACAAAAATCAAGACCTGTCAAGAGTTTCTGTTTTCCTGTCCTTCGCATGGCAGTGGGCCAATAAGGGGTTAATCCCCCACTGGAAGGCGGCACAGGAAGTACAGCAAAAGTCCATCCGGGTCCCCCTGCGCCCATCTCAATTCTCCTGTCAAAAATACCCCATATACCAGAGGTGCTACTCTCTCCCTCTGAAGCGCCTGGGACCGAGGTCTTTACCTTTTGTGTGTTCCAGGGGAAGCGGGTGGGCTTCAGGCCTTTGTTGCCTACAGTGCAATCAGCCGCAATGCTGCCTTAATGGAGATAGTGCATGCGCGATAAGATACTGAGCGCCCATCCACCTAATGGCGCCTCCGTTATCACGCTACGGATTTGCGCATGCGCCTTTTCGCACTGGTTCAAAAGGACGCGCGAATCACAGGTTAGTTCCTCATTGATCTCAAACGAACAGGCTGTTGTTCCCTTTTCTCTGGCCAGATATCTCAGAGGTTTAGGATTTCTGTTTGCACCTGTACTCTCAATTGATACCAGGTGTAAGTGATATGGAGGTTAAAAACGCTGGGAGCCTTATTCTTCTTGAATATCTCTTGTAATTACTTGACAATGTCATTTGTTTTCCTCCAGACTGTCAATCATGAGCTGCAGACGCTCAGGCTCCAGGGTGTAAGGCACTAATAGAGAATTTTACATTTTTTTTCCATACAGTTATTAAAGATACCATTTTGGAGGAATGGAAGACGCCAGATAAAAAACTCAATTTCTCTAGAATTCTCTGCATTGATGCACAGAAAAAATGCAGTCTGCATCATGCATCTTAACTAACTGCTAATAAGTCATGCAATATTTGAGTACAGTAGAACACTGCTTTTATGTTTTCCAGGGGACCACAGGAATTAACATAAAGTTCGGGAAACCATAAAATCCAAGAGATAACTAACGCAGCATTACAAATGCCGGAACGTGAATGCTTGGCAAATAATACAGGAAAACGTAAAATGGGGGTTCTATTCCATTAAGTATCAGGTTTTAAAAGGATGATTTATATGTTCTCCCTGTGATTCACCAGGGATTCCTCCCACATTGCCAAAACACTCTGGCAATTAGTTCTTCATGCAACTGATATTGGTGTTTGTGGTAGGAAAATTAGATTGTTAGCTCCAAGGGGGGCAGGAACTTTTCTAAATGCTTGATTCTAAAAATGTCAGAACTTCTAATATGATCTGGATATGGAATTTCCAACAGAGCACATCAAATGATGCCTTATTTCTCTGTAATAATAAAAACATACATTGTATATGATGGTAAGTTTGCAAGTTTGCTGCACAGGCTAATATTGCTACTAAAATAAACATATTGTTTATCTATGGTGCTCCATATTATGAAAAATACCATTATTTGGAAAACTCCAGATAATATATCCCATAGCTGTTTAAGTGATTCCGACTCTTGTGACCATGTTACACCTAAGCAAATAGGGGAAGTATTATACAGAGTGGAATAGTATGTTATTAATTAATATTAGTAATAGTATATTGGTAGTAATAATAGTATATAATTAAATAATAGTAAACTGTAGTTGCTTCTACAAATTCCATGCATGGATCTGTTTAACAATTGCCTAAAAAAAAGCTCAGTGAATCCTTTTAACTTAAAACAAATCTGTTTTCATTTGCTTATGGTAATAATCGTAGGTTTGTACATTTAGGTTTACCACCTGGTAATAATGATTTTTTTTTAGCCTGCATAAAAATACCTCAGATTGGTCCAGAGATCCAATAAATATTGTACAAGCCGGACGGGATTTATAGTGGATGGCAGATATGTATCCCCGGTTTTTAGGTTCTGAGCCATCCATTTAAGAATGTTCCTTTTAAGAAACACCAGAGGGTTAAGCAGCCAGAAGGTGGGCTGGACAGCCAAGGGGTGTTTAAGGGAGTCAGCAGCAGGTGTGCAGTGTGTGAGAGAAGGAGCTGCACAGGAGGACTGGATTTGGTTGGAACGGCTGTACTTTGAGAGACCTAGGGGGCCTGATAGCCAGGGGGATATTTTCCTGGTGTTTTCCCCACAGACCAAGCCGGGATAGTACCTTGGGGTACTGAAAACTTAAAAACGCTGAAGTAAGCTATTTTGTTTATTGCTGGACTTTATGTTGCTGAATGAAGCTGTTTTCTTTCTGTTACATTCTGACTGCTGCTGGAAGCTCTTTGTGTTCAAAATAAATGGACTGTTTTTTTCTTTTCACCTTGGAGTGGCCTGCATTTATGCTAACAATCCCGCTGTGATCCCCCCCAAACTTCACAATACTTTATAAAATATTTCACAAACAAGCGATTGCTAACTTTGAGAAATGGGAGCAGAATTTTTTATGATGCAAGTTCACCTTCAGGTTAACTTTTAGTATGTTATGGAATGGCTAATTCTAAATAACTTTTCAGCTGATCTTCATTATTTTTTTATAGTTTTTTCAGTTATTTGCCTTTTTCTTCTGACTCTTTTCAGCTTTCAATTGGGGGTCACTGACCCCATCTAAAGAACAAATGCTCTGTAAGGATACAAATGTATTGTTATTGCTACTTTATTACTCGGCCTCTCCTATTCATATTCCAGTTTCTTGTTCAAATCAATACATAGTTACTAGGGTAATTTGGACCCTAGCAACCAGATTGCTTAAACTGCAAACTGGAGAGCAGCGGAATAATCAGTAAAATAACTCAAAATCCATAAATAATAAAAAATAAAAGCCGATTGCAAATTCTCTCAGAATATTACTCTCTACATCATACTAAATGTTAATTTATAGGTGAACTACCCCTTTAAGTAACAGCATAGTCTGTAAGTGTTGCAGTGTAAACTTCTCATTCATACCTCTAGCAGTATTCTTCTGCATAGTTTTGGGTGCTTTCTGGGCATCTTCGGGAGTTCCAGCAGGGGAAGTCCCACAGTAGCATTTTCACTTATATTGTTATCTCCTTTCTGCCATTGGCATGAGGAGATAAAGGGCTCAACAAGGGTTTTTGCAGCATTAGAGATGGCCCAAAAATAACTTCGTTTTTTCAGTTGCATATTGTTTTATAGCTGGTCTTGTAGCTCTTTTTGTGTGGTATGTTTGACCTTCATCCCCTCCTGCTTGCATCTGGCTGTGATTTTGCCTATAATTCTTATTTTTCCATCAGCTCAGACAGAAAATAAATAAAGCTTGTTCTTATGAGGTGAAAAGTTCAACTATGGCTCTCGCACACCGTAACGACACCTGGTGCACGAAGGTAGAGGATCGGCCGCCTCCCAAACAGTCTAGCAGAAAGAATCCCAAGGCACACAGGATAATTGCAAGTACGCTGCCTTGCCTGTTTATTGCGAAGTGCAACGTTTCGGGGTCATGCCCCTTTCTCAAGCATGCGTGTTTATTGCGAAGTGCAACGTTTCGGGGTCACGCCCCTTTCTCAAGCATGCGTAAGAAAGGGACGTGACCCCGAAACGTTGCACTTGGAATTTTTTCTGCATATGAGGTGAAAAGCCAGATTTGCTTGGGTTACAATCAGTGGCTGCTGGAATAGTGGATTGGTTAAAATCTTGACACCTAAAACTTGAAGAGCTTTTTATTTTTGGCAAAAACTCTCTTGTGGTGGGCAGCAAGACAAAGCAACTAATTACAAAACACATGAGTTGAAGAACTCACTTGTAGTTTCTTCAAGTTATTGAAGCTCTGAAAAACATCCTGACAGCCATTGCTTTTAGAGGTTTTGCGGCTTCCCTATGGAAATAGTTTCCAGGCATTGGATTTCTAGTGGATGAGATAGATACAAGCCACATGATCACTAGTAAATAAATCTCTTCACACAGATAATGAAATAAATGTAAATAAATAGAGTATTAGATAATTTGCTTTTTTACGGGTTGCTTTGTTGGATATATTCATATAAGAAAAACACTCTTTGGACTATAAAAAAGGTTTTTTACACCGTAATGATGAATGCCATTGATGAGACACTGTACAATCTGTGGCATGCCGATGCTTATCCAAAAAATTGATAAGGAAATATTTAGCTTGCGTGTTTATATATAATCCTTGTCAACACTACATTTTTGTAATTCCTCTATTAATAGAACGCAATGTCTTTTACTTTTTTTTTAATTGGCACCAGAAGCCTTTGCTGAGCCTGCAGCTAGTGCCCACACCTAACTGTGTGTAAGCTAATTATATGATTATATTTCCAAATACCTACTCAGTGTGTCCTTTAAAAGTTTTACCAAAAACATAAACTGGATTTCCCAGCTTGAAAGTAGACCTTGGCAGCAATGGGTGTGTTTCTTCTCTTTTCATAACTAGCTTATGCTGTCAGACAACTTCTGCATTGCTCAGCTACACCAATGCTAGTTTGAATATAACTTCTGTATGTCTCAGGGGAAGCCAAAGTTCACAGGCATTGCTGCTTAGCTTAGTGTTCCTTTAACACTTAAGCTGAACACACTAGCCATTTCTTGGTGTATCCACTTTAACAGCGAGAAGGTGTTTATGGAGCCTCAAATTGGTATGTATTTTGCATGGCTTGTCTTGCTGAATGTTATTTGTATCTTTCTTGTTATATCAAGTCCA
The DNA here is from genome assembly GCF_017654675.1 of Xenopus laevis. Classification (NCBI taxonomy): domain Eukaryota; kingdom Metazoa; phylum Chordata; class Amphibia; order Anura; family Pipidae; genus Xenopus; species Xenopus laevis. The sequence continues at coordinate 53,287,529 of NC_054386.1, read as the reverse complement.
ATCTGAAAGACGTTTATTTACCAAGCTATTGCTTTAGATGCAAAATGCATAGTTAATCCTAACTTGTATAGAGTCTTCTTACCCTTTAACAAAGAATCCAGATAATTTTATAAAGAAACCAATGAACTATGTAGCTGGATTGCATTATTTTGTTTTCACATCTACAAAAACGCACAGCACCGCAGCTCTGGCACATGATATTTACAAGTGAGCCTTACAAAGTGACTGTTGCCCACAGAGATCCTGATTTTTTTTGGGATGCTTCCATGCTCCTGGAGATTAAGATTCTGTTGAGTTAATTCTGAGAAATGCACATGAGCACCCCTAAAAGGGTTAATACATAATACCAAGACCCACAATAAATGGTATGCGTCAGTCTCCCTGATAAGCATCATGTGACAAAACATGCCCAGCTAAACCTGAAGCAAACCAGAGACCCTTTTTTTTTTATCTTGAGCAGTGTAGCATTCATTATACCATTCTTATGGACAAAATTGACACTATCATGTAATATTTAAAATATATTTCATTATCGTTTTTTTTATAAATTGTAAGTGCTGTATTTTCTTATTTTCTTCCTTGGTTAAATTTTTTTTTTAAAAAGGAAATGACATGGCAGTGCCCAAAGATGTCAGACGGTGCTTGTGATATGGACATGGACCAGAATTATTTTAAAGAGGAAGTCAGACTGGCATCCTTTGCTAATTTCCCAAGTAGCTACCCCATTTCGGCTTCAGCACTAGCACGGGCAGGCTTCTATTACACCTGAAGATGGAGATTGAGTAAAGTGTTTTAGCTGTCTGGCTATGGTTGAAGGCTGGCAGCATGGAAACACAGTAATTGGTAAGCATCAGAACATATCCCCAAACTGTAAATTCATTAATGGCTTTAATAACTTCAGAAGTGATTTTATCCAAATTCAAGCACCTGTCATGCAGAATTCTCATGCCAATGGTTTCCAAAATTCTGCCTATGCAAGAAATCTAGTTCTGAGATTATGGCAGACTACTTGCTAAGGACTGGAAGAGTTGTTGATATGTCAACACCGAAATATCCCAGGACTCTTTTTTTTTTTTTTTTTTTTTTTTTTTTTTTTTTTTTTTATACTGGCATCAATGACCAAGTCAAATGCTTTTGTTGTGGTGGAAAACTAATGAACTGGGAACCTAGTGATAGAGCTTGGACAGAACACAAAAACATTTTCCTGAATGCTACTTTGTTTTGGGACGAGACATTGGCAATTTGGCGAGCAATGCCAATACACAAGGAGGTCCAGCCATGAACACCTACAACTCTCGTCTTGAGACCTTTTCATCATGGGCATTTCCAGTTGACAAGCAAACACTCGCTAATGATGGATTTTATAGGATAGGTGAGAATGAAATATATTTATTCACGTAAAAAGACTAGGTGGTTAATCTAGGGCACCCCTGTCTAAACTGTAGTCCTGAGCAGGGCATGTCTGCAAAGTGCCAATAACACCAGTAATAAAAATGGAACACATTATGCAGTAGCCTGAACTTTGCAGAAAATGTGCTGGCTTTCTATAAATGTGTTTACGGCATCAATGTTTATATTCAATTTAATATATAATTAAGAATTTAGAGTCAAAGGAGCTGTATACCCCCTTGTTCAACATGAGTTCAAACATACTTTTAGCCTATTGGTTTTTATCAAAAAGAAACAAAAAACATACATTTTTCGAGAACAATAAATGACAAACAGGGAAACTGTTTGTTTTATTCTTACGAGGAATTAGAAAGTAAATTAGATTACCAGTGTACTGGTGTCAAAGATCTCTTGCCTCAAAAAAATAAACAACCTTGTGATTTGTTTCCCTTTAAGTGCAGATTAGTAGATGATTACTTATGAATGCACATAGGTCATTTTGTGGCTTTAATGACCATTCAAGTGCACAACTTTTGGTCCATGTCTCTTGACTGGGAATAGGATGAATGCATAGCCCTGTGTAGCTAAAGGGAAGATAATTCATAACTATTTATATATACAGGTTATGTATCACTTGTCACAATAGCAATGTAACAAATGTGTTTCCCTAAATAAAGCAGCAATTGTTCAATTGTATGTATAGTGCCAAAAGGTAGGAAGGATTTACTTAAAGGAACAGTAACAACAAAAAATTTAATTGTTTTAAATGACAATATAATGTAGTGTTGCCCTAGACTGGTAAAATTGGTGTGTTTGCTTCAGAAACTCTACTATAGTTTATATAAACAAACTGCTGTGTAGCCATGGCAGCATCCATTCAAGCATAGCATACATTGTAGATAAGTACTGAAGAATCCCATTGTATACTGCAGAGCTTATCTGCTGTGTATATCCTGTGCCTTCCCTCCTTTTTCAGCTTTGAATGGCTGCCCTCATGGTTACACAGCAGCTTGTTTATGTAAACTATAGTTGTTTTTCTGAAATACTCGTACCAAGATAGGGTGTCTCCTCGCTATCAGCACAAAGGTGTACTTCTTCACTAACAGAAACATATGAAGTTAGCAACATTTTGGACGAAGAAAAATTCACTGGCACTCAAGTAATACTTGCAGGGTGAAACCCTTGCTTTAAGTTTATTCAATGCGGCATGCATGCCGCATTGAATAAATTTAAAGCAAGGGTTTCACCCTGCAAGTATTACTTGAGTGCCAGTGAATTTTTCTTCGTTTGGAATTTTGATGGGGTAGCCGATCCCCTATTTCGCTGGGCACCAGGTATTCTAGTTTCAAGAGGGCAAGGGTGTGCGCTTGTAATTTGGAGAAGTTAGCAACATTTTGGCCCAGGATTATGGTGGCACACTACAAATTACGTACACTTTGTCTGTTCCTTTCCATATACACACATGTAAATATGTTATTTACAGTATGTACCTTTTTTTTTTTTGCAGCTATGCTTCAAGTCTACCAATTTAAATTTCTTTTAATTCATGACTTCAAGAAGAATAGCGAGCAATACCATTATCGACAATTAATCTGTATACCTGAGTATACAGTTCCTACATTTTCCAGTTCAGAGATTATCAATAGACCACTCATATTTGCTCTAGTGTGGGAGTCTGTAGATGTGAGGTCTTGCACACATGATTAAAGTCACACTGTTAACCTTTACCGCCTTATTAGGTTTAACCTGTTGCATTCTCTGCTAACGTGTACTTTGTAAGAATCACTTTAGCCACTGCATTGCATGGTTTCCTATTATTCCTTACAAAGTACACGTTAGCAGAGAATGCAACAGGTTAAACCTAATAAGGCGGTAAAGGTTAACAGTGTGACTTTAATCATGTGTGCAAGACCTCACATCTACAGACTCCCACACTAGAGCAAATATGAGTGGTCTATTGATAATCTCTGAACTGGAAAAATATTGTGCGTTTATCTGTAAATCTGTAGTTAAAGACAAAGGAATATTCCTATCCTTTTAACTACAGATTTACAGATAAACGCACAATATTTTTTTTGACAAGTGGTCTATAAAATTCTAGACCACCATATATTTGTTGACATTGGTGAGGTTTTTACGAAAGCCCATTCAGTTTTTGATCTGCTATTTTGCAATAGAAAACATCACTTTCTCTGGGATAACTTTTTCTATGAATGGAAGTAAAACCAGGTCAATGACTTTGGAGGAAGAGATCAGAGTTTCAAGTTCCATTTGTTGTTTTGTCTGGTTTGAGGAAGTGTGTTTGTTCACTGGTATTAGTTTTGGGTTGTAGTCATTCAAATCCATTCTTATAGTCTCAAATAAACATTTAGCACTGCTCCCAAATATCTATATCTTTTAAAAAACAAAGTGCTTCCACCATTAATGTGACGTTTTATCAGGAACAGCAAATACTCCCCTCACCTACACAGTGTATTTAGGGTGTAACCTCATAATCTGAAGCAAACAAAAACCAGTCCATACAATCCTCCGATTGTCTTAATATTGCATCATATTTATGTTTATCAACGATTAATAATCAGCCTTGTAGCATTATCTTCTATGTCAAATTAAATTAAATTTTCTGTTTCTTTTGTGTTGATTTTCAACAACCCTAATCTTGACTGCTCGGTTACATACTGAGCATGTATAGTGTCACTGGCACGCTAGTGGTGGATACAACTTTTCCTTTTGTACCCTTTGTACAATAGTGTTAATTTAACAACCCCCGTCATAAATTTCTTTTTTGTAATTTATCTTTATTACTTTAAATGTTTCAGAGATAAAGAAGCTGTGGATCAGCCTGCATCTCTAACATGGAGTTTGTTGCCGATCCCATAACAGAGAGTTTTTGCTGATCCACTGCCTCTCATGTTCTGTATCTTTGAAAGGAAACATTTAGGGGGTTATTTATTCAGCTACGAATTTTTCTGACCGGACTTTTAAAATAGGAAAATACCATTGTTTTTCAACAAAAAAAGGTTTTTTTTGGGGATTTATTAAAGTCCAACTGAGACCTCCCGAGAACATGTAAAAGTCAATGGCAGATGTCCTGTTAACAATTGAAAGATTTTTGGAGTTGCCCTGGGTTTCTGAAAAAATCGTAGCTTGTTGCAGCTTCCCACTTGCTTACCCAGGTGTAGCAAACAATACTCAACTAAAGAAGACTCCAAGTACTCTTCGAATGGTTTCTCTATAGTTGACATTTAGCTACTAAAATTGATCCATATCCCAGCTGCTTACTGCAGTAAATGATGATTCATAATCATAAGAGAACTTTGTTAATGGTCATTATTTAATGAAGCAGTAAAGTGATCTTCTTTCTGTAGTGACAAAGATGCCACAAAGTGCTTTTATTGTGGGGGAGTGTTAAATTGTTGGAAGGCAAAAGATGACCCTTGGGAAGAGCATGCAGAGGCATATCCTGGGTGAGTAGAAATATAAAATAGAACACAAGCTTAGAGATCATAAAACAAAAACTTTTTATCAGGTTAATATTTTTTTGAAATACGAATCATATGATCATAAAAGACATTATAAATAATATATACACTTGGACCAAAGTCTATAACTGGCTATTAGTGCAGTTAAGTTACAGTATATGCCCCCGATCTTCCTCTGGGGTACTTTAGTGTCTGTAGTGATTGTGACTGTCATGTCTGCATAGTAAAACCATATATATGCCAGTGAACTATAGTTATATTGTCTATATCATCTTTTGCAGATGCAAGTTCCTGATAGAGGAAAAGGGACAGCAGTTTATAAATCATGTCCAGTTAAAAAGACCCATTCTACACAAGGTGATGTATCGTTCAAAAATAAATGTTTAATTTTGTAACATTAGGCCATGTCACACTATAAAACATATTGCTGTACATAGCAAGGGAAGGGGCTGGTCTGTGAAAGTAGTTTTGGAGGAGTATATTTTTATGGTATTATATGGGTTTGCTGTAAATGGCACAGTTAAGACATACATAAATTGGAGAGCAAACCAGTACAAGTAGTAATTTATTTAATTTGGTAAATAGCATTTATTTTCTCCCTGCACTGAAACATTCGACATTAGAGAATTTAAAATACATGTATGGGTTAGAGTTGGGAAAGCTTATCTTTTCCTTTATGCATATTCCTTTCTGATAACAGACTGTGTTTTAGCAAAATGCAATGTGCATCCGGGCCTGCTAATTCAGCTGACTGTTTATTGTGCTGATTTCATTTTGTTTGTTTTTTCTTGAAGGCTAACTCTGCAGAAGCATCACCTGCTTTACAGAAAGGTAACTATTACTTCCATAGATGTGCCCTGTATTTCTGCTTCAAGTGCAATTAAACCCAGTATTAAATATAGTGTTAATTCCTAATTAAAACAAAATCTACAAAAACAAAAAATGCAGCTCATCCATGTGTTGCAATTAAAATCAGTCTGGTGCATGGGTGTGTGGCTTATATCATATACTGAATTAAACAAATTATCCCAGCACTCTCATTATACAACTTTAAGGAACAATTGGATTAGAGGTAACTTATCTGTATTGAGCAAAAAGAGACACTTTTAGTTACATGCTTTGTACAAAGTATGCATAAGCTGATGCGCCCCGCCAAGGCAGTGTCCATGCATCAGTTCTACCTAAGTGAAAAAAGGGTATTTTCTTTGGGAGGAGAAAGACCATACCTGCTAATCTCTTTATTTGGCATGACCTCTTCCAAAGAAACATTCAGCATTATGGGCTTTTAAGTAATCTGTATATATATCTATATTTATATATAGTAGTACTGTAATATATCTCTATCTCTCTATCTCTCTATCTCTCTATCTCTCTATCTCTCTATCTCTCTATCTCTCTATCTCTCTATCTCTCTATCTCTCTATCTCTCTATCTCTCTATCTCTCTATCTCTCTATCTCTCTATCTCTCTATCTCTCTATCTCTCTATCTCTCTATCTCTCTATCTCTCTATCTCTCTATCTCTCTATCTCTCTATCTCTCTATCTCTCTATCTCTCTATCTCTCTATCTCTCTATCTCTCTATCTCTCTATCTCTCTATATATATATATATATATATATATATATATATATATATATATATATATATATATATATATTATATAATCAGAGCTAAGACTAATTGCTGATTGATAGTTTTGAGCTAATTGATAGTTTTGAGCTAATGAACAAGTCCTGATTTTCACCAGCGCTAGTGAATGAGCCTCTGAAAAGCTACAATTAATTAATGGATTATAACATGTATTAATTCCTTTAGATTTATTGAAGAGTCCATTGGTGATTAATGCCCAACAAATGGGATTTCCCCTTGAAGAAATAAAGAAAGTTATGAGGCAGAAGCTGAAGCCCACAGGAAATAATTATACATGTGTGGAAGAATTTGTCTCAGACTTATGTGCTCAGAATGAAACGGTTGCAGAGAAGCCCAAGAAAATGGGTAAATACATGTTTCATAGGCATAGCTGTGTTAATTGTACACTCATCCATACAAACCTACACCAGCAGCTGGACTCCTGTGGAACTTGCTTTGCTAAACTGGACTTCTTATATGTGTTATCTTACTGTTTCCTTTCTGAAGGATTACTTAACATGCATTTTAAAACACAGCATACCATTAAATGGATGTCCAATCTATTCAGATTGGATTTATCAGTAGTGGGAAGTTGCCAAAGAAGTTAGCAATGATATCCCTATTGAAGCAACTCCTGACAAGTTGGTCACTTTCCCCTTCCTATTATCATTTAAGTACATTGTCCCTGCATTTCAAAACATGAATATAAGAAAAAAACTAGCAGAAGGAGTGCAGGTAGTAGATTGCATTGTAATTCAATAAAGGTCTGTTGAGCTAGTTTTTTTTTACTTTATCTTTTGCTGTGTCTTTTTTTTTTTTTTGTCAATCCTTACCTCACCGAGTGTAGAATTTTGAGAGACTGGGGCATGAGGGGGAATTTTTTAGAAGAAAATGATGAGCATGATTTTGTGTTGGATTGAGGGTGGAAAACAATATTCCTTACACTCTTTCTGCTCTGCTGCTGAGAGGATGCAATAGGATACACCAGTGGCTTAACATGAAGTTTCTGGGGCCCACAGCAAAATCATATTAGCACCCCCTAAACTTCGGGAACAAAATATTTTTCATAATCATAACTGCTCATTAGTCATTTGCCCTACTGGGTCCCCTAACAGTTGTAGGGTCTGCTTTTTCTATAGTTACATATTCATGTCTCTCTTTTTTAAGATGAGTGTCTGAAGTGTATCTGGTTCACCTTCACTAGTTCTTTTCAGATGGAACACCAGAAATGACTTTTTCCAATGAATTTCTATTTTCTATGTGTGAGGGTTTTTCTAATAGTAAAGTGTCATGTGTCTTTTTTCACCTTCTGAAGCAGCCCTGGGAGGGGGGAGGGGGGAGGGCGCTGACCCTGTAATCTGTTCTAAATTGATACATTTAGTTGATACATTTCTTATCCTTGTCCCTGCTGAGCAGAATTTCTGGGTTTCATTACAGGCAGCTGTTAGAATTGATACAATAGTTGCTAATACTCCTGAGATGCTACTGAGAAACTCATTTTCGTACAATATTTGGTGCGTGTATGGTGGGAAATGAGCCAACCAATATGGGCAGAAGACTTGGATATTGGTCGGGTCGTCAATCGGGCTGGACGGACAAAATACGTGAAAATACATGTGGTATATAATGTTGATAAATGGTGATAATTAAATGAAGTCACTTCTGACTGTTAGGCGTCTTAGGATAGAAAAAAACTGGCTTAGACGGATCAGCCTTGAGGGAGAAGCAAGTCAGTAAGGAAGTACAGCAAGAACAGCAGCAACAAAGGATGTTAGGAAGACAATAGATGATTAGGATAAGGCCACCAACACAGACAAGAGCATACAAGATGAAATGAAAAATCTTAGAAAACCAAGCACCTATGCCTTGGAACCACGTGGATGGGTCCAATCAGGCAAAAACGGATTGTTCCGTGTGATTGGTCAAAAAGTTATCCTTCATCTGCTCAACCTTTCGAAGGTGATTGTCGTTAGCGTCTTCTACATTATATGTATCATCTATGTAATTACAACAGGCTGTCTTTACTACTGTACATAAATGAGGCTGACTCACAGTTCAGATCACCTAAATGGATATGATTTGCAGAGATGTTAATACAAATTCCCTCAGCACATAGCTGAGTCCTGATATTGCCATAGGGATTAATGTGGTGTTATACTGAAGAAGTGTGAAATTTCCCCGTGGCATGTTAACTATGTCTGGAGGGGATAGAGATTCTGCTATGTATGGCATACTGCGAGCTGTAAAAGGAGAATGTGTGCATATCCAACAATCAGTAATATTTAGTGTGGATTCTGCCATAACATGCATTTTAACAAGAGCATTATCATTAGGCTCAAACAGTTGAGTATATAGGTCTCTTTTGACAACCTTAACCTTATCTGGTGACGACACATTGGCCTCCAATGTTGGTGAGGCTGCTGTTGTGTTGACTTGTGAGTTGTCGTTGACTGCAGGCTTTATGAGTGCTGTCATCAGCACGGCAACGAAGATAATGATGTGCAGTACAGAGACACAGATGATAAGTATTTTATCTGGCTTTGGACCAAAGCATCTGGCCCACAGAGACATGATGGTGTTGTTGGAGATCTTCACCCGATGGGAGCTACGTCTTTAGCACTGCACGTTAGGGTCCCTGGGACTTAGGCGGTGGAGGGAAAGAGGCGTTATGTCCTACAATCGCCCCCCACTTACACCGCAGGTGGAAGTTGAGATTTCTTACAGTGAGAAGCGTGGATCCAATTTGCTTTTCCTTCAACTTTGACAGCGGTCTCTGTGGTTAGAAGTATTTGGAATGGTCCTTCCCAGCGGGGCTGAAGAGCTTTGGCAACGTGCCTTTTCACTAGGACCCAATTTCCTGGAGTGAGTGCATGCGATCCTGGAACATCAGCCGGATCTGGTAATGAAGAATAAACTCGAGAATGCAATTTGGTCAGTTCTTTATGTAACTGAGTAACATATTCAGTCATTCTTCCATAGTTCATGCAAAGAAGATCAGCAGGAGGAAAGTATTGAGCCATGCGGGCTTCTGGCCACCCAGAGAATTGATCAACACATACAAGTACATATTCGTAGGTATGGCATTTAGGCAACTGAATATAGTCTATCTGCAAGATTTGTAATGGGTACATTGCTTTAGGCAAGTGTTTAAGAGGTGTAGGAACGGTCTTCCCGGGATTGTGTTGAGCACAAATAAGACATGCCTGTACATATTTGGCTGCAGTAGACGAGAACCCGGGGGCAAACCACACTCTCGTCACTCCATCACACATTCCCCCCTTTGAAATGTGGGTGAGACCATGTGAGGCAGCGGCAAAATATGGCAGAAGAGAGCGGGGTGCCACAGGGCGATCACCTAAGTGCCACACAGAAACATCACCGCTTGGAGTTTGTGTGCATCCGGCTTTAAGCCAACGTTCCTTCTCCTCAGGCTCTGCTTGGTCCTGAAGGGCTGCTAATACAGCACTAGAGGGAACAGGTAGAGAAGGTTCCTTTACAATAAATGCTTCAAACACCGTACCATATAACGCTGCCTGCTTGGCTGCCGCATCAGCATGGGCATTACCTTGTGACACAGGGTCAGAGGATCCGGTGTGGGCTTGGCATTTGATAATAGCTACCTGTTTGGCCAGTTGGATAGCCTGTAGCAACTGTGCTATGAGGTGGCCGTGTTGTATAGGATTACCTGAAGAGGTCAGGAAACCTCTCTTTTGCCACAGCACCCCAAAATCGTGAGCCACCCCAAAAGAGTACCGGGAGTCCGTAAACAAATCCGCTGTGCACCCGCTAGCGTGTTGACACGCTACGGTAAGTGCAATGAGTTCGGCAGCTTGGGCAGACAGATGGGACAGCAGAGCTGCAGAAATAATTACATCATGGTCAGATACAACTGCAAAACCTGTGTGTGGCTGACCAGCGTCATCATAGAGGCGGGAGCCGTCTACATACATCACAAAATCTGGATTCTGCAAAGGGGTGTCAGAGAGGTGTGGGAAAGGGTGAAGTTCAGACTTGAGTACGAGCGAACAGTCATGTGGCGCCTCCCCTGGATCAATCTGTTCCGAAATTGGTAACAGTGTAGCTGGATTGAGAACATTGCACCTCATTAGGACTAGGTTGGAAGGGGTTAACAGCGCAAGCTCATATCTTGTAAGACGAGCCGCTGTGAGGTGCTTTGTAAGATTCCCATGTAAGAGAGCATGTACAGCGTGAGGCACAAGCAACAGGAGGGGGCAATCCATAACAATGGGTGCAGTCTTTTCCACTAACACAGCAGCTGCTGCTACAGCTCTTAAACATGCTGGAAGTGCTGCTGCAACGGGGTCGAGAGGGCTAGCATAATAGCCTAAAGGTTTCTGTTTATCCCCGTGTCTCTGAGTGAGCACCCCCGCTGCGTGGCCCGTGTTCTCATGTACGAAAAGGGAAAATGGCTTGTTGTAATCTGGAAGTGCCAAGGCTGGTGCAGATACCATTGCTTCCTTTAGGGCGTTGAAGGAGTCTAACGCTTCAGGGGACCACTGCACAAGAGTGGGCGCTGTGTGCTTTGTAAGGTCAAATAACGGGGCTGTTAATGCAGACATGTTAGGAATAGGGATGTAGCGAACGTCGGAAAAAAAGTTCGCGAACATATTCGCGAACTTGCGCAAAAATGCGAGCGGTTCGCGAACGGTTCGCGAACCCCATAGACTTCAATGGGAAGGCGAACTTTAACATCTAGAAAAGACATTTCTGGCCAGAAAAATGATTTTAAAGTTGTTTAAAGGGTGCAACGACCTGGACAGTGGCATGCCAGAGGGGGATCAAGGGCAAAAATGTATCTGAAAAATCTGCCTGTGTGTGCTTGGAAGAGATAGTGTAGGGGGAGAGCTGTTAGTGATTTCAGGGACAGATGATAGTAAGTTTGCTGGCTAGTAATCTGCTTGATACTGCTCTGTATTGGAGGGACAGAAGTCTGCAGGGATTTGAGGGACATTTTAGCTTAGGTAGCTTTGCTGGCTAGTAATCTACTGTTCTCTTTAAACAACTGCCATACGTTGACCTTGTAGGCATTGTTTGCCCAGTTTTTTTGGACGCAGCCACTGAAGCACAGTTGCCAGAAAAAATATGCCATATAAATGCTGAAAATAGTCATTTTTCGCCATACGTTGACCTTGTAGACATTGTTTGCCCAGTTTTTTTGGACGCAGCCACTGAAGCACAGTTGCCAGAAAAAATATGCCATATAAATGCTGAAAATAGTAATTTTTCGCCATACGTTGACCTTGTAGACATTGTTTGCCCAGTTTTTTTGGTTGCAGCCACTGAAGCACAGTTGCCAGAAAAAATATGCCACATAAATGCTGAAAATAGTCATTTTTTGCCATATACGTTGAGTCAACGTATGGCAAAAAATGACTATTTTCAGCATTTATATGGCATATTTTTTTCTGGCCTCTGTGCTTCAGTGGCTGTGGCCAAAAAAACTGGGTAAACAATGCCTACAAGGTCAACGTCGTTGACCTTGTAGGCATTGTTTGCCCAGTTTTTTGGCCACAGCCACTGAAGCACAGAGGCCAGAAAAAATATGCCATATAAATGCTGAAAATAGTCATTTTTTTGGTCGCAGCCACTGAAGCACAGTTGCCAGAAAAATTATGCCATATAAATGCTGAAAATATAAATTTTTTTGGTTGCAGCCACTGAAGCACAGAGGCCAGAAAAAATTATGCCATATAAATGCAGAAAATATGCATTTTTTTGGTCGCAGCCACTGAAGCACAGTTGACAGAAAAATTATGCCATATAAATGCTGAAAATATAAATTTTTTTGGCCACAGCCACTGAAGCACAGAGGCCAGAAAAATTATGCCATATAAATGCAGAAAATATGCATTTTTTGGTCGCAGCCACTGAAGCACAGTTGCCAGAAAAATTATGCCATATAAATGCTGAAAATAGTAATTTTTTTGGTTGCAGCCACTGAAGCACAGAGGCCAGAAAAATTATGCCATATAAATGCTGAAAATATGCATTTGTTTGGTCGCAGCCACTGAAGCACAGTTGACAGAAAAATTATGCCATATAAATGCTGAAAATATAAATTTTTTTGGTTGCAGCCACTGAAGCACAGAGGCCAGAAAAATTATGTCATATAAATGCAGAAAATAGGCATTTTTTTGGTCGCAGCCACTGAAGCACAGAGGCCAGAAAAAATTAAACCAGTAGGGTTTGCACCCTAGTTTGTAACGGTGGCGGAGGGAGGAGGAGGACGCTAAAGGACAGCTGTGTGTGGAGTCATGAGGCTTGAAGAGAAGGACAGCTGCATAGAAGTCAGAACAAGTCTTCCGGCGTGCAGTAACCCTCCGAGATCCACCCCTCATTCATTTTAATAAAGGTCAGGTAATCGACACTTTTGTGACCTAGGCGAGTTCTCTTCTCAGTTACAATCCCTCCTGCTGCACTGAAGGTCCTTTCTGAGAGCACACTTGAGGCTGGGCAAGACAAGAGGTTCATGGCAAATTGTGACAGCTCTGGCCACAGATCAAGCCTGCGCACCCAGTAGTCCAGGGGTTCATCGCTCCTCAGAGTGTCGATATCTGCAGTTAATGCCAGGTAGTCCGCTACCTGCCGGTCGAGGCGTTCTTTGAGGGTGGATCCAGAAGGGTTGTGGCGCTGCCTTGGACAGAAAAACATTTGCATGTCTGACGTTACAGACTGGCCAAAGGGCTTTGTCCTTGCAGGTGTGCTCGTGGCAGGATTACTGGCACCTCTGCCCCTGGAATGTTGATGAGTTCCTGAAGTGACATCACCCTTAAAAGCATTGTACAACATGTTTTGCAGGCTGGTTTGTAAATGCCGCATCTTTTCGGACTTGTGGTATGTTGGTAACATTTCTGACACTTTATGCTTGTACCGAGGGTCTAGTAGCGTTGCGACCCAGTACAGGTCCTTCTCCTTAAGCCTCTTGATACGGGGGTCCTTCAACAGGCATGACAGCATGAAAGACCCCATTCTCACAAGGTTGGATGCAGAGCTATCCATCTCCGCTTCCTCATTATCAAGGACTGCATCATCCACGGTCTCCTCCCCCCAGCCACGTACAAGACCAGGGGTCCCCAAAAGGTCACCACTAGCCCCCTGGGAAGCCTGCTCCTGTTGGTCCTCCTCCTCCACAAAGCCACCTTCCTCCTCTGACTCCACTTCTGGCACCTCTCCCTGCGTTGCAGCAGGTGCCTGGGTTCGTTCTGGTGATTCCGACCAGAAATCGTGCGCTTCCAGCTCCTCGTCACGCTGGTCTACAGCCTCATCTGTCACTCGTCGCACGGCACGCTCCAGGAAGAAAGCGAAGGGTATTAGGTCGCTGATGGTGCCTTCGGTGCGACTGACCATATTTGTCACCTCTTCAAAAGGTCGCATGAGCCTGCAGGCATCGCGCATAAGCACCCAGTAACGGGGGGAAAAAAATCCCCAGCTGTGCAGATCCAGTCCTACCACCCAGTTCAAAAAGGTACTCGTTGACGGCCCTTTGTTGTTGCAGCAGACGTTCCAACATAAGGAGCGTTGAATTCCAGCGAGTCTGGCTGTCAGAAATCAAACGCCTGACTGGCATGTTGTAGCGCTGCTGAATGTCAGCAAGGCGTGCCATGGCTGTGTAGGAACGTCTGAAATGGGCCGACACCTTTCTGGACTGGGTGAGAACGTCCTGGAATCCTGGGTACTTGGAGACAAAACGTTGGACTATTAAATTTAACACATGTGCCATGCAGGGCACATGTGTTAAATTGCCTAGTCTCAACGCTGCCAACAGATTGCTTCCATTGTCACACACCACTTTTCCGATCTGCAGTTGGTGTGGGGTCAGCCACCGATCGGCCTGTGACTGCAGAGATGACAGGAGTACAGATCCGGTATGGTTTTTGCTTTCCAGGCACGTCATCCCCAAGACAGCGTGACAACGGCGTACCTGGCACGTCGAATAGCCTAGGGGGAGCTGGGGGTGCACAGGTGTGGAGGAGGAGAAGGAGGACCCAGCAGCAGAGTAAGAAGAAGAAGAAGACGAGGTAGAGAGCGATGGAGGAGTAGAGGTGGTGGCAGAACCGCGTGCAATCCGTGGCGGTGACACCAACTCCACTGTTGTTGTTGAGCTACCCATTCCCTGCTTCCCAGCCATTACCAAGTTCACCCAGTGGGCAGTGTAGGTGACATACCTGCCCTGACCATGCTTGGAGGACCATGCGTCAGTAGTCATATGGACCTTTGGCCCAACACTAAGTGACAGAGATGCGGTAACTTGGCTCTGCACATGTTGGTACAGGTGTGGTATTCCCTTTTTAGAAAAAAAATTGCGGCTGGGTACCTTCCACTGCGGTGTCCCAATTGCTACAAATTTGCGGAAGGCCTCAGAGTCCACCAGCTGGTATGGTAAAAGCTGGCGGGCTAAGAGTGCAGACAAGCCAGCTGTCAGACGCCGCGCAAGGGGGTGACAGTCAGACATTGGCTTCTTACGCTCAAACATGGCCTTCACAGAAACTTGGCTGGTGGCAGATGACTGGGAATGGGAACAGGTGGTCAAGGTGGAAGGCGGAGTGGAGGGTGGTTCAGACGGGTCAAGGAGAGCAGAGGTAGAGCAGTAAGATGCTGGACCAGAAGGAGTGTGGCTTTTAGTTTGCCTGTTGCCTTTGAGGTGTTGCTCCCAAAGTGCTTTGTGCTTGCCGCTCATGTGCCTTCGCATAGAAGTTGTACCTATGTGGCTGTTGGGCTTACCAAGGCTCAGTTTCTGACTGCACTCATTGCAAATTACAATGCTTTTGTCAGAGGCACACACATTAAAAAAATCCCACACTGCTGACTTTTTGGAAGTGTGCGATCTGGCGGGTAACAGTAGAAGTTGGCGGAGTTGGCGGTATTGGCGGCAATGGCGGGTGCGTTGGCCGGCTGAACACAGGTGCCGATACATGTTGTTGCCCTACTGATCCCTGCGGGCTGTCCTCCCTGCTTCTTCTAAGTCTTATTCTCCTACTGCCTCTCTGACTCTCCGTCTCTCCATCTGAACTACCCTCCTCTTGCTCTCTTCTACTAGGCACCCACAAAACATCAATCTCCTCATCATCATTCTCCTCAGATGCATCAATTTCTTCTGACACATCACAGAAGGAAGCAGCAGCGGGGACCTCCTCCTCATCACTCATTATGTCCATCTCTATCGTGTTCTCTGCCAGAATTAAATCTGGTGTAAGGTCCTCATCTCCTTCATCTTCTTCTGGCAATAATGGTTGCGCATTACTCAGTTCAAGAAACTCATTGGAAAATAACTCCTCTGACCCCAGTGAAGAAGGGGCACCGGTGGTGGAGGAAGTGTTACGTGGGGTGGCCATAGCAGTGGAGGATGAGGAGGATGTTGTGGTAAAGTTAGAAACGGTAGAGGATGGGGTGTGCTGTGTAAGCCAGTCAACTACCTCTTCAGCATTTTGGGAGTTCAGGGTCATTGGCTTTTTAAAACTGGGCAATTTGCTAGGGCCACAGGATTGCATAGCAGCACGGCCCCTAGCACGGCCTCTGCGTGGCGGCCTGCCTTTGCCTGGCATTATTTTTAAAAAAACAACAACAACAACAAAAACTCAGTTGGTTTTTCTGGAAACGATAATACACACAGCTAGATGGCGGGTTGAAGAAAACACTGTGCAAATAATGCCTACAAAGTCAACGTATACACTACTACAGCGGTGGATACGGATTACGTAAAATATATGAATGCTGCTTGAAAAAAAGTAACTCAAGTGGTTTTTCTAGAGACGATAATATTATCAATATTTAGACAAAATGTGAACAAAGTCACACAGCTCGATGGCGGGTTGAAGAAAACAGTGTGCAAATAATGCCTACAAGGTCAACGTATACACTACTACAGCGGTGGATACGGATTACGTAAAATATATGAATGCTGCTTGAAAAAAGTGACTCCGGTGTTTTTTCTGGAGACGGTAATATTATGGATATTTAGACAGAATGGGAACAAGGTCACACAGCTCGATGGCGGGTTGAAGAAAACAGTGTGCAAATAATGCCTACAAGGCCAACGTATACACTACTACAGCGGTGGATACGGATTACGTAAAATATATGAATGCTGCTTGAAAAAAGTGACTCCGGTGTTTTTTCTGGAGACGGTAATATTATGGATATTTAGACAGAATGGGAACAAGGTCACACAGCTCGATGGCGGGTTGAAGAAAACAGTGTGCAAATAATGCCTACAAGGCCAACGTATACACTACTACAGCGGTGGATACGGATTACGTAAAATATATGAATGCTGCTTGAAAAAAGTGACTCCGGTGTTTTTTCTGGAGACGGTAATATTATGGATATTTAGACAGAATGGGAACAAGGTCACACAGCTCGATGGCGGGTTGAAGAAAACAGTGTGCAAATAATGCCTACAAGGCCAACGTATACACTACTACAGCGGTGGATACGGATTACGTAAAATATATGAATGCTGCTTGAAAAAAGTGACTCCGGTGTTTTTTCTGGAGACGGTAATATTATGGATATTTAGACAGAATGGGAACAAGGTCACACAGCTCGATGGCGGGTTGAAGAAAACAGTGTGCAAATAATGCCTACAAGGCCAACGTATACACTACTACAGCGGTGGATACGGATTACGTAAAATATATGAATGCTGCTTGAAAAAAGTGACTCCGGTGTTTTTTCTGGAGACGGTAATATTATGGATATTTAGACAGAATGGGAACAAGGTCACACAGCTCGATGGCGGGTTGAAGAAAACAGTGTGCAAATAATGCCTACAAGGCCAACGTATACACTACTACAGCGGTGGATACGGATTACGTAAAATATATGAATGCTGCTTGAAAAAAGTGACTCCGGTGTTTTTTCTGGAGACGGTAATATTATGGATATTTAGACAGAATGGGAACAAGGTCACACAGCTCGATGGCGGGTTGAAGAAAAACAGTGTGCAAATAATGCCTACAAGGCCAACGTATACACTACTACAGCGGTGGATACGGATTACGTAAAATATATGAATGCTGCTTGAAAAAAGTGACTCCGGTGTTTTTTCTGGAGACGGTAATATTATGGATATTTAGACAGAATGGGAACAAGGTCACACAGCTCGATGGCGGGTTGAAGAAAACAGTGTGCAAATAATGCCTACAAGGCCAACGTATACACTACTACAGCGGTGGATACGGATTACGTAAAATATATGAATGCTGCTTGAAAAAAGTGACTCCGGTGTTTTTTCTGGAGACGGTAATATTATGGATATTTAGACAGAATGGGAACAAGGTCACACAGCTCGATGGCGGGTTGAAGAAAACAGTGTGCAAATAATGCCTACAGGGCAAATAATGCCTAAAAGGTCAACTTATACACTACTACAGCGGTAGTAAAATAAAAAAAAGTAAAATAAAAAAAAAATGAATATTAAAAAAAAAAATTAAAGTTGGTGCTGCTGAACTACTAGGAGCAGCAGATTAGCACACCAGTCCCACTCCCCAACACTGCTAGACTAATAGCACTGGGCTCTTATAGTAGTAGTAGTAGTAGTAGTAGTAAAACAACAAAAAAATAAATAAAAGCAGTCCTTACAAGGACTACTGTTATTGCAGCAGTCAGCAGATGAGATCAGAAGCAGGACAGCTGCCCACTGCAGCTACATACAGAGCACTGCAGTAGAAGGTAGATTACTAGCCAGCAAAGCTACCTAAGCTAAAATGTCCCTCAAACCCCTGCAGACTTCTGTCCCTCCAATAACAGAGCAGTATCAAAACGATTACTAGCCAGCAAACTTTCAACTGTCCCTGAAATCACTAACAGGCAGCAGCTCTCTCCCTACACTATCTCTTCAGCACACACAGGCAGAGTGAAAAAACGCTGCAGGGCTTCGGTTTTTATAGGGAAGGGGAGTGGTCCAGGGGAGAGCTTCCTGATTGGCTGCCATGTACCTGCTGGTCTGGGGTGAGAGGGCAAAAAAAAGCGCCAACAATGGCGAACCCAAAATGGCGAACGTCGCGCGACGTTCGCGAACTTCCGGCGAGCGCGAACACCCGATGTTCGCGCGAACAAGTTCGCCGGCGAACAGTTTGCGACATCTCTAGTTAGGAATCCACTGACGGCAATAACCCACAAGTCCTAAAAAGGCTCTGAGTTCTCTTTGATTGCGTGGTGGTTTGCACCGTATCACAGTCTCAATGCGATCAGTAGTAATGTGATGTATGCCATGTGAGATGCAGTGCCCTAGATAGGTGACTTTAGGAGCGGCAAACTGCAATTTAGTTGGCGAAACTTTACAGCCAACTGTACGGAGAAAGGTTAACAGACTCACAGTGTCTTCTACACAATGCTCTCTGCACGTTGAGGCTAACATTAGGTCATCGACATACTGTACGAGGACCGAACCCTTTGGGGCCTTCCAGGAATCCAGCAGTTGCCGGAGGGCAGAGCTGAACAACGTGGGGCTAGATTTATAGCCCATGGGAAGGCGGCGCCAGGAAATCTGGCGTGAATCATATGTAAAGGCAAAAAGATACTGACTATCAGGATGTATTTCCACAGAGTAAAATGCAGCAGCTAAATCTAAAATTGTGAAGTGTGTTGCATCTGGTGGAATCTGGCTAAAAATAGTAGTGGGATTTGGCACTACCGGGTGGGATGCAATCACAATTTTGTTAACTGCTCTGAGATCCTGAACAAATCGCCACTCATTCTTGCCGGGCTTTTTAATGGGCAAGCTTGGCGTATTAACCGGGCTGATCATGTGAACTAACACTCCCTTTTCAAGTAACCCTTTAATGACTGAGCCCTAGACAGTGGGTACGTATGAGTAATGAGACGAGCATCTGCAGCTGCTCCCCCCACTGCTCCCCCGTCTTCTCTAGTCTGAATTGTACGGACGGGGTAGAGTTTAGCTGACAGGCTGGGGACTGCCTGTTCGTCCGTATCTGAGCTATTTCCCTCAGAGAACTTATCTCTGAGCTGTTCGTCTATTTTGTGTCGATTTACACTGTTTTCTATTTTGTTGCGTAAATCCTCAGTAAGCTGCCTCATCTGTCCCTCAAGCTTTCCTGCTTCCTCATCTTTCTTTGTTGGCGTGAGGGGTTGGGTTGGGATGCGATTTGGATTGGCAGCTATTTGATTTAGCAGACGGTCGCCAAAGGCAATTAACCATCCGGGTGGTTCTAGGGCATTTTCCTGACTCTCTTCCTCTTCTGCTGCTGCTTCTTCAGACTCCTGTTCTCCCTTGCTTTTAGTTATTACAGGAAACATACCAGCATAAGGTGGTGGGGCTGATGGCTCTATGTATGCCCCATGTCTGGAGAGCTAGGGCTTCTGAGATATCAATTGTGTGGTGTTTATTTATAAACTTAGATGCTTGCACCCATGTCTCGTGATCCCATGTACCATTGGGAGGAATGGCAAATGACTTACTCTCTGTAAGTTTACTCCACTTAGGCAAGTAAGCCACTACATCTTTGCCATATTTATCAGCAATCACTCTACCTGGTGAACGCTCTGCAATCACTCTGCCTGGTGAATGCTCTACAATCACTCTGCCTGGTGACTGTTCTGCGATCACTCTACTTGGTGAACGCACAGAGGTGATCAGCCTCTGTTTACAATCCTCCCCACTAGGGCGAGATGCTCCTAACGGAGTCTTACACTCATTCTGGCCAATTGCCTATTGCCCATCTCAAACTAAAAAAATTGCCCTCTTCCCTCAAGTACGCAGACTATCTTGGGGTATACTGTGGTACACTGGGCTCTGACAAGGTAAGTTAGTACAATTCTTATAAGCAGCAAGAGTATAGAAGAGTTGGAGCTTTTCTGCCTAGCAGATCAGTTCCCAATCACGCACACAGTCATACAAGACATATGGTTAGGACAAACATAGATACCTCGAATGATCTCCTTGGGTCAGGCTTCTTGCACAGCAACACCCTGTCCGTTTGGAACCGGAGGAGAAAGGAGACAGAACAAGGTAATCTTACCTCGTGTGGCGCCACTCCTGTCCCGTTAGTTCTCCGGCTCCTCACTGTGGATGGGTGCTGTCAGCGTCTTGAGCCTGCCTGCATTCTCCACCAATTTGTTAGGGAATAATCCAAAGACGGAGATCATTGAGGTAGAAGGTTGAGGAAGTTTATTAATTATATAATAAACATACACGAGCGTCGTGGGTTCTGTACAGAGTATAACACAGAACTCTAGAACAAAGAAAAGACCACACATTATATACCCTTCGAGAGAGGAACTTCAATGGGGATGGCCTCTCGAAGGAGGATAGGGAGTATTGACAGGTATCTGTCATACTGTCTCAGTGTGCAATTATCTAGTGTTAGCTAGTTATGTGAATGAGAAGGGAGTAACACAGTGGGAGAGCTTCAAGGCCAGGGCACCTGGTAGAAGCCAAAGGATAACATAACAGACTACTGATAAGAACCTTCTCAGGTGGCACACTGTCTCCTGGGTAGTCTTGAAACAGTTCCTAGAAGGGCCCCATGGGCACTTTGAAACTGCTCAGTCCACCATGGAGGGGGGCTTAGGAATGTGCGGGTCCATACAGGGCCTGCAAGACTTTTCCTTCCACAACATGTTCTGTGTTATTGTGGCTGAGAAGGCCAATAATTCCCAGTCATCTTCCTTCTAGCCTTCCACTGGAAGAAGGGGATGACTAGAAATAAAGCATTCATCGTACCTTCCTTGAGTCTGAACTCAAGTTTAACAGGGGGTTTACTGCCCCTTTAAACCATTCTTAATCTGCACTGCAGCCTGAAATCTAAAATCTCTTTCTAAAACATACAGCTGGAAGACTCACTTAATTGGATATAATATGAATTTGGGTTTTGGAAATCTTGGGATTGAAAAATGTGTTTTGTTTTTACTTCACAGAGATCAGCATTGAGGAGAAGCTGAGACAACTAGAGGAGGAGAAGATCTGCAAAGTTTGTATGGACAGACGGATCACCATTATTTGTATACCCTGTGGCCATCTTGTGGCTTGTGCTGTGTGTGCAGATGTGCTTGATAAATGTCCAATCTGTTGCACTATTATAAAAAGAAGACAGAAAATTGTTATGTCATAATCTGACATGCCAAAGCACAGTTGTCATTTAGGAAGGGGAGCCTGTAAATTGAACAAATCAGAATACTTTACAAAAAGAAAAACACAACTGGCTCTAATCCCTCATACAACTTAGTAAAATTATCGAAAGCACAGAACAATTCTCTGCACTTAGAAACGTAGTGCCAAAAACAATTGCCAAACTATTGCTCACCCAATGGGAGAGATGATCTGGGTGTAAAAACCCCAGGTCCGACACTTTAAATAGCTCCTTTTAAATTAACATTGTATACATTGAAGTCAGCAATCAGCGCACTCACCAAATCCGGTAAATGGCCCGGGTGCTGTGCCCCGAACCCGTAGCTTGTGTCGATAATTCAGTCAAAGAAAGTGCACCCACTCCTGCAGCCAGCCGGTGAGGTAAAAAATAAGATTTATTCCATTTTGTTAAAAGTCAAACGTCCTGGATGTTTGACTTTTAACAAAATGGAATAAAGCTTTTTTTTCACCGGTTGGCTGCAGGAGTGCATGCACTTTCTTTGACTAAATCAGAATAATTTACCTAATGCATGGACTGAGGGGTTTGGCCAGATATTAAACATATTGACACTTTGTAATGAGTTTCTGAATATTGAGGCCAAATTTTTATTAATGTAGAAATGTTTTCAATTTTAAATACAACAGAATATTTTATATTTCAGTTTAGACTGAATAGAGCAGGTTGTTATAAGATAATGGATAAATATATCATGTTGCAGATATCAAGAAAGGGTTTATCTTCCATTTATGTTCTCTTAAACATATATTTTATCAATGTTCTGTTGCATATTTGCATTTATTTATATAAGAGGGAATTACTGCTTTATTATTGTAAATAAATGGTGCAGTAGCCATAGTTGTATATGGAGAATGCTTCTGCCCAGACAAACAGTATGGCTGCTTCAAGTCCTATGTTGAGATGCATATACGGTGTGCCCACATTTAGCTGTGGTGTTTCTGTTTGAGAATAAATGAAAGAAAATCTACAATTATCTTAAAATAAGTTCCTGGTCAAACCCGTAAAGATCTGGTACCCCAAAGCAGGAGAGAGTGGGCTACATGTGGTCCCAAACACCAGTTTGAAGAAATATTATTGGAGAAGGAAGGTTGTTCAATGCTTTTCAGTTCTTCCTCTTCCTGTAGAATATAAAGCTTAAGCTGCTGCTGCTATCTCACTTTGAAACTAAGAAAAAATATTACATTAGGACAAAAACTGTCCTCTTTCAAAAGAACACTATCATTAAAGGAGATATTCACCCTTTTAATTCAGTAGTTCTACAGTTCAGTTGATTGGACAGGTTAGAAAATCTCTGTCAGCTACCGATAATATCTCTGCATGTATTGCCTATCTGACGATATCAGTGGGAGACTGTCACCAGATTTTGTTGGACATAACTTTCGTATGATTGTTGTCAGGGGCAGAACATCGTCTGATCTGTTCTTTTATTACTTTATTTGATCTGAATGATTAGTGGCAGGTCGTAACCAATTGATCGAATATTAGACATTCAAATTTTTCTTAAATAACCTCCCAGCGGATTTGTGAGTAAATTCGTATTAAAAAAATTCATATGAATTCGAAATTCGACCTTTGATAAATGAGCCTCCCCAAGTTAACTTAAAGGTGAACCACCCCCTTAAAGAACCTTATAACTTGATTTGATCCAGATCTAAAATGTAATGATTGGGACTAAGTTTTCGGGAAAAAAATAATTAATTTAAATTCCGAGAAAGTTTAATAAGTTTCATACTTGGAAAGTGTTGCCTTATTTCTTTCTCCCACAAAACAACCATTTTTTTTGTTTAAAGGTTAATTTTTATTGAATTTTAACAACAGAAAATTAGAAGGAAGAAAAGCAAGTTAGAAAGGAAAGAAAAGAAGGGGAAGTGGGGAGAAGGGGATACGGCTGAAAAAGTATCTATCAATAGTTGGTCGAGGTGGCTGGCGACTCGAGCCAAGGGTTCCAAATATTCTCAAACTTCTTTGGGCATCCACGTGCTAAGTACGTGAGCTTGTACAGTTCCAGTTGCGAATTAACCAGTCCAATCCATCTACTCAGAGATGGTGGCGATGGGCCCATCCAGTGCAGGGCAACGACCTTCTTTGCGTAAAAGAGGAGCAACCTCATCAGGCATCTAGTGTTTACTCTAGGTATCACGGAGTCAAGGAGACCCAGAAGACAAGTAGCAGGGTTAAGTATCTGGGGAAGTTCCAGTTCGGTAGCCATGAAGTTCAAAATTGCCTTCCAAAATCTGAGTATCACTGGGCAATCCCACATTAAATGTATGAAAGTAGCTACAGGAGCACCACATCTCAGACAGCTGGGTGAGGCTACTTTTCCCATAGTAAATAGTTTCTGAGGGGTGAGGTACGTTTGATGTACTATCTTAAACTGTATGAGCTTGTCCCTTACACTTACTAATGGGATATATAGGTTATCTATAATTTCTTCCCAATCATCTGGGTCGACATGAACCCCACTACTCTCCCACTTATACTTCACCCTGGGTCGAGGATCATATCTATTAGAAATCAAGTGCCTATATGTATTGGATAGGAGCTTGAAAACAACCATTTTTTACACAATTAAGGTCTATTGCACCCTTGACTGCTGCAGTTCTTTCAAGAAGAACCATACATTAAAGTTGGCAAATTTTAATGTCACTGCTTTCCAGAACAGTCATTCTCATTGTGCATTTCTGACCCAAATCTACTCCGTTTGTGTGCTGACAGATAGGTTACAGTCCTGTCACTGTCTAAATAAGTGTGAGGCACTGTATGTACTGGCTATTGTTCCAATACCTCAATTAGTGGTGATGAAGTGTGCCATAGCCCTTTTGGTTGAGATCAAGAGTCCAAGATTCTTTAACATAGGTACAGGATTACAAGCCCTTAATTAACTTTGTATCTTAGATAGTTTATAATAGGGGTTTTAAAATATTTAAGAATCCTGGATTTATTTGGTAGTAGACAACTGGCCGACATTCTATCACTATGTCCAAAAATTATTAAATGCAAAATAAGGATGACAGTATATTACAGAACTTTTTCATAGAGAAAGGGATGTTTTTATAGCTTCTTTCTTAAAGACTCAGTCTTTCTTGATCATTCAAGGCAACAAGCATAGTTGCAATCATTATACTGGGACTTGGAAGATCGTGTGATCTGTCCAGTCGCAAGGGTTGCAAATGTGATTCAAACCAGGTATCATATATAACCTTTAGAGCAACTCCCCCATAAGTCATTTTTGCTTTTGTTTTGTTTATGTATATTTGTGGACTTTTTATCTTCTATATTTATTTTTATCTTCTATTGTTGTACAAATTATATTGCTTTTATGAAAATATTATATTTTTCTATAAACCCATCAATCATATACACTATTGGGTTATGTAATAAAAGGCCCTAAATTTGCCCAGAAGTGGTAACCCATAGCAACCAATCAGCAGGTAGAATTTCCTGGTCACCTTTTTAAATGCAAGTATCCTATTGGTTGCCATGGAATACTGCTCTTGGGCAAACTTAGTACCTTATATATATATATATATATATTGTGACAACTAGACCTGTAGGGGTACCTGGGTCAGTGTCTTGGGGCCGCTTTCCACAGTCTTTTAGGGTAAAAACAGTCACAGTAGTCGCTCCTCTTAAAGGCAAGTGCCTGCAGTTTATTCTGTTACACAGTCTTTAGTAACAAGCAAAACAAAACAAGGAAAAATAAACCCTTGCACCAGAGCGCTGGCTAAACACAGTTGGCAGCCTAACTACAGTTGGGTGGCTTGCCCAACACCAACTTAAAACAAAAGAATCAAAATATGACACAAAAGTTTGGTAATCAGTACCTTCCTTGTGCAGTGCAGCTTCTGCTCTCTCTCTCACTCTCAGGTGGGAGGGGTCCCTCCTCCCAAGGTCAGTCAGGTACTTTAGCTGCAGCAATTACCTTGCAGCTTTGGTCTGTATTAATTAATCCATGTTCCAGGGTGTTGTATTATATAACACCCTGGGAGAAACATATCGCCCATCTATAACTAACCCAGCTGCTTTGTTACACATCCTCCCCCCCAGCTCAGACCTAGAGGGGTGAGCGACCATGGACATTAAAGAGTATAACCTTGACAGCCCATCAGCATTGCCTTGTTTTATTCCAGCCCGGTGTTCCACAGTGAAACTGTACGGCTGCAAGCTCAGAAACCATCTGGTAACCCTTGCATTTTTGTCTTTGTTCTGGCTCATCCATGTAAGTGGGGCATGATCTGTAATAAGCCTGAACTGTCTGCCCAAGAGATAATATCTCAACGATTCCAGAGCCCATTTTATGGCTAAGCATTCTTTCTCCACAATTGAATAGTTCCTCTCCTGGGAACTAAGTTTTCTACTCAAATAGTTCACTGGGTGCTCCTCCCCATTCACTTCTTGTGACAGAACCGCCCCTAAGCCAACATCCGAGGCATACTTTAGCTGCAGCAATTACCTTGCAGCTTTGGTCTGTATTAATTAATCCATGTTCCAGGGTGTTGTATTATATAACACCCTGGGAGAAACATATCGCCCATCTATAACTAACCCAGCTGCTTTGTTACACATCCTCCCCCCCAGCTCAGACCTAGAGGGGTGAGCGACCATGGACATTAAAGAGTATAACCTTGACAGCCCATCAGCATTGCCTTGTTTTATTCCAGCCCGGTGTTCCACAGTGAAACTGTACGGCTGCAAGCTCAGAAACCATCTGGTAACCCTTGCATTTTTGTCTTTGTTCTGGCTCATCCATGTAAGTGGGGCATGATCTGTAATAAGCCTGAACTGTCTGCCCAAGAGATAATATCTCAACGATTCCAGAGCCCATTTTATGGCTAAGCATTCTTTCTCCACAATTGAATAGTTCCTCTCCTGGGAACTAAGTTTTCTACTCAAATAGTTCACTGGGTGCTCCTCCCCATTCACTTCTTGTGACAGAACCGCCCCTAAGCCAACATCCGAGGCATCTGTTTGCACGATAAATCGCTTTGTGAAATCAGGCGCCACCAAGACTGGATGTGCACAGAGGGCTTCTTTTAACCTAACAAAAGCTTCTTCAGCTTCTGCTGACCAACGTACTATTACAGGAGCTTTTGCTTTAGTAAGGTCAGTTAAAGGACTGGCAATAGTAGCAAAATCAGGTATGAACCTTCTGTAGTAGCTTGTTAAGCCCAGAAAGGTCCTAACTTGTTTCTTAGTGGAAGGTCGTGGCCAGCTCTGAATAGATTCCACCTTTGTGATTTGTGGTTTAACTAGACCCCTTCCTATGGAAAATCCCAAGTATTTGGCTTCCTCAAGCCCAATAGTACATTTTTTTGGATTGGCCGTTAAGCCAGCTTTCCTAACTGAATCTAGAACGGCTTGAACTTTTGGTAGGTGGGATTCCCAATCTGGGCTGTGAATGACTATGTCATCAAGGTAAGCAGCAGCATACCTACCATGTGGCTTTAGGATTCGGTCTATCATTCTTTGAAAAGTTGCAGGGGCCCCATGTAAGCCAAAAGGTAATACTTTATACTGGAACAGCCCCTCGGGGGTGGAAAATGCAGTTTTCTCTTTTGCTTGTTTCGTAAGAGGAACCTGCCAATAACCTTTTGTCAGATCAAGTTGTGAGGTACCTTGCTTTCCCTAACCGCTCTACCAGCTCATCAACCCTGGGCATGGGATAAGCATCAAATTTAGATACAGCGTTTAACTTGCGATAGTCATTGCAAAATCGAATTTCTCCATTGGGTTTTGGGACAAGGACAATGGGACTACACCATTCACTTTGGGATTCCTCAATCACATCAAGCTCCAGCATTTTTTTTACCTCCCTATTAACAACCTCTCTACGAGCTTCTGGTATTCTATATGGTTTGAGATGTACACGTTGCCCTGGCTCTGTAACAATGTCATGTTCAATTATTTTAGTTCGCCCGGGCATTGTTGAGAACACATCTTTATTACGGTTCACAAAATCTTTGACTTCACGTTTCTGGGAAGTGGACAGGGTATCGGCTATGTTTACCTCTGGTGCTTTCTCCACTTCAAGAGGAGATTGAGATGCCATTAACACCTCCCTGTCCTTCCATGGCTTTAGCAGGTTAACGTGATATATCTGTTCCGGCTTCCGTCTACCAGGTTGTCGTATTTTATAATTAACCTCTCCAATTCTCTCCATTACTTCATATGGGCCATGCCAAGTTGCTAGAAACGTATTTTCTACTGTAGGGACTAGAACAAGTACTCTGTCCCCCGGCTGAAATACACGCAATCTAGCATTCCTATTGTATGAGTCTCTTTGAGCTCTCTGGGCTTTTAGCAAATGCTCACGTACAATCGGCATAACAGCCTCAATCCTATCCTGCATCTGAGCCACATGTTCTATAACGCTTCGGAAAGGGGTAGTTTCATGCTCGCAGGTTTCCTTCGCTATATCCAACAACCCTCTGGGGTGCCGGCCATATAATAATTCAAATGGAGAAAACCCTGTTGAAGACTGGGGAACTTCCCTGATTGAGAACATTAAATAAGGCAACAGGAAGTCCCAGTTTTTCCCATCTTTGTCAATTACTCTGCGGAGCATGGTTTTTAGAGTTTTATTGAACCTTTCGACAAGGCCATCTGACTGAGGGTGGTAAACAGATGTCCTGAGATGTTTTATTTGCAACAACTTGCACAACTCTTTCATGACCCTAGACATAAATGGTGTCCCTTGGTCAGTTAGAATTTCCTTTGGGATACCCACCCTACTAAACATTAACATTAACTCCTTTGCAATAGTCTTTGCTGATGAATTGCGTAGGGGAATAGCCTCAGGGTATCGTGTGGCATAGTCCACAATAACTAGAATATATAGGTGTCCCCTAGCAGATTTTATAAGTGGGCCGACGAGGTCCATGCCTATCCTATCAAAAGGAATATCAATTATTGGAAGAGGCACAAGGGGGCTTCTATAAACTTTCAGGGGGGCGGTATGCTGGCAATCAGGACATGAGGAACAATAGTTGCTAATGGAGGCAAATACACCAGGCCAGTAAAACCTCCTTAAAACCCGTTCCTTTGTTTTCTCTACCCCTAAATGTCCTCCCAATACATGACTATGTGCCAGCCTTAGAACAGCATTACGGAACACCTGGGGAACCAGCAACTGTTGGTGTACAACATCATTTCTCTTTTCTACACGATACAGGAGATCATTAGACACTTCAAAATAAGGATATGAAAGTGAGACACCTGGGTTATTCACAACCCCATTTGTCACCTGAACATTATGCCTTGGTTCCACCAAAGTGGGATCCTCCCACTGAGCACTTTTAAAATTAAGAGGACTGACTTCTAGGTCAGCTAATTCCTTATTTGTCTCATCAGAATTATGGGGCTCAGTATCACTACTTGTGTTATCCCCTACCAAAGCAGGGAGAGGGGTTGGGGCCTCATCACACTGTACATCAGCAAAGGGAAATACATACTCGAGGTTATCTGCATCCCCCACTGATTCTTGTGACTTACTATTAACAAAAGCCCATAAATCAAGGAAATAAGGGAAATCTCTTCCTAACACAACTTCATGTGCAAGTTGGGGAACCACTCCGACTTGGTATTCCACAGACCCACATGGGGTTGCCAGGGTGACTTGCGCAGTAGGATAATCCTGTCTATCCCCATGAACACAGACAACTCCCACACTTTTTGTATGATCAATTTCACACTGGGGTACAAGGGACCGGGTTACTAAGGTTACCATACTCCCGGAATCCAGTAACGCGTGTACCTTTTTCCCATTTACTTTTACAGTACACCATTGTGGTTTCTCAGCATAACAGCAAACAGCATCCGCCTCTGCTCTTTTTGAAAGCAAAGAGTAAGGTTTACCCCTGTTACTCATATCACATTGCATAGGTTCAACATTTAAAGGGCAGTCTTTAGACATGTGTCCATACTCAAAACATTTAAAACATTTTACTGTATTATCAGACCACTGTCTATTGTCTTTGCCACCCTGATCTTCATCGCCCTTTAACCTTGGGGCAGTCTTAACAGACCTTGTGCGAAATTTGGAGCTGGGGAATCTCTCAGCACTCGGTGGATTAACCAGCTCTCCGGCAGCAACATATCTTTCAACCAAGGCAACAAGCTGGTCAACATCCTGGGGGTCACTCTGACTTACCCACCGTCGCAATGAAGCTGGTAAAGCCCTCAGGAAACGATCCATCACAAGCGACTCTACCACACGTACAGCGGAGTTGAGGTCGGGCCGTAACCACTTCCGAGCCAGATGTATCAGATCAAACATCTGCGACCGGACAGCCTTGTCTGGAACATAAATCCACGAGTGGAATCTTTGGGCCCGAACAGCAGCTGTCACTCCCAGACGTGCAAGTATTTCCGCCTTCAACTTGCTGTAGTCACTGGCATCTGCTGGCTCCAAATCATGATAGGCCTTTTGTGGTTCTCCACTCAGGAAAGGGGCCAGTAAACTTGCCCATTCACCAGTTGGCCACCCTTCTCGCTCAGCGGTGCGTTCAAAGGCTAGTACATATGCCTCAACATCATCAGTAGCCGCCATCTTTTGCAGGTAATGGCTTGCACTTATGAGCTTTTTCCCATGCTGGGTGAATTCAGGGTTTAGACTGACTTTGTCTGACAAGGCCTGTATTTCCTGCTGCACCATTCTGGTAGCCACATGCTGTTCCTGACGGGCCTCGGCCTGTACCTCTGCCAGCTGTCGCACTAGTGTTTCAGTACTTTCTTGCTGGATTTTGGCAAGAGTAGCAACACTTTCTCCTTGTTGTAGAACCAGCTGCTGCAAAGCAGCAACACTCTGGGAAGCATGTCTGTTCGTTTCTTGCTGCACTGCAGTAGACTGAACGAGAGCTTTTATCACATCCTCCATTTTGGAAACTGCTGTACTTTTACCCTCAGACTTTAGTGTGGTGCCCGCATCCTCCACCACGTGTGACAACTAGACCTGTAGGGGTACCTGGGTCAGTGTCTTGGGGCCGCTTTCCACAGTCTTTTAGGGTAAAAACAGTCACAGTAGTCGCTCCTCTTAAAGGCAAGTGCCTGCAGTTTATTCTGTTACACAGTCTTTAGTAACAAGCAAAACAAAACAAGGAAAAATAAACCCTTGCACCAGAGCGCTGGCTAAACACAGTTGGCAGCCTAACTACAGTTGGGTGGCTTGCCCAACACCAACTTAAAACAAAAGAATCAAAATATGACACAAAAGTTTGGTAATCAGTACCTTCCTTGTGCAGTGCAGCTTCTGCTCTCTCTCTCACTCTCAGGTGGGAGGGGTCCCTCCTCCCAAGGTCAGTCAGGTACTTTAGCTGCAGCAATTACCTTGCAGCTTTGGTCTGTATTAATTAATCCATGTTCCAGGGTGTTGTATTATATAACACCCTGGGAGAAACATATCGCCCATCTATAACTAACCCAGCTGCTTTGTTACAATATACAGTATGCAAGTAAACTGAGGTTAAGTGCATGCTATAGTGTATAATTTGTATCATGTATATAACTGATATCGCTTTTTTAGACACCCCGAACTGTCAATAATTGCAAGGTGTAATTTTCTGTTTTTTTTTTAAAGAAACATTTTTTATTCGAGCAGTTGGTCAATACAAATCAATCATATCCACATACATATATGTGCATTCCTTCTATTCATAGAATATACATAACTCGATTACATAAAGCAACATACAGTCGGATTTTTCCGTACAAGTAATGCAACTATAAAAGGAATGGTGAAGTGTACAATGCAGTATCAAATAGATAATCAGATTGCTGTACTCAAGCTTGTGGATATGGGTAGCAATTTAACCTTATCATAAACCAGGAGAAAAAAAAAAAAAAAACAGATAAATAAACAGAAAAGAAAATGATGATCATTGCAGTTACTCTCTCTCTCTCTTTATAGGTCTTGTCTCGTCTCTGAAGCTGCTATGCCGGAAGCCCCTGCTAGTCACAGATTAATTGGAGGGTCTCCATGTATTGTCCTTGTGATATACCATTCCGTGCAGAAAAAGCACTCGTGGAGTCTAAGCCTTATTGTTTGTGGAACTATGTCAATAAACGTTTCCCAAGTTTCGAAAAACCTTTGGACAATTGCGTTTTTATTGAGAGATGCTTCTATCCAATCCATGTAGAAAACTCGCACTAATTTCTCCAGGAAGAGCTTAACAGTGGGGGGGGAGTTTGTTATCCAAACCTGTAATATAGTTTTTTTCGCTACTGCTGTTATGATTAATAAGAGTCTTTTTGCACCCCTTGTAATTCTGGTATGGGCGTTGGGGGTTATGCCCCAAAGTGCCCAAGCTGCTGATAGTGGGACAAAATTCACTAAGTGTCTATTTGCATAATCTCTTATCTGATTCCAGAACCGTCGTATGTATGGACAAGACCATAAACAGTGCATAAGGTCAGCTCCGGGTTGCCCACACTTCGGGCAATTGCTATTGTCCCTTCGCTGCATTTTATAAAGTATTTCTGGAGTCAGATATGTTCTGTGTAGCAAATTCAAAAACATTTCCCTATAGATGCTAGAGGGTAGGGTGCGCCATAGTTGTTTATACATCCCAAAAATAACTTCCATGCTTAGGTCAGGTATGTCCACAGTCCATTGTTTAGGTCCTTTGGGTATGCTGTCATAGTCAGTATTAACCTGCATAAATTTGTAGTTCTGCGATATGGTTCCCTTGGTGGAGTTGACCCGTAAAAGAAACCTATCCAAAGAGTTATCCCAATCCTTATCCGTTAGAAGTCTGATAGTCCTACTAGTATACATCTGAGCTTGTAAAAATGCAAACACATTATGCACTACGGAGGGAAATGTGGTTTGTAATTGTACATACGTAAGTGGTTTGCGAGTATCCTGTTTTGTTAATTGACGTATTGTTGTCACCCCTTCTTTACCCCAGTCCTGATATATTGTCAATGCCCGCCCACTCCGGAAGTCTGGATTGGACAGAAGAGGTAAGTATAATGAGTGATTACTGTTTAAGCAACTCTGTTTTCTCAAGTCCTTCCAGGTTTGCCAAGTGGAATATAATAAGGGATTGTCTATAATGTCAGTTGTAAGTTCAGCTCTATGCATGTGTAGAAGATATAGTAGGTTCGTCTGCGGGATGAACTGTTGTTCCTGGTAGGTATTAGTATATATGTCAGAGTTATGGATCCAGTCTTTTAAATGTCTCATAGTGGCTGCCATGTTGTATTGTTTGATATTGGGGAAGTTAAGGCCTCCATTTAATGTGTTTTGTTGGAGTTTTTTGAGACTAATTCGCGCCTTTTTCCCATTCCATATGAAATGTCTGAACAGTTTGTAGAGTGATTGGATATCCCTATCATGTACCAAGATGGGGAGACTCTGAAGGTTGTATAAGAGTTTGGGGAATGCCACCATTTTGAGCAGATTAGCCCTCCCCATTGCAGAAAGGTGATAAGTTTGCCAGTTTTTTATGTCTTGCGTAATTCCCCTTATACAACGAGTTATATTACGGGCGTAGAGTTCATTCGGCCTTTTCGGTATTTGTATACCCAGATAAGTAATTTCGTCCTTGGTCCACGTAAAATCATATGTGTTACCCCAGCGAGGTTTCCCTTTATTTCCTAACGGCAAAATCACCGATTTGGCAACATTGATGCAGTATCCCGATGCTTGCCCGTATTGATGGATCACGGAAAGAATGTGTGGTAAAGCCTGTTTAGGATTTGCAATATATAGGAGGAGATCATCTGCAAAGGCTGTGATTTTGGTTTCATGGTCTCCTACTTTAATGCCGTGGAAACTCGTCATGTCTTGGAGGATTCTCAAAAGGGGGTCTAACGTCAGATTAAACAATAGGGGAGATAATGGGCATCCCTGTCTTGTGCCTCTATGTATGTTGATGGGATCTGTGATGGTTCCATTAAGTAATAGCCTCGTTTGGGCATTAGTATACAAGTTGTGTATATATGTTCCAAAGATGTCACCCAAGTTTCTATGTTGCAGAATTCGAAACAGGAAAGGCCATAAGATTTTGTCAAATGCCTTTTCCGCATCAAGGCTTAAAAGAACATTCTTTGTGTTTTGGTGTTTCGTGGAGATTAATGTTGCTGCTATCGCTGCTCGAATTCCCTTTGTCGAGTGTCGATGGCGGACAAAGCCCAGTTGGTGGTGCGTTAAAAGATCAGGCAATAAAGATTGGAGTCTTTGGGCTATAATCTTAGACAAAATTTTCAGATCGACATTCAACAAGGAGATTGGGCGATAAGAGTTTAAGTGGGTTGGGTCCTTATTTGGTTTGGGGAGTAATGTGGTGTAAGCCTCTATCTGTTCTTTGGCAATGTCCCCTTTCTGATATATGGCGTTATAAACATTTGTCAATAGCCGAGTGGCATGCGGACTCAGAATTTTATAATACTCAGCAGTGTAGCCATCCGGACCCGGGGATTTATTGTTAGCCAAATTTCGAATTGTGGTAGTGACTTCTTCGTCAGTTATGGGCGCATTAAGCGTATCTCTTTGGGTCTGCGTTATCTCCGATAAGGAGGCCTTATGTAAGATATGAGCAATCAGGTCCTCCGGAGGGTCCTCTGCTGAGTATACATCTCTAAAATATTGGTAATTTTCTGTTTAATGTGCCTATGTATATGTTATACTTTAAAATATCTTATGCTAGCTAGAAATACATGTTTGTAAATATAAGAATTTTTCAAGGGAAAATAATTTGGGCTGTTTCCATACAGTGGACAATCTAGAAGAGGGTTTGCTTAGTCAGGGCTACCCATCTCCATGTGTTTGTTTCCCATTGTATTGAAAAGTGTGATTAGTACTCTTCTAGAAGTTCTTTCTTGGTGAAATTCCGCCAATCTCCATTCATTTCTGTGGGATTTTTAAAAGAGTATTTATCAATGGGTGAAGGTGAAAGCTCATCCTTGGATAAATATGCCTTTCAAAATCCCACAGAAATGAATGGAGAGTGGCAGAGTTTCATTGTAGAGGACCGTGGCGATCTCTAACTTCACTTTTTGATAAATATACCCCAAGGAGAGGATAGGCAATGGGAGCTATAAGCATTGCAACAGGAATAGATGTGTGCATTTTTTTTTTTGTATTCCTATTAGGTTATGTAAAAATGAAAAGTAAAAGTGTGCCTTTAGGGTACTTTAGGCCTGGGTACAACTTTTTATTATTATTGTATTATTTTTAAAGGATTCACAAAATCTTCAATATTGTGAGGTTTTAAAGGATATGGAACAACAAACTGAGGAAGGATGCCCAACCCTGCCCCCCCCCCCAGCAACCCAGGACAATAAACCTCCCCATCGGTGCTCCTTTTTTGGCTGCAGGGACATGTAGCCTTCACCACCGGGCAGAAGCTCCATCTTGACAGGGGCCGATAGAGTCTTGACTTGCTGCCTTTGGAAGTGACAGTACACATCATTACAGTCGTCAGGGGCCTAACACACATGCTACCTACTGGATTCTGTAATGTGGAAGCTCAGTGCCAAATGCAGCCAACTGAAACCTTTCCAGATCTGTGAAAATGCCAGTATCACCAGGTAAGAGAAGGTTTCTTAGTACATTTTTTAGAGCTTACAAAGTGTCAACCCCCTCATTAATTTTGCCTCACTTGTCCTTTAAGTTGTGCAGTATATGGAATATGAAACTGACTCTAAAGCAGAACTTATTTCCATAATTTCACAGGAGCCACATTTAGTTCATCGTTTGTTAGCAATATAAATTTGAGTAGACATAAAACTAAAAAAATTAAATAGCCTCTCAGAATATCCTACAGAACCATTTACAGTTCCTCAGCCATAGCTAAATCAATTAAAAGTTTATTAGTGAATTTGTCCTTAAACAACAACATAATGTATAAGTAATATAGAATAATAGCTTTTCTGGACTTTTTATATTACTGGACTATTATACTATATATATATATATATATATACACATGTGAATCATGTATCAGCGGTCAAATAGTAAATTCGAATTTTCGAGTGTCAAAATTCACACATTTGAATGTGAGATTTATCACACCTCGACTACAGAAACAGTCCTAGTTTTGAATATTCGCCACCTAAAACTGCCGAGTTTATATACCAGTCAATGGCAGAGGTCTGTTAAGACAATTGGAGAGGTAAATAGCCTTCTTGACATTCATATATTTTTTTTTTTTTGGAAAAAACTTGATTAGTGCGAATCGAATACGATTCAAATTTTCAGGTTGGAACTATTCGATTGAATATTAGACATTCTAATTTTTTCTTAAATAATCTCTCCGTCAAATTGTGAGTATATTCGAAATTCACATGAATTCTAAATTCTCTAAATGACAGATTTTAGTGGTTTTAGGGGTTTTTTAAACCACGACTAAACTCAGTTTTTTTGGGGTTTTAACACTTTTTATAAATCTCACATTTTAGAACTTTTTAGAAATATAGGAAAACCACAATTTTATTGAGATTTATGAAAAAAAAATCAGATTGTTTGTGTTTAAAGGACAAGTTGACCAACTGACTTTTTAAATTTTTGGATGCACTGTAGTGATTCATTACACAATAATAGTATCATGCTGTTTCTTTTTTTATTTTCTTTTAGATTATGGCACTGATCATCTGATTATGTTGATTACAGCAGACCTAATCTGAGTAATATTCTCAATCAGAATTGTTTTACCTAGGGCTTCAAAGGGGAATTGTGTCCATGATACATGTTCTTGTTTGCTAACAAGAGGTGATGTTAGGCTTCCCTTGCCCAACACATAAGACACAGTTATAGGCTGTTGAGAGCCTAAATGTATTTTTTTTGTTGTGTTGTTTGGCTGTGTGGTCACTTGATATGATCTTCATAAACTAATAAACTGAAAATGTAAATTTAAAATCAGCTGGCAAGGATCTTTTATTTGTTTTACTGTGTTTTCTGTGTTATTGAAAATGCTCTACTTTTAAAATGATATAAATGCTCAGTCTTCATGGCTGCTTCTGTTATGAGCAAAGTTAGAACTAGTGATCTGCAGGCTGACCTCATACCTGCGGTACCTGAAGGTTAGGCAAGTTTGGGTCTATACATTTGGATGCATATGGGTTAGCATACCTCCCAACATTTTAGAAATGAAAAGCAGGACACCTTCTTTGGTGATAGAAACCACGCCCTATGATGAACATGTATGTTGGCAAAATACACCCCCTTTTAATCGCACATAGGGATGGGCGAATTTTTTCGCCTTGTTTCACCATGGAGATGACGCCCATAGACTTGTATGGCGTCGTCAAAAAATTTTCGCCACGTGTCCATAGACTTTAATGGGCATAGGCGACATTTCGCCAGCGGCAAATTTTTGGCAAAACAAAACGGGTCAAATTCGCTCATTCCTAATCGCACATTTGGTGACATTTACCAGCTCCCTTCTGCAAGTTCTCACGGTTGCTATGGGTCTGGAGTCTATCAGCGCTGAAAACGAGTGACATCTCGCCTCGCGCAAGCTCTCTACTGTGGACTGCGGGCAGCCAGGTGAAAATCAGGACTGTCCTGCACAATGCAGGACATTTGGGAGGTAAGGGTTAGGGATGGGTGTGGGTGGTGCAGATCAATTTTTTTCAAAAAGAAGGATTGCAATCTTTAGAATGGGTGCCAAGCAGTTTTCTTAACCTACACATCATTGTGCTTGAATGGACACCTAAGGCTAATCAGACCCTGATGGTCAGCTTGTAGCACCTCACTCTACTACAATAGCCCCTCACATAATCTGGCCCTCCTAAATACTGTACATCACAAGGCTAACAAACTGTATTCGAAACTTTAAGGAGCGCATGTTCCTTGCTGGCTAGTTTGTGGTGCTAATTGTTGCTGATCTATAATGCTATGTGGACCTCAATCAGAGGGATTATGGGAATTTTCTTTCCGTTATGGCCAGAGAGCAATTTGTTACATCAGTTGTGAAAGTGCACATGTGAAAGTCCTTACAAGTCATAAATTGTATTTTTTTATTTTTTATTTCTTGTTTTAATCTACATTCAAGTATTCTCCATATGGTTTTCCTGTTACAGTTCACACTGTTCACACATTTTTTTTCACAAGATATGCATATAAAATCTGTATGAAATCTTATCCATGAAATGTCTTGTATCTAGTCAATATCATCATGGCAATCTTAATAGATCATGTTAATCTAATATGCAGGACATTTCAATAATTATTTATTTGGACCATGTAGTGGACCAGAAAAGTAGATGACCACAAGAAGCCTGAAAAACCAATGTTCCTGTTCACAGTCAAGGCTCTCTAAGGCTCTAGTTATTTATAAGTGTATGTCTTTAAGTAATAACTTTGGTTATTTAGGTGCATACATACACTTTATATACAAATGCTTAATATGGGGCATAGAAAAAATGGTCTTTACTGATTACGAAAGAAATCACTAAGCCCATTTATTGATGTGGTTGCCATCAGTCAGATACCTTAATTGTTGAAAGCAGATATAAGATAGTTGGCTGTATGCAGACTAAGGATGGACATGGCCGTGAGCAATAAGAGTTTGCAAATAGCACAGTGAGACACTACTTCACTTTATATTGACCTAAACATGTAATAGTAACTCAATACATCTCATGGATTTCCTATAAAGAAACCCTTGTTAGATTATAATTGTTCATATCTGTGTAACAAGTGCAAGTCCATTGTTACACATCCCAATGAAAAGCTAGTTATGGATATCGTGGCACGTCAGTCCAATGTTATCTTTCAGTCCATAGGATACTGTAGATACAGTGATATATTGTGCTCCGGGATTGCTAACGGGAGAAAGTTACTTCAAGTTGTGTAATGTATCTGTAAAGCCCATGAATGTTTACAGCCAAGTCAGGTTTGGACATGCACCATTGCAGTATTTGTGACGTTATGGACAGTAGTTATGGTAGCATTTGTTTTGCTCCCATAATAAAAACATAATTTAAAAGAAAATAGTTTACTTTGTCCTGAATTTAATACTGGAGTGATAATGATAATATATTACAATAATATATAATAATATATTACCTGTGCTCCAACTTTAAATACAGTGCTGCCTACATTCACCAACGTTGTATTAATAAAACGTGGGCTCGGGGAGCCATGCATGTGCCCCTCATCCTGCCCCCTAACCTCCTTGCCAGTGAGATGCATAAGTTAGGAATCAGCAGGGAGTGAAGAGTGCAAAGAAACTTTCTGAATGAGCTTTAAGGGCCATCATTTTTTTGCAGAATCCCCAGTAGTTATGACTTTTAACCATACAAAAAGAAATGAGTGAGATTTCTTCCCTTACTTGCTGTGTCTCCAGTGACAGAGCAAATGGCAGAATTACAAATTGGATTACAATCATCAGATTACAAGGAAGTGAATGGGTGCCGAAGATATGAGGACTGCATCAACTTGCCATGTAGTCCTCAATCGCCAAGATAATCAAACCTACTCCGATCGATATCTTGGCCAGATATCCATCAGGGAGACCCATCTGAATGCCCCCATACACTGGCAGATAAACTGCAGAATCAATCTATAATAAAAAAAAAAAATCTAAAATACCGATATCGGCATCTTTAATCTGCCCGTGTATGGCCACCTTTAGACTTGGATTTGGTCAGGACTGTACTTGCACTTCCTCCAATAGGATGGGATCACTCCAAGTTTACAAATTAACACTATTTCCTTGGTTCCTTATATTTTAAAATATATGTGTAAAAGTTGTGAATAACCATGCAGTGTATCTGGCAGGCTGATGCTTTTTCCATGCTGCTAATAGTCTTTTTTTCCCCCACTGGGACAAATCTTAGCTAATCGGGAGGCTACTGCAGTGTCCTTCTGCACTACCAGAGAAATATGAAATAAAATGCAGGCTAATTAAAAGCATGGTGTATTACCACCAACTGCTTATGTTGCTAACATATAAAACAGTGAAACTTAAAGGGATCCTGTCATAGGAAAACATGTTTTTTTCAAAACACATCAGTTAATAGTGCTTCTCCAGCAGAATTCTGCACTGAAATCCATTTCTTAAAAGAGCAAACAGATTTTTTTATATTCAATTTTGAAATCTGACATGGGGCTAGACATTTTGTCAATTTCCCAGTTGCCCCTGGTCATGTGACTTGTGCCTGCACTTTAGGAGAGAAATGCTTTTTGGCAGGCTGCTGTTTTTCCTTCTCAATGTAACTGAATGTGTCTCAGTGAGACATGGGTTTTTACTATTGAGTGTTGTTCTTAGATCTACCAGGCAGCTGTTATCTTGTGTTAGGGAGCTGTTATCTGGTTACCTTTCCATTGTTCTTTTGTTTGGCTGCTGGGGGGGAAAAGGGAGGGGGTGATATCACTCCAACTTGCAGTACAGCAGTAAAGAGTGATTGAAGTTTATCAGAGCACAAGTCACATGACTTGGGGCAGCTGGGAAATTGACAATATGTCTAGACCCATGGCAGATTTCAAAATTGAATATAAAAAAATCTGTTTGCTCTTTTGAGAAATGGATTTCAGTGCAGAATTCTGCTGGAGCAGCACTATTAACTGATTAATTTAAAAAAAAAAAAAAAATTTTCCCATTACAGTATCCCTTTAACATTATAGCACGCTAGCATTATGTTTCAGGTGTGAGATAGTGACTTGTAAAAAGAGGTCATTTATGTGAAATAAAGTGGCCCATGCCACTGATTGTTACAGATTTAGATAGGCCAGTGTGACCATTGACAATTAGCTTTTTATTCTGGAGCCAAAGACAGGGGCAGCAGCAACACACAAATTTGTGAGCTTTGGCTATAACTTCCTCGATAGTGGAACAGTAAACAGCTCCAAATTGTTGATTGTAATTCTTGTGTCAAATGGTCCTGCTGAGAATGAGTGCAACCATGGCAGCAAGGCAGCATAGAAACCTGCATTCATGCAATGCCACGATAAAGCCTCCTCAAAATAATTAATTAATGATTTACATTTGTGGCAGTGTAGACACATCAAGGCATGTCTGTTTCCTTAGACGACAGCAAAAAAAACAGCTAATGGTATCGATATATATGGATGATACCATTTTGGTTCCTGTTTTTCATTGCTTTAGCCAGTTTTGAGGAGATTAGATGTACCTGATGCCCAGGTTTTGCTTATTTTGCCAATTTGATCTGTAAAATAGTATGCACAAAAGTTGAGTATCATAATAGTTAGTTAGTAGAGTGCAGCTTACCTGCAGCCTGGTTCTGCAGCTGAACACCTGGTGACAAAGCAAGTGCAGTATACAGTAAGTGCAGCGAGAGAGCTGTCAAACTATACAATTACACAGCCAGTCATTTAGTGATGCCTAAGAAGTTCAGACATTCTCACTGTGTTTGAATGAAAATTAACAGAAACAATGTATAAGAACGTAAATTACTGCTGTCCCAGTTAATTCTATAAGCACTTTGGCCCTGCCCCACCTTAATAAATCCCCCATACATCATTTGCTTTACTTCAGTATCTTCAGTATCTGTGGTGTAACTTGATGTCACTGGGCCCCACAACAAATTCGGTTTAGGGCCCCAAAATATTGGTTACCTATTCTACCAAGATATATTGAAGTTGCTTACTAATTAGGACCTCACTGGGCCACCTACACTCATGGGTCCCCTACTCCTGGGTTCTTCCCCTGTAACTGCAGGGTTTGCTTCCTCTGTAGCCTTTGTGACTGCCAATGGCATCATTGTGCAACTATTCATACATGTTGTTGTGCCTTATATCATTATGATGCCATCTTTATACTTTATACTATAATAT
Source organism: Xenopus laevis (assembly GCF_017654675.1). Lineage (NCBI taxonomy): Eukaryota > Metazoa > Chordata > Amphibia > Anura > Pipidae > Xenopus > Xenopus laevis. Next base: position 53,246,159 of record NC_054386.1, on the reverse strand, counting down.
CCGTTCCCCCTTACTGCCCCTTGAGTATTGCTCTTGTATCAAACCTTTAGCATGTTAATCTTTCCTGAACCTGTTGTGCCTGCACAAACCTCTACCGAATTTGTTTCTTTACTGTCTGGGCTCCACCTAACCATGAGTTATTTTGTTTAAGGACTCTGTTTCACAGTAGGGTGCTGCTTTAGCTCCAACTAGTAAGTCCACTTCCTGTGACTAAAACATCATGAGTTTAATTGTTTTTCCCCTTTCCTTGTAGATAGCAACCTATAGTGTCCTCAAAGTCGGGTAATGTCATCTGTACCATTTTCTGTAAGACTGACCATTGCACCTACAGCAGTATGATTAAAGCTACTTATCAAGGCTAAAAACATTATTACTTACTCCAGATCACATCCAATTCAGTGGAATGGGATGTGCTGTGGGCTGACTATCCACTCCTTGTGCTCATGCTGGCACATTTTTGAGCCAGTAAGTGTTGGTTTATCCCAATTGAATAAGGTTAGCTCTGGGGCAAATAGCCGAATTTTTAATTGGAGCAACAAGCGGTACTAGTTATAATATCAGACCAATTGCTTTATAAAAGAAAGGCAAGCAATAAAGTGTCCTGAACAAAGAAAGTGGTATGGGAGGAAAATTTAGCAGAAGCCATGCAAGAAAATAACTAAAAACACAAACAAAAACGGTCTTCATGAATACAGCTAAAATCAATACAAGTATTTCAAAGGAGAAATTGTTTGATGAAAGAATCCCTTTGACTAAAGCTTTATTAGATACATGTATGAAGTGCTGAAAACTGTCTCTGGTGAGTATCGTAATGACAAATTAACAAAGTGATACAATTAATCAGAAAGAACTTTTAACATCTGAATTCCTTTTGTTCTTGCTTGGAGAGTGATATGCATAACTAGCAGCTAATTCTCTTTTATCTGCATTCTCTTGTCATAGACGTCATCGGGTCTACTGGGCACTTGTCCAGCGCTACTGTTATATGGAGATCAAAAGGGGACAAAAGTTGCCCTTTATATCCCTTGAGGCCTCTTTATATAACTGATAGCAGTAATGTCTATCCTGGGCAAAGCTGCAGATGGGAAGGACGTTTTAATCCCTGCAGATCTCATTGAGAGCACCAGCGTAGTCACAGTTCTGTTTGTGCAATAAGCCTAAAGGCTATAATACCTATGTTTTGATCAGTTGCAATTTGTAGTGGCAAATAAGCAATGGAGTTGTTATTACCCAATGCATAGTGTATGCCATTCATATGAAAAAGAACCAGGTAACCTGGTATTTTTAAACATAGCAGCATTAATGGTATTTGCCAACACAAAACATTGTGACATGGAAACTAATTGTGGGTAGAACTGTTTTATCACCAAACACAGTGATGATTATAAGACTGTGTGGACTATCAGACAGCCGAGTTCATTGGCAGAGATATTACATAGATATTTACAGGTATTGTATATCCTTCACATTATTTCATACTCCCAGTAGACCCTACAGTGCAAGCTCCTATCACAATTACACAACACAAATACAGAACTGTCCAAGGAGGTGTAGGGAATCCGACTTACCCTGGTGGTCCAATGGTGCGGCGGGGACGCCAGCCACACTGCTCTGTGTACGGCGCCATCTTGGATCCTTAAGGGGCATGCGCACCTCCATGTTATTTAAAGGTGCAGGCACACTGGCGTGATGACGCCAGCGCGCAATGGCGCCAAATTTGAAACTATATAAGGCCTATTAAAGCTACAGGACCTTGCCCGTGATAGGATTTGTTCCTGGTGCTTAGCTGTTGCTATTCCTGTTTCTGAAAACCTGTTTTGATTACCTGTTGTGACCCCAGCCTGTTCTTGATGATTCTACTTTCTGTATCCTGACCCCTTGCCTGATATCTGAAGCCGATTCTGCCTTAACCCTCTGAGTGACTTCCCGGTTTGACCCTTGCCTGCCTGACTACGTTTATTCTCTCCCTGCCCCGACCCGGCCTGATCTGTCTTCTCTATTTGCCTTGTATGCCTTGTACTACGACCTTCTGTCCAAAGAGTCGTGCCCCTCTGCCTATCCAGAACATCTGGCCTTGCACCTCTTGTTTAAGTCCTGGTGGCATCCAAGGCTCCTCCCGAAGCCACAGGGGGTCACACTACAGGTGAAGCATGAGACGAGGGTGCTTGGCATTTGTTCTGGTGTTGGGTGCCGACCGTTACATTATCATGGGCCCAAGATGGACGAAGAAGGTCACGCTGCTGCTGCCGGTGCCCCTTCCACCACTGAAGCGCTACTCACCACTCTGTTACAGCGCCTGGAAGAGCATGAGCAGAGGCAAGATTACCTGATGCAAGGTTTTCACAATTTGACCCGTCGACTGGATGCTTCTATTCTGCCTCCAGCTCCAGTAGTCACCCCTCCTGTGGGTTCTCCTGCTTTGTTGGGTAATGTATCCAAAACCCATGACAAATTTCCCAACAAATTCAATGGGGGCATGCAAATTATACCTCAGCTTTTTCCCCCACTCTTTTGCTACTGGCGAAGAAAAAGTGAGGTACGTAATGACCCTATTACAGGGTGTTCCCCAAATTTGGGCTCTCAGATTGCCCCTCTCAGATCCTGCCCATTTTTCCCTTGATACATTCTTTAAAACCATGGCTGTACTTCATGATGACCTGGATCGTGCATCTTCTGCCGACTCGGGACGTGGAGGTGTATTGCACCGAATTCCGCCGGTGGGCAGTGGAAACTGGGTGGAACAACATGGTGCTTTGCAGCCAGTTCCGTATTGGGCTGTCTGATTCTGTCAAAGACAGCTTGGTAAATTATCCTCTATCTTACAACCTGGATGATCTCATGTCACTTGCCATGGCGAGGGAGCCTAAATGGAGAAGGGGAGCTCCATTTGGGTGCAGAAGTTTCCTCTCCCCAGTCTACCTCTAGGATTTTGATACCAGTTAAGTTAACCTGGCCTACAAGCTCTGCCAAGGTGTCCGCTTTTGTGGATTCAGGGGCAAGGAGGAATTTTCTGGATGCTACCTTTGCGGCAAAATTTGGTATTCCTTTAACCCCTCTAATTCCTCCTATGAGGATTTTGGCGGTTGATAAAAAACCCTTGGGGTCAGGCCTGGTAACTAAGAAATCTGTGTTTCTTTCCATGTGCACTAATAATCTTCACAGTGAGAAGTTAGCCCTTTATATTATTGAGGGTGCTTCTTCTCCTCTTATTTTGGGGTTACCTTGGCTTCAGACCCACAATCCTCATATTGACTGGGTATCGGGAAAGATTCTTCAATGGGGTCTTAAGTGTAGTGGTTCATGTATTCCTCAGGTGGTGGCAACTACCTCTTTAGAAGGTTTACCTGCAGCATATGCTGAATATGCTGACGTATTTTCTAAGCTGCAGAAACCCTACCCCCACACAGGTAGTATGACTGCCCAATAGATGTAATCCCTGGGTCTACTCCCCCTCGAGGTAGAACGTATCCTCTTTCCTTGCCGGAAGCCCAGCCAATGAAAGAGTATATCAGGGAAAACCTTGATTGATGGTTCATTAGGCCTTCTAGTTCTCCCGCAGGGGCAGGCTTCTTTTTTGTTGGGAAAAAAGATGGTGGTCTTCGCCCTTGTATTGATTATAGGGGTCTTAACAAGATCACCATAAAGAATCGCTATCCCCTTCCTCTGATTTCTGAATTATTCGACCAGGTTAAAGATGCCAAAATCTATTCCAAGCTTGATCTTAGAGGGGCTTATAACCTCAATCGTATCAGGGAAGGGGATGAGTGGAAAACAGCATTTAACACCAGGGACGGCCACGATGAATACTTAGTAATGCCATTTAATCTCTGTAACGCCCCCACAGTGTTTCAGGAATTTGTCAATGACATCTTCGGAGACCTGCTGGGGATATTCGTAGTGGTCTATCTTGACAATATATTAATTTTCTCTTCTAGCCTATGTAAACATCAAAACCATGTTTGTGAAGTCTTACGTAGGTTGAGAGAGAATCATCTTTATGCGAAACTTGAAAAGTGTACTTTTGAGGTTATTTCTGTTCAGTTTTTGGGTTTCAATATTTCCTGCAAGGGTCTAGAGATGGATCCAGGAAAGGTGAAAGCCGTTCTGGATTGGACCCAACCTCTTTCTTTACGTGCAACCCAAAGGTTCCTAGGTTTCGCCAATTACTATCGTGAATTTATAAAGAACTTCTCCCTGATAGTGGCTCCCATTACTAACCTAACTAAGAAAGGCGCTGATCCAAGCATTTGGCCCCCCGAAGCTATCCAAACCTTCGAATTCCTCAAAAAAGAGTTCAGTTCAGCAGGGCTGGTCATATCAAATGTGGGGCCCAATTGGGACCATGTTGGCGGGGCCCCTAGACAAAGTGTTGCTGGCTACTGACACACCAAGTATTTAGGAAAATAAGGGCATACAGGCACAAAATAGAAAGGAAAGGGGCAGACAAGGTAAGAGAGTGAGAGGGATGAAATAGGGGCACACAGGGTAAGAGAGAGAGGGAGGAAATAGGAGAGTGGACTGGGCCAATTAGTTTGGGGCAGGCTGGGCCGATTCAGCTTGGGAGCAGGCTTGGTTGGATTGGGGCAGGCAGGGCCTATCAAGGTTGGAGGAAAGCTGGGCCTATGAGAGTTGGGGGCAGGTTAGACCTATGGAGTTGGGGGATAGGCTGGCTTATCAGAGTTGGGGGTGGGCTGGACCTATGGATTTGGGGATGGGCTGAACTCTCAAAGTTGGGGGCAGGCCAGGCAGCATCATGTGCTGAGGGAAATATTATCTGTGCTGTCCTGTGGTGCGGGGCCCCCAGAGGTGCGGGGCCCTATTGGGCCCAATTGGTCCAATAGGCCTAAGGCCGGCCCTGCAGTTCAGCCCCTATTCTACGGCACCCTGATACTGCACTTCCTTTTATTGTTAAGGTAGATGCCTCAGAAGTTGGGGCAGGAGCGGTCCTTTCCCAAAGGCATCCAATAACCAACAAAGTGCACCCCTGTGCTTTCTTCTCTAAGAAATTTTCGCATGCTGAGGCAAACTATGACATCGGTAATAGAGAATTGTTGGCTATCAAATGGGCCTTTGAGGAATGGCGGCATCTGCTGGAGGGTGCAAAACATTTGATAACGCTTTTCACTGACCACAAAAATCTCCTGTATATTGAGTCGGCCAAGCGACTAAACCCTAGACAGGCTAGATGGGCGTTGTTTTTTACCAGATTTAATTCCACTCTAACTTTTAGACTTGGTTCTAAAAAACACTAAAGCAGACGCACTCTCTAGAAATTTCGATTCCAGCCCCTCTGAATCTAGTGAGTGTACCCCCATCCTTCCTGGTGCATTAATTGTGGCAGCCCTGGAATCTGATCTAACTTCCTTGTTATCTCCTGTTCAGTCTTCTGCTCCTGTAGAAACTCCCTCTGGGAGATTATTTAAGAAGATTTAAGGGAGCAAGTTTTGAGGGAGGTCCATAATTCTAAAATGGCAGGACATCCTGCCATCGCTAAGACTGTGTCACTTTTGTCCCGCAATGTATGGTGGCCTTCCTATAAACAGGATGCCAAAATCTTTGTTAATTCCTGCCCAGTTTGCCAGAGGTCAAAATCTTCCAGGAATCTGTCTCAGGAATTGTTAAGTCTGCTACCCATTCCTGACAAACCTTTGTCCCATCAACTATTGTTGATTTGCCCCCTTCTCAAGGAAAAACTGTGATTTGGGTGGTAGTGGATAGGTTTAGCAAAATGGGCCATTTCGTTTCCCTTCCACACCTCCCTTCTGCCAAAACCTTGGCTGAATTGTTTGTTTCTCACATTATTAAGTTGCATGGTTTTCCGGTCAATATTGTTTCTGACAGAGGGGTTCAGTTTGTTTCGAAATTTTGGCGAGCCTTCTGCTCTTTGGTTGGGATTGATTTATCTTTCTCTACCGCTTACCACCCCCAAACCAACGGTCAAACTGAAAGGGTTAATCAGTCAGTTGAACAGTATCTGAGGTGTTATGTATCTGACAACCAAACCTCATGGGCTGAGTTGTTACCTTGGGCAGAGTTTGCCTACAATAATGCTACTCATTCCTCCACTGGGGAATCTCCGTTCTTTATTGTCTATGGTTTACATCCCAAAGCATTACATCTACTAAAAACATCAAGCTTAAGGTCCCCTCTCTCAAGTTGGGATCCAGGTTTATTGGTCCATATCCCATCTCAGAAATAATTAATCCATCCTCTGTCCGTCTTAAGTTACCAGTCAATTTTAAGATTTCTAATTCTTTTCACGTTTCCCTCCTGAAACCAGCTGCACAGGTCCATCAACTGTCTGTTCCTCCCCCAATGTTGGTAGAAGGTCAGTCTGAATTTGAGGTCCAAGAGCTCCTCGACTCCCACTTTGTACATGGTAAGCTCCAGTATTTAGTTAAGTGGAAGGGCTTTGGTCCCGAGGAGAACTCTTGGGTCGCAGTTAATGACATCAGGGCTGACCGTTTCAGAAGACAGTTCCCCCAAAAATTTCCTGACAGACCTGGGGGTCCGGTGGCCCCCCCTAGAGGGGTGGTAATATAGGGAATCTGACTTACCCTGGTGGTCCAGTGGTGCGGCTGGGACGCCGGCCGCACCATCGGTGGGGACGCCCGCCATGCCGCTCCGTCTCCATCTTGGATCCTTAAGGGGCACGCGCGCCTCCTTGTTATTTAAAGACACAGGCCAGCACCATCGCGCAATGGCGCCAAATTTGAAAGTATATAAGGCCTATTAAAGCTACAGGACCTTGCCCGTGATAGGATTTGTTCCTGGTGCTTAGCTGTTGCTATTCCTGTTCCTGAAAACCTGTTTTGATTACCTGTTGTGACTCCAGCCTGTTCTTGAAAATTCTACTTTCTGTATCCTGACCCCTTGCCTGATATCTGATGCCGATTCTGCCTTAAACCTCTGAGTGACTTCCTGGTTTGACCATTGCCTGCCTGACTACATTTATTCTCTTCCTGCCCCGACCCGGCCTGATCTGACTACTCTATCTGCCTAACGCCTTGTACTAAGATCTTCTGCCCAAAGACTCTCGCTAAACAGTCGTGCCCCTCTGCCTATCCAGAACATCTGGCCTTGCACCTCTCATTTAAGTCCTGGTGGCATCCAAGTAGCTGAGGGCTCCTCCACAAGCCAAAGGCGGTCACACTACAGATGAAGCACGAGCCGAGACCAGGGTGCTTGGCATTTGTTCTGGTGTTGGGTGCCGACGGTTACAGGAGGAAGTAGCTGGCACCAAACACAGTAGGTCAATGGGGCAATCGTAGGGTCGATGAGGGGGAAAGATCTTTGCAGACTTTTTACAAAACACAACAAAGTCCTGATAAGCAAGAGAGTGAAGATCCACTGAGGCACAAGTCACCTTCTGTAAGGAGTTGGATGAAAGGCAATTTCACTGGCAGTAAGGGCTCCAATGTGATATCTGGTTCTTGGACCATTCAATGATTGGATTATGGAGACAAAGCCAGGGCAACCCCAAGACCACAGGTGTAGAAAGACAATTGATGAATTATTATTATTATTATTATAGAGCACCCAGAAACTATAATCGGGCAATGTCTGTAGGCCTTTGGCGTACTTTTAAAGACTTTTGCCGGCGAGCCCTCCTTACAGTAGACAATAAATCAGCCTAAATGCTAGTGGAGTGTGGGAGGAACCTGCAGTATGTTAGGAAACCAAGACAAACTCCTTAAAAATAGTATCCTGGAGTCGAGTTGCTGCACCATAATTGTATGATCATTGTTAAGGCTAGGGCCAATGGGGGCCAATCAACTATCTGAAATATGCTGATTGATTTCAGCCCTACTGTGTGTAGTATGCCTCCTCTATTTTCCTTAATCTGTTGATTTGGTCTTCGACAAAGAACCAAGGGGCAAATTCACTAAGCGCTGAAAATGCGCAAATGCTTTGCCGCACTTCGCAAGGAGTAGTTTGCCAGGGCTGCTCAAATTCACTAAAATCCAAAGTTGTGCCCAGGGAGGTGAAACGTAGCAAAGTTACACTACCATTAATTCATTAAGCAAAGCGAAGTTACGCTAGTGATGCCTAATTTGCATACGGCTCCAAGTTAAAGTACAATGGACGTATATGTAGCAGCAAATACATTACACTACACAAGCCTGGGAAACCTTCATGAAATAAAATAGAGTTCTTATTTTGCCTACTGTATAGTTTAGGTGCCATATGTTAAGAAATGTGGAGGGGAAGGAGGGTACCCCCAAAATAATTTATGATCATTTTCAGACTATCACCCTTAAAAAAGTAAAAGACACCAGCATTTTTTGGGGATTTAGAAAAAAATGTCAACTTTTTTTTGAAGCAAGTCCTATCTACTCTATTGCACTTTGTCTGGTCTGAGGCGGCGAAGGCAAGTCTGGCGCAAGAGGTAACGTTCAGTAAAATCCGCAAGTTAGTGAATGAGCGTAGTTACGTCCCATAGCGAAACTTCGTCTGGTGTAAGGGTGCGAAGTAGCGCTAGAGTAGGTCTACTTCGCTAGCGAATTTACGCCAGCACCCATTAGTAAATCGATGAAGTGGCAAAATGACTTCACGCTGGCAAATATACGCTAGCGTTAGCCACTTCGCCCCTTTAGAAATTTGCCCCCAAGAGTCTCTGCATTTGAGCCGAAATCCGCCAAAGTCTGTTCTTCTGAATGGGGAAAAGAGAGGAAGCTACTGCCCAGCGTATTTCAGCTAGCTAACTTTGGCTCCCCATGTGGCCCTAGAGGGGAACTATCGGAAAATTAAAATTTAATATAAGCTTCAACTCACTGAAATAAAAATATTTGTAAATATAATCAATGAAAAATTCTGCCCATTTCTGAAGTTATCAAGTTACTATTCACTTTTCTCCTCTCAGCATCTTTGATCTTCATTCTGTCTTCATGCAAGAGCTGGGAGTCTGATTTTGATTGACAGTTAAGTATAATACAGCCTTTGGGGGTACTCCTTTTAATAGAATTTATATAGAAAGTTTAGAAATATAACTCATTTCAGTATGATGAAGCTTTTCATTTTTGCAATATTTCCCCTTAAGGATGTGGGGTGGGTGCACAGTGGAGGCACCTAAGCTACAGTGCAATTTAGCTGATCAAACTCTGATCAGCCCGAAAACATGGCCGTCCAATAACTGTATGAACTCATTATAGAACGACAAAGCTGTAGACTTCTGTGCAACAATTCAACCAATCAGGCTGCAAGACAGTTGGACAGAAATGTACAAAGTTGGCCTCCATGTGATCACCTTTAGATCAAAATGTTATTTGATGGGCTGCACAGTTTGCATGATTTGGTAACCTTACTATCATGATATCTAACCCTCCAACTGAACTAAAGGGGTGCAGATTGTGCATCTAGTGAGCAGATCAACCACTCTTTCATAACATCACATTGTGTATAAATATATTTATAAATACAATTTACATAAATCATTCTGTCAATATGTCTCATTATAACTGGTATTTACATTCACTATATCTGAAAATAAAGTACAGTTTTAAAGATGTATATTAGCCTATCTGTATCATAGTAAAAAATACTCCCCCTCCCCACCGCACTGTACAGGTTTAAGAGAAAGTTAAAAAAAAACTATAAAGAAAGTGGCAGTCTGGTTGCAAAAAGAACGAAGTCCATCAAGTTCAACCCTTCATACACACAACCCTCCCTAATTTGGCATAAATTATATATGCCCATACCTATACTAACTATAGAGCTTAGTATCACAATAGCCTTTGATATTATGTCTGTCCAAAAAATCATCCCAGCCCCTCTTAAAAGCATTATCAGAATCAGCCATCACAACATCACCCGGCAGTGCATAGTTAAATTGGGTTGAAAAAAGACAAAGTCCATCAAGTTCAACCCCTCCAAATGAAAACCCAGCATCCATACACACACCCCTCCCTACTTTTAATTAAAATTCTATATACCCATACCTATATTAACTATAGAGTTTAGTATCACAATAGCCTTTAATATTATGTCTGTCCAAAAAATCATCCAAGCCATTCTTAAAGGCATTAACTGAATCAGCCATCACAACATCACCCGGCAGTGCATTCCACAACCTCACTGTCCTGACTGTGAAGAACCCTCTACGTTGCTTCAAATGAAAGTTCTTTTCTTCTAGTCTAAAGGGGTGGCCTCTGGTACGGTGATCCACTTTATGGGTAAAAAGGTCCCCTGCCATTTGTCTATAATGTTCTCTAATGTACTTGTAAAGTGTAATCATGTCCCCTCGCAAGCGCCTTTTTTCCAGAGAAAACAACCCCAACCTTGACAGTCTACCCTCATAATTTAAGTCTTCCGTCCCTCTAACCAATTTAGTTGCACGTCTCTGCACTCTCTCCAGCTCATTTATATCCCTCTTAAGGACTGGAGTCCAAAACTGAACTGCATACTCCAGATGAGGCCTTACCAGGGACCTATAAAGAGGCATAATTATGTTTTCATCCCTTGAGTTAATGCCCTTTTTTATGCAAGACAGAACTTTATTTGCTTTAGTAGCCACAGAATGACACTGCCCAGAATTAGACAACGTGTTATCTACAAAGACCCCTAGATCCTTTTCATTTAAGGAAACTCCCAACACATTGCCATTTAGTGTATAACTTGCATTTATATTATTTTTGCCAAAGTGCATAACCTTGCATTTATCAACATTGAACCTCATTTTCCAGTTTGCTGCCCAGTTTTCCAGTTTAGACAGATCACTTTGCAAAGTGGCAGCATCCTGCATGGAACCTATAGTTCTGCACAATTTAGTATCATCTGCAAAAATAGAAACAGTACTTTCAATGCCCACCTCCAGGTCATTAATAAACAAGTTGAAAAGCAAGGGACCTAGTACAGAGCCCTGCGGTACTCCACTAACAACACTGGTCCAATTAGAAAATGTTCCATTTACCACCACTCTTTGTAGTCTATCTTTTAGCCAGTTCGCTATCCAGGTACAAATACTATGTTCCAGGCCAACATTCCTTAATTTAACCAGTAACCTTTTGTGTGGCACTGTATCAAATGCTTTAGCAAAGTCTAAGTAAATCACATCCACTGCCATCCCAGAATCGAGGTCTCTACTTACATTCTCGTAAAAAGAAATTAAGTTAGTCTGGCAAGATCTATTACGCATAAAACCATGCTGGCACAAACTCATAGTATTATGATTTGCTATGAAGTCCAGTATCTTATCCTTTATTAACCCTTCGAAAAGCTTTCCTAAAAGTGCATTCCACAACCTCACTGTGTTTCCCAAGTATATTTTATAGTGTTGCAGGATCTAGACTGTAAATTAGTTACATTGGCAAAATAACCCCACTAAGTCAAAAGAAAACACTTATGCATAAAGACAATCCTATACCAACACTTACAAAACGAGACAAACATACCCAGAGACACTCCATATGTGTAAAAAGTAGACAAGAATTTGCATGAAAATAAGAGTTGCTGGGGCCCAAAAAACTCAAGAAAGACAAACACTAATCCACTAATGACTACGTGCGGTTCACTCCAGGCATTTAATTCCTAGTACACACCCCCGCCTCAGGTATAGACATCAAGTGCAAAATATCAAAAAAGGCCTGGCCGGTAAAAATGATGCTTGATGCCAATGTTATTAATAGGAAAATACAGGAAGGTATTTTTTTCCAGAAAAGGTGCCAACCCTAGGCTTGGGAGACTGGGCTGTTACTATGGGCAAATTGGTAATGGAGTAGTCTCAGGTCCAGACTTTAATACAAAATTAACCCTGGCATTTCAGGTACGTAGAAGCCCAAACAGCCCCCACAGGCCAAATAAAATGTGACTGTCTATGGCATCTTACAGCAGCAGCATTTTCCAGAATCCAGATTGGCAACTAATTACGGCATACAGAGAGCCTAATATGATTTTTATCAGGCAGGTCACAACTCAAGTGAGGCAAGCCAAAATAGGGAGACTAATGTAACATTTGCGTGATCGTACAGTCTCTCCTAGAAAATAACCTAGCAGAGGCAAAACTATACGTTTTATAGAGTTGCCACCTCATCCCTTTGAAACCAAAATCCACAGCCTGCATGGCTTATTAGCAATTCATTCAGATGCGTGATGCATGTAGGATTGCCACCTGGCTGGTAAAAATGATGGTTGATCCCAATGTTATTAATAGGGAAAAAAAGATAAATATATAGGAAGGCCGGTATTTTTTTTTACAGAAAAGGTGGAAACCCTAGATGCATGGCTGCACATAAATCAGTTCAGTCTGCAGCATGCATCTAAATGAATTGCTTTTTAAGCCATGCAGGCTGTGTTCGGTTTTAAAAGGGTGAGTCGGCAACCCTAGTTTTTAAAAACACAAAGGGGCAAATGCATCAAGGGTCGAATATCAAGGGTTAATTAACCCTCGATATTCGACTGGGGAATGAAAATCCTTCGACTTAGAATACCAAAGCGAAATTTGCGCAATTCGTTCGATCGAACGATTCGAAGGATCTTAATCCAACGATCGAAGGATTATCCTTCGACCAAAAAAAGTTAGCCAAGCCTATGGGGACCTTCCCCACAGGCTAACATTGAGTTCGGTAGCTTTTAGGTTTGCGAACTAGGGGGTCGAAGTTTTTTCTTAAAGAGACAGTACTTCGACTATCGAATGGTCGAATAGTCGAACGATTTTTAGTTCGATTCGAAGTCGAAGTAGCCCATTCGATGGTCAAAGTAGCCAAAAAAACACTTCGAAATTCGAAGTTTTTTTTCTTCTATTCCTTCACTCGAACTTGATGAATGGGCCCCAAAATCTATGAAAAGCGCTCATAGGGTTATTAGATGAGAATACCATATAGTATAGATATACCGATCACGCCATCCACCTTAGATATTAGGCAGCCCTTGATATAAGAAGCAATACTATGCATTACTACATTACATAGAAAGGAACACTTTGTTTTAGGAATTAAAAAAGCACTTTAAAAAAAAAAAAATATATATATATATATATATATATATATATTTTACTATATTATATTTATTATAATATAATATATGTATTTTATATGAGTGCAGATTTTTGTGCACTAGTCAAATTTATTTCATTGAATTAATATTAATACGGGCTGCTTTATCTGGAGAACGTCACATACAATGGATATAAAAGAAGCATCCTCAACACACTCTTTGGCGCCCCACCTGTCGTCGAACTACGATACCCAGCATCTAACTGGCGGCGCGTTATTAGCCTGAGGACTTTTGGGAAATGTAGTATCGCAACAGCGGGCGCTCGGAAACAAAATGCCGATGCCCAAACAAGCTGGTGTGACAGCTCCTCCTCTTCTATCCTGTTTACAGTTCCGCCTTCTCCCTCCCCATAATTGCACGTAGGCAACAGTAGTCGACCGCCATGCTGGTTTCTGTATAAAAACATACGCCATTAGTCTGACATCTCCAGCTATGGGGCTCTAGCGCCTTAGCACGAAACTACAAAAAACTCAATGGGCGAACGGGCATGTTTTTGTAACAATAATGACGGTTTTACACAACGTGTAAATATAGCTGATATTTGTAAAAGGAACAACATCTTAGCGAAGGAACAAGAGGAGTGTATGGCGCATGCGCACCCTGGCCCAATTTCCCAGCTGCAAATTCAGTACTTCCCTTTAATCCTTGAATTGGGAGCCAATACTCATGTAATCAACGGCTAGAAATGTGCGCGCATTTACAGCTATTATGTCTTTGGAGAAAATGTAACTAAATTAAATTTGCAGTGGGTGTGAATATAAAAAGATTCAGTGTGTATTTTGCTTCACAAAACGAGAATAATTGAGTTATTCTAGTCAAATGACAAACGAGGGAACAGGCTTTTGAGAAGGAATATAAACGCATTTAATAACACCAGGAGACAGGCTGGTTACTTCCTATATAAAGTGCTTGTTATATTTTACCCAGCGGGCCCCAGCACTGAAGGAGCCGCTAGTCCATACACCATATGAGCTGCTGTTTTTTGCAGAACTCACTAAATAAGCACATTATTTGGTCCCAATGCCAAGGATCATATTAGGAGGCCTATGGAGACATGTCTGGAGTGGAGAGGACTGAATTAATGGTCCTTTAACCTTTGACCGAAACCTTTTGCACAGGCGCAGTCTATAGAGATTTTGCAGACGGAAGTCTTGATTTCTTTTGATGCGTTTCCCATTCAAATGAATGAATGATTCATGTGTCTTTTAATCTTTTAAAATGCCTAAAATGTGCCAGTACAATGTGATAGTACTGGGTGCAATTCCATGGCTTCTGTGTTTACAGTTTAAATAAAATCCTAATCTGCTTTTCAGATTACCTAGCCCCCCCCCCACTGTTGCAAAGCAGAATATTTGCACCGTCAGTCAATCCTTATGCCCCCAAATCATGGCATCGGCTGTGATATCTACTTTTATTTAAGGATTAATATGGAAAGCAGCAATACATATGATAAGAAACTGTGGTCACTAGTTCTGCAACAGTTGAACAACGAAACTCCCATCGCCCCACCTGGCACTCAGCTCATACTGGAATGGCAAACGCCACCAGCCCGAGGCATCGCCCAGCTGTTGCCTAAACAGTAGTTTAGAGAGTTCTAGTTGAGCTGAATCTGGGGATACACATGTGGCGCTGCCTCATCATTCCATTTTGGAACGCTGGAGTCAAAAAGAAGAGAGCGCATTAGTCGCTAGGTGTCGCTGGTTCACAGGGAGAGTTGTGCACTCTGTGCGACCGCCAGGTGGAGCCCGTACGCCTCATTCGTCCCCCCGTCAGCCGCCAGAGAGCGAACAACTCGAACCGAGCCTTTAGCCTTTGCCGAACTGCCTTCTTGATTATTTCTATTTCCCCGGAGAAGGGGCCTTATACAGCACCACCGGATTACCCAAGTGGATTCTCACCGGACGCCTATCCATATTTTTTGGATTTAGCAGCAGGCAGCGGGACGAGGCCCTCCGTGTGGGGGGAGCCGAGGTAAGTAGTAAAATGGCGGACTCGGGCGCTTGGAAGTTTCTGTGGCGGTGCGGCCTAGTTGGTCATGGGGGGCGGGGAGAGAGTCGGGCTGGGCTGTTGGTGCTGGGAGATCGTTTGAGTGAGACATTCGACAGGAATATGGGGCAGTGGCAGGAGAAGTGCGGCTGTGGTCCTTGGAGGAGGAGGAGGACGCGGCCCTTTCCCGATACAAGACTCCCAGCGCCCCCTCGACCAAATTTGGAATATTCCTCCTCTTCCCCAGTGATGTGTAGTTGGGGTATCATAAGGCGTTACCATGACGGGTTTTGGAGGGGAATGCATCTCGAAGTGTGCTTGTACGTGTGGAATTTTCCCTCCCAAATATACATATATTTTCCATCCATCGGAGATGCATCTCCCCGCTTCTGGAATGAAGTTTGTTTTGGCGCCAGTTATTTGTCGGTTTTGATGAGAGCTGCCCACTCTTTTTTTTCCCCCATTAAAAGCAATTTTGGCTCACCGCATATTTCCCTCACCCTTTGCGAGCCGACCTGTTGTACTACAACAAACAACATGATGGAACTGTGGGTGTAGCTGGGAATTTGTGCTTTAACTAGATCCTACCTCTATCCCCTTCTAGTTCTCCTTGCTGTTACATAGTCATTACAGTTATCAAGACTTTGTGGGGGGGGGGGGTACTGGTAGTTGTAGTCACAGGGGAGGGTTGTATTTTGCCATTTATTTTTTTCTTCCTGAAGTAGCAAGACTTCTGTTGCTGGATATCCTAGTGCTGAGGCTTTGGGCAGCTTTGATGATGGGGTAAATTAATTCCTGTTATACATGGGAAATCTGGGATGAGATCAGATCAGCTGGCTCACTGTATGGCTTAACAATGTATCCAACGTGTAAACAAGTAACAGCATAGTGACGTATTGCATATGCTTCCCACTGTCTTATAGTTGCTGCAACAACTTGGCCTTCAAAATAGGGTCAGCTTGCCTAGTGTGGCCAGATTCCTCTAGTTCACATAGACATGTGCATTGGACAACTTTCATGAGACTGGTCAGTGTGACTAGCTTCTACTAGACTGAGTTGCGTTAACAAGGTCTTTTGCAGTCTTGCTACATTCTTGCATTCCCGGATTAATTGCTATTTTTTTTTGTTGTGCTAACAGATGAAGCAAGGTTTGAGGATTAACAGAAGTCAGGGTGATCACATCAGGCCACAAGCTAACATTTCTTTTTAACTGATGTAACTAATAAAGGCTGATCTTTTAACCGAATACGAACCTGAGCGATCATTTGACCCAGGGGTGCGCTGCAACGTCTTGGATGTGCATTGATCACATAAGGATCTTTGTAGGGAGCTCATAGATAACAAGACGTTCCTTGTGAGTTCAGTAGATGGGCTGGAGCTTTTGCATCACCACCCTACACATCTTTGTAGAGCACTAAAAATGTATTTTTATATAGAGGAGACATTGTAGAACCCTGATAGTTACACAGTATTCTATAGACTTTTGTTGTGTTTTTTTTTTTTTTTGGTGCTCGTTTCAGCCTGTGACCTCTTTCATAAATACAATAGTGGATGTGCTTACACTTGAAAGTGCCGGTCTGGTTTGTGCTCTAGTTCTGCTCTGCTCCTTTATATTGATTGCTTGCCAGTCCACCGCCCATATTTGCTGTCATGAGACTCTCCTCTCCCAGGGAGCTCCCTCTGCTTCTTTCTTCAGCCACGCCCAGATGTTTACTGGCAAAAGAGAAAATCTTGCCTCCCCTTCCTACCCTTTTGTTAAGGAACCACCTAATTAACCGTTTTTATGGGATTACACCTAAAAAAAAGTATTCAAATAAGGCTTTAAACAGCTGATCGTTTTTGCTCTAATACCATGACTATAATGTTATGCCTATATGCATAGAATTACATTATTCCCATATGTGCTGTTCTGCGGTAGCTGTTGCTGAGCTTATAGAGAATGGATTACGGTAGAAAGCAAATGTATTTTGAGAAGACCCTGAAGCTTGCACATTTTATAATCCTTTACACTCCCCCTTCTTTCCTGTGTGTTGTGTATGCAGCTAACCAGGCTGTCAGATGGGGTGGGGGAGGGATGTGACTATCAAATTGCGTCATGCTACCATTGGGGCCTTCAGGGACAGTCTGCTCTCTTTCCTATTTGCCAGGTCTGTTGGGCAGGTGTGGCTTCAAGTTATCCCTTTTTTCTGTAACCCTGTGCTGATTGACTTCCAGACCAGCTTTTTATTTGCCCAAGCACTGCATATTTGTTTGCTGAGTTGACATTTATTTTTAATACTAGTTTATGTCTGGAACTTTTGACTGACTATATTATATTCGCTAAACTAGTGATTCATTGTAATGCTATGTCACAAGTGTATATTTTCATTATCAGCATTAAACATGTAGCCCCCAAAATATGATTTCCTAAATAACCACTGTAATTCAACTTTTCCAATTGATAAATAGTTAATGTTAGTTGATGTAGATCTAAAGTATTACGTTTCTTAATTTTCGTTTCCTGTGGCACTTTGCTTTATTTTAGCTTTTGTATAGTTTATCTATTCATTTGCTTTGATGATAGCAATATACTTTTTACACAGGTGTGTGTGTATATCTCTATATATCTCTATATATCTCACAAATGCGAGTAGTTACTGATTTGCAACAGTGTACGTATACTAGCAGGGCAATAAAAGTCTTTGAACATCAAGTACTGTTAATTAGTCCCTGTGAGCACTTTGAAAAAAAAAAGGCACAATGTGCGGAAAGTCTCAGTGCAAGTCAATATAGCAGTAATATTATAGAGAGAAGCGTGACGTTACCGGCCTCCTAATAGACATCTGGACATCTGTATAAGGTCGGATCCGTGTTCCACCAATTCTTTACCGATCGCCGAGATCCGCGCGTCCTGCGGCTATGTCAGTGCAGCCGCACATGCAAGGGCGCTTCCTCTCGGTAGGCTGCTCGCTCTGTCGGTGCTGTGTGCGATATCTCATATATGGGCACGGAACATCCGGTAGTTGGATAAATCACCCCTGGCAACCCGTATGCGTCTAATGGCTGTATCCTGGGTATACAATCAGGTCGGGGATATGAACCAATCGTGGTCATCATGGTCATCATGTTCTGGATAATACTGTATAATACTGCGTAGTGTCCACATTTGTCATGTCGTCCATATAGTTCAAGCTGATAGCTCCAGGTAGTGTTGTATTCGGTTGCCATGTTAGCAGTACATAGCAACCAGTCACCCAAGGTATTTTGTGGGGGTGAATCGACGCTGCACGTCAGTTATGATGTCGCTACATAGCAACCAATAATGGCAGTCTGGTTCTTTCTGAAATAAAGCAAACTTTTCATGTAATCAAAATGTAATCATAATGAATAAAAATGGAAAAAAATGGAAAAAAAATAAAAAATGAAAAAACTGAAAAAATAGAAAGAATCAGAAACGCTGGGTGTATTGGCCTGAGTAGGAGAATACAAACATGGGGAGGAGAATAAGGACAAATAGAGATAATACATGAGGACTGGCTGATACAGTGGCCCGTGGCGCCCTTGTAGTGTCTCAGTGGAAATCCAAAACTTTGGAGGCGTGCTTCAGGGACTGCATTCTTTTTTTTTTTTAACAATTCCTTTATTGAGCATCTCAAATGTACATGTAGTATGTCGTACAAACAGTAGAAAATGTCATAGTCATGAGATTGCTGCATATTCAATAAACTGCAATAAAGATAAAGAAAAAGATAACAAAATGGTGTCGTACTTAACATTCTGAGTTTCCAGATTGTATCGTAATGAGCAAAAACCTAATGAGGTTACAATCAAAATGGAGGAAGTAGAGGATAGTACCAAGTAGTCAATCCCAACCCAGTGTCTTTCCTGTCATTTCCCGTATTCACCCCATCACATTTTATTAGCAATGAATATAAACATTCAGTATCCCGCCACCTCCCAGCTCCCGAGCACCAGGGGGGGGGTTGGGGGGGGGTGGAACGGGCACCCATCAATCCGGATCATGCCTACTAATAACCAACTCTGACATATGTGGTGACTATAAGCGGTTAAGAGAGCGTTCAACAGGATCATCTCCAATCCATACATCCCAGATCTTATTAAACTTATTCGGACAGCCTCTTCTCATGTATATGAGTTTGTATAGTGGTATAGATTTCTCAACCAATTGCACCCAGTTATTTACAGTTGGCCCCAACCTGGATTTCCAGTGCATGACGATCACTTTCTTAGCGTACATACAAAGCACGGTTGCTAATGTGCGATGGGCGCGGCTCGGAGAGACATCCTCCACTTGATTGAGCAGTAGCACCCTAGGCTCTAGGGGAAGAAATAGGTCTGTTTTGTCATGTATCAGTTGAGTTACTGATTTCCAAAACTTCCGAATTAGCGGACAGTCCCAAGTCATATGGAAGAGATCAGCCGGGGAGTGGTGGCACCTGGGGCAGTCCTGACTTAAAAGAGGATTCATTCTATGAAGCCGTTGTGGGGTGATATAGGAGCGGTGGAGATAGTTCAATTGGGTCATTTTATCTTTGCTACTAATCACCCCTACAAGAGCATTCTCCAAAATATCTTCCCAGTTCTCATCCACAATCTCTGGTATATTATGCTGCCAGGAGACTTTCAATTTACACAGTTTGGCATTCCCTACTCTAGACAGTTGGGCATAAAAGTGTGAGAGAGGTTTAGGTAAATCCACCTTGTGTATGCTGACTTCTAAGCTATTGGGGGTCGTGTCTACAATTCCTGAGTGGAATTGGGTTTCCCAAGCATGTCTGAGCTGCAGGTATCTAAAAAACATGGGGTTAGGGAGAGAAAATTTATCCTTCAGTTCTTGAAAACGTAGAAGCTTGCCCTCAGAGATAAGATCCGCAACATACTTGATGTTGTACCGAGCCCAGGCCTGTGGGTCTGGAAGACCTGAAAGATGTTTTAAGTTTGGGTTACCCCACAATGGGGAAAACACTGAGCAGCAGTGCGGTAAACGTGGATAGAACCGTCCTACAATGTGCCAGGCCTTGATGGTGGCTCCCATAAGAGGCGAGGCCTGAGTGGTGTATTTAATCCCTCTATATGGTAGGTTGCGGAGCTCCTCAAACGACCCCAACACTTGTGCCTCCAACACCGTAGCCGCATTTGTATAGTGTTGTATTCGGTTGCCATGTTAGCAGTACATAGCAACCAGTCACCCAAGGTATTTTGTGGGGGTGAATCGACGCTGCACGTCAGTTATGATGTCGCTACATAGCAACCAATAATGGCAGTCTGGTTCTTTCTGAAATAAAGCAAACTTTTCATGTAATCAAAATGTAATCATAATGAATAAAAATGGAAAAAAATGGAAAAAAAATAAAAAATGAAAAAACTGAAAAAATAGAAAGAATCAGAAACGCTGGGTGTATTGGCCTGAGTAGGAGAATACAAACATGGGGAGGAGAATAAGGACAAATAGAGATAATACATGAGGACTGGCTGATACAGTGGCCCGTGGCGCCCTTGTAGTGTCTCAGTGGAAATCCAAAACTTTGGAGGCGTGCTTCAGGGACTGCATTCTTTTTTTTTTTTAACAATTCCTTTATTGAGCATCTCAAATGTACATGTAGTATGTCGTACAAACAGTAGAAAATGTCATAGTCATGAGATTGCTGCATATTCAATAAACTGCAATAAAGATAAAGATAACAAAATGGTGTCGTACTTAACATTCTGAGTTTCCAGATTGTATCGTAATGAGCAAAAACCTAATGAGGTTACAATCAAAATGGAGGAAGTAGAGGATAGTACCAAGTAGTCAATCCCAACCCAGTGTCTTTCCTGTCATTTCCCGTATTCACCCCATCACATTTTATTAGCAATGAATATAAACATTCAGTATCCCGCCACCTCCCAGCTCCCGAGCACCAGGGGGGGGGTTGGGGGGTTGGGGGGGGGTGGAACGGGCACCCATCAATCCGGATCATGCCTACTAATAACCAACTCTGACATGTGGTGACTATAAGCGGTTAAGAGAGCGTTCAACAGGATCATCTCCAATCCATACATCCCAGATCTTATTAAACTTATTCGGACAGCCTCTTCTCATGTATATGAGTTTGTATAGTGGTATAGATTTCTCAACCAATTGCACCCAGTTATTTACGGTTGGCCCCAACCTGGATTTCCAGTGCATGACGATCACTTTCTTAGCGTACATACAAAGCACGGTTGCTAATGTGCGATGGGCGCGGCTCGGAGAGACATCCTCCACTTGATTGAGCAGTAGCACCCTAGGCTCTAGGGGAAGAAATAGGTCTGTTTTGTCATGTATCAGTTGAGTTACTGATTTCCAAAACTTCCGAATTAGCGGACAGTCCCAAGTCATATGGAAGAGATCAGCCGGGGAGTGGTGGCACCTGGGGCAGTCCTGACTTAAAAGAGGATTCATTCTATGAAGCCGTTGTGGGGTGATATAGGAGCGGTGGAGATAGTTCAATTGGGTCATTTTATCTTTGCTACTAATCACCCCTACAAGAGCATTCTCCAAAATATCTTCCCAGTTCTCATCCACAATCTCTGGTATATTATGCTGCCAGGAGACTTTCAATTTACACAGTTTGGCATTCCCTACTCTAGACAGTTGGGCATAAAAGTGTGAGAGAGGTTTAGGTAAATCCACCTTGTGTATGCTGACTTCTAAGCTATTGGGGGTCGTGTCTACAATTCCTGAGTGGAATTGGGTTTCCCAAGCATGTCTGAGCTGCAGGTATCTAAAAAACATGGGGTTAGGGAGAGAAAATTTATCCTTCAGTTCTTGAAAACTTAGAAGCTTGCCCTCAGAGATAAGATCCGCAACATACTTGATGTTGTACCGAGCCCAGGCCTGTGGGTCTGGAAGACCTGAAAGATGTTTTAAGTTTGGGTTACCCCACAATGGGGAAAACACTGAGCAGCAGTGCGGTAAACGTGGATAGAACCGTCCTACAATGTGCCAGGCCTTGATGGTGGCTCCCATAAGAGGCGAGGCCTGAGTGGTGTATTTAATCCCTCTATATGGTAGGTTGCGGAGCTCCTCAAACGACCCCAACACTTGTGCCTCCAACACCGTAGCCGCATTTGTATGGGACGAAAGAGCCCAATTTCTGACCACCGATAATTGTGTAGCCAGGTAGTAAAGGAATAGATTGGGGGCCGCAAGACCACCCTGATTAGTAGGTAACTGCAAAGTATTAAGGGCTAGACGAGGAGCTGCCCCAGCCCAGAATATAGACAGCATATTACTCCTTCGCTTAACAAAAGTGGAGGAAGCTATCAGCAATGGGGATTGTCTAAAAATGTACGTGAGTTTAGGCAATAGCACCATTTTAAAGAGGTTAATCCTGCCTAAGAGGGTGAGTGGCAGAGTGGCCCACTGCTCTTTTTTCCTCTCCATAGTACGTAAGATGGGTAAGATATTAAGTTCCTCAAATCTAGTTAAGTCCGCATGGACCCACACGCCTAGATATTTGAAAGATGTCACCCAGTTCAGGCCAGAAGTGTGCTGAGGGACAATGTTCGGGAGAGGGTCGAGTGGGAAGAGCACTGATTTTGACCAATTTATCTTTAGTCCTGAAAATTTCGTGTGCGTATTAAAAATACTAAGAGCAGTAGAAAGGTCTTGCTGCGGATTGGCCAGATAGAGAAGGGTGTCATCCGCATACATGCTTATCACCTCTTTCAAGGCGCCAAGTTTGAGGCCCATTATATCAGACGAGGATCTTACGCTGCAGGCCAAGGGCTCCATAGCTAGGGCAAATAAAAAGGGAGATAAGGGGCATCCCTGCCTTGTACCTCTAGTGATCTTAAAAGTGCTCGATATATTCGTGTTGGTTCGGATCTTTGCCACTGGGAGATAGTACAGTGCCTTAACCCACTTTATAAATGTTGGGTGTATCCCAACCCTAGACATTGTGGCCCAGAGGTACTCCCACTCGACGGAGTCGAATGCCTTCTCGTTGTCTAACGAGGCAATCAACCTAGCCCCTGAATTGTCATGAGTTGTGGCAATATTAGTAAACAACCTCCTTATATTTATGTCCGTGGAGCGCCCTGGCATGAAGCCAGTTTGGTCCGGGGATATTACGGTAGATAAATGGGGTGCCAACCGAGTAGCCAGTATCTTTGCTAGAATTTTGGCGTCTACATTAAGAAGGGAAATCGGCCTATACGAGGAGCAATCAAGAGGGTCTTTCCCAGGTTTTGGGATAAGAATTATTAGGGCCTCTCTCATGGAAAGCGGTAGGGGCTTGTCCTCCATTATCCCATTATACAATTGTGTGAGGATGGGGGCTAAGAGGTTCACATTTTGTTTATACCAGTCTACAGGCAAGCCGTCGGTACCTGGCGTTTTCCCACTTGGAAGAGCGGAAATCGCTGCCTCCACTTCAGCTTGCATTATAACTTGTCCTAGTCCTGCAGCATCCTGACGCTCCAGCTCAAACATGGGTATCTCCCTTAGGTAATCATCTAGCTCCGAAGGGGTGACCTCTAATTTGGAGTGGTATAGGTCAGAGTAAAAGTGTGCAAACCGTTCATTAATTTTGGCCGGGGCAGAGACCACCTCACCGTTCAACAATTTTACAGCTGGTATGGTCGTGTCTACTGATTTATCTTTAGACAACATGGCCAGAAGTTTCCCGTTTCTATCGCCAAATTCAAAGACATTGGCTTGCTGATATAGTATGTGTTTATTCGTAAGTTCTAATTGAGCTAGAGTTAGGTCCCTCTGGCCATGTTGCCATGCTTCCTGGGTGTGTAGAGTCGGGGAGTTTACATAGTCAGCCTCTAGATCTAGTACCCTTTGTGTTTTTTGAGTTATATTCGCCTGCTGAGTTTTCGTTATTGCCGCGATATTGCTAATAAATTCACCTCGGATATGCGCTTTAAACGCATCCCAAACGAGGTCAACTGGGGTAAGGTTTGCATTAAGATCCCAAAAAGCCGATATACTATATAGAATAGGTTCCTGAATAGTAACATGTTTGGCTCAGTCCCCAGAGTCTGTCCTCCGGAGCGGGGGATGACATTAAAGTAAGTAGGAGTGGGGAGTGATCAGAGATGCCTCTGGGTAGTATATCCACAGACTTGACCCATTTATTGAGTTCCCCACATCCCAGAGCCAAGTCTATCCTCGACATGGTGTTATACCCCGGGGAGTAGCAAGTAAATTGTTTGGCCTCAGGATTGCGTACCCGCCATAAATCTATCAGATTGAATGTGGAGGTCCACTTGTTAAAAAAAGGGGAGGACACTCTAGGGGGATGGAGCTTGTCAAGGGCAGCATCTGCTATTACATTGAAGTCCCCCATGAGAAGGAAAGGGGCAAGAGGGA
This sequence comes from Xenopus laevis, assembly GCF_017654675.1. Lineage (NCBI taxonomy): Eukaryota > Metazoa > Chordata > Amphibia > Anura > Pipidae > Xenopus > Xenopus laevis. The sequence goes on along the minus strand of NC_054386.1, from coordinate 53,221,837 downwards.
GGGAAAGCAACTTATACATCACTTCCTGGAGGAAGTCCTCCTTGGGCGGTGGAGGGACATACATATTCCCTATAGTGAGTTTTTTCCCCAGTAGCGTACCATGAAGAAGAATATATCTCCCCTCCTTATCAGAGATGATTTGTTCCATTATAAAAGGGCAAGATCTACTGAGCAATATACTGACTCCCCTGGAATAACTAGAGTGAAGTGAGTGATAAGCCGAACTTATCCAGGGTTTCTTTAGTGCCAATACCTTTCCCCCTACCAGATGGGTCTCTTGCAGGAAAATTATTTGGGGCTTGTGTCTACGTATAAAGTCGAAAACCAGACGCCTCTTAATCGCGTCTCCCAGCCCCCGTACATTCCATGACATAATCCTAATCGAGGCCATTATGCAGTGGGGACACATAACAAACAGTATGCCTGAGAAAAGAATTGGTGGGATTGCTCCTCCCTTCGGTCGCCCATACACTGCTCTCAGAATTCAAGACACCATAACATCTAAAAACATTAACAAAAAACATACCCAAAAGTGTAACGAAGCCTGTGCGTAGACTGGTAGTTAGTACCCGCTCCCACCCCACCCACTTCATATACCTGTTTGAAGTGGGTTTACACCTTTGTCCAACTCTTAACTGTTTGGGGGTTGGTGTACCCACCGAGTCCCGATCAGGTGCAACAATAGTCCAAAGAACTGCTACCCCAGTGCGGGGGGAGGGAAAATTACACAAATGTCCTGCATACAGTCAATGTTACGTTGCGTTACCTGTCCTGTAGAGAATGCACTGCAAGAAACAGCCCTCGGGTGTAGACAGACCGTTGCGTCCATGTCCCTCCAATATCCGCGAAGAGCAGGTAAAGGAGCTCGAAGTGATACTAGATCAAATAGGAGTGGCTAAGCTGCTTGTTCTCCTCTCGGTGACGGCCTGGGTCTCTCTTCCATCCATGTTATAACTTCCTCAGGTGATGTGAAGAAAAGGGTTCTCCCTCTGTCTGTGACTCTGAGCCTTGCTGGGAACATCATCGCATACGGCAGCTGTTTCTGCCTCAGTTGCCGTTTTGCCTCTGTAAACTTTGCCCTCTGCTTCCTGACCTCAGTGGAGAAGTCCGGGTAGATGGAGATACGTTGGTTTTCAAACATTATGTCGCCCGCTTTCCGAGCTGCCGCCAGGGCTGCATCTCTATCCCTGTAATTTAGCATACGGGCTATTAATGGTCTGGGTGGGGCGCCAGGAGGAGGAGGTCTGCCAGGGACCCTGTGAGCCCTTTCCACGACAAATGTGGAGGAGAAAGCCGTTTGGCCAAACGTAGTAGTTAACCAGTGTTCCAGAAATTTCTCTGTTTCACCCCCTTCGGCTCTTTCAGGCAGGCCCAGAATTCGAATGTTGTTGCGCCTCAAGCGATTTTCCAAATCATCAGCTTTACTCTCCAAAATGGCCAGTTGCCTGTCTGTAGCCGCCATGCGGCCTGACAACGGCGCCACGGAGTCTTCAAGGTCACTGACCCTCCTTTCTGCCTCCCCTGTTCTCTCTCTTATATTTTGCACATCGTGTTTCAGGATTGCAAAATCAGTCTTTAGCTCATCAATTTTCCCTATGAGGGCCGCATGGTTAGAGGTAATGGCCTGGTATAATTCAGACAGCGTGGGTTCTGGGGCTGCAGAAGGGGACACTGAGTGTAGGGGCTGTGCCCCTCCTACCTCCATATCTTGCCGTGGGGGTGAGCCTTGAGCCGCAGATGGAGTGCCCCTGGTATCTCGTTGAGGCAGAGGGTCCCTAGCAAACTTCGCTAGCTTCCCTGCCACATTTGTCCCCAGCTCTGGTGAGCGTGCATCTGAAGAGCTGCGTGCACGAGTGTCGGCGCCATTTTGGGAAGACATGGCGCGTGAGGTATTTTGCTCTTGCGCCGCAGGTTTCGGCTTGGCTCTCCGCATTATCAGACCCGCTGAGTCGGGTACAGGAATCGGTGGATGTTTGCAGACGGAGAGGTAAGTAAAAAAGCAGGTTTTCAGCAGGATTATAACATCCCCGCACGGAGCACGCAGTTGCTGCTGCCTACCCGGACGCCATGCAGGACACGCCCCCAGGGACTGCATTCTTACTTCATGTTTATCGGTACCTTTTACTTGTCAATACCACAGGGTAGGCTACACAAGTAGGACAATTAGGCATAATACTTAGCATTGTAAGGTCCGAGAACCTGCACACACTGGAGTAGTAGGTAGGGTCAGCCACCTAGAAGTAGTCAAGTAGGGGCTCGCGACACCTAGCCCATCCAAATATATATGTGTGATACTGTTGGGCTGCCGGCAGATACGTTACACAATGTGTCTATACAGCGTAAAGAGACAGTGTCTCATGTAGCAAAACCAGGGGTATAGTACGAACCCCTCTGTAGTTGCGACGCCTGATGGGCTGTTAGGGCCAATTCAACCAGGGGGCAGGAAAAGGAGGGGTAGAGGGAGAGGGAGGGAGGAAAAGTGAGACACATAAAACACAATCTCAAGGCCATACTACTGGGGTATTCTCTCTCCGAAATTAGAGTAAGCATAATACTGCGGAGGTTAATATCAGTTGCTAGTTAGAAAAAAGGAGCATAGGAAATGAGTTCATTGAGGCCACGTGGGCTCAATGTATTCAGTCGATGGATCCATTTCAGTTCAGACTGCAGCAAAAGTCTTTCGCGGTCCCCTCCTCTGGGGGGATTTGGGACACAATCAATGATCATACTTCTCAGGGACGCCAGTGTGTGTTTACATTCCACAAAGTGTTGTGCCACCGGGGTGTCTCCACTTCCTTTTCCTATTGCCGCCCTAATGGATGATCTATGGTTTGCCATTCTATCTCTATAAAGTTGGTGATCGTTTTCCCTATATACATAAGTCCGCAGGGGCATTTCAGAATATAGATAATGTATTTGGAGGTACAGGTGAGTCTATGTCTGATTGCAATCTGCTTACCCGAGTGTGGGTGGGAGAATGTGGGTCCCGTTAGTAGTTGTCTGCAGGTAGTACAATCAGTGCATCTATAGCATCCTGGCTTGGAGCTGGAAAGCCATGTTGCAGGTGTAGGGAGCTGGTAGCAGTGTTTTGGGTCTGTATTTACTAGCTGGTCCCTCAGGTTTCTGCCTCTCTTGTAGGTTATCCGTGGAAGTTGTTTAAATGGTGGAGGAAGGGTTCTATCTTTTTGTACTATAGACCAGTGGTCATGGATTGCCTTGGTGAAAGATTTGGTAGTAGGCGAATAGGTGGTCAGAAATGTCAGTCTATCATCCTTAGCTCTTGTTGACATGCTGGGTGTTGGGTCAAGTAGTTCAGCTTGCGTGTAACTCATAGCTCTCTGACGGCTATCCAGCAACTCATGTAGAGGGTACCCACGTTGTAGAAACCGATCGGTGAGGTCATCCAGTTGGGATTCTAGTCGTGTATGGTTTGTGTTGTTGCGTACAGTGTGAATCATTTGTGAGTATGGAATGCTCTTTAGTAGGTGTGGCGGATGACACGATGTGTGGTGCAGTAAGGTGTTTCTGTCAGTCGTTTTCCGATAGATGGTGGTTGCAAGTTTGGTTCCTTGTTTCAACAGAAGGATATCTAAGAACGGAATCTCGTTTGGGTCAATATGAGCTGTAAACTTGATCGGAGTGGGCAATGTGTTCAGGTCATCAATCATCTTAGTGAACTGGTCCATTGGTCCCGTCCACAGGAGCAATAGGTCATCCATAAAGCGCCAAATTCTGTAGATAGAGGACCCATAACTGGGTAGTATATAATGCTGTTTGAAGTGTGCCATAAACAGATTGGCGAATGCTGGTGCCAGATTCAAACCCATACTGGTGCCACTCAGTTGTAAGTAGTAACTCCGTTCAAATTTGAAATAATTGTGTTTAAGGCACAGTTCCAGTAGATCAATCAGGAATTCTGTCGCGGGACGAGTAGGGTCCCGATGTTGTAACGCTGTCCGTATCTTCTCAATGCCCTCATCTGTGGGTATCACTGTATATAAGGAGGTGACGTCCATGGTGGCCAGGAGTGTTTGAGCTGGTATCGGTTGACACTCCCTCAGTTTTACTAGCAGGTCGCCGGTGTCTTTCAAGTAGGTGGGAGTGGTTTGCACCAATGGTTGTAGGAAGTAGTCCACATATATCGCCAAGGGTTGCAGAAAGGAGTCTCTGGCACTGACGATCGGTCGTCCTGGGGGGTTGGAGAGTGTTTTGTGAATTTTCGGTAAAGTGTAGAGTATAGGTGTGACAGGGTGATCAGTGACCAGGAATGCGTGTGTGGGCTCAGAGATGATGCCTTGCGACAGGGCTGCGTTTAAAATTGAATCCGTCTTTTTCTTGAACACAGGTGTTGGATCACAGTCAAGTTTTGTGTAAACGCTGGAGTCACTGAGTTGTCGGAGGATTTCAGACCTGTAGTCAGAGTAGTTAAGAATGACTACCCCTCCACCTTTATCCGCTGGTCGTATAATGATCGTGGGGTTACTTGCCAGAGTTCTGATGGCTTCTTTCTCGGTGTGCGATATGTTCGGCCATCCTTTAGGGTCTCTCGGTTTCATTGATTCATCGGTCAAGGCAGCTATGGATTTTGGAGTGTTTAGTGGTTCAAAGAGGCTTTTAGTGCGGAATGGAGTGTAGTCCTGTGTAGTCTGTGTCCTGAAGTGATCTTTGAGTTTCATACTTCTCTGGAACTTGTGTATGTCTATCATAAGGTCTAATTGGTTGATGCTGGTGGTGGGGATGAAGGAAAGGCCCTTTGAAAGTACGTCTCTTTCAGCTGGGCTGAGTTGATGGTTGCTCAGGTTGAAAACTACTTCCTCCGCTGGTAATGTTGGTGGTCTTGTGTCTGATGCCACCCCGCCTTTTATGTGGCCGTCCCTGGTTTTTGAACGGGTGGAGGTTCCTAAAAAAAAGATTACTGGAAGTTGCAGAAGTGTTGGTGCTGTTGTTGGTGTTGAGAGGAGAAAAGGGCCCTCTCGGCTTGCCTCTACCCCTGGTATAGGTGAGTCTGAGGGTGAGGAGGTGTAGGGTGATGAATCAATCCCACTAAATCCGCCACGTGGTCTGTGGTGTTTGTGGAACCTTGGTCTGTTCTGCTCCCCGCCCGACAACCACCGGTATACACGCCTGTTTTGATAGTCAGAATGAACTATTTGTACTTTATTCTTTTTGAATTTGTGTAATTCGGTGGAGTAATGTATTAATTGTTGTTCCAGTTTGTCCAGCCACTTGTTATCCCGATCAGATCTCAGTGTGTTAAGGTGCGCAGTCTCAAAAGAGGCTATTTCTGTACGAGTGACTGAAAGGTTTTTAGTGAATTCCTCAATCACCAGTAAGATGAGATCAAGTGAACATTTATTCAGAATCTGGCACCATTTCTTGCAAAACTCTGTGTTGTTTCTTCCAATCGTGGGTATGTTCTTAACTCTGAAGCCCCGTGGAATGTGTTGTCTTTTATAGAAGTCCGAGAGATAGATGCCGTGTAACTTCAGATCAATTTCACGCTCTTTCAGTCGTAGGAGGTTGTGGTAAGTGTCATTCAGCGAGGCTGTAGGGAGAACGTCATCTGCTGTCTCAGTGAAAAGGATGTTGGCTGCTTCTACGTCTGAGAATTGGAGTCCGCCTAATGGTGTATCAATCAGTTCAGAATCTCCACTGCGTTCCATCGCCTGGGTCGAAACGGTTGATCTTGGGTACAAGGTGAACGAGGTGCAAAAAAACTAGAAAATATGAATAAGAGAGTCCGAAAGCCGGCACAACACGTCAAATGGTCATAGCTGCCTGGGTGCAGAAAGCCCAAAAATTAGGTAACGTCACGCTTCTCTCTATAATATTACTGCTATATTGACTTGCACTGAGACTTTCCGCACATTGTGCCTTTTTTTTTCAAAGTGCTCACAGGGACTAATTAACAGTACTTGATGTTCAAAGACTTTTATTGCCCTGCTAGTATACGTACACTGTTGCAAATTAGTAACTACTCGCATTTGTGCAACAGTAACAGATTGTCCACGCTAGGTATTGCCTGCATAGAAGTTGACACTATTCTCTCTCTCTCTCTCTCTCTCTCTCTCTCTCTCTCTCTCTCTCTCTCTCTCTCTCTCTCTCTCTCTCTCTCTCTGTGTCTCTCTCTCTATCTGAGACCATTACCTGGGTGCTATCTTCACTGGCAAAATTATCCAGATAGCAAAGAAAAAGATGCACGCCAGGGCTTGTATACCAAAAGTTAAAATTCCATATTTATTGGTTTACATTAAAAAGAAAAATCGTCTGATTTTAATGTAAACCAATAAATATGGAATTTTAACTTTTGGTATACAAACCCTGGTGTACATCTTTTTCTTTGCCAGAAAGGATATTGTTGGAGCTGTCCATTTATGTAATGCATCCAGTCAATCATTAAGAGCCATTGCAGGTTGAGCTAAATACCCAGTAATATTGAAGGGGTAGTTCACATCATCGAAGGTATAGTTTATACGCGGTGTAAAACTGGCTTCTGACTTCCTAAACAGAAAGTTTTGCTTAATACGTTCGTTAATACATGTATCAGCAGCATTGGAGAAATACCAGTAACGAATGTATCCTGTTCTCTGTGCTACATGCAGAGTTGTGGAGGGGGGGGGGGTCTAAGGCTCTTACACAATGTATCTATGTATAATATTGTTACAATTTGAATACTGCATTGTTACTGGGGGAAAAAAAAATAACCTACTTCATTTTAAAATCCATTTTTGGAATATATATATATATAGATATATAGATGATGAAGAAGCTTGCACTCACAGGTCTTATCAAATCAAAAACGGTGTTTATTCAGTAATTACTGAATTACTGAATAAACACCATTTTTGATTTGATAAGACCTGTGAGTGCGAGCTTCTTCATCCTTCTACTTAATTTTTGGGCTTTTTGCACCCAGGCAGCGATGACTATTTGACGTGTTGTGCTGGCTTTCAGATATATATACATTTTTTTTTTTTTTTTTTTTCAGCTTAAATTTTAGCCAAAACTAGACTCCATACTAACTACCAGATTTTATTTGATATGCTGCTAAAAAAAGCCACACATGGATACTGTTAATATTTAGGCCATCAAATCACGTGTTTTAACCATGTATTCTGAAATAACCATGAAATTTCAACATGGTAAAATACTCCACACAATTTTCTTGTACACTACAGGTATAGGATCTGTTGTCCAGAATGCTCGGTACCTGGGGTTTTCCGGATAAGTGGTCTTTGTTATTTGGATCTTCATGTCTTAAAGGGGAAGGAAACCTAGTTGGCGCAAAAACCCTCCCCCCTCCCGTGTGTTGCCCACCCTCCCTCCTCCCCCCCTGGCCTACCCGTCCCGCTGGGGCAAATGCCCCTAACTTGTTACTTACCCTTCTGCGCAGGTCCAGTCCAGGGAGTTCACAGACAACATCTTCTTCCACGCGATCTTCTTCCTGCTTTGAACAGCGTTTTGGCGCATGTGTAGTAGGAGCATTTCGCCAGTACGGATCTACTGCGCATGCGCCAAAAGTCACGATGTACTTTTGGCGCATGCGCAGTAGATCGTACCGGCGAAATCAGTCAAAGCAGGAAGAAGATCGCGTGGAAGAAGATGTCGTCTGTGAACTCCCTGGACTGGACCTGCGCAGAAGGGTAAGTAACAAGTTAGGGGCATTTGCCCAGCTGGACGGGTAGGCGAGGAGGGAGGATGGGCAACACACGGGAGGGGGGGGAGGGTTTTTGTGCCAACTAGGTTTCCTTCCCCTTTAAGTCTAAAAAATCATGTAAACATTAAATAAACCCAATAGGCTTATTTTGCTTCCAATAAGGATTCATTATATCTTTATTTGGATCAAGTACAAGCAACTGTTTTATTATTACAGAGAAAAGGGAAATCATTTTTAAAAATTTGAATTATTTGATTATAATGGAGTCTATGGGAGACGGTTTTTCCATAATTCTGAGCTTTCTGAATAACCGGTTTCCAGATAACGAATCCCATACATAGCTCTGCTTTTAGATTATTTTTGGGACTTTTGTTTCATCCATATAGTAGTATGGCTTATGTGTACTTATTAAATGATGAAAGGCACTCGGTGTAAACCGTTCAGAAATAGATACTTGGGAATTCCCAATAGGATGCCCTGGGAGTGTTATTAAATCCATATTTGTTTGCTGTCCTTCTCTATTGAGTAGACTGGATTTGTATTTGGAATATGTCTGGTCATTGTATTTTGTACATGAAACTGTTATGTGTAAAGCTGTGCTTGATATATCTGTTTTCAACAGAATTGGGGTACAATATGTGGATGATCTAAATTAAGTGAACAATCTCTGATCAGTTGCTCAGGATTATATATTTTGCAGGGCATTGCAGAGGCAGGATCTCAACATTTTTATCAAATCTATAGTTTATTATGAAAAAAATTTGGCTGTTGGCTTGCATTGCAAATTTAAGGGCACCTGTTGGGTAAAAATGTTATCCCCAACCAAAGGTGCGGGCTAATAGAGGCCACATTTTGGTTGGGGATAACCGTAGTTTTTAAGAAAAAAAAAAAAAGCCCCTCGCATCGATACCCTACCCTCGTGCAAGCAGCCATGTTGTGTCACTCGCATGCGCATAACAAGCAATTCAGGGCACATTTTCATCATGTGCATGCGAATGACCGTATAACAATATTGTGTCGGGAATCCACGCTTGATCTCTGTATATCTTCAGTCAAACCAGAGGGACTTGCCCCAGTTCCCAGGCAATCAGCATACAAAAGGTTATAGCTATATAACCTTTTATGTCCCAAGGCTTTTCATTAGTAAAAACAAAATGTTTATTCAAGATTACATTAAAAAATTAGATACATCCTGACCCCACATGGTCCACCTTACGCGTTTCGTACCCTCCGGGACTTAGTCATAGGTGCAAATGACCGGACATGGCTGCTTGCTCCTGGTATCGTAGGGCTGGCGGGGGGCATTTTTAAAAAAACAAAAAAAACTGTTATCCCCAACCAGAATGCAGGCTCTATTAGCCTATAACTTTGGTTTGGGATAACATTTTTACCCATATGCCCTTTAACTCTAAACGTCTAATTTGTTGTCTTGTCTTTTGCATAGTAAACGGTTACTTTTCCTCACTTGCAGAAGCTTGATTCCAGAATTAGTGGGATATTTTGGATATTGCTTCTGAAATTAATTTGTTTAGCCATAATATTGGGATGTGGAATTTCATGTACTGGACTTTCTGTAGTGTGTGACATTATTCGAATTTTGTGTTTTTAAAACTTTCACATGTATTGTTTCGGTCAGTGCTTTTCAGCTTACTGTAAAAATCCTTTGGACCGCCACATCTGTCCCACGGGCCTCCAGTTGGACAGACCTGATTTTGGGAATATGCTGGCACATGAAGTACCTCTACTTTCAGTAGTAGGTGGTGCACAGAGTATTGGAAAGCAGACAGACTTCCAAGTTTCAAAATCTAAGACTTTACAGTGGAAAAAATTGAGGCATTGGTTGCTTTACACAGTGAGCTTGGGGGCGATGGAGATCTGGTCTCGGCAAGCAGAGAGACTATCATGATTTTTTTTCATTCTGTAAAATCAGATCGGGAATTATGACTTGTGAACCATTAAACCATAGTTTTACTTCACAATAGTAAGATGTCAAATCAGTCAGTAGTTACAATAACCCAGTGTATGTCCAGCTTTAATTTTGTATCCTTTTGAAAATGTTGTTGGGTCAAGACCATAATTGGCCATGTACGGTAAGTAAGGAGAACCAAAGGAAGTGTTCACGCGCACACCCAGGCCTGTATAATACGCATGGTGCACGTTTTTTTGGGTAGACTACACTTAATTAGCAATGGCGGTTCAAGTTGGGTAACTATCCCCTTGTGGTTATCTGGTCAATCAAAGGATCAAATAGAGGCCCATTTATCAAAGGTCAAATTTCGAATTAATGTGAATTTTTTAACTCAAATATACTCGCAATTCAACTGGGAGGTTAAGAGAAAAATCTAATGTCTAATATTCGATTGAATGGTTCTAACCTGAAAATCTAAATTGTATTTGATTCGTATGAATCTAGTTTTTCTCCCGAAAAAAAAAAAAAAAACCCTCAAATGTCAGGAAGGCTATTAACATCTCCAAATGGCTCAACGGACCTCTGCCATTGACATGTACATGAACTTGGCAGGTTTTATGTGGTGAATATTCAAATTAGGTTTGATTTTTTTCCTAAATTGTTTTTATTTTTTTGTACTGCTTCATGATTTATCAGTTCAACTTGTTTTTTTTTTTTTTCTTTGCAAGTTGCAAAGAACTCATACTTTGAGTCACTGACAAATTTTGCTAGTTGATTTCAGTATGAGTCAGTAATGTGTTGTGTATATCTCGCAAACAGTATGGCAGAGTTGTGTTAGCAAAAATCATTTCAAGTTTATATCTTAAACTTCCAAAGAATCATTTAGACTTATATGGTCTCCTTACTTTGAGTTCTTTAACTCCAATACTAGAAGTCAAATATCTCAGTTTATTCAATTGTAAAATGTTCATAGGGGGGGTTTTCTGACATTCCCAAGACAATGGTCTTTTTCTTTCTTCTTTTTCTTTTGAGTTGTCTATGCATCCACTGGCTTAATTAGTGATAGTTCTTGTTAATTTCTATTTTATTTTACATATTACTTCATTGTAAATTATACATTCTGTTTAATATGTCATTGTATTAATCTTCTTATTTTGCATACTATTTGTTATCATATTGATTTTTATGGTTTATTGTGAAAAACAAATAAAATATTTCAAAGGATATCTTAAACTTAAAAAAATGAAACCTATTTGTGAAAAATGTCTGCTGAAGATGCATTTTGTCTCAACATTTTCCCTTTCTTTCTGTTCGTTTTCTAATACAATAAAATGAATCAACTCAATCTTTTTGCATGCTTAGGGCTTATACCAACTAGTGTTTTGTACATGCATTCAGAGCAGGACATTACACACCATACACACACACACCATACACACACACCACACACACCATATCCATGCACTGAAACTGGGCCTATCTTAAAGGAACAGTAACACCAAAAAATAAGTGTTTTGAAGTAATGAAAATATAATACACTGGTACAACTGGCGTAATTGCTTCAGATACTCTACCATAGTTTATAAACCTGCTTCTGTGTAGCCATGGGGGCAGACGCTTAAAGCTGAAAATGGAGAAAAGGCACAGGATAACATATTAGCTCTGTAGCATACAATTTTTTCATAACGTATCTGTTATCTACTGTGTATCCTCTGCTTGAACGGCTGCCCAGGGCTACACAGCAGCTTGTTTATATAAACTATTGTAGAGGGTCTGAAGCAAACACACCAGTTTTACCAATACAGGGCACTACTACATAATATTGTCATTCCATTACAACAATTTCATTTTTTGTCTAACTGTTTTTTAAAGGGGAACTTGCGAAAATTAAATTTTAATATAAGCTTTATCATACTGAAATGAGAAACTTCATAAATACAATCAATTTAATATTCTGCATTGTTACTGAAATAATCAAGTTTTTGTTCAGTATTCCTCTCTCTTGGCATCTGTTTCTCATCATTCTGTCTTCTTGCAGCAGTCGGGTGTCAGATATTCATTGACAGTTAGATCCAAAATATCTTATGGGGAAGGCTCCCTTTTCTAGCAGATGTATTAGAGCTCACTCAAATCATTGATTCCAGTACAAACAAAATCTAACACAAATCCTCCATGTAGAGAGAGACACAATAGCTGGTGATTTTATTAGAGTGAGCTCTAATACATCTTCTAGGCAAAAGGAGCCCATCTACAGTTGGGTCCATAAATCTTTGGACAGAGACAACTTTTTTTCTAATTTTCAAAAACTGGGCTTATCTTCCAGCGCGCTACCTTTGCTGTGTATTGACCAAGTGCATCAATCCTTTAAAGGAGTACCGTTCGCCTTTGTAGAAAGGAGAGCACTCGACAAAGCAGATTACTGCTGAAGTGAGGTTTTATTTCAGACTTGCTGACACAACGTGTTTTGGGCCCAGAGCGGTACCCTTTCTCAAGTGTAACCTAATTTTTGGTTCTGTACTTTATAGGGATGCACTGAATCCAGGATTCGGTTCGGGATTCGGCCAGTATTCAGCCTTTTTCAGCAGTATTCGGCAGTATTCGGCCAAATTCTTCTGCATGGCTGAACCGAATCCTAATTTGCATATGCAAATTAGGGGGATCGAAATCAGATGCCTTTTTGTCACAAAACAAGGAAGTGAACGTTTCCCCTTCCCACCCCTATTTGCATATGCAAATTAGGATTCGGGTTTAGTTTGTATTTGCCCGAATCTTTCGCAAAGGATTCAGAGGTTCGGCCAAATCCAAAATAGTGGATTTGGTGCATCCCTAGTACTTTACCACAATGTATTTTAAATAAAACAACTCAGATACAGTTGAACTACAGACTTTTAGCTTTAATTCAGTGGTTTGTTCAACTTTTTGTTCAACCCACTGAAAGTTGAAAGTCTGCATCTGAGTTGTTTCATTTAAAATTCATTGTGGTAATGTACAGAACCAAAATTAGAAAAAAATTAGAAAGTTGTCTCTGTCCAAATATTTATGCACCTAACTGTATAAAATATATTGGATCTAACTGACAAGTATGACAATGATCTCCTAAATGAAGAAGAATGAAGAGAAACTGATGCTGAGAGGAAAAGTGAAGATAAACTTGATTTTCAGAAGGAATGCAGAATTTTTAATTGATTGTCTTTAGAAAACATCTTATTTCAGTATGTTGAAGCTTTTATAAAATTTTCATTTTTGAGATAGGTCCCCTTTAAATCAGAACAATCTGTGTCTGGAAAGCAAGCAAAGCACAAAGTTTGATCCACTGGTGCAGTCACACGTTTCAGGAGATGCTTAAAGGGTACATGCCACTGTACAATTGTAATCATGCCAAAGTGTGGTTCCATTGTATTGCCAGGCCCTGTTTTTAGCATGGTTGTATGTGTATTTATTTGTATTCTAAACTTGGTTATGTGGTCTATTTGACTGGTAATGCAGTGTGCAGACCTGCCTACTTGTCTAACCAGTGACATTGTGGTTATTTTTGTAGTATTGGGAAAACTACTTTGCAGTGCTTTTTATGTGAATACAAGACATGCACCCAATGTATGACAGATTTAGTGTGTGTAGTATTAGTGCAGTTCATTATAAGCAGAATTACATGAATGGCAATTAAGTAATAAAACCTAAATTCCTGTTATTGAAGCAACAATCTTGACTCACTGTGCCAAAAACAAAGGTTCAAATTTTTTGTATACTTTCCAATTTACAATGTGTCCTGTCTTGCATTGTCCATATAGCTCACTATACCATGGTTATGATTACTGTATGTCGGATGTGTTAACACAGTCTATTATCAAAATCATAATCCAATGAGGCTATTTATTTTAAGGAATATGGGAACAAGTTTAGAATGGAGACTGTCCATAAATTTATGGCTGCATATGGATAATTTCATGAGCATTTGCTGGAGTCCTGTTTTCATTTGTAATTTGCCTATGGAATGATCACGCAAGCCCAGTGAAGATCCATTAGTAGTGTTGAAGGTTCTGTTTAATGAAGGTTCACGGGGCTTGGGGCGGCTTTTGGGGGGGGGGCTTTTAGAGGAAAATATTCGGGGTATATCACCTCCTTGATATGGACATGTTCCTATGATTTTTATAGGAACGTGTTGGTATCGCTTAAAGGGAAGTAGTTTGGCATCTCAAGTTATAAATATGTTTATAAAGCTCTTTGTAAAAAATAAATAAATAAAAATCTATGATATGGATTTTACTAAAAATGAAGGAACCCTGAATAAACAGGTGTTGTTGTTTTCTTCCTCCCTCCCCTTGCTTCTCAGTGGTAGTCTTTAACTGATGTGCGTACTGAGTGCATCCACTGGAGCTCAATGTGTGTTCTCACTTCTTTGCTTTATTATATTCAGCTTCTTTTCTCTTCAGTGAAAAGGGATAAATGTCTTCATGTAGCAACAAAAGAAAAGTGCAAAGCCTGTGCTTCCTCTGCCTTCTAAAAGCATTACTTATGTAATCTGCATTGTTTTAGCTGTTTTCTTTGCAGATTTGGTTATATTAAGAGATATTCAAAAACAAAATTACATTAAACATTAAACTCAAACATTAATGTGGGGTGTTGGTTACACAGGTATGATAATATATCAGACATTTTATAACAAAGTTAATCCTTTGCCAACTAGGTACGTAGATTCTAGCTGTTGACCAGCAAAGGCTTGATGTACCAGTAATGTAAAATATGTTTTCTGCAACTAATCCATATTTTAGGATGACCGTCACATGGGCAGTAAGCGTAAGCAATGTGACATAGCTTCTGGAACCTGATTATCCCAACAGATACCGTATATACTCGAGTATAAGCCGACCCGAGTATAAGCCGAGGTACCTAATTTTACCTACGAAAACTGGGAAAACTTATTGACTCTAGTATAAGCCTAGACACAACTACAGCCCTGTCTCCAGGCAGCGCACATTCTGCCAAAGCGATCCCCCCAGCGATCAACCGGACTTCTTTGCAAAGTTGAATGGTGAATTGCCAAAACGGATTACTGTGTGCATTGTCCCACTACCATGTGCAGAGGGTGCTGTTTGATATTGCCATCACTGTTAATTTTTCGTATAACCAACAGAGGGCGCTGTGTGATATTGCAGTCACTGTTATTCTTTCATATAACCAACAGAGGGCGCTGTGTGATATTGCAGTCACTGTTAATCTTTCATACAACCAACAGATGGCACTGTGTGATATTGCAGTCACTGTTATTCTTTCATACAACCAACAGATGGCGCTGTGTGATATTGCAGTCACTGTTATTCTTTCACACAACCAACAGATGGCGCACTGTTATTCTTTCATATAACTAACAGAGGGCATTGTGGGATATTGCAGTCTCTCCCCAAGTGTTCTGTTGGTATAGGAATGATTAAAAGTGACTGCAATCTCAGCTGCTCGGGTCGGTTACCGCTGACCCGAGTATAAGCCGAGGTAGACTTTTTTAGCACATTTTGGATGCTGAAAAACTCGGCTTATACACAGGTATATACGGTATACCAAATAGCAGACAACCATATGTTTGCTGTTTGGGGATCTCCTGCTGCCAGTGCCTGATTAATATCCAGTGTATGTGTACAGAAACACACACAGATGTGTGCACTTTTTTTTCCCCCTGTTTTTTAAATGTTCTTTTCAACACTTTTGTGCCATGTTTTGTGCCTAAACCTGTTTGGTAAAATACCTGATCAGCTAGTTATGATACTTTAATTATTTTAAGATGTGTAATCAATTATTTTTTTTCATCTATTGATCGTTGAGATTTTATTATGCCTACATGTATCTGGATCCAGCTATGGATCCAGATCTTTGATCCTTACATAGTTTGGAGAATTTTTAGAAATGGTATAGAGATCCAAACATTTACTGAACCTTGGTTAGGATCAAGTGCAAGGTACTGTTTTATTATTGCAGAGAAATGGGAAATCATTCTTAAAAATTAGAATTGATTTGCTTAACATGGACTGTATGGGAGATGGCCTTTCTGTCATTTAGAACTTTCCATGGTATCTCATGCCTATATAGTTTTGTTTTTGGTTTGATTTTCCTTTAAAAATATAATTGCCCAGTGTTGCTAGAATTGTGATTATACTTTATCTTCATTTATGATGTTAATTTGGGTTATTTTATTGCATTTTTAGGAGCGCATAAGAAACCACATTTTGCTCCCTCATTCTAATGTCCTCAGTGCTGATTTTATACATTGATGTATTTTTATAGCAGCGTACCCAGTCCTATTAGATATTGTGCTCCGTGGCTATTGTGTATTTAGAAACTAATCTAGGGCAATGGTGAATGTAAAAAGCCATCTAGTGCAATTTGAGACTATTTGAATGAAATGATGTCAGCGTGTTAAAACATTGGTGACTGAGAATTTATATGCACTTGTGTCGTTTTGGGTCTTCCAGTGCCCCAAACTTTGGTAATATACGCATATTGGGCATCAAAATGTCCAGTAAATCCATGACATTTTTGTGTCAAAAAAGACAGAAACGTTAGCAAAACTTTGTAATTTGGACTAAATATCTACTAGTGATGGGCAAATTTGTCAAAAACGCCGGTGACCGTTTCTTTGGGGTTTTTTTTTTTTGACGCCAGCGAATTTTCGCGGGCGTTTCGCCGCTAATTTGCACCAGACGAATAAATTCACCCTTCACTAATATCTACCCATTTAGAATTCATAAAAAATATTTTCAAAAATCTATTGTTTTCATGAGTAAACCTATAATTTATGGAATTTTTTAACCTTGAAATCTAAACTATACTATCACAATTAGCTTTGTTTTTTTTGTTTTTTTCATGTCATCAGTTTAAGTGGAGGGTACTTGGATCAGGGAACAATAATAGAATGTTGCAAAAGCATGTAGTGAGTAGATTGGACCTAGCTTAAACGTTTTGCAAAAAATAAAGAAAAATCAAGGGTTGTTCTCGAGCAAATTATTACTTGTACAGCACCATCATATCCCGCAGCACTTTAAAAAAGCTTTACATCTACAGACATTTCACAAGAGTAGATTCAGTGTTAACGTCTTCATATGGTTAGGAGGCAATAGGTTGAGTGCTTTTGACCACACACAAGCAAATTCCAGATAAATTTAGCAACTTATTGGGTCCAGTGATAGGCCTGGTGAGCAGATCTGAAAATCCACTCAGATGAGGATCACTTTGGCGCGTCAATGTGGTTCTTGTCTGATGGGCCTCAATAGGCCCCTGGTTACTTATAAGATCAAAAATCAAATGTCTATTTTGGCGTAAGAAGTTGAAAACTCAAATTTAAAAGGCACCTATAGTTACGTAATCACTTAATACATACGCCGTACAAGGATGTTTCAACCCTAATCTCAAATTTTCAGTTGCTATAAATCACATTCATGTGGTTGGTTATCGTGCGCCCTTAAAATAAAGTTGCGCTCACCCAGTCATACAAAAGGTTTGGGTGCCCATGCCCGAACCTCTCGCTTGTGTAAAAAAAAAAAAAAAAATAGACTATATCCAAGTGTTTTATGACTTCTCATTCAAATGAGTCACTCACGCGAATGTAGAGTGCGCATTTATTTTGGAGGATTTACATATAGTTACGTGCATGACGTAGCACGATCCTCATAATCCTATACTGCATGTATGTGCATAATGAGCAAACTGGTGGTGTTGCTCATTATGCCCATACATAGGCCTCAACCTTGCCATCTGTACAGTTATCGTCCCAGTGCAGGGGCTAGAGTGCTTGATAAAATGCTATCCCCCCCCCTTCCAGAGTGCAGGGTCAAAGGGTTTTTAAAAGATTAATGCTCTTTAAACAGTTGATGACAATTTACTGATTTGACCCAGTTCTTGTTTCCCACCCCCTGAAATGCTGAAATTTGTGTGGTTGGCTCTGGGCTCCATGTTCCAGTATGGTGTGTATTTTAATGTTTGTTTTGAAGTGACTATGGCATGATGTACTGTTGACCTGCACTGGTAAAACTGCTGTTTGCTTCACTAATGTAGTTCATAAAACAAGCTGCTGTGTAGCAATGGTAGACACTGAAAAAAGCTATAAGTCACAGGTGAAGTAGTGGATAACCGTTACACCATAGATTTTTCAGGTATTGTTTATTGTATGCTATGATTTCAGTAGTGTTCCAGGTAACAACTGAGGCACTGCACATTTTTTGTAGGATGTGTTAAGCTGGCCATAGACGCAAAGATCAGATCGTACGAATCGAGAGTGTGTGGAAAGTCCCGCCATTTTTCGTCCGGTGGAGAATGGGTCGTTTGGTTGATCGGACAGGTTAAAAGATTTGTCGGCTGCGGATAATTTCTCTGCATGTATTGGCGATCGTACGTTTTTCAGTGGGAGACTGTCACTAGATTTGTCGGACATAACTTTTGTACGATTGCTGTCAGGGGCAGAACATCGGCTGATCTGTTCTTTTACTACTTTATTTGATTATAATGCGCCTCATTGCAGTAACAGTCAACTGGTGATTTACCAGTTGTGTAAACAACGACACAATCTCTAGAAGATAATGATCAATTTTATTGTTTCTAGAGTCCTTTAGAGAGCCATAAATGGCTTAGTTATATAAACTATAGATATTTCTTATGCATAAAACATTACATTATATTAAAATACATTACTTTTCAGTTTTTGATGTTACTGATCCTTTAATCATGGCATTTGCTGACTAAAAAAAAATAGAAACCGTGTAGTTAACCGAATCAACCAAAGCATGAAGCCATTGTCACTGTATTTTACTGTGGGTGAATGACAAGTACAGTGCAACATTTTTAGCACATTTTCTTCTATGCAACAATCAAGGTTACTACAAAAAAAGTTACATATTCTGCCCCAATGTCCCCAATGAATGCAAACAGCTTGGCAGATAATGCAAAAATAAACTTTTAGAGGGGCTAATAGATAGTGAATAAAGTACCCCCTTTTGTAAAATATAGGGATATTATAAGTTACCGAGGAGTTTCATGACCATATAAAAACACGAGGCCGAAGGCCGAGTGTTTTTATACAGGTCATGGAACTCCAAGGTAACTTCTAATATCCTCATATTTTACAACTGGGGGTACTTTATTTATTATAATACACAAATTTCAATGAGTCATGTGACAGAAATGACATCAGAACTCACCGTTTATAACTGATGACATCAGAACTCACCGTTTATAAGGATATAATTTACAGGTTATTCATGGCTTTTGTGTATTATATTTGGTTTTAAGGAAAGTGGGCTAATGTATAATGTAAAATGTGAGAAACACCAACTTAAAGTAATTGTTCAGTGTAAAAATAAAAACTGGGTAAATAGGAAATAATTTCTACTATAGTTAACCAAAAATGTAATGTATAAAGACTGGAGGTCTAACATAATAGCCAGAACACTACATACTGCTTTGCAGCTCTCTTGGTTTCCACTAACTGGTTACTTGGCAGTAATCAATCAGTGACTTGAGTGGGGGAACAAGGATTATAACTGTTGCTTTTGAATCTGATCTGCATGCTAAGGATCAATTGCAAACTCATTGAATATTTATGTCCCATATGGCCTCCCTTCAAGTCGCTGACTAACTCAGCGTTAGAGAGCTGAAAATCAGGAAGTAATGTTCTGTTATTTTGCACAGCCTATCCATTTACCCAGTTTTTATTTTTACACTGAACTGTTCCTTTAAAATCTGGGAAATGCATGCATTGATGGGGGAGAGGTGTCAACGCAGTGGCTCTGTGGGTAGCAGTGCTGCCTTGCAGTTTTTGGATCTTGAGCAAGAGCACTACCTGCAAAGAGTTTGTATGTCCTCCCTGTATTTCTTCAGAGTACATAAATTCAACCAGCACACAGGTCTTTGTTGCAAGCAGGGACAACCCTTGCTATGTCTTATTTGCGTGATGCAACGTTTCGGGGTGATCCCCTTTGTCATGCTTGAAAATCCGCATGTGCCCTTATATAGAATGATTGTTTCTTGAGATTTTTCGGATAAGGGATCTTTACATAGTTTGGATCTCCATAGAGGAGGGGAAGCGCAACATCTATGGTCTACCATGTACAATACTGTTTTGGCACCTCTCCCTAGCTCGTTTTAATAACTGCTCATAGCACGAATCATGCTAATGCAATCAACAAATTACCTCCATTTAGGGTAAGGCCAGACGAGGAGATTCGGGGAGATTTTGTCGCCTGGCGACTTATCACCACGTCTTTTGCGCGACTATCTCCCCGAAAAAAAAAAAAAATCCCCAGCAAGTCCAGTTGATTTGACTTATTACTATTGATATACTGTAACATACAATAGTTCAAAAGACTGCGGCTGTATCGCTGTGGTGCTCTATCCAGAAATCTTGCTGCTCGACTGGGTTCCAATATCCATACGTTAGAAAAATACGATGGCACACACATTTGCAAACGTGCTTAAATTAAAGTGCTTTTATTGTGATCTCAAACATTGATATACCATGACCTGGATAAATGAGAACCTTTACAAACATATTGGATCTCCATACCTTACGTCTACTTTAAAAATAATTTAACATTCATCCAATAGGGTTGTTTTGCCTCCAATCGGATTAATTATATCTCAGTTGGGATCAAGTTAACAGTATTGTTTTATTACTACAGAGCCAAAGCCAAAAAATCGTTTTTATAAAATTTTAATTATTTGACTAAAATTTAGCCTGTGGCAGATGGCCTTGCCATCATTCTGAGCTTTCCGGATAATGGGTGCCAATTTATAAAACTCTAAAACTAAAACCAAACACGTGGACTCATGAAATGTTGATCTATGTAGGAAAAGCTAGCACAAGACATAGCACTTTTGTTAAAAATGTTAGAACCTAGATATTTTTAACAATATTAAACATGTAATATACTTGCACCACTTTCTACACTATTTTTTAAAACTCTTTGGTTTAATGTATCATGGTGTCGTAATAACCTCCAAAATAGGCATTTTCTCCATCTTGGAAAGTGTCTGTGACACTCCATTCTCAGTGGGCTCTGAGCAGCTGTTTAGAAACTAATCTTAGGGGTTGTCGCAAATTATCAAGTAGAAAATGATGTTTGTCTGTAATATAAGCTGATGCTACAGTGCTGATTATTACATTCTGATGCTAATTGCACTGTGCTGCCATATAGTAATTATCTGTATTAATTACTAATCAGCCTTATATATTAATATGTATATTCTATGTGTTCTCTATGTAGTGGGTCCCTAAGCCAGAACAGAGCATGTGCAGTAAATCGCCAGAAAAGAAGATGGGGAGTTATTGGGGCAACTATGGAAGTACAGATCTTTACTGCTAAAGGGCTGTGGTTGTCTTGGGCTGGTACAGAAGCCCAAAACATAATGTACAACACTTTGTGCTAATTTTTTAGGTAAACTTTACTTCTCCTTTAATGATCATGAGAATGTTAACTGCCTATGGAGCATATTTCAGTTTGTACTACAACTCCTGCATATAATCCAGAAATAAGTTGCTAATGTACAACTGTGGTGTTCAGCTGGAATGCCACCAGACAGATATGGCACCATGGGGGCTATGGCACATGGAATTCTTCTCAATTGTGCCAGGGATAAAAACGTAGCATTATGCCCAGGACCTCTTTGAAAAATGCAAGGGTTAGCTGTTCTATTTTTTAAGTGGTGTTGTCAGACAATCCATTCATTTAACTGAAAATAATTGGAAAACATTACAGGCGGCTTTAATCTTTGGGCAGGATATGTGTGTCACAGAGCTAATGTGGTGTCATGACTGCGATCTACTGCTACTCTCTAAATACATCATTTGACTTTAATGTTGCCCAAGTTCATATGGTTTTTTTTGTCCCACTGTGTGGGATAAATGGGAGATTTAAGTTTCTTAAAGGAACAGTAACACCAAAAAATTAGTGTTTTAAAGGAATTGTTCAGTGTAAAAATTAAAAACTGTGTAAATAGGCCGTGCAAAATAAAAAATCTTTCTAATATGGTTAGTTAGCCAAAAATATAATGTATAAAGGCTTGAGTGATTTGATGTATAACATGTCAGTCAGAACAATACTTCCTGCTTTTCAACTCTCTTGGTTTACACTGACTGATTACCCTGGCAGTAACCAATCAGAGACTTGACATGGGTCATATCTGTTGCTTTTGAATCTGAGCTGAATGCTGTAGATCAATTACAAACTCACTGAACAGAAATGTACCATGTGCCCCCCCTTCAAGTCGCTGACTAACTGAGTTATAGAGCTGAAAAGCAGGAAGTTGGATTCTGGCTGTTTTATTAGACATTTATTAGGAATCTATTTACTCAGTTTTTATTTTCACACTCAACTATTCCTTTAAAGTAATGAAAATATTATGTACTGTTTCATTGCACTGGTAAAACTGATGTGTTTTGAATGACTGCCCCCATTACTAAACAGCAGCTTGTTTATATAAATATAGTTGTGTTTCTGAAGCAAACACAGCAGTGTTACCAGTGCAGGGCAACACTTTTTTTTTTTTTTTTTTTTTATATTACGGTTTCTTTAAAGGGGTTGTTCACCTTCAAAACACTGTTTTCAGATTATTCACCGGAAATAGACGTTTTTCAATTACTTTCCATTTTATCTTTTTTACCGTTTTTCCAAAATCTAAGTTTAAAGTTCAGTGTTTCAGTCTGGCAGCTCAGTAATTCAGGTGCAGACTCTAAACTGTTACAAGTTGCTACATTTAGTTAATACATTTCTCTGCAGCATCTCTGGAGTATTTGCTGCTATTGTAGTAATTCTAACTGCCTTTAATGAAACCCAAGGATTCTTCTCAGCAGGGGCAAAGATAACAAATGTATCAACTAAATTTATTAATTTATAACCGTTTACAGGGTCGGTGACCCCCCCCCTTCCAGCTGCTTTAGAAGGGGAAAAATGACACTTTACACTACAATATTAGAAAAACGGTCAGATAGAAAATAGAAAGTAATTGGAAAAAAACCTTTATTTCTGCTGAACTATTTAAAACTAACTGAACTGAAAAAAAGTTTTGGAAGGTGAACAACCCCTTTAAGAAAAACCTCAAGTGTGAGTACTGTATAAACGTCTTCCTCTTTGGCTATCTTGTAAATGAGTAGTGGTGTTTTCAGTATGTTTTGTTATTATGAATTTGGCAGGGTTGTATGGCAGAAATTTCCAAATCATGTTTCTATCTTTTTCATGTCTTTTGCAGCTTAAGGTATACTTTGGGAATGTTAAATATTTTTCCAATATTTTTTTTCTCAAACAAGCAAGGAAAGATTGGTCGCCGCAAAGACGAGGCGATTAGTCACCAGGCGACTAAATCTCCCCGAAACGCTCAGTGTGACCTTACCCTTAAACTATCATTTCAAGATCAACTTGGTGTTACGATAGCAAAAAAGATCTTTTAAAAATCTTAATACCTATGGCCACCTTATCAGGTACCCACACTGCATTTTTTCCTGCAAAGACTCTGTACCAAATTAGAAAGGGGTTACAACTTGATTTGTTGTCTGGATCTACGCCAATTATTTTTCTAGTGGGATTTTAAAAGACTGGCGTGGACCCCCCATGGCTGCAGCCAGATGAGATGAGTGTGAGAGGAGTTTTTGACTGCAGCCAACATTTCCAACACTGTTTGGAGAACAGAAAGCTGTTTGTATCCCTTGCTGGTTATAGGCTACTGATGGCAATAGACTGGATGGGGGTGTTTGGTAGCACTGTGATTATTTTAATGCAGTTGTATTGAGCCTAGCTGTAACATCCTAGGGGCTTGATTGGCAACACCCCCCCTAACTTTTGTAAAGCCAGCCATACATGGGTATTCAACCAATTAGCCCTTAAGCAAGGGGAATGGTGTACACTGCACAATGGCCTTTCATTTTTTTTATACATTATTTAAAAAAAGACCTCAGACCAATCCTAACATGTTCAAGTTAATGAGGGGAAAAAGATGGCAAGATAAGTCCGGCTTAGGAAGCTATTAAAGAAAGCCATATAAAAAAAATAATGGTAGGATTTACCATTCACCTGATCAATATAAACATCTGGTTGGTTTCTATGTTAAAACAGGTATGGGATCTGTTATCCTGAAACCCATAATCCAGAAAGCTCCAAATTATGGAAAGGCCATGTTCGATAGGCTCCATTATAATCAAATAATCCAAATTTGTGAAAATGATTTCCGTTTTCTCTGTAATAATAACAGTACATTGTACTTGATCCAAACTAAGATATAATTAATCTATATTGGAAGCAAAACCATTGGTTTTATTTAATATTTACATAATTTTCTAGTCGACTTAAGGTACAAAGATCCAAATTACGGAAAAGATCCGTTACCTGTAAAAACCCAGGTCCTGAGCATTCTGGATAACAGGTACCATACCTTTAATTTCATAGTGCTTCCAAATCCTACTGTTAATTTATTCCTGGCAAAGCGTGCATTGCTAGTGCAGAGAGCACAATTGCGCTTACTCCACTAGATGAGCTGAAATTTTGAATTTCTGCTAGTGGTTACCAACAGCAGCTTTTTTGCCGCCTCTTCTACTATAACATGTCATTAGAGTCACTCAGATATTCCGAGGCACATTTATCATAGGTCGAATTTGTAATTCAGTTTTTAAAAACTCCCATAAATGCGACCAATCAAAATTAATTTAAAAAAATCAAATCTTTCAAACTCTGATAAATTAAATTGTGACCATAAAAAAAAAAAAACTGAAAATTTGAATTTTCAATTTGACCCTTGATAAATCTGCCCCTGTTCCAGTTAATGGAAGACAAAAAGTAACTAACTTTTCCAACACTAAAGTACTAACTTTTTTTTTTTAACCAAACACACACACACATTACATTACACAATCAAATGCAATTGGTGTTGCTCATAGAATATTGTGCATGCACTGAAAAATTCGCAACAGGGCTCCCCCTCCACTCTTGGATTTTGCAGCAAGTTTTCTTTTTTTTTAAACGATTATAGATAGTATGCTATATGGAACAGGGGCCTTCTACCTTTTTAAGGCAATGTAATGAATGTAACTGCATTTCATATTTATCTCTTATTATTCTATTCCCCTGTTAAGGGTCAGTTCACACGAGGAGAATTAGGGAGATTTTGTCGCCTGGCGACTAATCGCCTCGTTTTCTGAGCGACAATCTCCCCGAACTGCCTCAGCGCGTTTTCCCATAGGCTATAATGAAAAGTTGCCTGCGCTAAAGCACGGGCGGATGCCTTTTCCATAGTCGCCCAGTTCAGGGAGATTGTCGCTCAGAAGACGAGGCGATTAGTCGCCAGGCGACAAAATCTCCCCGAATCTCCTCGTGTGAACTAACCCTTAAGCTATTACTCTACTTTACAGCTCTGCTTGCTCAAGTAGCAAATGGTTGTAAAGTTTTGGAATTGCTACTGAAACCAGTGTTTTCCCCTTTCCGTTCTCTTTTCTGGCATTCCAAACTTTTGGAACAATGCTGCAAATGCCATCTGATATAAACTTCCGCTTCAGGAAAGGGTTAGTATGTTTTTAGAAATAGTTTTTTCAGTACAATACCTGCAGTTCTGTTCTTAAAGTAGCTAGTGTCTCTACAAATGATTCTCCACTGTGAAGTGCAGAAGTTGTAGGACAATGGGACTAGGGCCTTGTATGTGGGACCAAAGACTCTGTACAGTTCATGCAGGGCCAGAAAAATTTCAGGATCCATATCATCTCACAAAATTGAAAAAAAAATTTTTAAGTTATCTGCCTGCTATTTGTAGGCCAACTCACTCTGTAATGTAAGCTTTAGCATGGTAGATGCTACCCTCTGGCACTCAGGGGTGAGCTGTTCTTATAATCTACTGTATATTTGCTGCCATTTTTGATTAAAAAAAAAGAAGGCTAATGGCATTTTATTCATCGTTATTTAAGCTGGTTGTACGTAGTCCAGATTCGTTATGATAGACTTGATGCACAACAAAGGGAGATTTTACAAGACTGAATTTTAAAGTGGACCTCTCACCCATACACGAAAATCTGTATAATAAGTCCTTTTCAAATTAAACATGAAATACAATTTCTATTTTTTATTAAAGCATTCATAGTTGATGAGCTAATATAAAAATCTCAGCTGTCAATCAAATATTGTCTGCCCCTCCTCTATGCCTTAGGCATAGAGGCGCGGCAGACAATTACTTTCACTTTCCATTTAGCACTTACTAGATGGTACTGTTCTCCACACATTCCCACCCAGTTCTCTTCACAGTTTAATTGTGAATGATGTGTCCACAAAATTGCTCCTGCCTGCTTGCAATAATTATGAATTCCCAGACTGAAGGAAACAAGATTCAAATAATTTATATGAATTCCCAGACTGAAGGAAACAAGATTCAAATAATTTATATTGTGTAATTAAAGTTCATTTTGCTTGACTAATGTGATAAAATAGGATTTTGAGTATTTTTTTTTTTTTGGCTGACTGGTCCCCTTTAATTGTTCAGTATTAAAATAAAAACTTGGTAAATAGCCTGTGCGTAATAAAAAAAAAATTTTTTGTAATATATTTAGCCAAAAATGTAATGCATAAAGGCTGCAGTGAGTGGATGTCTAACAGAGCAGAACTGCTTTGAAGCTCTCTTGGGTTTCCACTGGTTGGTTACCAGGCAGTAACGAATCCGTGACTTGATGGTGTGGGGCATATAACTGTTTGCTTTTAAATCAATTGCAAACTCACTGGACAGTTATGTCCCAAGTGGCTGACTAAAGGTGTCCATACACAGGCGACATTGCCAAACGAGCATATCTCTCCGTGTATGGCCACCTTAACAGAGCTGAAAAGCAGGAAGTAGTGTTTTGGCTATTATGTTAGACATCCAGTCACTCCAGCCTTTATACATTACATTCTTGGCTAATTAACTATATTAAAAACATTTATTTATTCTGTGCAGCCTATCTATTTAACCAGTTTTTATTTTTACACTTTAAAAGTTGAACTGCTATGGCAAAGACTGATAGCCTAATTATTTAGCTTGATGCACAGCCAGCTTTACCTTTCATGTCAACATTCAGCCGACTATGTAGCAAAGGGTACAAACTCATATAGGCTGATGTCTTGTTTGTAAACTGTCAAACATAAAGCTAAATACAACCCCTTTGTATTCCCCCTTTCTTAATTATTTGTCCCCTATCAACCTTTTTAACAATGTTTGTTTTTTGCTGCCAAGAATTTGGTCAGCCTTTGGATGACCTGTCATTTGTTTCTTTGGTTAGCCTTAGGCTAGAGCTCCACCTTGTGATCTTCTAGAACAGGAATATTTTCAGATTGGAATGTAAAGGCACTACAGCCGCTTAATAAAATGTATATTGTGTGTGACAAACCTTGGCATCCTCTTTGTATGCTCCTTTATAAAAACCAGAGCAAAAACCTAGATAATTTGTTTTCATAATCTATATAAATATTACTTTCACATTCCTCTTAAAGGACCAGTAACATCAAAAATTTGGTCTGTTGCCAGCAGCTTTCCTAATAAAGTGCTCGAATGCACTACTGAGATATACTTAAATTGCACTAGCTTGTTATGAAGCAATTCTTAGATTGTTGCTCATGATTCCTGTCTGATCTGTCCATGCTCCAGTGGAGCTGGCACACTTTAGGGTTTGTTTCACCAGAAGCCAGGTCACATACATGTGTGTTTTGAGTTTTGGAAGAAAATCTTAGAAGTTGGGGGAATCCTAGAAACACCTTGCAGACAGTGCCTTGCTTGGAATGAATCTCCACGCAGAAAGCCTTATTTAGCTTATTTAACTCATCTGTTACATATAAACTCAAATTAAATAAACTTTGCCTCTGTGTCACTCTCTAAGCAGATGCTAAATATAACTGCTACCAGTCTCTAAAAGCTATGCATTGGGTTCTTTCTCAAATCATGCAGACCCAATGTCAAATATTCCCTTCACTTTATCTATCTTTTAATTTACACACACTCACGCATGCACTCACACTCACGCATGCACTCACACTCACGCATGCACTCACGCATGCACGCACACTCACACACACTCACTCACACTCTCTCGGAGACCCGATATCCAGAAAGCTCCAAATTACGGAATGGCTCCCATAGACAACATTTTATCCAAATTTTTAAAAATGATTTCCTTTTTCTCTGTAATAATAAAACAGTAGCTTGTATTTGATCCCAACTAAGATACAATAAATCCTTATTGGTAGCAAAACCAGCCCATTGGGTTTATTTAATGTTTAAATGAATTTCTAGTAGACTTAAGATATGAAGACCCAAATTACGGAAAGATACATTATCCGGAAAACCCCAGGTCCCGAGCATTCTGGATAACAGGTCCCATACCTGTGTGTACACGCACTTACACACACCCACCCACTTAAAGAGAGAGAGAGAGAGAGAGAGAGAGAAAAAAAATAGTGTCAACTTCTATGCAGGCAATACCTAGCGTGGACAATCTGTTACGGTTGCACAAATGCGAGTAGTTACTAATTTGCAACAGTGTACGTATAGTAGCAGGGCAATAAAAGTCTTTGAACATCAAGTACTGTTAATTAGTCCCTGTGAGCACTTTGAAAAAAAAAAGGCACAATGTGCGGAAAGTCTCAGTGCAAGTCAATATAGCAGTAATATTATAGAGAGAAGCGTGACGTTACCTAATTTTTGGGCTTTCTGCACCCAGGCAGCTATGACCATTTGACGTGTTGTGCCGGCTTTCGGACTCTCTTATTCATATTTTCTAGTTTTTTTGCACCTCGTTCACCTTGTACCCAAGAGAGACACAGAGAGAGAGACACAGAGAGAGACACACAGAGAGAGAGAGACACACAGAGAGAGAGAGACACACAGAGAGAGAGAGACACACAGAGAGAGAGAGACACACAGAGAGAGAGAGACACACAGAGAGAGAGAGAGACACACAGAGAGAGAGAGACACACAGAGAGAGAGAGACACACAGAGAGAGAGAGACACACAGAGAGAGAGAGACACAGAGAGAGAGACACAGAGAGAGAGACTGAGACTCTTCTCCCAGTAGGAAGTGGAGTTTCCTCTCTTCTTTTACACTGTAGCAAGAAGTGGGCCTCATCCTCCTGGTCACATCACTGGCACAGTCTGTTCTCTCTGGGTCTGTAGGTCTGTCTGTGCCGTCCCTGTTCTATCTCCAAGTTGTGGGCACTCAGTCTGTACATACTCAAGATCTGTCTGTCTTTGGGGTTCTGTAGCCTTTCCAGATATGGGGCCAGTCTGTACTCTCTCCCCAGTGATTGGTAGATAGAAAGTTTCTGGGAATTTGATATTTCGTTCCTCCAGTCACAGACGTATTGCTCTTTGACTTTGTTTATTTTTTGTGTTATTTGGCCTTTTGTCAGTTGGTGGGAGTCTTGGGTGGGTAGGGTGCTGATCAGTTGTTTCAGGGCGCATGGTTTGCCCTGGGTCTGGTTATTCAGCCAGGCTTTATGGTGGTAGCTCATGG